>NC_133407.1:78560000-79215000 GCF_049350105.2 Macaca mulatta | reverse complement strand
TTCCATTAATGCATATTCCTTTTTCTCAGTCACATTTCTACATGGCTCTCCCTGTGTCATAGAACCTAAGTATAAAAATGGACAGTGTCTTGTATATCTTTGGGTCTTCATTCTGAAGGTTCCTGTGTCATGTAGATCTATGATCAAATGAATTTTTTGTGCTTTTCTCTTGTTAACCTGTCTTTGGTTATAGGGGTATTGGCCATGACATTTATCATGAGGAGGAAAGGGGTCACTGTCCTCTCTACCTTTATAACACTATCCAGGTAAATTCTACGCAGAGTGGAGAAACAGACCATTTTGGCCTTTGGCAGCACTTTTGTGTTTCATGACACACTTCCCAGTGAATTATTCTGTGAGCCAGCTCTGTAAGCCAGCTCTACTCTGGTCCCCTTTCTGAATGTCTCCTTTGTATCCCATTCTCTCTTTATTTTCCTCTTAGAAATAATCTGCTACTAGCAGTATGCCAGTATCAAGGGCCAGTTACACTCATTTACATTAAAGAAGTGGAAGCTTAAAAGAGGAGCCTAAAGTGGGTATTGACTAACACAAAGGACGTACATCATTAGTAATAGAAATTTTAAGAACCACTTGAGGAAGCAGGTGAAGAATAATTTCTCACTCCAAAATTACCTGTGGCTGGAGGTTTATCACCTAAGTTCCTCAGAACTATTATGGTTGGGCTTTATGAGTATAGTGAGGAGGTTCTCAAGATCATGATATTTTATATAAAATTTTGTGTGCATGTAACCTTTCTGATGGAGAGGGTCTACAGTTTTCATAAGATTCCCAAAGGGATGTTCGACCTCCCAAATTTTAAGAACTATGGATTCATATACTCTCTAGAGTATAAAATAATGGCAACACTTGCATTCTAGTGCTTTGCTACTTTGTGTGGTTCTCAGAGAGCATCAGGAGCAACACCTGGGGATATGAGAAATGCAGAGTCTCAGGTTTACATTGAATGAGAATCTGCATTTTCACATGGTGAGTTGTGTGCATGTTGAAATTTGAGAAGCCGCGTTCCCGTAGTCAAGAGATCAGGCCCTGTATTCTGAATTTGTACTCTGGCTCTGCCAAATACTAGTGTCCTAAGCTTCGATTTATAATATTGCATGTCATAACACTAAACTTAAGAGTTAATCTCAGAACTTCAGACCTGAGTTTGACAATTACTTGCTGACTTTGGCAAATCATTGAAACTGTGTGGATGAATCTCTATTTCTTTACCTATGAGATATAGAAGTAGATTAGCTCTTTTTCAACTCTCAATTCTGGAGTTTACCTTTTGTTTCCCACACAGGTGATTTGTAATGGCCTCTCATCTATTGAAATGCTTTTTGTCAACATTCACCAAATGTCTCTTAAACGCTGAAAGGCACACTGATTTCTTTCTTCTTTGAAATTCTGTTATACATTTTGTATCATTCAATTTATCACTTTATGATGTGCTAAAATTGTCTCTAATTGTTTGATTTACATGTTTTATCTTCCAAGTTTGGGGCCATATAATTGAAGTCCAGGCTGCGTCTAGTCTATTTCTTTCCTTGTTATCTTTATCATAGCACAGAACACATTGTAGATGCCCAATACATCTTTGAGGATTGAATGCCATGTTTTGAGAGACGATATCTGTAAATGACACATTGAATAGTCTCAACTTCATTAATTTAGTTATAAATTGGTTGTGTTAAGCCATTTATTTCCTAGGGAGATAGCTATGAAATTTTCTAAATCAAACTGTTTACATATCAATATGAGCTCTTGAATGAATAAATCTAGTTACATTTAGAGACAGCCCAATTGAATATGTAAGAGGAAAAGGAATGCATTGAGCTATTTTCCTGCTTCTCAGAACTTTCTTGCCTTTAGTAATTGGAAATGTGTAAATACCTATGTGTGTGTGTGTACATATATATACACACACATACACATATTACAAATATATGTGTGTATATATACTCTATATGTATATGTATACACACACACACACACACACACACTCACAGCAAATTAAGTTATCATACCAAAATAGTAAAACTGGATACTGTTTTTAACTCTTTAATAAGGGATGCTCTTTTTATGAAGCAGAAATTTATTCTCATAGTTCTGGAGGCTGGGAGTCAAAGATTAAGGCACCGTCAGATTTGCTGTCTGGTGGGGACCTACTTTCTGCTTCCTAGACAGTGCCTTCCACCTGTGCCCTCACATAGCGGAAGGGGCAGACAAGCTTCCTTGGACCTCCTTCATAAGGGCATTCATCCCATTCTTGAATGTTCTACTCTCCTGACGTAATTACCTTTCAAAATTTCCACCTCCTTGTATCATCATCTTGTGGGTGAAGGTTTCAACATATGAATTAGGTGGTTGGGGGGTGGGGAGAAGGCCAGAAATACAAGCATTCAGACCATAGCAGTGCCCATTAAGAACTGTGAAGGGTCTAAACTTTTATGTTATTTTCTAGTTACCTATTAACAAGTTTGCTTACCATTTCCAGCATAATGAGCAATACAAATATTGTGATGCTTACTTGGAGAGAGAAACGTTAAAAATCTTACAATGACAGAGGACATAAGACTTCCATGTCAGAGAGAAAAAAAGACTATTATTCTCAGGAGAGCAACAGCATAAATATCATCACATTTATTTCAGTTCCCCTGGCCATCAAGTCCACAGAGGCAATGCAGATGGGCCCAGACAAATCCCTGCACAGGCACTGTATTCCATTACAGTAAAGGAACCCCAAACCTAAGGAATCTGAATCTTTTATGTTGGACAGAAGGCATGCCTAACTTTTGCTCCAGAGGAAGACATTATCTTTATTATTCTGGGCAAAGGGAGATGCTATCTTTACATTCTATGGCCGTTTGCTATGCAAATAAAAACTCTTTGAAAAGATAATCCAGAACAAAGGGCAGTGAGTTCTTAGCTTCACAAGAAGTGCAGAAATGCTAGCAATCCATTGAGAATTGACTCCCCAGAATACGTTACCCCTGATTCTATGTAATAAATTGATCACAAATATTTCTGAGCCATTCTACTAAAAAAAACTTCCCTTAAGCTTTATAAAGCAACAGCATTCCTCTTTGTGTGGGGCAGGAATTTGATCTTGAGGTCAAATCAGAAATCCTCCAACTGTGGGACACAAATAATTGAGCACAATGCCAAAGAGAACTTCTGCCTAACCACAGAGGGCATGGCAGTTTCAAGTTGATCAAAGAGCAGCTGTGGCTGTTCATTGGCCTTCTGGAGCCTGTAGGTGTGAGAGTAATGGCAAGGTTCTCCTAACAAAAGGTAGTAGGATCTTTATCCTTGCTTGGAAAGTGTGAATTTGCTCCACAATGTCTGGCACTGGCTCATCAGGAATGCAGAAGAGCCACTTTGACCTGAGCCTGTAGCTTTGTTTGTGAATCTTGGCAAGGAGTTGAGTCCTGGCCATTTCACTCTCCAACAGTTTAGATCAGTCAAAATTTAAATAAACCACTGTTTAGGCATGAGCTGGACCTTTGGGGAGCAGCAGATGGTTGATAAGCTCCTGCTTGTCCCAGACCCAGGAGGAGGAACATAGGAATTTGGCCAATTACTCATCTTACAGCTTCAGAACCCCATATGGTTATTGTGATTAACATTGTTTCGTGCCCTGTGTTCCAATTTTTAAAACTTCAAGATATCTCTAGATTGGGGGCAAAGTCAGAATGTAGAATTTCCTGTAACTTCTCAATGGAATTGTTTTGTGGGAGGTGGGAGAAGGGGTTTGTGAGGTGTTTTTTAAGTGTCAGTTTGTATCATCATAGTTTGAGTTTAATTTTTAACTTTACATGTTAAAACAGCTCCATTTTACTAATATCTTGTGAAGAATCAACTAAAGATTGTTTTTCTCTTTTTAATTTTTTATTAGTTACTTACAATGCATCTTTAGATGCTATCATTTCCAGTACAACCAGCAATACAAAGAGTGTGGTGCTAGCTTGGAGAGAGAAATCAAAAAAGCATCTTCATATGACATCCTTCAACATTGCCCAGGGCATTCATGCTTTTGATTATCACTCTCGGCTCAATTTAATTGGTAGGTAAAATAAACTTGATAACTATGAGGGCCTCATAAATAGTCTGGGGTGCATTTGTATGCATGGAGCCTTCTCCACCTTGTTGTTTTATTGCTAGAGAGACCATCTTGAGCAGCTCACATTTTATTGCCTCAGAATGTCTGATAATGATGCATTATGACGGGCAGTGTATATGAACTACATTGGGGTAAAAATATGAGAAAGTGCCCAATGCTTTAATGAGTCTTTTTTATTACAATTGGTGAAGGGTGTAAAATGATACAGAGAAGGAAGACAGTTTGTGCAGCATCTGCCATTCTGCCATCTTCCTAACACCACCAAATGCTCCACCCAAACAAATGCATTTTTTCATTGCTACTACTACAGCTACCACTACCAGCGCATGCACACACACACACACACATCCATACACAAGGGAACTGCAAAATATAGACTGTTTTTCAATTACCTTTCAGAATACAATCTCTAATGATTTTTGAAAATGTTCAGATTATCCTAGGTTTGTTTACTAGAGGGGAGTTCTTTCGATGTAAAAAAGAAGTATATTTTAGCTGAGGAAATATAAAGTTTCTCAGGCATTAACTATTTAAATTAAAAATTTAGATATTCTGAAAGCTGATAATTTGATATACATATTGATATTAGTTCAAACATAAAAATGAAGTATAGATGTATTATTGAAAAATTAATAGGGTAGTTACAGAGCATGCACATGGTCTACAGAATGGGTCATATTAACTCACATTTAATAGTTGTCATTCATACAAAGAGTATTAATATTAGCTAAGGAGCTGTGTCCATAAAATTCCCAAAATAATACCTGACAATCACAGTAACAGATACCTTGAATATGAATTCATGAATATGCCAACATCAAATCTTCAAGGAGTACTGTAGATTTATTAGAGAAGGATAGAGGAGTTGGTGACTCATTTTGGCAAGGACTCAAATAGCAACTATTTAATACATTGATTGGTTAATCATTTCAATCTCTGTAGAATAATAATTACTTTGTACCTGCTATGGTGCTGGAAAAAATAAGGATGATTAAGTTCAGCTCCACAACTGGCCCTAAACTAGGAAGCAACAAAGAGTATTGTGTTGTATTGAATAGATACATTTCCTGCTCTTGAAGAGCTCCCTAAATATAACTGATTGATGTTCAAAAATATCTTATTCCATTAATAAAGCAGGTCAAAAGTATATTTGTGCTGCTTGTTTGCTTGCACATACAGTCGTGCATTGCTTAATGATGGGGATAGAAAGGCATCATTAGGTGATTTTCCATTGTGTGAACATCACAGAGTGTACTTACACAAAGAGATGGTGTAGCCTACTACACAGCTAAGCTATATGCTATAGCCTATTGCTCCTAGGCTACAAACTTCTATATCATGTGACTTACTAAACACTGTAGACAATTGTAACACAATGGTATTTATGTATCTAAACATATAAAAGGTACAGTAAAAATACCATATTATAGTCTCATGGGACCATATTCGTATATGCTGTATGCTATTGACTGAAATGTTATGAAATGCATGACTGTACTTGATTATTTGATAATTTGTCTTTTTATACTTTTTAATTAATTTGTGAACTTTCAACATTGTTTTCTTTCTTTCTTACACTTGGGATAAGTTTAACACTGCCTACATTTCTAGGTGAAGCTGGCTGGAGAGGGGAAATATCAGGATTAGAAAGAAGGATTCTGTCCCTTCCTGGTTGGGCTGTTGGTTGGTTTCTAAATGGGACTATATGTTTTCTTTCACCTCATACGTAGCCTTTTCCCCTTCATGAATTTTTTCTTCCCTACTCCCTCCATTTCAACTATTTCTATTGACAGAACTCATGCCCTATTAGCCTGGTCTAGTTAGACAACGGCAAAACAGGGTGCATTAGTCAATCTACAGTTGACATTTATCAAGCTACAGTTATACGGTAAACTCATTTCACAAAGAAAATGCTGTGGGCTATTTATGCTACTAAACTTTTTTTTCTTTCTAATTCTGATTAGCAACTGCTGGCATTAACAATAAAGTTTGCCTTTGGAATCCCTATGTTGTCTCTAAACCAGTGGGTGTCCTTTGGGGCCACTCAGCCAGTGTAATAGCCGTCCAATTCTTTGTGGAAAGAAAACAACTTTTCAGCTTCTCCCAGGATAAAGTAAGTAACATTGTTCTTTTAATTAATTTAGTTTTGCTTCCCTGGTTCCTACCCAAATCAACTCTGGGATCTGAATTTCTCTGAGAGATTGTGTCAGTTTTTAAAATAGACTGGCTAGCTACTTACGTTTTTGGAAATCTATATTTGGAAAAGGTGTTGGTTGATGGTTACTTAACAGTAGTCCTAGACAACTGGGCAAAGTATTTCATTAAATTTTTTCAAATCACATACTCAGGGATTTAATCTTTATTGGACTCTCAATATGTCACACCTTGACAGCTTCCAATGTTCTCACAAATTCAATAGAAAAAACAGAAAATGAAATGTTGCTTTGATAAGATAGTGGCCAGGCATAGTCAATTAGATATTATTGCTTTGGTATTGAAGAGACTCAGTTAATTAGAAATTGAAGTTAATCTGAAGAATATCAAACACATTAAGAACCTTTTAATTAAATATATCAGTTCATCTCTGTTTTATGATATTGATGGGATATTTTAAATATGGTGGAAAAAATATGGCACTGGAGTCATAGAGTCCAGGTTGAATCCTGACAACACTATTTATCACTTATATCCACTTAGGCAAATTTCTCCTTCTCTGAGTCTTGACTTTTGTTCCTTGGTAAAATTTCAATCTTATTTAATGCCCAACTTAAAGATCCAGTTAACATGATAGATTTCAAGATAGTTGGTTGTGAAGAGGAGGGTGCATATAAAGTGATTGATGATAGTCTTTGAGACTCTTTGAGTGAATATAAGTTTTTGGTGTATTCGAAAATATATGCAAACATAAATTACATAGAAATTCATCTTCCACTCCTTAGCCACACCCCATAAATTCTACCAAAAATTCTACCAAAATTAACCACCATAAATTCTACCAAACTTACTTATTTTACTGTATTACCTAGCATGTAAACTTTTTCTTGAACTTCAACAATCAACTGCCAATTCCTGTTGATTTTATCATCAAAATATGTTGATCAGTTTCACCTCTCCATCTCAGCTGCTACTGCTATAATGCAAAATCTTATCTTCTTTTTCCCAAAATACTGCAAAGGTTTTCTAACATATTTCTTTATTTTCGGACTGATCTGACTCTAATCTGCCCTCCATTCTGCTAATTTGCAAGAAGCTTGCAGAACAATTTTTCAGTCTTTCATCTCTGCCCTCTATGTAAATATGAACTCCAAAATTCTTAAACTTTTATACAAAGCTTCCCCATCTACTAGTCCCACTTCACTTCCCACTTTTCTCTTTCAAATTCATTTAATGCTCCAGTCATATCAAATTATTATCTTTTCTCACCATGCAGTTTCATGGCTTTGCAACGTGCTCTTCCTTCTGCCTTCAATTCCCTGTCTTCTATTAATTGGCAGACGCCTATGTATCCTCCACATTTTAGACTTTTTGAAGTCTCTTACGCAGACATAGGTGTTTCTTTCTGTGTGCTCCTGTTGCATTTGTATGTCTCTCATTACAGCATGTATCATGCTGTACTGATATTGTTAGTTTGCTTTCTTAAGACGCATCAATATTGAAAATGTAAAATAGGGATGGAGCAAGATTATGGAATAGAAAGCCCCACCAAAGGTACGCCCCTTAGAATTTAACAACTATCTCCACATACACAAAAACACCTTCATAAGAACCAAAAAAGTCAGGTGAGCACTCACAGTGCCTGGTTTTAACAAAGAATCACCGAAGAGGGTAGGAAATACAGTCTCAAATTACCAATGCCACCCCTTCCCTTTTCCCACCACAGTGTCTGTGTGACATGGACCACAAGGACTGCAACTCCTAGGTGAGTTGTAGTGCCTGAGAAGGGCTAAAAGTCAGTAGACTTGGGGGAAGGGTGGGGGGACATGACTTACTGAGATACCAGCCAGGGCAGCTAAAGGAGTGCTTGTACCACCGCTCCCCCAACCCCAGGCAGCACAATTCACAGCTTCAAAAGAGACCCCTTCCTTCCACTTGAGGAGAGGAAAGTAATTCGTAAAGAGGACTTTTGTCTTGCAACTTAGACACCAGCACAGCCACAATAAGATAGGTCCCTGGTTAGAATTTTGAGGTGCCCCCTTCCAGGCCCTAGCTCCCAGATAACATTTCTAGACATATCCTGGACCAGAAGGGAACCCGCTACCGTAAGGAAAGGACCTAGTCCTGGAAGGACCCATCACTTGTTAACTAAAGAGTCCTTGAGCTCTAAATAACCACAACAGGGATACCCAGATAGTACACCATGGAACTTGGATGAGACTGAGATGTGTTGACTTCAGGTAAGACATGGAATATTACTATCTGTGGTGGCTACAGTGAGCCATTTCTATTTGAGAAAAGCAGAAGTAAAGGTGATTATTGTCTAGCACCTTAGGTACCAGATCAATCATAGCGAGATAGAGCACCAAGCAGGTCCATGATTCTAGCGTCGTCCCTTGGACGACCCTGAGCCATAGCGGAGCCCACTGCCCTGAAGGGTGAGTCTCAGGCTTGGCAGACTTCACCACAAGCTGACTGAAGAGCCCTTAAGCCTTAAGTGAACAATGGCAGTAGTGTAGCAGTTCTCCCCATGGGACAGTGGTGGTGATGGTCATGAAGTGAGGCTCCTCTGCCTGTGAAAATGGGAGGGAAGAGTGGGAAGAACTTAATTTTGTGGTTTGAGTGCCAGTTCAGCCATAGTAAAATAGAACACCAAGTAGATTTCTTAGGTTTTTGACTATAGCCCTGGTTCCTGGACAGCATCTCTGGACCTGCCTGGAACCTGAGGGAACTAACTGCCCTGAAGGGAAGGACGCAAGGCTGTCTGCTTAACCACCTGCTGGCCATAGAGCCCCAAAGCCTTGGGAAAACATAGGTGGTAGCCAGGTAGTGGTTATAGCAGGTCTTTGGCAAGACCCAGTGCTGTGCTGGCTTCATATCTGACCCAGCATAGTCTCAGTGGTGATGGCCATATAAGCCTGTGTCACTCCACCCTCAACCCAAAGTGGCTCAGAATAGAGAGAGAGAGAGAGAGACTCTATTTGTTTGGTAGAAAGTAAGGTGAGAGAACAAGAGCCTGTCTAGTCATCTGGACACTTCTGGATTTTATGCAAGATTCCAAACTGGACCTTTATGAGTCTGCAAGAACTATAGCATTACTGGGCTTGGGGTGCTCCCTAATGAAGATACAGATATATCACAACACTCAAGTCCTTTCAATATCTGGAAAGCCTCTCAAAAAAGAATGGTGTATTAGTCCATTTTCACACTGCTACAAAGAACTACCTGAGACCGGGTAATTTATAAAGAAAAGAAGTTTAATTGATTAATGTTTCCACATGGCTGGGGAGCCCTCAGGAAGCTTACGATCATGGTGGAAGGTGAAGGGGAAGCAAGCCACATCTTCCATGGCAGCAGGAGAAAAAGAGTGGGGTGGGGGAACCACCATGCACTTTTAAACAATAAGATCTCATGAGAACTCACTTACATCATGAGAACAGCATGAGGAAACTACCCCAATGATCCAATCACCTCCCTACTTTGACACATGGGGATTACAATTTGAGATGAGATTTGGGTGGGGACACAGAGCCAAATCACATCATTCCACCCTGGCTCTTCCCAAACCTTATGTCCTCCTCACATTTCTTTTTTCTTTTCTTTTCTTTTTTTTTTCGGTGGGGGTGATGGAGTCTTGCTCTGTCACCAGGCAGGAGTGCAGTGGTGCGATCTTGACTCACTGCAAACTCTGCCTCCCAGGTTCAAGAAATTCTCCTACCTCAGTCTGCAGAGTATCTGGGACTACAGGCACCTGCCACCATGCCCAGCTAATTTTTTGTATTTTTAGTAAAGACGGGGTTCACCATGTTAGCCAAGATGGTCTCGATCTCCTGACCTTGTGATCTGCCCACCTCACCTCCCAAAGTGCTGGCAGCCACTGTCCCCAGCCCAACCTTCTCACATTTCAAAACACAATCATGCCTTTCCAATGGTCCCCCAAAGTCTTAACTCATTCCAATATTAACCCAAAAGCCTAAGTCCAAAGTCTTATCTGAGACAAGGCAAGTCCTTTCTGCCTATGAACCTGCAAAAGCTAAAGCAATTTAGCAACTTCCAAGATACAATGGGGATACAGGCATTGAGTAAATGTTACCATTCTAACAGGGAGAAGTGGGCCACAACAAAGGGGCTACAGGCCCCATGCAAGTCCAAAACCCAACAAGACAGTCACTGAACCTTAAAGTTCCAAAATTTCCTTTTACTCCATGTCTCACATACAGGACATGCTAAGGCAAGGGGTGGGCTCCCTGACCTTGGGCAGATTTGCTCCTGTGGCTCTGCAGGGTACAGTCCTTGTGGCTGTTTTACAAGCTGGTGTTGAGTGTGTGTGGCTTTTTCAGGTTCATGACGCACCTGAAAGGGTACATTCACCCTTCTGGGGTCTAGAGGATGGTGACCCTCTTCTCACAGCTCTACTAGTCAGTGCCCCAGAGGGACTGTCTGTGGGAGCTCCAACCCCACATTTCTCCTCTGAACTGCCTTAGTGGAGGTTTTTTATGAGGGCTCCCTGCACCCAACTTTTGCCTGGACATCCAGGCATTTTTGTTCATCCTCTGAAATCTATGCAGAGGCTCCCAAAGCTCAATTCTTGTCTTCTGTATGCCCACAGGCTCAACACCATGTGGAAGCTGCCAATGCTTGGAGCTTGCACCCTTTGAAGTCACAGCCCTAGCTGTACCTTGGCCCCTTTTAGCCAAGGCTAGAGCTAGAGCAGCTGGGATGCAGGGTACCATTCCTTGAGGCTGCACAGAGGCAGCAGGACCCTGGGCCAGGTCCATGAAACCATTTTTCCCTCCTAGGACTTTGGGCCTGTGACGAAGATCTCTGAAATGCCCTGAAGACATTTTCCCCATTGTCTTGGCTATTAACATTTGGCTCCTTGTTACTTATGTAAATTTCTGCAGCCAGCTTGATTTTTCCCTAAAAAATGGATTTTGCTTTTCTACCACATGATTAGGTTGCGAATTTTCCACACTTTTATGCTCTGCTTCCCTTTAAACATAATTTCCAACTTCAGACCATCTCTTTGGGAATGAATGTGACTGTATGCTTTCAGAAAAAGCCAGGTCATATCTTGAATGCTTTACTGCTTTGAAATGTCTTCTGCCAGACACTCTAAATCATCTCTCTGAAGTTCAAAGTTCTACACATCTCTAGAGCAGGGGCAAAATGCCACAAGTCTCTTTGGTAAAGAATAGGAAGAGTGACCTTTGCTCCAGTTCCCAATAAGGTCCGCATTTCCATCTGAGACCACCTCAGCATGAACTTCATTGTCCATATCACTATCAGCATTTTGGTCAAAACAATTTGACAAGTCTCTAAGAAGTCCCAAATGTTTCCACATCTTCCTGTCTTCTTCTGAGCCCTTCAAACTTTTCCAACCTTTGCCCGTTACCCAGTTCCTATGTTGCTTCCACACTTCCAGGTATCTTTATAGCAGCACCCCACTATCTCAGTGCCAATTTTCTGTATTAGTTCGTTCTCACATTGCTACAAGGAAGTACCGGAGATTGGGTAACTTATAAAGAAAAGAGGTTTCATTGGCTCACAGTTGCCATGGCTGGGGAGACTTCAGGAAACTAAAATCATGGAAGAAGGTGAAGGGGAAGCAAGGCACATCTTACATGGTAGCAGGAGAGGCAGAATGAGAGATGGAGACCACTGCACACTTTTAAACCATCAGATCTTGTGACAACTCTCTATCATGACAACAGCATGGGGGAACCTCCCCCATGATCCAGTCATCTACACTAGGTCCTTCCCTCAGCACATGGGGATTACAATTTGAGATGAGATTTGAGTAGAAACACAGAGCCAACCATATCAGATAGCTACAAATAAGCCAAGACAGTGAAGACTACAATAAATACTTAACTCTTTGATGCCCAGACACCAAAGAACAGCTACTAACATCAACACCATCCAGGAAAACATGACCTCACTAAATGAACTAAATAAGGCATAATAACACATCCTGGAGAAACAGAGATATGTGACCATTCAGACGGAGAATTCAAAATTGCTGTGTTGAGGAAACTCAAAGATATTCAAGATAATACAGAGAAGGAATTCAGAATTCTATCAGATAAATTTAACAAAGAGATTAACATTATTTTAAAAATCAAGCAGAAATTCTAAAGTCGAAAAATGGAATTGACAAACTGAAGAATGTGTCAGTCTCTTAATAGCAGAATCAATCAAGCAGAAGAAGGTAGTGAGCTTGAAGACAGGATATTTAGAAATGCAGTCAGAGGAGGCAAAAGGAAAAAGAATAAAAATGAATGGAGCACACCTGCAAGATCTAGAAAATAGCCTCAACAAGGCAAATCTAAGAGTTATTGGACTTAAAGAGGAGGTTGAGAGAGAAACAAGGTAGAAAGTTTATTCGAAGGGATAATAACAGAGAACTTCCTAAACCTAGCAAAACATATCAGTGTCCAAATACAAGAAGGTTATAGAACACCAAGCTGATTTAACCCAAAGAAGACTAATGTGAGGCATTTAGTAATCAAACTCTCAAAGGTCAAGGATAAAGAAATAATCCTAAGAGCAGCAAGAGAAAAGAAACAAATAACATAAAATGGAGTTTCAATATGTCTGGCAGCAAAATTTTCAGGAGAGAATGCATGACATATTTAAAGTTCTGAAGGAAAATAACATATCTGGCAAAAATATCCTTCAAACATGAAGAAGAAATAAAGGCCTTCCCAGACAAACAAAAGCTGAAGGATTTCATCAATACCAGACCTGTCCTACAAGAAGTGCTAGGGGGAGTTCTTCAATCTGAAAGAAAGGAATGTTAATGAGCAATAAGAAATCATCTGGCCGGGAGCAGCTGCTCACGCTTGTAATCCGAGCACTTTGGGAGGCCGACATGGGCAGATCGCGAGGTCAAAAGATGGAGACCATCCTGGCCAACATGGTGAAAACCCGTCTCTACTAAAAATACAAAAATTACCTGGGCATGGTGGTGTGCACCTGTAGTCCCAGCTACTCGGGAGGCTGAGGCAGAAGAATCGCTTGAACCCAGGAGGTGGAGGTTTCAGTGAGCGGAGATGGTGCTACTGCACTCCAGCCTGGCGACAGAGTGAGACTCCATCTAAAAAAAAAAAAAAAAAAAGAAAAGAAAAGAAAAAGAAAAAAAAAAAAAGAAATCATCTAACAGTACAAAAGTCAGTGGTAATAGTAAGTACCCAAAAAACCACAGAATATAACCCTGTAACTGTGCTGTGTAAACTATTCTTATCTGAAGTAGAAAGATTAAATGATGAACTAATCAAAAACAACTACAATAACTTTTAAGACATAGACAGTACAATAAGATATAAATAGAAACAACAGAAAGTTAAGTGGGAGGATGAAGTTAAGGCATAGAGTCTTTATTAGTTTTCTTTTTGCTTGTTGGTTTGTTTATGCGAACAGTGTTAAGTTGCTGTCAGTTTAAAATAATAGATTATAAGATAGTATTTTCAAGCCTCATGGTAACCTCTAACCAAAAATCATACAATGAATACACAAAAAAATGCAAAACAAGAAACTAAATCATATGACCAGTGACAGTCACCTTTACTGTAAGGAAGACAGGAAGGAACGAAAGAAGGAAGAGAAGACCACAAGACAAGAAAACAACACAATGACAATAGTAAGTCCTTATTTATCAATAATAGCATTGAATGTAAATGGACTAAACTGTCCAATCAAAGGACATAGTAGAGTGATTGGATAAAAAAAAAACAAGACCCAATTATCTATTGCCTACAAGAAACACACTTTACCTATAGAGACACACATTGACTGAAAATAAAGGAAGGAAAAATAATATTGCATGCCAATGGAATACAAAGAAGAGCAGGAGTTGCTATATTCATATCAGACAAAATAGATTTCAGGCCAAACCTATAAGGGACAAAGAAATCATTATATAATGATAAATAAATTAGTTCAGCAAGAGAATATAACAATTGTAAATATATGTGTACCCAAGACGGGAGCAGCCAGATATATAAAGCAAATTTTATTAGAGTTAAATGGAGAGATAGACCACAATACAACAATAGCTGGAGACATCAACACCCGTTTTTCAGCATTGAGAAGATCTGAAAATCAATAAAGAAACATCAGACTTTACACTATAGAAGAAAGGGGCCTAATAGATATTTATAGAACATTTCATCCAACTGCTGCAGAATACAAAATCTTTTTCTGACTGCATGAATCATTCTCAAAGATAGACCATATGTTAGGTCACGAAACAAGTCTTGAAACATTCCAAAAATTTAAATAATATCAAGCATCTTCTCTGATCACAAGGGACTAAAACTAGAAATCAATAACAAGAGTAATTTTGAACACTACAAATACATGGAAATTAAACAATATTCTCCTGAATTACCAGTGTGTTGATAAAGAAACTAAGAAGGAAATTGAAAAATTACTTGAAACAAATGATTATGGAAACATGGCATACCAAAACCTGTGGGATACAGTGAGAGGAGTACTAAAAGAGACGTTTATAGCTATCATCAAAAAAGAGAAAAAACTTCAAATAAACAACCCAATGGTGCCTCTTAAATAATTCAAAAAACGAGAACAAACCAAACCCCAAATCTGTAGGAGAAAAAATAAAGATCAGAGCAGCAACAAATGAAGTCGATATGAAGAAAGAATACAAAGATCAATGAAATAAAAAATTGGTTTTGAAAAAGATAAACAAAATTGACAAACCTTTAGCCAGACTAAGAAAAAAAGAGAGAAAACCCAAATAAAATAAATAAAAGTACAGATGAAAAAGGATATATTATTACTGACATCACTGACATTCAAATGATTATTAATGGCTACTATGAGCCACTATATGTTAATAATTTGACAAATCTGGAAGAAATGGATAAATTCCTAGACGTATGCAAACTACCAAGATTAAACCCTAAAAAATTTCAAAACCTGAACAGACCACTAACAAGTAATGAGACTGAAGCCATAGAAAAAAGCCTCTCAACAACGAAAAGCCTAGGACCTAAGGTCTTCGATGCTGAATTTTACGAAACATTAAAAGAAGAACTAGTACCAATCCTATTCCACTAAATAAGGGAGGAAGGAATACTTCCAAACTCATTCTACAAAGCAATTATTACCCTGATACCAAAACCAGACACAGACACATCAAAAAAGAAAACTATAGGTCGATAGCCTTCATGAACATTGATGCAAAAATCCTCAACAAAATACTATCAATCAACATTTAACAACATGTTTAAAAGATCATTCATTATGGCCAAATGGGATTTATCCCAGGAATGCAAGAATGGTTCAACATTTGCAAATCAATCAATTTGATACATGATGTCAATGGAATGAAGGACAAAAACTAAATAATCATTTCAATTGATGCTGAAAAAGCATTTGATAAAATTCAACATCTCTTCATGATTTAAAAGACTCAAAAGGTTTTAATTTAGAAGAAACATAACTCAACATAATAAAAGCCATATATAAAAGACCAACAGCTAGTATCATATTGAAATGGGAGAAAGCTGAAAGCCTCCCACCTAAGATCTGGAACACAAGAATGCCCACTATGTTATTCAATATAGTACTGTAAGTCCTAGCTAGAATAATCAGACAAGAGAAATATAAAAAGGGCATCCAAATTGGAAAAGAAGAAGTCACATTATCCTTATTTGCAGATAATAAAATCTTGTGTTTGGAAAAACTACTCCACCAAAGAACATTAGAATGGTAAGCAAATTCAGTAAAGTTGCAGGATACAAAATCAACATAATCAGTTGCATTTCTACATGCCAACAACAAACAATCTGAAAATCAATAAAGTAATACCACTTAGAATAGCTACAAATAAAATTAAATATCTAGGAATAAACTTATCCAAAAAAGTGAAGGACTTGCATGATGAAAAGTATAAAACATTAATACAAGACATTGAAGAAGCTACAAAAATGGAAAGATATTACATGTTCATGGTTTGGAAGAATAAATATTGTTAAAATATCCATATTGCCAAAAGCAATCTACAGATTTAATGCAATCCCTATCAAAATACCAATGACATTCTTCACAGAAATAGAAAAAACAATCCTAAAATTTATGTAGAATCACACAAAACCCAGAATAGCCAAGGCTATCCTAAGCAAACAGAACAAAAGTGAAGGAATCACACTAACTGACTTCAAGTTATACTGTGGAGCTGTAATAACCAAAATGCATGACATTGGCATAAAAACAAACACATAGACCAGTGGAATAGAATGGAGAACCCAGAAATAAATTCATCGATCTACAGTGAATTCATTTTAGACAGTGGTGCTAAGAACATATATTGAGGAAAAGACAGTTTCTTCAATAAATATTGCTGGGTAAATTGAATATCTATATGCAGAAGATAAAATTAGACACCTAAAGCTTGTCATTTACAAAAATTAAATCCAAATTGATTATATATTTAAAACTAATACCTCAAACTATGAATCTGCTAAATAAAAACATTGGGGAAACTCTCCAGCATATTGGACTAGGCAAAAATTTCTTGAGCAATACCCCAAAAGCAAAGGCAACCAAAGAAAAAAATGGACCAGTGGGATCACATTAAGTTAAAATGCTTCTGCACAGCAAAGTATACAATCAGTAAAGTTAAGAGACAACCCACAGAATGGGAGGAAATATTTACAAACTATCCATCCGACAAGGGATTAATAACAAGAATGTACAAGGAGCTCAAACAACTCTAGGAAAAAAAATCTAATCATCTGATTAAAAGTGGGCTAAATACCTGAACAGACATTTCTCAAAAGAAGACAAATGGCAAACAGGCATATGAAAAGGTGCTCAACATTATTTATTATCAGAGAAATGCAAATCAAAATTACAATGAGATATCATGTCACCCCAGTTAAAAATGGCTTATATCCAAAAGACAGGCAATAACAAATGCTGGTGAGGATGTGGATAAAAGGGTACTCTCACGCACTGTTGGTAGGAATGTAAATTGGTAAAACCACTATAATAGACCTAAAAATTGAGATGCCATATGATCCAGCATTCCCACTGCTAGGTATATACTCCAAAGAAAAGAAATCAGTATATTGTATGGATATCTGCTCTTCCATGTTTACTGTAGCACTGTTAACAATAACCAAAATTAGGAAGCAACCCCAATGTCCATCAGAAGATAAATGGATTAAGAAAATGTGGTATTTATAAACAGTAGGGTACTATTCAGTCATAAAAAAGAGTGAGATCCTGTCATTTGCAATAACATGGTTGGAACTGGAGGTCATTATGCTGAGTGAAATAAGCCTGTTAGAGAAGGAAAACTTTAAGTGTTCTCACTTATTTGCGGGAGCTAAAAATTAAAACAATTGAACTGATGGAGATAGAAGAAGAATGGTTATTAGAGGCTGGGAAAGGTAGTGGTGGGGGAGGTTGGAGAGGAAGTGAGTATGGTTAATGAGTACGAAAAATAGAAAGAATTAAGAGGACCTAGTGTTTGCTAGCACAACAGAGTGACTATAGTCAAAAATAGTTTAATTGTACATTTACAATATTTAAAATAATATAACTGGATTGCTTATAACACACAGGATAAATGCTTGAGGTGATAGCTACTCCATTTACGCTGATGTGATTATTATGCAGTGCATATCTGTATCAGAATATCTCATGTAATCAATAAATATATACACCTACTCTGTATCCACCAAAATAAAAATAAATTAATTAGAAAAAATAAAAAGAGGGCTGCCGTGGTACCTCACGCTTGTAATCCCAGCACTGTAGGAAGCCGAGGTGGGTGGATCACTCAAGCCCAGGAATTCAAGATCAGCCTGGGCAACATGGAAAAAACCCATCTCTACAAAAAATACAAAAATTAGTGGGCATAGTTGTGCACACCTGTAGTCCCAGCTACCAGAAAGACTGAGGTAAGACAATCATCTGAGCCTGGTAGGTTGAGGCTGCAGTCAGGCATGATCATACCATTGCACTCCAGCCTGGGTGACAGAGAGGGACCCTGTCTCAAAAAAGAAAAAATGAACAAAAAAGTTCGGTGTCTTTTCAGCTTGTATTCTTGGTATTTATCACAGTGCTTGGCACCTTGTAGTGCTTATTCAATAGTTACATGTTGACAGCTTGAAGTGAAGACATATTACTTTGAGTCTAAAGTACCAAAGAAACTTGAGTGAAACCTTTTATGATGCCTGAGTTAGATTTAGCTGGCCTACTTTTTGAGATCTTTTAGCACTTTGTTTCATTTCCATTATTGAATTTAACACAATCTGACTTGGATACCAGAGCATTGTATATGTATATTTTGTTTTTCATTAGATTCTGATTGCTTGAAGGTAAAAATTATTGGTTGAATTTATTTTTGTGTTTCCCAAGACCTAGAAAATATTAATGTATTAAATACATGTTTTATACAATATATGAAATCATATAATTATCAACTAAATGATAGGATTCATCAGGTTAGGGGCAATGTCTTTCTGGAATTATGCCATATATCTACCAGGTCCCCAATAACTTGTAGTTAAATAAGAGAATCTTTATCAAATATATATATGAAACAAGTATCAGATATTTTATCATTACAGACTTCTATGAGAGGTTTTATAATGTAAAAGCAAGTGAAAAAATGTCTTTAGAGTCACAGTTGATTATGTACAGCCATCATCAATGCTGAGACTACCTGGCCTCTTCTAAAAACAGTTTATCTTTCTATTTTTGTTTTGTTTGCATTATGTTATAATGAAGCTTGTCATGCTGCCTTTCTGTTAGTCTAAACCTATTTCACTTTAATAAATGCACCATGATCTCAGTCTTTATGTCCTTACAACAAACAACAATGCATTCCGCCACCAGGGCAAACCTCTGCTTTACTGCCATCAAATTCTTGTGGATATTTTATAGGACTGGGGCTAAGTTAGAAAAAATGAAAACACATTTATGTTTTCAAGAGCTTTTGATTGAAACATGTTTTGGTCAATGAATTGCTGAATTAGAAGATCTGTAGACAAAGCAATTTAGATCTACAAAATTTTCTGCAAAAATGATCTGAAACTTCATTTCTTTTTTGGAAATCTTCTCTATTGCTACTTTCCAGTGATGATTAAAGAGTTCAGTTGTATTTTGCTTTGAACTCCTAAACTGATTATCTTGAGATGGCAGTCACTGGCGCTGAGGCCCTGCTGAGGGCAAGTAACTTGGTCATTTGGAGAGGAACCACCATGCGGAGTAAAAAAGATTTTCAAAGCCTATGTCAAACCTCTCTGCTGGAGATTGACATTCAGCCTGTGAGCCTAATTCAGTTTTTTCATTACTCCTAACTATTCTCCCCTAGGCCACTAATCCTGATTTGGTCAGAGGAAGCAAATCAGTCTGTGACTTTATCCTTTGTTTGAGGTTCTGCTTTTTCTCAGAACCTGGCTTCTATATTGTAGACCTATGGTTGGTAAGAATATAATCAGACTTTTGTGTGGAATGACTACATCTTACCCATTTGTCTTCTTTTCTTTTTTCCACACTGTTCCCCACCCCGACTTCCATCTATCCATCCAGAAACCAAGCATTTTCATTTAAAGTACACCAGTAAATGGATTAATGCCATCCTATAAAAATTACAAATGATGAGGAAGCATGTAGTGCAAAAAGTAAATATTCCTTATGATCATTTCACCTTCAAATCAATTTCTTTCCCAAGGAATAGCTATTAACCACCCTTGATGTATATCTTCTTATATTGTTTTGCTATATACTTAATATGTTATACTTAATAATGTATTATAATATCATTATAATAAAATACAACTTTAATATGTTATTATATATTATCCTATGAGTGTGAACAAATACAGGGTAGTATTTATTATTAGTTTTTATGTAAATGGTATCATATGACACATATTTTTCACAATTTGCTTTTTCCTAAACGGTATCGCTTGAAGATCTTTATAGATAGACACATAGATATACATATATCTGCATTTTTTGGCTATATAATAATTCATGGTATGGATGGCCATAATTTAACTACTTAATCACTTATTGATTAAAAGAAATATTGTTTCTAAGTTTTTTACCTTTGTTAGCCATGATACACACACACACACGCGCGCACACACGCACACACGCGTGCACACACGCACACACGCGTGCACACACACACACCCCTTTAAGACCTCTTACGGTTTTTTTTTTTTGTAATAAGTTTCTAGAAGTTATGCTACTATTAGATCTCAAAGGCTTTCCATAAATATTGCCTATTACAGTGAAGAAATGTACCCATAGGCATGCTCATCAGAGGTATAGGAAAGTGCTTGTTTTCCCATACTCTTGTCAACAGTGAAAATGGGTTCATTTTTGTGTGTGAACCTGATGAACAAAAACTAGGGTGAATTTCTTTTACAAATATTTATTGGCCATTTATATTTATTGATTATTGCATTTATTGATGCAATATTTGATCATGCCATTTATCTAAGGAAACTATTTCTTAGACTCAATTTTATACATATTTAAAACTTTTAAATGAAAAAAACAAAGTTTGAAAATTTATGCTTTAAAGAGGCAAAATATTTGCAATGTGTATAACAAGAAAAGACAACAAAAAATTTTAAGCTATTTCAATCAAGAAAAAGTCAAGACTTTTTAAAAAATGAGTCTAAGGAATGGTTTTCTTTATGGCTTTAAATTTTGTGTCTAGCTTAGACACAAAATATCTTCCACATCTCCTATTTGTAAGTTATTATAAAAATATTCCTTATTTTCTGCTAATACTTTTTCTATTGTTGATTTTTTTTTGCATTTAACTTTATAGTTCATTTTTGTGTAGTTTTTTTCTACAAATGGTTGCCTAAGGTTATTTTTTGAATAATCTGTCTCTCCTACTGGTTTGAAATGCCATTGTTATCATCATCTGAATTACTATATATACATGAATTTGTTTGTATATGCTTTATTCTTTCCATTAATTTACTTATCTTTTCCTATACTAATATACCATGGTTTAACCATTCTATCTTTGCTGTGTATTTTGATGCCGGGTAGGGTAATTCCTACTTATTGTTTTTCTTTTTCCATTTGAACTATCCTCTGACATACTATCCTTCCAAGTAAATTTTAGGATCAATACCAATGTCCCATTCCCATGAAAAGCCCTATCAGTATTTGGATTGAAATTTCATTGAGTTTGGTAATGCTTGACATCTTTAAAACATTGAGAAAGAGCTCTCAGTATTTCTCTGTTTATTCAGTCTTCACTAAATTCCGTAAAAATTGCATGCTTTAATTTACATCCCATTCTATGTTCAGATTTGTTTCTCTGTATTTTAGGAGGCATTCTTATCATATTCTTGACTTCCTTGAGATTGTTTCTAATGGAGAGGAGGCCACTTTCTATATTACTCATACATTGGGTTTTAATTTCAACTAACTTTTTTCTAAAAGGTTTTTTTGAACTCTCTTGTAATTTTGGATAGTCTCTTGTTGCTTGTTCATTTAGGGGATCCTGACTTTTAACTCTTTTTTTTTTTTTTTTTTTTTTTTTTGAGACAGAGTCTTGCTCTGTCACCCAGGCTGGAGTGCAGTGGCCGGATCTCAGCTCACTGCAAGCTCCGCCTCCCGGGTTTACGCCATTCTCCTGCCTCAGCCTCCCGAGTAGCTGGGACTACAGGCGCCCGCCACCTCGCCAGGCTATTTTTTTGTATTTTTTAGTAGAGACGGGGTTTCACCGTGTTAGCCGGGATCGTCTCTCGATCTCCTGACCTTGTGATCCGCCCGTCTCGGCCTCCCAAAGTGCTGGGATTACAGGCTTGAGCCACCGCGCCCGGCTGACTTTTAACTCTTTAATGTTACACCTAATTATTTTACGTTCTTGCTTATAATGAGACTATCTGGAGTTCTTTGTGTTCTTAATTTGAATATTTGCTATTCTGGTGATTCTTCCTCATAGTGACTTGTTTCCTTTTATGTTTGGTTATCTTTCTTGTTCCCTCATTTTTTACTGTTACTAATGTATAGTTATTCTGAGGAACTAAACTGAAGATGCTTTCTTCCAGAGAAGATTTGTGTTTGTTTCTGTAGGGTATAAATGTGCAAAACTACTGTCTTGAGGCTACTACATTCTACATCTCAGTTGCCCAGTTTAAGAGTCTCACTGCAATGGCTATATCTTGCTGGAGGACCAAGGCTTAGGCTTCTGGTTGTAGTTCTTTCCTTTATGTCTACCGTTACTGTCCCCATTTTAAGTTTGTTTCTTTTTCCCTTGTTTTGTTTTTGGACCCATGGAAATGCTTCTTACTTCCGGAAGGTCCAGCAAGGCAACAGAAAGTATGTTTTATGTGTGTGTGTGTGTGTGTGTGTGTGTGTGTGTGTTTTAAATAGAGACAGGGTCTTTGTATGTTGTCCAGGCTGGTCTCAAATTCCTGGCATCAAACGATTTTTCCCACCTCAGTCTCTCAAAGTGCTGATTCCAGATGTGGCCACCACAGCCAGCCAAAAATTATGTTTTATTCAGAACTGTATTTCTTTGAAGCAGGAAGACCCCTTACAAAAACCTAGTTTTTAATGATAATTGAATCAGAATTCTCATGTTGTAGCTGCTTTTGATTTTTTTTTAAGTTGTTAGTATAAGTATTGAGTAAAAAAAGAATTTTAAAATTTAAAGTGTTTTAATTTGTAAATTAAAAGAGGAGCTGTCATCTTTGAAAGTTAAAAGACATTTTAAAGGCAAAGAAAAATTCTGTTAAGATTTTAATTTTATGTGAATAATGATAATTGCAAAGAATCAACCTGAGATTTATAAATTCTCCAAATGGGCTGGGCACAGTGGCTCAAGCCTGTAATCCCAGCACTTTGGGAGGCCGAGACGGGCAGATCACGAGGTCAGGAGATTGAGACCATCCTGGCTAACACGGTGAAACCCCGTCTCTACTAAAAAATACAAAAAACTAGCCGGGCGAGGTGGCGGGCGCCTATAGTCCCAGCTACTCCAGAGGCTGAGGCAGGAGAATGGCATAAACCCGGAAGGCAGAGCTTGCAGTGAGCTGAGATCTGGCCACTGCACTCCAGCCTGGGTGACAGAGCGAGACTCCACTTCAAAAAAAAAAAAAAAAAAAAAAAATTCTCCAAATGAACTTCTGTCCTAAAAAAGGAACACACCTTAAATGAAATGTTGGCATTAGTTAAATTTATTGTAAATTTGTTTCTCTCTCTCTCTCTGTGTGTGTTGTGTGTGTGTGTGTGTGTGTGTGTGTGTGTTTGTTTTGAGACGAAGTCTCGCTTTGTTGCCCAGGCTGGAGTACAGTGACCTTGGCTCACTTCAACCTCTGCTTCTCAGGCTCAAGCAATTCTCCTGCCTCAGCCTCCCATGTAGCTGGGATTACAGGCCTGCACCATCATGCCCAGCTACTTTTTTGTCGTTTTAGTAGAGACGTGATTTCACCATGTTGGCCAGGAAGGTCAACTCCTGACCTCAAGTGGTCTGCCTGCCTCGGCCTCCTACAGTGCTGGTATTACAGGCGTGAGCTACTGTGCCCAGCCTATTGCAAATTTGAACTGGGAAATCAATGAGATTTCTGCCCAACAATTCAGAGTTGTTAGAAAACGTTTTGCCTCTTTTAAGGTCAATGAAAAAATAAACAGACACATAATGGAAATTCGAGTCTTAGAGCTGTGTGTCTTCTCTCATTTCTGTTGAAGAGAACTAAAAAAATAGAAGATAATGGTTTTCACTCGTGTCCCTGTGAAGAGACCACAAAACAGCCTTTGTGTGAGCAATAAAGCTTTCTAATCACCTGAGTGCAGGCGGACTGAGTCCGAAAAGAGAGACAGCGAAGGGAGATGAGGGTAGGGCCGTTTTATAAGATTTAGGTGGGTAGTGGAAAATTATAGTCAAAGGGTGTTGTTCTCTGGTGGGCAGGGGCAGGGGTCACAAGGTGCTCAGTGGGGGAGTTTTTGAGCCAGGATGAGCCAGGAGAAGGAATTTCACAAGGTAGTGTCATCAGTTAAGGCAGAGACCAGCCATTTTCACTTCTTTTGTGGTGGAATGTTATCAGTTAAGTCAAGAACATGCCATTTTCACTTCTTTTGTGATTCTTCAATTACTTCAGGCCATCTACATGTATACATGCAGGTCACAGGGGATATGATGGCTTAGCTTGGGCTCAGAGGCCTGACATTCCTGTCTTCTTATATTAATAAGAAAAATAAAACAAAATTGTGTTGAAGTGTTGGGAAGGTGAACATTTTGGGGGGTGGTGTGGAAAGATAATGGGCGATGTTTCTCAGGGCTGCTTCAAGTGGGATTAGGGGTGGCATGGGAACTTAGAGTGGGAGGAGTCAAGTTGAAGGAGAATTTTGTGGTAAGAGGTGATATTGTGGGGTTGTTAAAAGGAGCATTTGTCATATAGAATGATTGGTGATGGCCTGGAAATGGTTTTGGATGAATTGAGAAACTAAACAGAAGACGCAAGGTCTGAATAAGAGAAGGAGTAAAACAGATGTTAAAGGACTAAGAATTGGGAGGACCCAGGACATCCCATTAAAGAGTGCCCAAGGGGGTTCAGCATAATTACTTGCTTGGTTGGCAAGTTTAGGCTGTATCCTTGAGTTTTTTTATGTTGTCATATACCAGGCCAGATTGATTTAGGTAAAAACAACACTCTTCATTTAAAAATACGCAGAGTCCTTTTTTTTTTTTTTTTTTAAGCAGTGAGTAAGTCGAGGCCTCGGCAATTTTGGAGGAAAGAGAAATACCAAGCTAGCAATTGTTTGTTAAAGAAGGATTAGAAATGGCTAGGAGAGAGTGACTGAGATTGATAGTGTGGTGGAGATAGCTGGGGAGAGGTAGAGGTTGGCATAAGAACAGGAACGAGAATAAGAGTAAGTATAAAAGTAAAGAATAGGACTTCATCAGGGTGAACGTATTGGAGTGTGCTCTATCACTTAAGATCTTCTATCCACTTAAAGAGAGACTTAAGTGTGGCAGTTTGAGGTAAAACCAGGCGCTACTGAATACCAAGACTCTGAGAAACTGCTTGGGTGATTTGACTAGTAAAGGCCAGTCCGTTATCGGACTGTATAGAGGTGGGAAGGCCAAACCAAGGAATTATGTCTGACAGAAGGGAAGAAATGACCATGGTGGCCTTCTCAGATACTTTGGGAAAGGCCTCTACCCATCCAGTCAAAGTGTCTACCCAGACCAAGAAGTATTTTAGTTTCCTGACTCGGGGCATGTGAGTAAAATTAATTTGCTAGTCCTGGGCATGGGTGAATCCCCGAACTTGATGCGTAGGGAAGGGAGGGGGCCTGAACAATCCTTGAGGGGTAGTAGAATAGCAGATGGAACACTGAGAGTGATTTCCTTAAGTATAGATTTCCACGATGGAAAGGAAATGAGAGGTTCTAAGAGGTGGGCTAGAGGTTTGTAACCTACATGGAAGAGGTTATGAAATGATGACAGAAAAGAATGGGCCTGTGAGGCTGGAAGGAGATATTTTCGTTGGTCCAAGAACCATTTGCCTTGTGTGGAAAGAGACTGATAGGTGGAAGTTTCAGTGGAGGAGTAAGTAGGAGTGGCCAGATGAGAAGGAGAAAAACTGCCGTGAGGGATAGAAGTTGGAATGCTAGCTGCTTTTTTAGCTACCTTATCAGCATAAGTGTTGTCCTGAGTGATGGCATCTGATGCCTTTTGATTGCCCTTGCGTGAATGACTCCAGCTTCCTTTGGAAGTAAAGTGGCCTTGAGAAGCATTTTTATTAAAGAGGCATTAATGATGGAGGACTCTTGCATAGTGAGGACATTTCTTTCTGCCAATACAACAGCATGGTGGTGCAGGATATGGAAGGCATATGTAGAGTGTAGATCCTAAATATTGACATGTAGTCCATTTGCGAGAGCGAGGGTTTGAGTTAAGGCAATGAGTTGGGCTTGCTGAGAGGTGGTGGAGGCAGTGGGGCAGAGGTAGTGGTGCAGAGTGGTAGCCTCAATGATAGGTGTGGAAGATACTATAGCATAGCCTGCCTTTGCTGGTGAGTGGTAATTAGGCCTGGTGAAACTGCCATCAATAAACCAAATGTGATCAGGGTGAGGATCAGGAAAGAAGGAAATATGGGGAAATGGAGTGAATGTCAGGTGGATCACAGAGACACAGTCATGGGGGTCGGGTGTGGTATCCGGAATAATGTGGGAGGCCAGATTGAAGTCCGGGCCAGGAACAATGGTAATTGTGGGAGACTCAACAAAGGGTGAGTATAGCTGAAGGAGCTGGGGAGCAGAAAGCATATGCATCAGGTGTGAGGAAGAAAATAGATTTTGAAAGTTATGAGAGCTGTAGAGAGTGAGTTGAGCATAGTTTGTGATTTTGAGGGCCTCTAAAAGTATTAGGGTGGCAGCAGCCGCTGCACGGAGACATGATGGCCAGCCTAAAACAGTAAGGTCAAGTTGTTTGGACGAAAAGGCTACCGGGCACGGTCCCGGTCCTTGTATAAGAATTCCGATTGCGCAACCCTGCACTTCAGCTGTGTGTAATGAAAAGGGTTGAGATGAGTCAGGGAGAACTAGTGTGGGAGCAGTCTCTAAAGTTGTCTTCAAGGAACAAAAAGAGGAGTGGGGAAAGGATTTAGGATCTATGGGGTCAGCTAGATTTCCTTTTGTGAGTTTATATAATGGTTTTGTTAGGATGGCAAAACCAGGTATCCAAAGGTAAAAGTACCCAACCATGCCTAGGAAGGAAAGGATTTGTCGTTTTGTAGAAGGTGTTGGGGTTTGAGAGATCAGTCGGACAGGATCAGCAAGGAGACCATGTGTGTTTTTATGAAGAATTATGCCTAGGTAGGTAATGGATGGAGAATAAATTTGAGCTTTGGAGAGGGATACCCAATATCATTTAGAGAATAAATGTTGAAGGAGCAGGAGGGTGTCTTGTTGGGAAGATTCAAAGGAGGGGCTATGAAGTAGAAGGTCATCAATATATTGAATAAGATGAGAAGTGGAGGAGTGGAAAGAAAGTAAATCATGAGAAAGAGCTTGGCTGAAGTAATAAGGGCTGTCCCTGAAGGCTTGCAGCAGCACAGCCCAGGTAAGTTGCTGGGACTGATGGGCGTCAGGGTCAGTCCAGGTAAAAGCAAAGAGAGGCTGGGATGAGGGGTGCAGGGGAATAGTGAAAAAAGCATCTTTAAGATCAAGAACAGAATAGTGAGTTGTGGAGGAAGGTATTGAGGACAAAAGAATGAACGGGTTGGGCACTACAGGGTGGATAGGCAAAACAATTTGGTTGATAAGGCACAGATCCTGAACTAACCTGTAAGACTTGTCCAGTTTTTGGACAGGTGAAATGCGGGAATTGTAAGGAGAGTTTATAGGTTTTAGAAACCCATGCTGTAGCAGGCAAGTGATAACAGGCTTTAATCCCTTTAAAGCCTGTTGTGGGATGGGATATTTGCGTTGAGCGGGGTAAGGGTGATTAGGTTTTAATGGGATAGTAATGGGCATGTTATCGGTTGCCAGGGAGGGTGTAGAGATGTCCCATACTTGCAGGTTAAGGTCGGGGGATACGAGAGGAAGATGCAAAGGAAACTTTGGGTTGGAAAGAAGGGATGCAATGAGACGTGGCTATAGTCCAGGAATAGTCAGGGAAGCAGATAATGTTAAAATGTCTTAACCTAATAAGGGAGCTGGGCAGGTGGGGATAACTAAAAAGGAGTGTATAAAAGAATGTTGTCCAAGTTGGCACGAGAGCTGGGGAGTTTTAAGAGGTTTAGAAGCCTGGCCATCAATACCACAGCAGTTATGGAGGCAAGGGAAACAGGCCCTTGAAAAGAAGGTAATGTGGAGTAGGTAGCCTCCATATTGATTAAGAAGGGGACAGACTTACCCTCTACCGTAAGAGTTACCTAAAGAGTCTGTGATGGTCCAGGAAGCTTCTGAGGCATTTGGGCTGAGTCAGTCTTCAGCTGCTAAGCCTAGAAGATCTGGGAAGGAGTCAGTCAGAGCCTTGGGCAAGTTGGACAGTCTAATTTCCAGTGGGGTCCCGCACAGATGGGACATGGCTTAGGAGGAATCCTGGGCTCTGGGCATTCCTTGACCTAGTGGCCAGATTTCCGGCACTTGAAGTAAGATCCTAGGGGAGGAGGTCCTGAAGGAAAACCTGACCACTGTGGCTTAGGTGTGTTGAAGTGCTTGTGTGCTGGAGATGTCCTGGGGTTTCTCTCACAATGGAGGCAAGGAATTGCAACTCAGAAATATGTTGCTACCTGGCTGCCTCTACTCTATTATTGTACACCTTGAAGGCGGGGTTAATTAAGTCCTGTTATGGGGCTCAAGGGCCGAAATCTAATTTTTGGAGCTTTTTTCTAGTGTCAGGAGCTGACTGGGTGATAAAATACATATTGAGGATTAGATGGCCTTCTGGCCTCTCTGGGTCTAGGGCGGTAAAGCGTCTAAGTGTTGTTGCCAAATGGGCCATGAACTGGGTTGAGTTTTTATATTTGATGAAAAAGAGCCTAAACACTAACTGATTTGGCAGAGGTCTGATAAAGAAAAAGGAGCATTAACTTTGGCTATGCCTTCAGCTCCAGCCACCTCTTTAAGAGGAAATTGCTGGCCAGGTGAGTTTTTATATTTGACGAAAAAGAGCCTAAACACTAACTGACTTGGGAGAGGTCGAATAAAGAAAAAAGGAGCATTAACCTTGACTATGCCTTTAGCTCCAGACACCTTTTTAAGAGGAAATTGCTGGGCAGGTGGGGGAGGGCTAGTCGTGGAGGGAAACTGTAAGCCGGACAGAGGGGGTGTGAGGAGGGGAGGTGATAAAAAGATTATAGGGTGGGGGGGGCGGAGGCTGAGGAAGAATTGGGACCTGCCTTGGCCTGGCAAGGAGCAGCCTGGGGAGGAGGGTAGAGGTCAGATGGGTCTGTAGAAAAGGAAGATTGGAAAGTCTCCGCGACGCTTGGGATTGGGACTGAGGGGACAGGCGGGAGGGAAAGAAGGAGGATTGGGGAGGAATCGCATTGGGAACAGAGACTAGGGAGGGAACGAAGTGTGGGAAATGCCTGAATGTAAGGCACCTCAGACCAGTTGCCCATTTTTTGACAAAAATTACCTAGGTCTTGTAGGATGGAGAAATCGAAAGTGCCATTTTCCGGCCATTTAGAGCCATTGTCAAGTTTGTATTGGGGCCAAGCAGTGTTGCAGAAGAAAAAATGGCATTTAGGTTTTAGGTCAGGTGAGAGTTGAAGAGGTTTTAAGTTTTTGAGAACACAGGCTTAGGGAGAAGAGGGAGGAATGGAGGGTAGAGGGTTGCCCATAGTGAAGGAGGCAAGCCCAGAGAAAAGAGAGAGTAGAGACACAGAGAGAAGGGGTGGGAGGTTCTTGCCCCCCAGAGAAGTGGTGCTTGCTGCTAAGGGTGAAAGACCAAGGCAGGTGTTCCCGCATGATCAGACACCTCTGAAATGTGGGTGAATGATGAAGCAGGCGTCCCTTGATTAACACCAAAGAAAGACTGTCTTCCCGAGCCCATGACTGGCGCTGGAGTTTTGAGTTCACCGATAAAACGCTACTCCTCTGTCTCTACCAGAAAAGGAAAGGAATTGAAATGTAGAGAAGGGAGAGATTGAAGGATGGTGCCAGGATTGAAAGGAGAAAGAGGTTGAGAGATAGTGAGAGAGGTTGGAGAAGAGAGTAAAGAGGCCGCTTACCTGGTTTTAAATTGGTGAGATGTTCCTTGGGCTGGTTGGTCTGAGGACCAGAGATCTTAGGAGGATCTTTCTTATGGAGCAAACAGCAAGAGGACAGGGGCTTGATCTCTCAAGGGAGGTCCCCCAATCCGAGTCATGGCACCAAATTTCGCTTGCGTCCGTGTGAAGAGACCACCAAACAAGCTTTGTGTGAACAATAAACATCTTTAATCACCTGGGTGCAGGCGGGCTGAGTCCGAAAACAGTCAGGGAAGGGAGATAGGGGTGGGACCGTTTTATAAGATTTGGGTGGGTAGTGGAAAATTACAGTCAAAGGGGGTTTTTCTCTGGTAGGCAGGGGCAGGGGGTGCTCAGTGGGGGAGCTTTTGAGCCAGGATGAGCCAGGAGAAGGGGTTTCACAAGGGAGTGTCATCAGTTAAGGCAGGGACTGGCCATTTTCACTTCTTTTGTGATTCTTCAGTTACTTTAGGACTTCCAAATGTATACATGCAGGTCACAGGGGATGTGATGGCTTAGCCTGGGCTCAGAGGCCTGACAATAGTTATAGTAGCAATTTAAAGATAAATGGCAGAGGAGAAGATTTTAATTTCAAACTAGTATTTTAAGTTTGATTTCAGTCCTGGGAAAAAAATAGCAAAAATCTTTTTTGAAGGAAGAACTGTTGTATGACTTTAAGATAAAAATGTTAGCCAAGGTATTCAGTAGAATAGTTCTGCTAGCATACATCATGTCAAACAAAATTGTCTTTAAGCATTTACTGATTATGCTTTTGTGGATTACTGAAAGGCTTAACCTCTAAATAAATAAAATAGATTGTTACTACATAAATGTGTGTTCAGGAAAAGCAATGCCCTCCATTCCTGTTATCCTATTATCTGCAAGTAGGCTATCATTTGTGTGGGTTGCTCCTGGTGAGCTGGGCTGCTGCACTGCTGTACTCAAAAATCTCCTAGTAATACACACACACACACACACACACACACACACACACACACACACGGAGGCATATACACACTCTCCCTTTTTTCTTATTGTTATTTTATATCTATCTCTTACAGGATGAAGGAGTTAGTAAATGTTTGATAAAGCCAAGCAGGTCTCCTTTAAATGGAATCATCTAAGTCTGTTTTCTACTTCTCCTTCACTTTTATGCCTTTATGAGGAAATTACAAATTGTTTTATTTTCTGACTACTTTGAATTAAACATGTTGCTAGTATGTAAATAATACTGATTTGGATTTAAAAGTGCACTGAAAATAGATTTTCTGTCCATTCACGCATCTATTTATACCCCTACCTATATCTATGAAGTTATCCATTTATAAATGTAATATTTGTACCACAGAAGAAACGCTTTATTTCTTTATTTACTTATTTATTTATTATAGCTCTGTGATGCCTATGTGAATAACAGTGATTCTGCCCATCTCTGGTGGGAGTAGAGGATTCTTCAGCAAAGCTAGACTGAAAACACGGTGATGTCCTACATTTCTTTGATTCAATCCTCACAATGTACCTTTTTAAATTTGTTTGAAATATTGCTATTTTAGAGTATTTAGATATTACATTGTAGACAAATTTGACAGAACTCCAGAGCTGGCAGAGGCCCCTTCAGCAGAAAGATGAGCAAATGGAAAGATAAAAATCACATACCTGAACTGACTCGGATGAAAAGTAGGATTGGGTGTCTGGAGTCTCAATCCATTGATTTCTAGATCTATAGTATACAAATAATACAATATTCACTTGTAATATTGCATTGCTAAGAGGTTAACAGTTAAAAGAAGATAAAGATTATGCAAGAAAATGTCATTATTTGAAAAGCTATATGATATTACTAATTAAGGCAACATTTATTTGCCTTAATATAAAATCATAAACTTAGGTGATTATTCTTGCTAATATAAAAGTGAACATGAAATACAGAGCTCCCAAACATGCCCGTTCATGGACTTGATTTAGTAAGTCTGAGTTTAGACAGATATCACAAGTTCTCAGATATAGTGATGTAAATAGATACAGATCAATTTAAATAAAACTTTGTGGATAATACAAATTACAAAAAGTATTCCATTGTAATTTTTAAGCTTAAAGGTTTGTGAATCTATTTTTCTACTAAGAATAAAGAAAACCTTTCTAGGATATCTGAAATGAAAATTGAAATTAAACATACTCCTTTCTGAACTGTGGTTTAATTCTATTCCAGAAGTCAACTTGAATATAAAAGAAGGTGAGAACGCAGGATTCTCAAATAATGACTAGATATTTAAATGACATTTTTGTCAAAGGACTTGATTAATAAAACTGAATTAATGTGAGGGCTTTTATGATTAAAAGGATATAGACTGATTAAAAAAGAAGGGGAATACAATTATTTGGTTTAAAGCCAAGCTATGCGATATTACTAATTAAGCTGAGGGAAAGATTTCTTTTTCAAGGAGATTATTATTGACCTTAAAACAAAACAGAGAAGTTAGGTATAATACAAAGGAAATGCCTGGGAAAAAATTAAAAAGAAATACTAATATCTGAGCCCCATCCTCAGAGATTCTGATTTAATCGGTCTGGGAAAGGGTCAAAGCATAAGAGATTTCTAGAACATCATAGTTGTTTCTAAAGTCAAGTTTAAGAACCACTGGTAGGAAAAATTAAGAACATAAGGGAGGTCATATACCGTCACCCATTTTATGCTTTCATGGCTGTACTTCAATGCTGTTGCTTAATTCTCAGCAGAAAGCAAAATTAGAGAATTAAAGATGAAAGGTAAACTTAGTGGGATCATTAATTGAGAGAGTTTAGGGTTCCCCAGAGGAAGAAGAACAGTAAACATTAATTTAAAAAATTAATGAATGTGCACATTCTGATAAAAATATTTCTAGTTTTAATTCCTGACAACAAGAAGTAACCTGTTGTAGACTAGACAGGTCATGACTCACCTGTTTTTAATTTATCATATAATTTATGTTACTAAATGTCAGTGAAATATCAAATCCAATATAAATTACTTAACACAATGAAAAATGATTCTGGAGAAATTATAGTTCATTAATACTGTGGAGTTATTGTCAATGTGTACTCAACTATACCCTATATTATTATTCTGACATGAAGTTAGTTTCTGTTTCTTAGAGGGGTCCGTACTGAAGACAGGATTTTGAATAATGAAGGCATGACTATCATTAGTAATGTAAGTATTTGAGAATGATCTAAATATGTCTAATTTTATAACTAACATTCAAAATAAAAGCTTATCAATTCTATTTATATTTAGAACAGAATTTATATATTTTTTAAGATAAGCATTTCCTGGAGAGCTGCCAGAATGTTTTAAACTTTTTTTTTTTTTTCAGTGATGATTAAAAACCCAAATGAGTTCTTTAATAAAAATCTTTGGCAAGAAAACCCAGTTTTCTCTATGAATCTATATTTTTCGGGTCAGAGGGATTGGTGATGTGGTTTACTAAGTAGAGATTAACTAGGCTAGTTCAAGTTTGTCATAAGGGCTGGTAGTTAGAGTAAATGGAGACATTACCCTATGCTAGAAGCATAATTATTTTGCAAGATATTTTAAAAAGTCCTGTAAATTTTCATTGTGGATTATGTGAGATCTGCAATTGGGTAAATAAATATGTGGAAGTGAAGGAGACTTTTTGTGTGGGAGTGTTGTATTCTTGGGCCTATCCTGTTTGATCTTTTCATCAATGATCTGGGTATAGACAGAGTGAGCCACAATCTTTAATTCAAAAAATATTTATCGAACACTGCCTATGTCTGTATTAGCCCATTCTCACACTGCTATAAAGAATTACCTGAGACTAGGTAATTTATAAAGGAATGGTGAGGAACTGACTCACAGTTCCACATGGCTAAGGAGGCCTCAGGAACATACAATTATGGCAGAAGGTGAAGGGGAATCAAGGGCCTTCTTAACATGGCTGTAGGAGAGAGAATTGCAAGCAGGGGAAATGCCAGATGCTTACAAAATCATCAGATCTCGTAAAAACTCATGCACTATCACGAGAACAGCATGGGAAAAATTGCCCCCATGATCCAATCACCTCCCACCAGGTCTCTCCCTCAACACCTGGAAATTATAATTCAAGATGAGATTTGAGTGGTGACACAATGGTACAAAGCCTAACCATATCAATGTCCTATGGGATATGTGGAGAAATCAGGGAGGAATTGTCAATATAATTAAATTAGGATTCAAATGATATTATCACTTGAAACTCTACATCAAAAATAGGAAAAATTTTAGTCTTAATTAAAAAATGTATTTTTGGAAACAGGAGAGTAGACATCTGGCTTGGTTATTTGTTCATGGGAATAATATGTAGAATTTTGCTCAATTAAGACATCAAGGCAAGTGAAAAGCATAAAGGAGAGGCTTAATCAGCTAACGAAAAAATAGGCTGCCTTAAAGAAATAATAGCACCTGTAATGATTAGAACACAGTGGAAATATTGGCTCAATTCTGGGTGACTTCCTTAAAGCAGATCCTTAAAGATTTTTGGGTGCTTACAGATAGTGTTAAATTAATGGGTCAATAATTAACGTATAAACATATTTAAAATTATGACCCCAACAGGCCAAAAAAAATTAAAATGCTAACTTGGGAGATATGAGAGGAGAAAGGGAGAAAAGGAGTATAAGTAATTTTTCTTCTTCTTTCTGAGTCACTAGATATAGTTATATATAAAGTATATACACTACACACACATATATACACACACGTGTGCACAATTATATTATTTAGTGTTATGGAAAAAATCATAACCCAGAAAGAATTAAAGAGTAAAAGAAGGCCATCTCTAAGGATTGGGACTGGAGTAGAATATATGAGTTGAGATAAAAGCCTTCTGGTGCTATTTGACTTTACACAATGGACACATCTTACTATGGTTTTTAAAAAGTAAACAAGGTCTGGATGACGACCCTCCCCTAGAGAGAAAGCAGAAACAAAGTCATTGAGAGAATCAAGTGGCCATCATGGTAATACATGAGCACCATGGTAAGTGGTAGTGAGATCTGAAAACTGATATTGAAATGGTTAAGGAATTGGGATCATTTAACCTGGAGAAAAGGGGTAAGAGGAAGCTTATGCAGGTGTGAGAAGAGGGTAAGGTAGAATGAAAAGGTAAAAGAAGATGTCTTTGGATGAACATATTTAATAATTACTGTAAGGATTCCTATCTTGTAGATTCCTAGGACCTGTTGGTGTATTTGTGAGGTGTGTCTATGTACCCAAATAAATTATATGTAAAATTTTATGTATATATGAGTATATGCATTTGATGAGTTGGGATAGAACTATCATTTTCAAGGGATATATGATTTAAAATAGGTTAAAAACTATAAGGTTGCTTGCCTTTCGGGGTAATAAGGACTCATCTAAACAGAAACTATCTTCTATAGATAATTTAGAAATATTTTTCAGGTTGGATAGACTAGTTTATTTGAAATAACATTTTCTGCTTTTAGGTTCTAATATTTACACAATGAAAAAATAAAATAGACATAATAAGGAACATTCACTGAACACATTACAGGCTTGTCATCATGTTAAGTGCTTGATACAGACTCTCATTTAATTCTCATAGCATTAGGTGAGGTAGAAACTACGTTAAAAACTCAGATGAAAAAAAAATTACTGGAGGTCCCCCTGTTAGTAAGGAATAGAACTGAGATTAGAACCCAGGAAATCTGACCCTAGGTTACAGAGATATGGTTAAAATAAAAGCCCTGTGATGCTTCTAGATTTTGTACGACAGACACATTCTACATGTTTTTTAAAAGTAAACAAGGTCTTGATGACTTGCTTGATATCCCCTTTTGGAGAGGTTTTTTTTACTGCCTCAATAGCCTCTCTTAATTCTGTACCACTACTGATAGCACCAACACTTGCACGACAAAGCTATCTTTCTGTTTTCTTCCTGGGACACTTAGTGTGACTCACCTTCTTTGGAATGAAGGGAGCCATGAGAAAATAGAAGAAAAGGAAAAACAATTTTTTAATGTCTGTTGAATCTAAAGCAACCTATTTCTTGAGCAAGGATTCAGTGTTTGCCTTCTACTAGCCATTGGTAAATGCATGTCATTTATGTGTCTTGAAGGTGTTTGAACAAGAATTTAATATCTATGGTTATATGAACTTGACCTCATTTAATGCCACTTCTTTTATTTTACCAAAAATACATATATACATATATACACATACATACATATATATGCGTATATAGCTATATGCACATATATAGATACATATATCTACACACACATATATACATATACATGTATACATACATATATATAGAGAGAGAGAGGGAGAGAGAACTGTATTAGTTTTCTATTGCTAGTATAACACATGAGCACAAACTTAGTAGCTTGAAACAGCACAAACTTGTTTTGTGTTCTGTAGGTTAGAATTTGACATGAGTCTCATTCTTTCTGGCGGCTCTGGGGGAGAAACCATTCCTTTGTCTTTTCAAGCTTCTTTGGATCATGGCCCTCTTCAAAGCCGGCAAGACTAGGAAGAGTCCTCATATTGCACCACTCTAATCATTTTTCTGCCTCTCTCTTTCACATTGAAAGACCTTTGTGATTGGACTCACCCAAATAATCCAGGACAATCTCACCATCTCAAAGTCCTTAATTTAGTCATATCTGCAGAATCTCTTTTGCCACCTAAGATAACATATTCACAGGTTCTAGCAATTAGGATACAGACATCTTTGGGGGACTATTATTCTGCCCACCACAAACACATACTAAATGCCAAGCCTTATACCAGGGACTGAAAGCGAACCCAGTCCCTTTCCTGGAGGAGCTTACAATTTAGGAGATATTTAAACAGGTGACTGAAATACAAAATAATAGGTGCTATGACAGAATTGAGAACCAGTTATCACACTGTGGAGGAAACAACTGTCTGCCTGGTATTGAGGGTGAGCTGAAAAAAAATTGGCTACAAAATTAGAATTATCTTTGACATATTGAAATGATTTTATCACCTTTCATCCAGGTTTTGAGACTCTGGGATATTCAACACCAGCTGTCCATCCAGAGGATAGCTTGTTCTTTCCCCGAAAGTCAGGACTTCAGATGTCTCTTCCACTTTGATGAAGCCCATGGACGACTTTTCATCTCATTTAATAACCAGCTAGCATTGTTGGCAATGAAAAGTGATGCCAGCAAGAGGGTGAAAAGCCATGAGAAAGCAGTCACTTGTGTTCTTTACAATTCTATCCTGAAGCAGGTAATGATGCTTTCTTTGCTTTCACTCTCCTAATATATCTCCAAGTCCAGAGGCTCATTTACTTCATTCGGTTTAAGGTAAAATGGAAGACAAATATAGTAAAGGCAAATATGGGAAGAAATGATTTAATAGCCATATGCTTTTCTGCAATAATATATATTCAGGTGGACTTGGAGAATGATTTCATTTTCAGCCAGTGACCCCAGGAGCAGTGATAGAGTTATAAGGAATTACAGCATTCCGGCTAAAACAAAACAACCTGTAAGATAATCGAACTTAAATCTTTGTTATCTGCTAGTCTTGAGCCGAATGCAAGTGACCCTGCTTGTAAAATTCCCTTTTATGAATACCATCTTCCTGTATCCCTGTGGAAAGTTCTGAAATATGCATGAAACATAATTAGCAGAGATCCATTTTGCCAGCATATTTTACACCAGTGGTTCACAGTGGCAGCCTGGAATGTATTCATAATAAAATGATTCAGTTAAATGTGATGCCACTTGGTATGCAGCACGAGTGTTGTTTGTCTCCCCACCACTTTAATGACGCTTCGCAGCCTTGGCTTAGGGGACCATTACCTGCATCTCAATGAAGAAGCAGGGCTCCCCTGGAGCAGAGTTGCTGCACAGACCACAGCCCTTCTTGAAGGAGAGGGCGGCCCAGCCAGTGAAGCCAGTGATCTCAGTGTGGGGCAGCCTGTGGGTGCCATGAAGGGAGCAACCAGCATCAGAGGTTAGCCTGCTCAGCGATTCCCTCAGGCCTGATGGTAACAGCACAGCAGGAGCCAAACAGAAGCAAGTCTCCAGCTTGCAGCCAATTAAACAGTAACTCAATCCATTCTTTCTTTTCCCTTCTGCAGAAGTTTCTGCATTCACACAGCAATGACTAGTGGAGATTTTGTGCAAGGGGTGGAAAGCCCTTTGTTAGTAATGAGTAGTGTGTCATGTCACTATTTAAAACACTGTTTTCTGGTTATTCTAGGAAATAAAATCATTTAGAAAACAACTCATTTTGAATTCCATCTGCGGGAAAACATTTCCTGCTAAATGTTTTACTGAACTTTATGAAGGCAACCAGTTAATTTGACTCCCTGGTGGCCACTGAAAGATGTATTTGTTTCCAAGAGAACATTCTCCTAATTGAGATCTGCAAAGTTAAAATGCTAAATTTGTGTGTAGATGTTAAAATCCTATGTTGCCTGGCCATAAGATGAGCAATATTCCCTAAGAAATTCAGGAAATTAGACACAAAGAAGATCTGGATTTATTTGGGGCACAAAGACAAAGCCAAGGTAACTCACATACATGCAACTTATAGACAACCAAAGAACAATGTACATATCGTATATGATATAGGATGTATCACTATATGATTGAGTTGAGTATTCACACCTCTACTTGCTGTGAATAACATAAATAATGATAAGTATTGATATGTATGTAAAGCACATAGAGCTGTGTATCACATACCTCAGCATTTCCTATTAGCTGCTAAGCTATAGAAACATGAACACTGTATGTGTTATATTTATAATTATAAAAATGTATTGCAGAAAAGTGCAAAGAAAATATCACTCACATTCCCATCAACCAGTGATAACTTATCATTTTAGAGTAATTAGACAAAGCAAATAACACAGTTTTGAACAAGTGTCAGTTGCCAAGGATGAAGAATTAGAGATTAATAAACTAGTTTACTCCCCCAGTAGCTCAGGAAGATTCTGCTCTTTAAGGGAAGATCTGGGTCCTACCCGTAGTGCTGATAATTGCTGGACAGGTGCTCCTTACAGGATTGTGGAATGAAGGAAGGGAAGTGAGACATATTACTAACAAGGAAACAGTAGAACGCAGTAAAATGAAGTAGAGGTAAAACTGAAGTGCCCTTTATGGAGAGCGATCAGTTCTGCCTGGGGCCAGTGTTGGTCACTATTCAGCAGAACCCTGAAAGCTAAAATCTCTAAAAGGAGGAGGAGGTAGTTCTAGACCGAAGATACAACGTGAGCACCTGCAAAGAAGCTTGAGCACTCACAGTGCATTTTTGGAGAGAGGGTTTATTTTGGGGTGGCAAGTTTGGGAATACTTCGCAGACATTGTGGGAGTTAAAGCAGTAAAGGGATCTTAGGAGCATATTGATGGCCATTCGTTGAATGCATCACTGTCTGGTCTTGGAAAAGTAAAGCATAGAATTGAGATTAAAACAACATTTTTCACAGTGTGATCTTGGACCTCTGGGAGACTCAGATTCTCTCAGGGAATCTGGGAGGTCAACACTATTTTCATCATAATATTAATTTATTGTTTTCTTTCTAAACTTTCATTCTCTCAAAAGTGTACAGTGGAGTTTTCTAGAGGTTGCATGATGTGTGTTGTGTGATAACAGCATTGCTCTTATGACTAAGGGAATGTGTGCTGTTATATTTTTGTGCATTACTGTCTCCCTATAAATGTCTAATATGGTAAACATATATAAAAATACAGATCGATCTATCTGTGTTATATATGTGTACGTGTGTGTGTGTGTGTGTGTGTGTGTGTGTATTTCACATAAAGCTATTTGGATTCTTCAATACTTTTTCAGAATGCAAAGGAATCCCAAGACCAAAAGTTTTCAGAACTGCTGGGTTGGAAATATGTGGGTTCAAATTCTGAACAGACTGCTTAGCCTGTCTGAGCTTTAGTTTGCCAGCTTCTTAAAATGTGTGTGTCTGTGGGGGTGTAGGAATAGTAATGGGAATAACATGTGCCTCCCTGGCATTGCCTTGTTAGGACTGAAATCTTGGAAGTGTCCTCTTGTCTCTCATGCTGCCAGCCCTGAAAGGTTCTTTCAGGTCCCCCATACCACATAGGGCGAATGTCGCTGCATTATGACATCTCCTTTTCTTATTAACTTCTTGAGATTCTTTAATCTTTATGTTAACACTGTGGCATGTGCTAACAAATGTTAGGAAGAATTAGAAGGGTGAGGACACCCTGAACTGCAGTTTGTCCCTACCCCTGCTTCTCCTCAGGAATGCCCCTTGAGGTGGAAAAGTTGTTTATCCTCCTCCTTCTCTTCTTCACCATTGCAGTTTCGTCTTGTAAACATTTAGTTGCAAGCCTCAGCTTTGGTCCTTAGCTCCCTGAAGTCTCCAGAGCCATCTCAACCCACACTTACTTCTCCTCTTCCTGGGCATTGGCCACATTTTTTAGTTGTTTTCCCAGTTAAACACTTAACTAAACTTATTTCTCTCTCTTCCTATGTTTTTGGTGTGAGGGGAAGAGCCTTTACTTCCATTTGTGTGTTTTCCCACAGCTCCAACACTGTTCTGATCACAAAATGAATGCTCAACTACTAGACTTGATAAATTATTGCCATTTTTCATGTCAAGCGTAACAGGAAGTCATGCTTTTTCAGTCCATGGTCTCTTGATCTTTGGTTATTTGGTTTGGTGTCTTTCTTGAACATTTTCCCTTTGCTTGAATTTAATGAAAACCTTCCCTTCTGTTATCATTTCAACATGTTGCCTACACTTTATTATTTCTTTGTATTTGAACTTCAGTGGGGACCCAATATAATTCCTATATAAAAGCAGCTTGGGACATTTCCGTGACTTTTATTTATCTTCCTGTCTTTTGAGGCCCTTGTATCCTAGTCTAGGAAAGTGGTGTTAAGCCATGCAAAGCCTTTTAAAAGAAATCATATACTTTATTTCACCTGGCAAAGTTTTTTCTCACAGCCAGCAGCACAACAAGTTGGGACTGGATGAAGGAGTCCTCTGGAATGTACAATTTGGAAAGAATTAAAGCAATCCTATATCCTGGAAGCAGATCTAATGAACCATCTCTGCACTCAGTTCTTATGAAGCTTTTTACAAGAAAACAAAAGAAAACAAAAAAACACTCATGAATTTGGAAAATTTTAAAACATGTATTTCTAGATATATAAACTAGAATAGATGAAATATTTGTGTTATCACAATGAGTCTCATCCTAATGATGTAGGTTTATGTATTTTTGTAAAATAGATAATGTTTCAGTTTGTTGGGAACCTTGAACACATTTATAATCAAGCTAGACATTTAGGTGTCATCAAATTTTAATAGACTAAATGGTATTTACAATTTTTCTTATCAAAATAACTTTTTTTTTAGTAACTGCTGCAAAATGTTACATGATTATTGTAAGAAATTGAAGCAATGCAGTAAAACTCAAATACAAAACTATTGCTGATATCAACATATTCTAAACATCTTTCTGTGCATAGACTATTTTACATAAACAAGGCTCTGTAACATACTTTTTTATTCAATAATATATTAGAATATATTTCCTTGTGGCGAAATGTAGAGCTACTTTATCATTTTTACAAGGCAGCATAGTAGCCCATTGTATATATGTATCGTAATATACTGATCCATTTCCCTTGATGTAGACTTTACTATTATGATTTTTTTTTTGTAGATAAATACATTGATACTTATGACTATATCGCTTTAGGGTAAATTCTTAGGAGTAAATTTCTAGGCTAAAGGATATGAATATCAGATAATTTGAGAAACAAATGCCTCCTAGAATCTTACTTTTTTATCCCGCTTCTAACCTCTAATATATTAATCACATACTTGGTTACATGAGGAGATAGGTCAGACAGTGATCACCTGGATTATTCCAAGAGACCTCCTGAGATTCTCTGTGGGGTTTTCATAATCCAGAAGCATGCTGGCTTTGCAAATTTCAATACTAGACCCTCTTCACTTTATCTGGCTTGATGCTGTTTCTTGAGGCTTGATTATTACACTATCTACAAACTGCCAAATTATTTATTAAAAATGGGGGCTGGTCCAGGTCACAACCATAGAGTGGTGGTGCCCTTACCTTTGGTTGCTTCAAGATTAACTGACAAGCAAATATTTCTCATCTTTGTTTTTTTGAGACAGAGTCTTGCTCTGTCGCCCAGGCTAGAGTGAAGTGGTGCTATCTCGGCTCACTGCAACCTCTGCCTTCTGGGTTCCTGCCTCAGCCTCCTGAGTAGCTGGGATTACAGGTGTGTGCCACCACGCCTGGCTAATTTTTGCATTTTTAGTAGAGACAGGGTTTCACCATGTTGGTCAGGCTGGTCTCGAACTCCTGACCTTGTGATCCACCCGCCTTGGCTTCCCAAAATGCTAGGATTACAGGCATGAGCCATTGCACCTGGCTTTATCATCATTTAATTGCAGCTTTTTGTTTCTTTACTGTGGCACAATATAAAAATATATCAAAGGTAAACACTAAAAAAATCTTTCTTGTGAAAAAATTCCATTATGTATACATGTAAAGCATCTGTACAAAGTTATTATCTATGCCATCATATTCAAAATTTTATAGTAAACTTTTCCACCCTTAACCTTATTTACAATTTATAGTTACCTTATCTTAATTTAGATTATTGCAGTCCAAACAGCTCCATGTATACATATGCATGTCCAAAATTTATAATAAACATGTGGCCTTCCATTATTTAAAAAACAAGGGATGAGGTATAATTTTCTCTTGATAGCATATCTTTTGTCCTCTTTTCTGCACATACTTTTTTGGAAATTGAACGTATTTGAGAACCCAAACAATTCAATTGGTGGTTCCTTTGGTAACTGTAAAATCGGAGAAAAGAGGACAGGCTTGAGGGAAATTTATTTCCATCGTACAAGACAGTCTACCTTTTTAGGACTTACGCTTAGTGCAAAATCCATGAGTTTCTTTCTTGAACAGAACTGGATTTACACAATGAAAATTTTCTCCTTTCCTGCCTCTTTGCTGGGCACCAAGCGACATCCGTTCTGTTAATATAGTTGTGTTTGTTGTTGTTGTTGTTGTTTTGGCTAGCTTAAAGCTGTAATTTGTTATATGTCAGTTCTGAGGCTGTGTGCTGTGGTCACTTGATAAGAAGTTCCTAGTTTTAGAGGTTATACTAAAACATACATGTACATACACACATACATGTCTGAACAGATACACATTTATTTAACGTGATTAGTTTGGAAGAAATAACATGTTTACATATTGAAAAATTCAAAACAACAAAAAGGAATATGGCAAATATTTTCTCTTATCCCCCTACTCAGTTTCCTTTCCTGTAGGCAACCAGTTTTATGACTTCCACAAGCAATGTTTAAGGGCTATTCTACTCTTAAACAAGTGAATATATATTTTTCTTTATATATACAGTTGACCCTTCAACTTCACTGGTTTGAACTGTGAGGGGTCATATGTATCTGATTTTTTTTTTTTCTTCTTCACTGTGTTGTCCAGGCTGGAGTGTGTGGCATGATCATGGCTCACTGCAGCCTCGAACTCCTGGCCTCAAGTGACTCTCCTGCCTCAGCTTCCTGAGTAGCTGGGATTACAGGCATAGCCACCGTGCCTAGCTTCACATGGATTTTTAAAAATGAATGCATTGGAACTTTTTTTTTTGATATTTGCAACAGTTAAAAGAAATACAGATAAATCACCCAGAAATATAAAGAAATTAAGAAAATATTATACATAGAATGAACTCATAAAAGATATATATATATATATACACACACACACTAGCCTATTTTATTAGTTAGTACCATAAAATATACAAAATCTATTATAAAAAGTTAAAATTTATCAAAACTTACATATTCAAACACAGACTGTACATGGCACCATTTGCAGTCAAGAGAAATGCAAACAAAAAGATATAGTATTAAATCATAACTGCATAAAATTAACTGTAGTACAGACTGGGTGCAGTGGCTTATGCGTGTAATCTCAGCACTTTGGGAGGCCGAGGCGGGTGGATCACGAGTTCAGGAGTTCAAGACCAGCCTGGCCAACATGGTGAAACCTTGTCTCTACTAAAAATACAAAAAAATTAGCTGAGTGTGGTGGTGGGTGCCTGTAATCGCAGCTACTCGGGAGGCTGTGTCAGAGAAATGCTTGAACCCAGGAGCCAGAGGTTGCAGTGAGCCAAGATAGCACCACTGCACTCCAGCCTGGGCAACGGAGCAAGACGTTGTCTCAAAAATAAACAAACAAAAAAATTAACTGTAGTACATACTGCACTACTGCAGTGATTTCATAGCTATCCCCTGTTGCTGTTGTGGTGAGCTCAAGTGTTGCATTTGTTTAAAATGCCATGTGATACTAATCATCTCCAAATGAGCAGTTGCTCTCTACATTAAATGACCTGTCTCAGGAAAATGTGATCTCTCGAACTTCTTGCATATTTTCATCTTGTTTATTGCAGTACCATAAACTTTAAATAATACCATGGAACTCATAAGAAGTGTCACTAGGGATGCTGTAAATATTACCAAGAAGCAGAGAAAACTGATGACATTGCAAGAAAAGTTGAGTTGCTTGATATGTACCATAGGTTGAGGTCTGCAGTTGTGGTTGCTTGCCATTTCAATATAAATGAATCCAGCATTAGGACCACCATAATAAAAGAAAAAGAAATTAATGAAACCATTGCTGTAGTTACACCAGCATGTGCAAAAACCATATATATATTTTGTGAAATATCTTTTTACCTCATATTGAAAGTATAGGTCTTATGTGGGTGCAGGTTGCTATAAGAAAGGCATACCTATAGACTAATATGATTAGAGAATGAGCAGTTATTATACAATAATTTAAAGCAAAAGAAAGGCGAAGTATTCTAAAGCTGGAGAATTTAATTCCAGCAAAGGATAGTTTGATAACTTTAGAAAATAGTTTGGTATAAAAAATATCAAAATAACAGGAGGAGCAGATTCTGCCAATCAAGAAGCAGCAAATGAGTTTTCAGACACCATTAAGGAAATCATTGAGAAGAAAGGATTGCTGCCTGAACAAATTTTTTTAAGCAGATGAAAATGCCTTATTCTGAAAGAAAAATGCCACAAAGAATGTTTACTAATAAGGAAGAGAAGCAAGCATCAGGATTTAAGGCAGGAAGGAATAGGCCAACTCTGCTATTTTGTGCAAATGCAGCTAGGTTTTTGATCAGGACAGCACTTGTCTACAAAGCTGCTAACCTCTGAGCCTAGAATGGAAAAGACAAACATCAGCTGCTATTCTTTTGGCTGTACAACGTGAAGGCCTAGACAATGAGAATGCTTTTTCTGAACTGGTTCCTTCAATACTTTGCACTTGAAGTCAGGAAGCACCTTACCAGTTAAGAGACTGCCTTTTAAAGTTCTTTTTATATTAGACAATGCCCCTGGCCCCACAGCACCTCATGATTTCAACACTAAAGGTATCAAAGTGATCTACTTGCCCCCAAACACAACATCTCTAAATCAACCTCTAGACAAGGGGGGTCATGAGGACGTTTAAGGCTCATTACACATGGTACTGGGATTTTATGAAAAAGACCGTCAATGCTATGGAAAAGAATCAGAATAGAGAGAACGTCATGAAAGCCTGGCAGGGTCACACCATTGAAGATGCCATCATTGCTATAGAAAAAGTCATGAGAGCCCTCACACCCGAAACAATAAATTCCTGCTGAAGAAAACTGTGTCCACCTGTTGCACATGACTTCACAGGATCTACCACAGAGCCAGTCAAGGAAATCATGAAAGAGATGGTGAACATGGCAAAAACGGTGGGAATGGGGTTGAGGTGAAGGGTTTCAAGATATGGATTTTGGGGAGATTCAAGATGTGATAAACACTAAATCAGAGGAATGAACAGAAGATGACTTGATGAAGAGGAGTGCCTTCAAACCAGTGACTGAGAAAGAAGACATAGAAGAAGCAGTGCCAGAAAACAAATGGACATTAGACAATAATGGACGTTAGGCAATCTGGCAGAAGCATTCTGATTATTCAAGACTGCTTTTGACTTATTTTATGGCATAGACTTTTCTACAATATAGGCACTGAAACTAAAAAACATATTGGAAGAGGGATTGGTACTATTTGAAAACATTTTTAGAGAAAAGAAAAAGCAAAAAAGTCAGACAGAAATTACAAGATGTTTCTGTGAAGTTACACCAAGTGTGCCTGCCTCTCCTGGCCTCCTGCCTCCCCGTCCACTTCCTCCACCTCTTTGGTCTCTGTCACCCCTGAGACAGTAAGTCCAACCCTCCGTCTTCCTCCTCCTCAGCCTTCTCAATGTGAAGAAGACACAAATGAAGACCTTATGATAATTGACTTCCACTCAATAAATAGTAAGTATATTTCCTCTTTCATATAATTTTCTTAATAACATTTTCTTTTCTCTAGCTTCCTTTGTTGTAAGAATACAGTATGTAGTACATGTAACATACAAAATGTGTATTAATCAACTGTTTATGTTATCAGTAAGGCTTCTGGTCAATGGTGGAATATTAGTACTTAAGTTTTTTGGGGAACAACATTATACATGAATTTTTAACTGTGTGGGGGGTAGGCATCTCTAACCCCTGTGTTGTTGCAGGGTAAACTTATTCTTTGAAATAGATATGTAATATTTAATAACTCAATATTTAAGAATATATATTATTTTATAGGTTTTTTTTTTTACAAAAATGAGAGCATTTTATGTGTGCAGACAAACTGCTTTGTACATTGCTTTTATACGTAACAATACATCCTAAAGATAGTCTTATCTCATTACCTAAAGAGTGTCCTTGTCCATTTTCACAGTGGCATAGTATTCCATTGCATGCATATTCCAAACTTTGTTTAAGCATTTAGGTTAGTTCCAGCAGTTTTTGTTACAAATAATGTTGCAGTTTTTCACCTTGGGCTCAGAACTCTGCACTGATGAGAAAATACCTATAGGATAAATTCCTATAGTTAGAATTATCGGGGCAAGGAATATTCACATCTGTAATCTTGACAAATGTTGTCAAATGCTCTCCAAAAAGCTACACTAAACCAGTATAGGAGAGGACCCTTTCCTCAGCCTCTCTCATCATCACAGTCTTAACTGTTTTTAGAAGAAGATTTTTAGAATAAGAGAACTGGTGGAGTTTTAGAGTCCGGCAGAGTTCCCAATACTTTACACAGACTGGGTGATTCAACTCCTCAAGTTTCAGCTTTCTTATCTATAAAATACTAATTATAATACATCCCTTGCAGAATTTTTATTAAGAACAAGTGATATTATATATAAAGATACATGAAATAAAGCAAGGGTAAATGCTTAATTAATATTAGCCAAAAAGAGGAAAGTTTTTTTTTTTTTTTTTTTCCATTTAAAAAATTTGTTCCCTAGTTCTTATGGGAGTTTGGTAGTTTTCGATTGTTTTGAATCTCTGTGCACCGACTGCAGGCAATGGCTCCTCCCTTCCCTCACACTGCTTAAGCCTTGATGGCTTCCTTGCTATTCCTTGAATGTGCCAAGGACACTGTGCCTCAGGGCCTTTGCACTGCTGTTTCCTTTGTCTGCAACTCTTTTCACCCAAGTATCTGGTTGGCTCACTTCTTCATCTCAGTTATGTCTTTCCACAAATGATTCCTCAGGGAGACCTTCCCAGATTCCCCAATTTAGCACCTACAACAAAAGCCCTCTGCTTCCTTCTCAGCCATATTTTCCTCCATAACCTTTATTACCACCAAACATCATGTGTGTGTGTGTATATATATATATACACACACACATATACACACACATATTACATATATGCACATGCATTTTACATATATGTGTGTGTGTGTTTGTGTGTGTGTGTGTGTGTGTAGATAGATATGCTTTTTTCCCTGATCTTGTTGCCTCTCTCCCTAGACAAAATGTAAGAACAGAACTTACTCACTGCTGAATCACTAGTTTCTAGATCTAGGGCCTTGCCTATTACAGGTATTCAATACATTCAAATAATGAATTTGAAAGAGCAGATTACCAATTAATTTAAGAAGAGACAAAATCCAATTAGCAAGATTTATAAATAAAGAATGGCTGCCCTAAAATATTTGAAAAATTTGTACCTGTACTCTGAGACATCATCATTGTCTTCACCTCCCTATTCACTGAAATATGACTTCTAGAGATTTTCTACAAAATGGAAATAAAGGAAGTAACCTATTTTATATTATAGGATCATAAACAGCACTAACTAAAATAAATAAAATCATAAACAGTGATGGAATCAAATATCTCAACCCTCTGTTAGCTCGTAGCATTTGCTGCTGTAATTTTTGGTTTCTGTTTTTTTTTTTTTTTCTTAGACCTAGGAGTTGAAATCCACATAAAAGACAACTAACGTGCCTACTGTTATTGGAATAGCAATAAGACAATTAGGTAACATGAATACAACCTCACATATCTTAGAATTGTCTGATTAGCTGTGACAGCTTCAGATGAGAGAAACAAAATGGAGACACATATTCCTAAACAGTTACTAACTGAAGTACATGAGAGGGAGACTGTTCCCATCAGAACGACGATCGACTGAGGAGGCCCACGTGCCCTGGAGTGTGGTTGTTAGCACCATTTTCACTCTGCAGAGTGTCAGGGCCCCATCCTCATCAGCTGAGGTCTAGCCTGATAAGAGATAATCAGAAATAAATTGCAAACTTAAAGAGATTTGGTATCATTAAAATGTGGCATAGAAATGTGACGCCAGGACTTATTCCTAGGCTTTATTGCTGATGAAAACAACTTGCCAAACACAGTTTCCACTGTCATGAAGTGAATCCATTTTCTTCATCTGCCAAGTAATGTTAAATGTACTCCTCTTTCACTAAACTTCGAACGCCTTTTCACCCATATTGTTATTCTTGTATTCCAATATTGTCATAAGTGAGAGGAGATTCTGGTTAATACTGGTTGGATGTTTGAGACATAGTCAGTTTCAACACACTGTTTTCCCGCAAACTGTGCCGTGAGGCAGACTGCCATAAAATGAAATCAGACTGGCTATATGCTGTTATCATGACTGATTTAGATTTCATGAGAAATTGTTAAATGAGTAGAGAAAGGTGATGAAAACTGGTGAATAGTATGTTGGGGCTCAGTCATGTGGGCAGGGGAAAGAGTATAAAATGGCAAAAAGTGAACATTACTAATTCCTCATTGAATATCTACATTAGATAACAATGGTGAATGATTAGATGCTTTGAAATGTGGGTGATGCCCACCCCAAACAGGTAATCAAGTCTTTTCTTTGAACATGGCTCTTTTATTTCTGTTAGGGAAATAAAAAGTACCATCTTTTGGTACTGAAATGGCTAACATATAATAGCTGCTCAGAAAATGCTTTTTAGTACAGCTAGATCAGAAGAATAAGTTCTAGTGTTCTATAGCACTATAAGGTGACTATAGTTAACAACAACTTATTGTATATTTTCAAACAGCTAGACGAGTGGATTTTGAATGCTTTAACATAAAGAAATAGTAAATGTTTTAGGTGATGGATATGCTAATTACCCTGTTTGATCATTATACATTGTGTACATGTATTGAAATACCACACGGTACCCCATAAGTATGTAGTTATTATGTGTCAATTTAAAATAATAAAAACAAACAAATAAATCCAAAAAATGCTTTTTAATAGAAATAATAAAATCCTTCACAATCTTTAACCTTTTCTTAAAAGACCACTATCAAAATTTTCACATAAGCTTGGCAAATTATACTTTCATGATTTTATTTTTAATGAATGTAATCCAACTTCCTAAGCACTTCCGTGAGAAATTCACAAGTATAATTCAAAATTTCAATGTGCATCTAAAATCTGGTTTCTAAAATATAATTTGTCTACATTCACTGTCATAGTTGGAGGAAAGCAAGATACTATTTTTCTTAAATTGATTTGGATATGCACAGTGATACAAGCCTAAGAGGTTAGGTAAATAAAGCTTAGATGGCATAGTAACACTACTTAACTTTTATGGCTTATTTATGGCTATGCCATGCACTGTGGTAAATGCTTTAAAAATATTAGTTTGTTTAAACTTCATAACAATGGTTTGAAGTAGTTACTATGAATAACTCTGCTTTACAGATAAGGAAGTTGAAGCATAAAGGTAAGTAATGTGCTTGACCTTAATGTCCAAGGTAGAAAAATAGTGAGGCAGCTGACATTCAAACTTAGGCATCCTGACTCCAGATCCAGTGCTCCTAAACACGGTGTATAGTGCACAAACACAATCAAATAGAAACAGTTAATGACATGGGATGATAATTAATGTGTTGTTACATTATTTCAAAGATCCAGATCATTTGGTCTTAGAAATTACACAGTAGTTTAACAATGGTAATTAAATATTTAAGGTACCTTTGATTTCAGTGAGAGAAAATGTGTAGCATAAATACAGGTTTACTTCATTTAAGAAATTGTCTCATTAGAGTTGTAATTTCAGAAAAAGAAGGGCTAAAAGGATCATATGCTCATTATCCGTTCTTTGTTTTTTTTCTGTTTTTTGTTTTTTGTTTTTTTTTGAGATGGAGTTTTGTTTTGTCACCCAGGATGGAGTGCAGTGGTGCGATCTTGGCTCACTGCAACCTCCGCCTTCTGTGTTCAAGCAATTCTCCTGCCTCAGCCTCCCGAGTAGCTGGGATTACAGGTGTGCATCACCACGGGCCTGGCTAATTTTTGTATTTTTAGTAGAGATGGGGTTTCACCATGTGGGTTAGGCTGGTCTCGAACTCCTGACCTTGTGATCCACCCACCTCGGCCTCCCAAAGTGCTGGGATTACAGGCATGAGCTACTGCACCTGGCTCATTTCTTTGTTGAGATACAAATGTTGCTAAGTCATGGCCCTTTCTTTCAATTGTTCCCCTCCTTTGTACCCCAGAACTACTCTATTAGGTGAGAATCTCTTACCTGTACTCTTACAGCAGCCTCCAAATGGTCTTCCCAAAACTCCAGTTTATTCTCCATACTGTTGCAAGAAGTATTTTTACAAGTCAACCAACAAAAAATACTATATTACTCTTTCCCTTATTAAGAACAATAATAATGTTTTTAACCTTTTAGATTAATCATTGGCCCCCAATGATAATTGATGAAAGCTGTGGGCCCTCTCCCAGTAAAATTGACTTTATACATTACTCAGTATTCTCTGGAGCTGCTTACCAGAGATTTCTAAAGTTTCATCTTCAGCTTGCCTCCTCGTTTGAAATCCCACCATATTTGTCACTTCAAATACTCTGCACTCGGGCTCCATGAAGCTTTGCATTGTTTCTCATTCTTGGAATATTCTCCAAGTGCTTTCCTAAGTGAACTGTTAGTTGTCTGGAATACTGTGCTGGAATAGAGGAAGACCTTACGATGTGGCTTTCTATGTCTAGAATTCAAATCTGTAAGTTTGGGGACATTGTTAGCTAATTACAAACTCAATTTCATCATTGGTAAAATAATGGTGCTAACATTATTTCATAGAGTTTTCGTAAAGACCCAATGAGATTATAAGTGAAAGGGCTTGGGGTACATCTCATAATAAATATATGTCTCCATCTTCAATCCCAGATCAGTTATCACCTTCTCTGTGAATCCTGACTTGCCCCTTGCTCCTCCACTCCCTAACCCAATCCCCCACTCCAGCAAGTGGACTTCAGGTTTTCCACTCTGTGCTTCCACAGCACCCAAAGGTGATACCTCTAAACTTGAAACATTGTTTAGCATTTATCTGTTTCTTGCCTGTTTCTTCATCTAGACCAGCAGGTCATAGGTCAGCCTGTAAATTTAAATCACCTGTGATGCTCTGTAAAAATCAATTTCCTTGGCCAATTGAATCAGAGTTTCTGGTCTGGTATGCAGTGACGCTTCTTAAAGTTCCCCAGGTGGTTTTAATGTACAGGTGAAAACTATAGACAATGGACTCCTTGAGAGCAGGATTTTGCCAGTGAAGTTCCATTGCCATTATGGAGCATGGATGTTATGCAAGTGGCTGTAGAATGAATGAATGAATGCATGCATGCATGATGGCCAGTCCTGAATATACATTTGATAAACTTCAACCCGTTTGATTATGAAAATGCAGCATTTAAATTTAACATATTATTAATACATTTACATTTATACAATGGTAATGAATACCCAAACAGAAAAAGAAATGCTTTAAGCTTTCTTTTTTTTTTTTTTTTTTTTGAGACGGAGTCTCGCTCTGTCGCCCAGGCTGGAGTGCAGTGGCTGGATCTCAGCTCACTGCAAGCTCTGCCTCCCTGGTTTACGCCATTCTCCTGCCTCAGCCTCCCGAGTAGCTGGGACTACAAGCGCCCGCCACCTGGCCCGGCTAGTTTTTTTGTATTTTTTAGTAGAGACGGGGTTTCACCGTGTTAGCCAGGATGGTCTCGATCTCCTGACCTAGTGATCCGCCCATCTCGGCCTCCCAAAGTGCTGGGTAAAATCTACATATTGCTTTAGACAACTTCCTAGCTATGCATTTATGTGCTTATTTTTTTTCTTTCATTATTTTGGTTTTCAAAGTCATATTAGCTAGGTGGTTTTAACATATGAATCACTTAAATATCTTGAACTGAAATTAGCAGTCCACTTGCCACCATAAAATTTCTCATTTTTGAACTGCTGTATATAATCCTTTCCCTTCCAGCATTTGTCTTGTTGCCTTTCTCTCAAAGTGTGCATGTAGATTTATATTTAACCTGTGCTTGTTTGTTTTAGTGACCTATCAGTAATTGCGTTTAGCTATAAAAATATACACAGTAGTTTGGGAAAAAAGAAAGCAAAGGACTAATGGCATTAAAAGCATAGTTCTAGTAATTCGTTGAAATTAACATTTTCCATAATGGCTGATAGAGCTTCTTTTCTGAATGCTAAATGAAAGCTGCTATATTGTGAAATGTTTCTTTTCATATAGTAAATAGTGTCAGAGCACCATGACTAGTAAAATCAGCTTTCTCATCTAAATGGGAAAGGTTCGTAAGTTTATTTTCAGAATTTGATTTTGGAATGGCCTCTAGATACTAAAGCTGAATGGTGAGAAAGGAAAGCAGATTCCTATCTCCTCTGATAAAGAGGATCACGACTTCATTACCTCAGGTCTAGTCGAAATTGAAATGTTATCGGCTTAACAGAAAGAAAGTCCATTACAAAAATGTCTCTGACTATTGGGCGATCTTCGGACTAGAAATGCACAGGCTGGATGTCTTTATTGAAATATAAATGGTTGATTCTGAGACTATATTTAATTTCTTTAAAATGTAATTTTCTCTTAGGTAATCAGCTCTGATACAGGGTCTACTGTTTCCTTCTGGATGATAGACACTGGGCAGAAAATCAAACAGTTTACTGGTTGCCATGGCAACGCAGAAATCAGCACCATGGCCCTTGATGCAAATGCGACTCGGCTTTTGACTGGCAGCACAGATGGAACTGTAAAGGTGCGAACACAATGATGCTTTTCTATCCAGATATGAGGAGATTAAAATACTATGCCAGAAGACATGGCTATAGATATTCTCATTTTTGCCTTTTTGGCATTGCAAGAAGAGAAATGAGACATGATAAGAGTGAGAAAATTCCAACCATCTAATAACAAAACTGCTAGGAAAATAAACCTCTGTGGAAAAATGAATAAATAATTTTTCTGAATAAATTATTTAGAATGAAAATATAACTTGGCTTACTAATTTCAGAAAGCCCCTTTTTTATTGTAGTGAATAGGGGACTACTTTGGGGAATACGACGCCTGGATAATTTCATGTGCTTCGGCTAATGTCTGTAGTTTTCCCTTTTTCAAGTTGATTAAATGAGAAATCAGGACTACTTAAGTAAACTTTAAAAAATGTCATAGATGCAAATTTTTCAAGAAATAAATATTTAAAAGTAAACTATTTTGTAATTTTAATTTTTGTTATGTGAAATTCAGATAGTAGAAAGAATAATCATAATCTTATCCATTCTAAACTAACATGATTTGATGCTTCTAAGTTTCTTATTCTATATTTATCATTTGTTTCTTCTGGGAGGAAGGTGCTAATTTCTTTTGCAAAATTATCAACTTTTCATGAAAAACTAGTTACTTGATATCTGAAGTCATGCCCACCAGTGAATCTTCTCTGCTTCCCTCAGCCCCAAGAGTAACGAGTCTTTGATTGGAAATGGCTTGTGCCACTATGAGACAATAGAAGGTAATTTCCTGAATAAACTTTGAATGTTTCTCAAACCTGCTAAAACTGGGCATTAGACTACCTTCCATGGTGTAGTGTATGATGCACTCAGTTAAGCTGTAGGGGAGGGTGATGGAAAGCTACCTAGATATGTAGGTAGAAAATCCTAGAAGTTTAGTATTCAATGGGATTACAGGCTGGCAATTATTAGTGTGAGGAAAGTGCTATGGGGCGTTGAAAAGGGAATCTCTGGAAATTAGTAGAAGTTGGCCTATGAGAAGGTTAATGGAATGAGGTATGGACTGGAGATTTGGGTTTAAGTAAAGTAATCTAGTTTACAGGAGAGCTGATAAGATGTGTGAAGGTACCGGGACAACCATAATCCCAATAATTGAGGTGAAATAAAAGAGAAATAACTGGAATTGGAGTATTAGACAGTGGTTCAGGCAAATAGGAAAAGCCAGTATCTCACTTACCAGTCCTGGGGTGTGAGAATGAATTGAACATTGGAGTGAATGGATTAGGTTCTATTTAACTCTATCTCGGAAAGTAACTGGGTATAGAATCTAGGGTAAGGCTTACCTTGTAGATGTTGCTAAAATAATCCCAACTAAGGGACTTAGTAGCACCTGGGGACATTCAGATCTTTGCAATACCTACTTGTGGAAATTATTTAAGGTGGACTTGGTAAGAGCTATGTTTAGAGGAAAACATAGTGACATGGATGAAGAGTATGTGTATGCCTCAAGTCTCAACTGAAGCTTTGACACCTTAGAAGTTAATGTGAATTTAGTAGTATAATAACTGCTTCTGAAGGTGCATTTATCTTTATCACAAGAGCACAACAGAATTCTGAAGTCTGGCAACTTCTGTGTAGGACACAAAAATCAGGTTCGAGTTGCTATGGCCGGATTCTATGAAGAAACAAGAATGAATGACATTTTCCAATCTAATTTATAATTTAGAATCCAAATTCAGTACCTATGTAATCAAAGACTTAAAATTATTAACTTATTCATCATGGCTTTGAACGGTCTCTTTTTAAATTAATTAATGTTTTGAATAATTAATGTGTGCATATAATAAAATTTTTGAAATATAAAATGGATGTATAGTGAAAATATATCATCGCTGTTTCCAGCTCCTTCTCTGAGGCTACCACTGTTACTGTTTTCTTGTGCATCCTTCTGGCCATAAGCACCATTTGTTTGTTTATTTTCATTCAGTCATTCTTGTTTGTTTGTTTTTAGAGACAGGGTCTCACTATGTTTCCTGGGTAAGTCTCAAACCCCTGGGTTCAAGTGATCCTAGTGTCTCAGCCTCCTCCTGAGTAGCTGGGATTACAAACACGTGCCGCTGTGGCTGGCCATTTGTTTCTTGATGGCAGCCTACTATACATGCTGTTCTGCATTTGCATTTTTCTGTCTTGGATATTGACTCATATAAATGGATACAATAATAATAATGTTAGCTAATATTTATTCCATGCTTACTATGAACCAGGCACTATTCTAAGGACTTCACACACACATATACGTATATCTACAAGGTTGGTACTCTTATCATCTTGATTTTACAAACGAGGAAACTGAAGCCCAAAGAGTTAAGGCAACTTGCTCAAGCTTCCATAGGTGGTTGAGTTTTGGCAGAGGTCTAGGAAAATGAAAAATGGAAATGACTCATTCTTCTTTACGGCTACATTATATGCTACTGCATAGACAGTCCTTATTCTGATTGTGCTATTTTCTTACTAGTGAGCAATTACATTGATTCAAATCTTTTGCTTTTTAACAATGCTGCAAGAATAGGCTTGAAAATATGTCATTTTACATATATGAATGTATCTGTGAATGATTTTCTAGAAGCTGAACTTTTAAGCCAAAATTTAAGCCAATTTTTAATCATCTGTGGCATGATTTTCTAGAAGCTAAATTTTTAAAGGGTATAGGCCTTTTAGTAATTATTATTATTTTTTGAGACAGAGTCTTGCTCTGTTGCCCAGGCTGTAGTGCAGTGGGACGATCCTGGCTCACTGCAACTGCTGCCTCTCAGGTTCAAGTGATTCTCCTCTCTTAGCCTCTTGAGTAGCTGAGATTACAGGTGTGCACCACCATGCCCAGCTATTTTTTTTTTTTTTTTGAGATGGAGTCTCACTCTGTCGCTCAGGCTGGAGTGCAGTGGCACAATCTTAGCTCACTGCAACCTCTGCCTTCTGGGTTCAAGCTATTCTCTTGCCTCAGCCTCTTGAGTAGCTGGGACTACAGGCGCATGCCACCATGCCTGGCAAATTTTTGTTTTTTTAATAGATAAGGGGTTTCACCATATTGGCCAGGCTGGTCTCAAACTCCTGACCTTGTGATCCACCCACCTCAGCCTCCCAAAGTGTTGAGATTACAGGTGTGAGCCACTGTGCCTGGTCCCACCTAATTTTTGTAATTTTAATGGAGACAGGGTTTCACCATGTTGGCCAGGCTGATCTCAAACTCCTGACCTCAGGTGATCCGCCTGCCTCAGCCTCCCAAAGTGCTGTGATTACAGGCATGAGCCACGGTGCCTGGCCTGCATTTTAATTTCGATAGTGCCAATGTGACCTCTGTGCATGATGTGCCAACGAGGTTTCATAGTAGAGCTTAGTTTAAACTGCTACTAATCTAATGAGGCTCTCCTTAAAGTATGCCTATTGGGCTTCAGTTTTCACTCCACTGCCTCAGCAGGTAAACCGGAACCGCTTGCGTCCTCTTGAGGACTGTGTCTAGCACCCACTATCAACAGGAGGTTTTATTGGTAGAGGATGAGAAATCTAATAAATGATGACTGTTTCAGGTTCTGTATCAGCTGTTTAATCCTCCAAGCATCCCTGAAGAGTAAAGTTCCTGTGTCACAGATGAGGAAGCAGAAGTTTAGACATAGTGAAAACTTCAGGATGTCAACAGATTCCACAATGGTTTTCTTCATGATTTTGTATTGTGTCTCCATTTAGAATACATATTAACTTACAGTATTTGAAGAACTATTATTGGAATAGATTGATAGAGTTACAAGTAGAGTCTAAAATATGTACAGTCATGAACTGTCGAACAACATTTCAGTTAAGAACAGACTGCATATATGATGGTGGTCCCTTAAGATTATAATACCATATTTCTACTGTACCTTTTCTGTGTTTAGATACACAAATACTTACCATTGTGTACAATCGTTGATAGTATTCAGTACAGTAATACTTACCATTGTGTTACCTATTACCAAGTATGCCTGTTACCAAGGCATACCTGTTACCAAGTATGCCTATTGGGCATTATTGTTGACAGTATTGTTGACAGTATTCAGTACAGTAACATGCTGTACAGCTTTTTAGCCTAGGAGCAATAGACTATACCATATAGTCTGGGTGTGTAGTAGATTGTACCATTTAGGTTTGCATAAGTACACTGTATGATATTGGCACAATGATAAAATCACCCAATGATGCATTTCTCAGAATGTATCCTGTTATTAAGTGATGCATGACTTTATATAGGAAAAAAAGTCAGTTTCTCCTACCATCACACTGAATACAATACACACCTCTGGTCACCAATATATGTGTAGGGATTTTTCCCATACACCAATTCTGTGGTAGATTTTCCAGAGGACGCCAGTTGGGTGTCCTCCAATTCAATTCTATTCTGACACTAGCTACTTGGAGATAGAGTCAGATCCTATAGGTTAAGGGCTCAGTCCCATAAGTCTGCTTCTTTCTTTAGATGCCAGTCACAAGCATAGGTTGTAACTTGTGATTCTGACTGATGGGCTGTAAATCAGCATTCTTGTGACCCTCTCCTTGGATCCGATTAATTTGCTAGAGTGACTTACAGAACTCGGGGAAACACTTGACTTACATGTATTCATTAATTATAAATGATATTACAAAGGATACAGATGAACAGACAGATGGAAGAGATGCATAATGCAAGGCATGTGGACACAGCTCTTCCATACTGGGCTTTTCACCCACCAGCAACCTCCACATATGTTCAGCTGTCTAGAATCTCTTCAACTCCCATACTTTTGGGTTTTTATGGAGGCTTCATTACACAGGCATGATTGATTCCATCACTGACCACTGGAGATGAGCTCAACTTTAAACTCCTGTCTGCTCCCTAGGGGTTTTGGGGTGGGGCTTGGTGTTTCTTGAGACCGGCCCCCACTCTGAAGCTATTTAGGGGATCCCCAGCCTGGAGTCATATCATTAGCATACTAAATACTATCTTATCATTAGAGAGAGTCTGAGGGCTTTAAAAGTTATTGTGCTGAGAAATGGGGATGAAGACCAAGTAGATATTTCACAATATTACTAGAGTAATATAGTGGCAAAATTCAATGATGAGTTGATTTTCTTTAATGATTACATATCCTAAATGAATTAATCCTAGTTCAGAATATAAACACAAAAGTTTACCTTCCTGTCTCAAAGGTGGTTTTAATTTTTCTCTTAAAGATATGGGACTTCAATGGATATTGTCACCATACACTGAATGTTGGGCAAGATGGAGCTGTGGATATTTCACAAATCCTCATTCTTAAGAAGACAATACTGGTTACAGGCTGGGAGAGGTATGATTATGCTTCATGGAAAACTATAGGAAGGTAAAAAGGAGAATGTTTTATTTTAATCAAAATCTAAAAGAAGAAAGAACATAAAAATCTTGGTTGACTGTGTGTCATTAAAACTTGCCGGTGACCTAGGTGAGTGATACCCTATTTGGAATTGACTGAATGCTTAGTGAATAAAATATTAGAAGATTGCATAGCTTGGGTGGCTTTGAGAATTGTTAGAAGGTTTTCTTCTGGCTTTGGAAATTTCTTCTGGCTTTGGAAATTTTTCTTTCTTTAACCATTTCAGGTGGGGATGTATTACCACTTCCTAGGTTCCAAAAGTTTCCCAAATTTTATGGTCAATAAATTCTTAACTTGTAAATTACATTCCTTCAACTGTAAAGGAAACTCATTACTTCTTTTCTCCTGACTTATTTTCAATTGCAACACAAGAAGGAAATAGCCAACTGAGTCCTGTGATAGCTCCTCCTTTCTATCAGTGCAGAAAAGGGCTTTTCAAAAGGCACTTACTCTTCTCGAGGAGCATTACATCCATTTCATTACAAGGAAAATTACTTCTGTTTCCTTTTCTTTCTGACAGAACTAAGGATCATAAACAGTTCTGTGGCACTGTATAAGCAGTAGGAAAATTAAAGTGTGATATGTTTTGAAAATATATTGTCCATTAATTCATCAGTTTAGAAAATATTGCTCTAATAGGTAATCATCCAATGTTATTCACTATAGAATTATGACCTTAATGCTTTGAAGCTAGGATTACATCAGACTTTATACCTAGAAAACCAGCAGTATATATATATGGGGATTTTTATCAATCACAGGGAAGAGTTTTTTCTAATGCAAATGTGCAAATACAGACCAGCAAACATAGTGCCACACGCTACCTTATTTTTAGGAGTAATTTGACAATAAGAAAGTAAGTATAGCCAGATTATTCTACTTGATATTAAGAACTAATTCAATCATCCTCATCCATGAAGGACAAGACTTCTTCACATCTCGGAAAGGATTCATGATCCATTATCAACCCACAACCACTCCACAGTCTATGATCTAATGATCTCTATAATTAGAAAATAGCAGTGAATAAGTTTAGCTCTCTACCATGTGTGATGTCCAGCTGATTCAATTTAAGTTTTAAACATAACAAAAAGGAATTTTAAAAAATAATCAAGTCAAAACTTGGCAATGCCATTTCCTTAATTTATTTTTAGATATCCATAGTTAGGAATTAGCATCAACTGTAAGTTTTTTTGATTGCTTACAAGGGAAAATTGGAAAGATTAGATGTAGAGTCACCTAAAAGTGTTTTAAAGGAACATCTATTATTCTATCTATGTTGGTGGGTGGTCACTTTCTATAATTTGTGGAAGAAGCTTTGGAAAAACTGGGATGAGAGTAGGAAAAATTACCACTTTTTCCATCTTCTTTCATCTTTTCCATTATCCTCAAGGTTGTCAGGACTTGGATACCTTAGTTGAAATTGAAAATTGAATTAATACATTCTGTTATATTATTTCACTTTTATATTGGTGAATTTAAAAATTATATATTCTAAGTCAGAGGCTTTATGTTAAGATAGATTTTACAGGATCTAAGACAGGATTCTTTTTACCAGGAGGCATGTAACAAAAGAGGCAACAGGGCAGGAACTGTTCAGTTGTAGTTAGAGGAGGATGGACCATTAAGCCAACTCCTTAATAGTTTAGTGATTAGAGAAGAAATAACTAGAAGATTGACAGCCGTCTTATTAAGCTTTCTTCAATGCATTGTTTTAGAGTCTATTAGGTTAAGTTGTAACTTTTACTTCAGATTTTATTCAAATTCAGAGATTGGTTCAAGAATTATGTGCAGGATGGAATGGTAATTACATTTTTGAGTAAAGTACTTAAATAAGCCATCCGATTTATTTTATTTACAGTGCTGTGTAGCATTAGCCACTTTATACACATTAGCTAATTTAATCCTTAGCATCATCTTGGAAGGTAGGCAATATTTTATAGATACCTCAAATGTCTGTCTTCAGGTCTTATCTCTCTAAGCTCAGTTACCCATTTGCTTGCTGTATGTGTCTGACTGCAATCTCAAATTCAACATGTTCTCGACTGAAATAATTATTTATCTCCTTTCCAAAACTTGCTATTTCTCTTTTATTTGGAACTTCAATTAATTGCCAGAGACCAAGACATCCACTCTGCTTCTCTCTCTTTGCACACAACAAAGAAATCACTAAGTCATATCTATTTTATGCCCTAAATATTTCTTAAACCTGCTCCTATAAATTGTACTATGGTATTAGTATAATTCAAGCATAATTTCCACTTTGATGAATGCCACAGCCTTCTAACTTGTCCTTTGTCTTCCTAATGCCCACCTCTCACTTCTTAAATAGATTCTGCTCGCTTTAGCTACAGTGATTTCTTTCTCCAATGAATTCTATGTTATGTCCTTGCTTAAAACCTTTCAGAGTGTCTACAAAATAAATCTAAGCTCCCTCTGACCTGGATCTATTCTTTTATTTTCTAGTTTCATTTTCTCCCATTTTCTGTATATTCTAAACTCTATCAAATAGCAGCTTCCTTAGGGTGTTCGCATACAAACCATACTGTTTTACACCCTTATGCCTTTATTCTCTCATCTAGAAATCCCTGTCAAACTTTGCTCATTTGGCTAACATTTATTCCTATTTGAAGACTCGTTCAGATATCTTCTCCACCAGGACATTTCTCTTAACTCTCAGTATAGAAGACAAAATGTCCCCATTTTGTCTTTGTGCTCTCTAGTTTCTTGTATTTTCTTTAATAGGGATATTTGTGTATGTGTGCATTCCTGGAGCTTACTAGAAACTTGGTGATATTCGTTGAGTGACTTAATAAATGTTAGTTGAATAGACAGGGAAACTAGGGATTAGAGAGATTAATTACTCACAATCACATTCCTAGTGAGAGGCAAGCAGCATAGATATTAAAATCTATTATATTCTCTCTTCACAATGAATCAGAAGTCTAAGTATTAGCAACCCCTTTTTACAAGGAAGGCTACCGAGGCTTGAAGAGGTTGGGTAGCTCAGCCAAGGTGACAAACTTAGTAGGTCGCTGAGTTAGAATTCTGTGCCAAAGTCAGTACTCTTTCTACCACTCCTGGGTAGGACTGATTGCAAATGGAGTCATCACACCATGAGACAGCAATTATATATTTTAAAATAAATGATTAATTGAGCATTTTTTCATTTTAATTGAAGCTAATGAATCAGTACATATGAAGAAACACACACACACAAAACACGTGTTAGCAACTTAACAACAACTCAGATATATAGCTTGCTCTCTTTTTTCCCTTTCCTTCCCATATATATTTTTAAATTGCACTAGGTTGAAAGCCCTGAGTTAGAAACTACAGAAGGCTGAATGTAAAGAATCACGATTCCTGTTTCAAACGCATCCACTTTTTTATGGATGGCAGGTCAATACATACAAGGCAGGATATGGTAAATATGAATGTTTGGGCCTAAGCAAAATGAACTAGAGAGCACATGTTAGCTATTTAGGAATACAGTCATTCATATCTAGAGAATTTTTCTGTCAGTAAAAAGAAGTCCCAAATTTAGAACCGTAGAAATGTGTTTCTCATTATTTTCAGCAAAATATACTTAGAACTAAGTTGTGAGTTGGCATAGAGTCAATTCAAAAATACCTGGTTGAATCTGTGGCCATATTTATGTTGCTAAAATTAAATGGCTAGATTATCAGTTAAGTTTGCATTTGTTCAAAGTAGGCATATAATATGTATAGTTCTAGTAAAATTAAATAAATACTCTTAAGAATTTAAGATTTTATCCTGCCTCCAAAATCTATGATTTTATAATATATTTAAAGCTCTCTAAAAAAAAAATACCTCTTACTTCCCCCCATTTTAATTTTCTCTTTTCTGTAAAGGAGAAATCTCTGTAGTTTTCCCTCCAACTTTATCCAGGTATAATTGACAAATAAAAATTGTATATATTTACAGTACACAGGTAATGTCTTGATACTTGTATACATTTTGAAATCATTAAATCAAGCTAACATGTCTGTCACCTTATATATTTATTGCTTTCTTTTGTGAGAAATTTGTTTATGAAGATTTTATCTCCTTAAAAGTCTAGACATACATACTAAAAAGAGAATCTTTCATATAATTTTAAATGATTCTGAAGATTTTATTTATACTAGCATCCTTCACAGAGCACTGTAGAAAGTAGGAACTCAATAAATAGCTATTGATATAATTTGATTTTTAAAAGTATTTTTAAGTGAAACGAGACTAAAGATTTGAAGTTACTCAAAAATAAAACTTATATATCACAAGATATTACATTCTTAATAATTGCCTTACTAAGAAACTATAACTCTATATGACTCAATTGGTTTCCATTATTAGGATAAGAATCAGCATGGAATATTCCAAAGTTGTAATTTATTTTAGAATAACCATATTGGAGGGAAAGAGGGGGCAGGTATTTTTGAAATTCACAAATAATTCTTACATATAATTTATACTTATTCTAGTATTCAAAATTTGACTTTACAAATTTTAGGAAAATTGGAAAATGACTAAAAATAAGCTGATTTATATCAAATGAATTCTCTGCCTTTGAGATACCCTTTTTAAGTCTAAAAAGCAATGAATTGAAAAACAGGCATTAAAAAGACATGACAATAGGACTAACAACAATTAACTTCTGAGGGAACAAGTAGTTAATTGAATTTTTGTGTTCTCTCCATGACAATTTTTACATGATAAGTTTGGGTTAAAAAGTTATTTGCCTAGCTCATTCATCCTAGAAAAAAGATGGTTTTAAACATTTTTCTTTTTGTATTTTTTTTTTTTTTTTGCACTTGACAGGTAAACTAATTTTGTTCTCACAGACTTGGTCGTCATATCAAAATTCGAAATTAGAGACGTGATTCATTTTCACAAGATGATACAATCATTCAGTAGCAGTACTTGTGATACTCTCAGGGTGGCAAATGTGGAGTGTGTACTGGAACTAGTAAACTCCTTCAATGCCAGAAAAAGAAGTCTCTCAGACTCCTAAAATGGCCTTAAAATTGGCTCATTCTGAACTTTAATTTTACTTGGCAAAAGTATAAACTTAAAAACCGTTATCTTTGAAATAGAAAAAGTAAGAGCTGCAGTGTAGATTCTTAAATTATTTTAAGGACAACTGTCATTTCAAATGAAAGTTTCAGGTTTGGTTTCAAGGGGAAAGTGGTAGCTAACTAGTTTTTCAACATGTCAAATATCAGAAAGACTATTTTTTATGGATTTTGTGCTTTTGGCTGTTGTTCTCTGACTATACCTAGTATGTCAATTTGATATGAATATCTTGGCAAAAAGACATTAGACATTGAATTTTGCTTGAGAGATAATGCAAAATATGTAAGATTGACCTTCTATCTCCCATTGCCACCTCACTGTCTCCCTCCTCAAAGGGTAATCTCTTCAACCAAATTTACCAGGAGGAAAAGGGAAAATCAAAAATACATACACATAAAGCTACTATGAGATTAAACTGCAATTTCAGAACTTCAAGTTACCTTGTGTTACCTTATCTTGTGAAGCCTTATTAATAATATTAAAATAATATAGCTATTAATATTACATTTATTTATTTATTTGTTTGTTTTTTGTTTTTATTTCAATAGTTTTACGGGAACAGGTGGTGTTTGGTTGCATGGAAAATTTATTCAGTGGTGATTTCTGAGATTTTGGCGTACCCATCACCCAAGCAGTGTTCACTGTTTCCAGTGTGCAGTCTTTTATTCCTCACTCCCCTTCCCCCCTTCCCCGCAAGTACCCAAAGTCCATTATATTGTTCTTATGCCCTTGCATCCTGATAGCTTACCTTCCACTTATAAGTGAGAACATACAATGTTTGATTTTTGCATTCCTGAGTTACTTCACTTAGAATAATGGTCTCTAACTCCATCCTGGTTGCTATGAATGTCATTATTTCAGTAGTATTCCAGGGTGAATATATATATCCACATTTTCTTTATCCACTTATTGATTGATGGACATTTGGGCTGGTTCCATATTTTTGCAGTCGTTAATTGTGCTACTGTAAACATGCATGTGCATGTGTCTTTTTCATATAATGACTTCTTTTTGTCTGGGGAGATACCTGATAGTGAGGTTGCTGGATCAAATTGTAGATCTAGTTTTAGTTCTTTAAGAAGTCTTCATACTGTTTTCCATAGTGTAGTTCTAGTTTACGTTCCCACCAGCAGTTTAAAAGTGTTGCCTTTTCACCATGTCCATGCCAACATGTATTATATTTTGCTTTTGATTATGGCCATTCTTGCAGAAGTAAGGCGGTATCTCATTGCGGTTTTGATTTGCATTTGCCTGATAATTAGTGATGTTGAGCATTTTTTCATGTTCGTTGACCATCTGCATATGTTCTTTTAAAAATTTTCTGTTTATGTCCTTTGCCTACATTTGGTGGGATTATTTGTAATTGTTGTTTTTTTTTCTTGGTGATTTGTTTGAGTTCTTGCAGATTCTGGATATTAGTTCTTTGTTGAAAGCATAGTTTGCAAAGATTTTCTCCCACTCTATGGATTGTCTGTTTACTCTGCTGATAATGTCTTTTGTTGTGCAGAAGCATTTTAGTTTAATTGGGTCCCATCTGTTTTTTGCTTTTGTTGCATTTGATTTTGGGTTCTTGGTTATCAACTCTTTGCCTAAGTCAATGTCTACACAAGTTTTTCCTATGTTCTTCTAGAATTTGTGTGGTTTCAGGTCTTAGATTTAAGTCTTTGATCCATCTTGCCTTGGTTTTTCTGTAAGGTAAGAAAGAGGCAAGGATCCAGCTTCATTCTACATGTGGCTTGCCAATTATCCTAGCACCATTTGTTGAATAGGATGTCCTTTATCTACTTTATGCTTTTGTTTGCTTTGTCAAAGATCAGTTGACTTTAAGTATTTGGTTTTATTTCTGGGTTCTCTATTTTTGTCCCACTGGTCTATGGGCCTTTTTGTGCCTATGTCCCACCAGTCTATGTCCCACTGGTCTATGTACCATCCTGTTTTGGTAGCTATAGCCTTGTAGTATAGGTTGAAATCAAGTAACGTGATGCTTCCAGATTTGTTCTTTTTGTTTAGTCTTAATTTGTCTGTATGGACTACTTTTAGGTTCCATGTGAATTTTAGGATTGTTTATTCTAATTCTGTGAAGAATGATGATGGTATTTTGATGGGAATTGCTTGAATTTGTAGATTGCTTTTGGTAGTATGATCATTTTTGTAATATTGATTCTATTTGTCCATGAGCATGGGATGTGTTTCCATTTGTTTGTGTCAGGTATGATTTCTTTCAGCAGTGTTTTATAGTTTTCTTTGTAGAGATCTTTCACCTCCTTGGTCAGGTATATTTCTAAGTACTTTATTTACTTTATTTTTTTTGCAGTTGTTGTAAAAAGGGTTGAGCTCTTGATTTGATTCTCAGCTTGGTGGTTGTTGGTGTATAGCAGTGTATACAAATGTATACCAATTTGTATACATTGATTTTGTATCCTGAAGCTTTACTGAATTCATTTATCTGATCTAGGAGCATTTGAAGGAGTCATTAGGGTTTTCTAGAGGAGTCATTAGGGTTCTCTAGGTATACAATCATATCATTGGCAAACAGCAACAGTTTGACTTCCTCTTTACTGATTTGGATGCCCTTTATTTCTTTCTCTTGTCTGATTGCTCTGGTAGATCTTCCAGTACTATGTTGAATAGACATGGTGAAAGAGGACATTTTTGTCTTGTTTCAGTTCTCAGGGTTAACGCTTTCAACTTTTCCCCATTCAATATAATGTTGGCTGTGGGTTTGCCATAGGTGGCTTTTATTACTTTGAAGTATGTTCCTTTGATGCAGGTTTTGCTGAGGATTTTAATCGTAAAGAGATGCTGGATTTTGTCAAATGTCTTTTCTGCATCTATTGAGATAATCATGTGATATTTGTTTTAAATTCTGTTTATGTGATATATTACATTTATTAACTTGTGTATGTTAAACCATTTCTGCATCCCTGGTATGAAACTCACTTGATCATGTTGGATTATCTTTATGAAATGCTGTTGGATTTAGTTGGCAAGTATTTTGTTCAGGATTTTCGCATCTATGTTCATCGGGGTTATTGGTCTGTAGTTTCCTTTTTTTGTTATATCCTTTCCTGTTCTTGGTATCAGGGTGATACTGGCTTCATAGAATGATGTAGGGAGGATATCCTCTTTCTCTATCTTTTGGAATAGTTTCAGTAAGATTGGTACCAATTATTCTTTGAATATCTGATAGAATTCAGCTGTGAATTCATCCAGTCCTGGACTTTTTTTTTGTTGGCAACGTTTTTATTACTGTCTTAATCTCACTACTTGTTACTGGTCTGTTCAGAGTTTGTATTTCTTCCCAATTTAATCAAGGAGGGTTGTGTATTTCCAGAAATGCGTCCAAATCCTCTAGATTTTAAAATCAGTACATACAATAAGGAAAGACTAACACACTGATATTAGTAAGACACCACAGGAATAAAGGACATGCTACAGTTTCTGCAACTTGTCTTAATGCAAGTAAACTCCCAAACTGGGGCTCAGCCTGAGAGCATTCTTGGCTTTGCACAGGAAATAATTTGCGTCCAAATCCTCTAGATGTGTAAAGGTGTTCATAGTAACCTTGAATGATCTTTCATATTTCTGTGGTATCAGTTGTAATATCTCCCATTTCATTTGTAATTGAGCTTATATGGATCTTCTCTCTTCTTTTCTTGGTTAATCTCACTAATGGTCTACCAATTTTGTTTACCTTTTCAAAGAAACAGCTTTATGTTTCATTTATCTTTTGCATTTTTTTGTTGTTTCCTTTTCATTTATTTTTCTGTGATCTTTGTTATATTTTTTCTTCTGCTGGGTTTGGGTTTGATTTTTTCTTGTTTCTCTAGTTCCTTGATGTATGACCTCATATTTTCTATTTGTGTTCTTTCAGACTTTTTGATATAGGTATGTATATGAACTTTCCTCTTAGCACCACTTTTGCTGTATCCCAGAGGTTTTAAAAATTTGTGTCACTATTATTGTTCAGTTCAAAGAATTTTTAAAGTTCCATCTTGATTTCATTGTTGACCCAAAGATCATTGAGGAGCAGATTACTTAATTTTCATGTATTTGTATAGTTTTCAGGGTTCCTTTTGGAGCTAATTTCCAATTTTATTCCACTGTAGTTTGAGAGGGTACTTGATATAATTTCAACTTTCTAAAATTTATTGATATAATTTCCATTTTATAAAATTTATTGAAACCTGTTTTGTCACCTATCATATGTTGTATCTTGGAGAATGTTCCATGTGCCGATGAAAAGGATGTATATTCTACAGTTGTTGGGTAGGATGCTCTGTAAATATCTGTTGAGCCCATTTGTTCTAGGGTATGGTTTAATCCGATATTTCTTTGTTGACTTTCTGTCTTGGACAACCTGTTTATTAGTGTCAGTGCAGTATTGAAGTCCCCCACTGTTACTGTGTTGCCATCTATCTCATTTCTTATGTCTAGTAATAATTGTTTCATAAATTTGGGGGCTCTCATGTTGGATGCATATGTATTTAGGATTGTGATATTTTCCTGTTGGATTGTTTTTCTAATCATTATATAATGTTCTTGTTTGTCTTTTCTAACTGTTGTTGCTTCAAAGTCTGTTTTGTCTGATATAAGAATAGCTACTCCTGCTTGCTTTTCATGTCCATTTGCATGGAATATCTTTTTCCACTCCTTTACCTTAAGTTTATGAGTCCTTATATGTTAGGTGAGTCTCTTGCAGATAGCAGATACTTGATTGGTGGATTTTCATCCATTCTGGCATTCTGTATCTTTTAAGCAGAGCATTTAGGCCATTTACATTCAATGGTTAGTATTGAGATGTGAGGTACTGTTTTATTCATTGAGCTAGTTTTTGCCTGAATACATTGTTTTTTTTCCCACTGTGTTATTGTTTCACAGGCTCTGTGAGATTTGTGCTTTAAGGAGGTTCTACTTTGGTGAATTTTGAGGTTTTGTTTCAAGATTTAGAACTCCTTCTAGCATTTCTTATAGTCCTGGCTTGGTAGTTGTTAACTCTCAGTATTTTTTTGTCTGAAAAAGACTTTCTCCTTCATTTATGAAGCTTAGTTTTGCTGGATACAAAATTCTTGGCTGGCAATTACTTTGTTTGAGGAGGCTAAAGATAGGACTCCAATCCCTTCTGGCTTGTAGGGTTTCTGCTGAGAAATCTACTGTTTATCTGACAGGTTTTCCTTTATAGATTAGCTCATGCTTTTGCTTCATAGGCCTCAAGATTCTTTCCTTTGTTTGACTTTAGATAACCTGATGATTATGTGCCTGGGCGGTGATCTTTTTGTGATGAATTTCCCAGGTGTTCTTTGAGCTTCTTGTATTTGAATGTCTAGATCTCTAGAAAGGTCATGAAAGTTTTCCTCAATTATTCCCTCTAAGCAGTTTTCTAAACTTTTAGATTTCTCTTCTTCCTCAGGACCACCAATTATTCTTAGGTTTGTCCATTTAACATAATCTCAAATTTTTTGGAGGCTTTGTTCACTTTTAAAAAATTATTTTTTGTTTTTCTGATTGGGTTGATTTGAAATCCTTGTCTTTGAGTTCTGAAGTTCTTTCTTCTACTTGTCTGATTCTATTGTTGAAACTTACCAGTGCATTTTGTATATCTTTAAGTGTGTCTTTCATTTTCAGAAGTTGTGATTGTTTTTTTCTTTATGGTATCTATTTCTCTGGAGCATTTTTTTTCATCCATATCCTGTATTTTTAAAAATTTCTTTTCATTGCTTTTCACTCTTTTCTGGTATATCCTGGAGTAGCTTAATAATCCACCTTCTGAATTGTTTATTTGATGATTCAGAGATTTCTTCTTGGTTTGGATTCATTGCTGGGGAGCTAGTGTGGTCTCTCGGGGGTGTTATAGAATCTTGTTTTGTCATATTACCAGAATTACTTTTCTGATTCCTTCTCATTCAGGTAGACTATTTCAGTGAAAAAATCTGGAATTCAAGGGCTGCTGTTCAGATTCTTTTGTTTCATGGCATGGGGCGATCCCTTGCTGTGGTGCACTGTCCCTTCCCCTAGGGATGGGGCTTCCTACAAGCCAGACTGGAGTGATTGTTGCTGCTCTTCTGGGTCTAGTCACCCAGTGGAACTACCAGCCTTTGGGCTGGTACTGGGGAGTGTCTGCAAAGAGTCCTCTGATGTGATCCATCTTTAGGTGTTTCAGCCATAGATTCCAGCACCTGCTCTGGTGGAGGTGTCAGGAGAGTGAAGTAGACTCTGTGAGAGTCCTTGTAGATATATTTAGTGTGCTGACTTTCTTGAATGCTCATTATGCTAACAGTGAAGTTGTCACATGGACAGACTCAGGACCGCTGGTTAGCCAGGATGTTACAGGCAGTGGGATTAGCTGTTGTTTTCTCCTCCCTTGGAGCAGGGTTGTTCTGTCATGAGTTGCTGTAATGTCCTGAGTTTGTTGGCCTCCAGCCAGGAGGTGGCGTTTTTGAGAAAGCACCAGTTTTTCACCTGTCTCATGGAATTTACAGGAGCCTGTTGCTTCATTCAAAGGATCTGATTATTTAAAATAGAATAATTCGTACATTGATTTGGCATATATTTATTAAATGCCTATCATGTGTAGGTATTATTCTAGATGCTGCTGTTGTAGAAGAAAAAAACCAAAGTCCTTGATCCTCTAGAACTTACTTTGTAATAGGAGAGATAGAACATAAGCAAATAAATATAGAACACAGTGTCATACAATGGTAAGTGTTATAAAAAATGAAATAGAGTAAGAGATGAGAGACTCAGAGAGTCTTCAGATAGGGTGGTCAGGGAAGGCTTGCCTGAGGAGGTGACATTTAAGCAGATAATTTTTTCTTCATTTATGTGACAGATATTTATTGAACACTCAATATGTATAGGTCACTATGCTTGCTACTGTAGGGTTACAGATTAAGACAAGATGCATGGTTTCTAGGAATTTATAATTTAGCCAAGGAGCTGAAACTATATAACATTGGATGTTGTAAGTTAAATGTGAATGATGTTAAGAGGTCAGAAGAGGAACTATTTCTTTTAATCCTAGTTATTAAGGAATTCTACCAGAATTAGATGGGCCTTAAAGAGTTGGTGTGTGGTTAGGTTCATGTGAGTCTGTGTGTAAAAAGAAATTCCTAAGGGCATGAAAAAGCATACCATGAATGAAAACAAAACAAAACAAAACAGAGAGAAATGTCAGAGGTACCTAGAGAAGACTAAGAATATTGTTTAGGTTGGACAAGAAGTTGTGCTTCAGAAACTTAGCTCCTAGCAGTTCAAAACAGCTACTGCAAGCAAAAAATAAATTTAAAACTTTGAATTCCTTTTTTGAAATTCAGGTGAACTTTGCATTCTCTTGCATTAATTCATCTATCTTTATTTTATTAGAAAATTATTCTTCCTCAAACTTTTTGAGTAAAATTAACACTTAAGGTATACCATATTTACCCTATGGCTTCCAGTGCCTCTGTCAAATATTTAATTGGACATTCACATATAACTGAAAAGCAAGGGTAGAAGAATAGAGAGAAATAATTCTGAAAACATAGATTAGATCTATGTATTATTGGGTCTTAAATAACAGATTTACACATTTGAATTTTATCATGTAGAAAATGAAAAACTAACAAATGTTTTCTAATGGGGCATTAGCCTTATCGTTTATCATGTTGTTTTCTCCATCCAGAGTGTTTTCATCTTGCAAATTCTACCCATATTTTATGGTCCAGTTCAAATATCAGTGTTCAACTCAGCCTTCTTTGATTTCTATGCCAGCCTTTCATGGCAGTTAATCAGTACTCTCTTAGCACTTACCACATTTTACCTTGAATTTAGTCATTTTATGCTGATGGCTCTGTACCCTGGCATCACTATGAACTGTGACTTCCATGTGGCAAATAAGAAATTCTTACAGAATAAATGAAAATGCCCCAGAGTAGAATAATTAATCTAGTAGCCAGATGAAGAATGTGCCAGAGATGGGTAAACTAGAAGCAGTAAAATTAATCAGTAGGCTATTACAGTCATTCAACCATGAGGTAGTTAGCACAGAACCAGGAAGCTGTCATTGACTGTTTGAAGTAAAATAGTAAGAAATGAATATGTAACATATTGCAGAGATATAATCTAAGTATTTAATTTGACTGGGGAAGAGAAAGACATCCAAAGAGGCTGGAATGTTAGTCTATTAACCATATTTGGGATTGCAGACAGAGGGCTGGTATGGAGGGAAGATGTCAAATTTGGATTTTTGACATGTTGAGATCTTTTGCTGATAGAAGCATTATATGGAACTGTCAACTGGCAAATGGAAGCTATTTCTGGCGAAGATTATGAATGAAGATAATTTAAGAGCCATTTGTATAGCAGTGACATTGGAGCTCATGGAGATATATGAGATCTCTAAGCCAGTTTGAGTGGATAGACAGAAGTGGAGGAATGAAGATAAGGAATGTTCCATTGTGTACATATACCACATGTTAAAAAGGGTGAGAGAAAGAAGGGAATAAAAAATGAAGAGTGGGGAAAGAAAGATGAGGAGGCAGGAAGAGAAGCAGGCCACTGGAAACTCTGAGGCTGAGGAGTAACACTGGTAGGACAACTAGGAAACCTTTAGAGTGGTGGAAATAAAAGATCTCAAGACGGTGAAGAGAGAATGATGGTGAAAGACCCCATAACTATGGTTGCAAATGCTCACTTGAGATCTAGATGGCTCTAGAAGAAACAAGAGGCTTAGCATAGGCTGCTGGCCAGAGCTCAGATCAGCAAGTGAAAACAGGGTGGTGTTAATGCCCCAAAAATGGAATCTTTACACTCCTCCCTTCCCCACCAGGCACAAGGCATTTCATTCTTTGCCCATCCTTTCCTATTCTTAAATTTATCAGCAGTGCCCCCAGATACTGACCTCTCTAATACTGTTCTTTCTGTTCAAAATGTATCTGTTCTATGTCCCACTTCTTTGGGGTGGCGTTTTCTAAGTGTGTTCCACAAATTATAGTTCTTCAAGATGCTGTAGATTCCAAGAGAATGGATTCTGTGATCAGTTAAGTCTTGAAAATGCCACAAGGAGTGCTAAATGTCCTGAGAAATTTTGATGGAAAAAAAACCTTATTGATTTTGTTTGAAGTACAAAACATTATTTGTTCATAGGCCTGCCCTCTGTTTTAATGTCATTACTATAAAACTCAGTGATCTCATAATACCCATGTGGGGAAACTTTGCTTTAGGGTCATGGTGATGGATAATTAATCTGATAAATGGTTACATGGTTTGTTGTTAATGATTGTGAAAGGATAATTAACCTTCTATTGTCAAAAATTTATAATTTACCAGATAATTTAATGAGGTAATAAAAATGTTTAGTGTGGGAAACTCAGTATTATGGATGTCAATTTGGGATAAATTTTGGGCAGCATAGTCTTTTAGAAGTCTCTAATCACATCATTCAAGTGGATAGTGGTTACTCAATATCTACATCAATTTTAGATCCACAGCTAAATTCTATATCCTTTTTGCTAGGGCTATTACTGTGTTTCGACCCCAAAACTTCAATCAATTTTTCATCCAGCCTGAAGAATGGAAAGGAGGCATACAGCACCATCATGACATCTTATGTGCTGCGTTTTTACCTCCACAAACTGTTGTTACAGGTAAATTGAACTTTCACTTGACAATCATTGGTGAAGTTTGGTTTGTTTTGGTTTGTCTTGGCTCACTCACTTTTTAAAAAGCCTTTTCTCAGTTGTTATATATATATGTATTTTGAGATGGGGTGTCTACCTATTGCCCAGGCTAGAGTGCAGTGGCCAGATCTCAGCTGATTGCAATCTCCGTCTGCCAGGCTCAAGTGATCCTCTCACCTCAGCCTCCTGAGTAGCTGGGACCATAGGCGCGCCCCACCATGCCTGGCCAATTTTTTGTATTTTTAGTAGAGATGGGTTTTTACTGTGTTGTCCAGGCTGATCTCAAACTCCTAAGCTCAAGCAATTCACCTGCATCAGCCTCCCAAAGTGCTGGGATTACCGGCGTGAGCCACTGTGCCCGGTCATATATTTCTTTTTAACTTATGATTGACACATAACATTAATAATTGTACATATTTGTGAGGCACAACATGATGTTTCAATACATGTATAAATTGTGCAATGATCAAATCATGGTAATTAGTGTATTAATAACCTTACACATATATCTCAGTGATGAGAACATTAAAAAGCCTTTTTTCTAGCTCTTTTGAAGTATACAATACATTATTGTCAACTCTAGTCATCCTACTATGCAATAGACCACCAGAACTCATTCCTCCCGTCTAACTGTAACTTTTTACCTGTTGACCAATCTCTCACCATCACCTGCTCCCTTCTCCCCTCCCCATCCTCTGGTATCCACTATTCTACCCTCTACTTTTATGAGAATAACTTTTTAGATTCCACAACTGAGTGATACCATGTGATATTTGTCTTTATATGCCTGGCTTATTTCACCTAACATAATGTCCACCAGGTTCATTCGCGTTGCTGCGAATGGCAAGATTTTATTCTTTTTATGACTGAATACTATTCCATTGTGTATATATAGCACATTTTCCTTATTCATTTATTCATTGATGGACATTTAGGTTGATTTTATATCATGACTATTGTGAATAATGCTGCAATAAACGTAAGGGTGCAGATATATCTTCCACATGCTGATTTCATTTCCTTACCCAGTAGTGGAATTTCTGGATCATATGGTAGTTCTATTTTCAATTCCTCCATATTGTTTTCCATAAAGGCTATACTAATTTACATTCCCACCAGCCATATGTAAGTGTTCCCTCTGCCCGATATCTTTGCCAATACTTTTATCTTTTGATTTTTTGACAGGATCCATTCTGACTGGAGTGAAGTGATGTCTTGCTCAGGTTGTTTTGATTTGTATTTCCCTGATAACCAGAGATGTTGGACTTTTTTTTTGTATGTCTGTTGGCCATTTGTTATGTCTTCTTTTGAGAAATGTTTATTCAGGTCTTTTGTCCATTTTTAAATCAGGTTTTCTTTGTTACAGAGTTGTTTGATTTTCTTATATATTTTGGATACTAGCCCCTTATACTATCAGATGTACAGTTTGCAGCTATCTTCTCCCATTTTGTAGGTTGTCTCTTTGCTTTGTTGATTGTTTCCTTTGAACATGAATAGATTTTTGAAGAAGCAGCGCTTGCTCTTCTTAGTCCTTATTTCTAGGGAAATATATTAGTAGTTCTGATCATCAGCTCCTATGCCTGGCTGTCTGATTTCCCATCATGGTTCTACCAATTGCCACAACTTGATAATGAGCAAGTTATTTAAACTCTAAATCGTAATTTTGTCTGGAAGATAATAATATATATATATTTTGGTTTATAGTTCAGATTATCTGTGCAAGAGTTTAACACAGTTCTCAGCACACAATAAGCTCATCCATAAATATTAGCTTTTATTTGTATTGTCCATTTTCCAGGAGCAGCATTAGGGCTGTTGGGTACGAATCACACATTGGTGGCACTTAGACGTTTCATAATGTGAACATATTAACTCTTTGGCATAATTTAGCCCAGATAATGTTGATAAAAGTCTGTCCTCACAAAATGTCTACAAATCCAAGCTCTTAAAATGATTCATAGGCATGCTTTGATGTGACATATTAAAGAGAATGAAAAATTGTTGTATCATTTCTGGCCAAAGAATACAATTTATAGAGACAGATTGCACCATGAAATTTTCAAGTCCATATTTTGACAGCTGAATTTTTTTTTTTTTTTTATAGAACCAAAAATGTCATCAATTAAGAGGAATGAAAACTTACAGGAAAAGATCCAGGATATCTATGAAGTGTTACAATATGAGGTTTACTGATCTATCTACATTTAAAGTTCCCCTGTTTTCAGGACTAACCAAATTACTTTCTAGTAAGACCAACTCTGTAGATAAATTAGCTTTACAGTCACTGGAAGGCCACCCCTGCAGGGAGGATCGCATCCTGAAATGTGATGGGCAGTGAAGTGCAAAACAGTGTGGTTGTTATTGTGAAAGTATTAGTAAATACCATTGTATTGGTGGGTTGACAGTCTCTTCACTCATTCTCCTCCCATCAATCCTATGTGGAAATATTTGGTCAATCACTGCTAGTAAAGCATAAGAGAAGATGGATGTTTCTATGGACAGCTGAACTCCATCCCCCTGGTTCAATTTGTGAGCTGCACAGATTGCTCTTTCTTTCTTTCTCTTTTTTTTTTTTTTTGAGATGGAGTGGAGTCTTGCTCTGTTGCCCAGGCTGGAGTGCAATTGTGCAATCTTGGCTCATTGCAACCTCTGCCTCCAGGGTTCAAGTGTTTCTCCTGCCTCAGTCTCCCGAGTAGCTGGGATTACAGGCACATGCCACCACGCCCAGCTAAGTTTTTTTTTTGTATCTTTAGTAAAGACAGGGTTTCACCATATTGGCCAGGCTGGTCTCACACTCCTGACCTCCTGATCCGCCCACCTCGGCCTCCCATAGAGACTGCTCTTTCTAGGACAATACAGTTTAGTGTGCATTTCTCTCTTTTCTCCCCTATTCCCAAAAAAGTCACCATTTGTACATCCCACCCAAACTCTTTTGCTCTCCTTGCCATAGACACTCTGCTCAGTGGGTAGCTGTCCTCACTAAGTCACTGAGAACAATGGTCTGGACATTGCTGCTTTGTTCCTCCACAGGACATGGTTGCTCAGACTTCACCTCACTTTGGGCTTTTGGGCTATTTGGGCTTTTCTTTGTTTTCTGTGAAGAGGAGTACTGAAGGACTTTCTGTAGGAAAAACTTTAGGATTGTGGAAGACAAGAATGAAGAGAACACACACACACCCATCCACACACATACACACACAAGAAGGGATGTGTGAAACAGAAACATAGGAGGACTTGATTTACTTGCCCTTACCCAATAATAAAAAGTATGATGGTAATTAACATTTTCTCCGTACTTACAATATGCTCAGTGCTACTGTAAGTACTTTCATTCTCTACAATAACTCTAGGAGATAAATACAATTATTAACTATTTTTTATAGATGAGAAAATTGCAGCATCAAGTAGAATTAAATAACATGTCCAAGGTCACACAGTAAGTGAGAGAACCAAGACTCAAGCTCCAGTTTTTTATCTGCAAAGCATTTGTTCTGAATGCTTTATTACCATAAGATAAAAGGAAACAGCAGTAATTTCTACACACATATGCTCAGGTTATACTGTGGGGATTGTAAGCTCTAAAGTTAATACAAATACCAATTATTATTATTCATGTTTCTAAAAATATAGAGTGCCCACTATGTGCCATATTCTGTGTAAGATATACTGCTAATAACTTCTTCTGATTGCTGTTGCTCGTATTTTCTATCTTAATCTCCTGGCAATTTATATTCTCCATCCTGTCTTGTGCAGGGAGTTACGATGGAGAAATTGTTCTATGGAACAGTAGCACAGAGAGTGCTCACCATGTTCTTCACCCTGATTACCAGAGGTTGCTAAAGTCAAAATTAGGTAAGCGTGAGTTTGAAACTAAAATAACATGGCTAGTCAAATCACTGTAGGCCTTGTTGTTCATGCATGTGCCTGCTGCAACTTGCTCCTAAATTATAGGTGATTGGCTGTAAGCACGAAGGATTAGGGATATCATTGTCTTGTCAAAGTGGCTAAAGAGAATCTTGAGATTTACTTGGCTTAGCAAATTCTCCATGGCATGCCATTTCTTTTCTTTATGCTACATTGACATTTCTGAACTACTGATAGCAGGGAGCAAGACTCTCATTTTTATTTAGTTTATTTTTTTCAATAAACCTTGCCAAATTACCTAAGAGTGAACGTTAGGTACCCTTTGCTAAGAAAATGGAAATTCATATTCACTCGATAGGCTGTTGAGACTCAATCTAGAGCTTGTAATAAATATTATGCCACCTGGAAATCTTAAATTATTCCTTGCTTTAGAAGCCCATGAGGAACATTAGATGGGAGTATATTGTATTTTATGGGAGTTTAGCAGAGCACATGAATATTTTATATTTAAGTAAAATGTCTTGACAATTGCCTTTCACATTTTATTTCAGTTTCCTTAGATACTAGAGGTTTTTCTTTAGACTAATTTATTTTGGTAATGAAAATGTCATTCCTCATGGCCCAGTGAGGTTCTGTTGTCTCAACTGAATAAACTCATAGAGGCTGAATTGAACTTTAGGAATGGACTGGTCATCAGATGCAGTTTTCTTTCTGGGTGAAAACTGAGAAGCTATTTTATTAAGAGTAGGAAAGCAAACAAGAGATTTAGGGGATACTTGGCTGCAAACACAAAGCTCTGACCTGCTTTATGTCTTAAGAGCTAATCATTTTAGGATTCATTTGAACTCATACCATGAGGGGTTTGGAATTCTGCCTCTTCCTCTACACTGGGCTTTAGAATACATAGAGAGATAATTAAGGAGAAAAGTGAATAGATGTCAAATTTCTGAAAGACATGAAAGGCACTGCAATCGATTTCTTATTTGGGAATTTTGAAAATATGTCTGTATAGATTTTTCATAATTATGGGCAGACTGTTCATAGATTCTGAGATGAATATCCCCAGGTTTTACTAGTGTGGCCTGGAGATGATGTCATTACATAATTGAAGTATGCTTAGAAATGTTTTCTCCAGAGTAACTCACTAACAAATAGTATTGTTAAAAAGCCTCATTTAATTAAACATAGTCATTAGAGCTCATGTTCATTATAATATTTCCAAGATTAATTTTAATGATTAATAAGTTGAAAATGCCACAATATCAGAATTACATTTGTCTTGGGCATATTAGGATCCCTAAGATGTTAGCATTGATGCCAATATTAAGTTCTTATTTAATTCATATCAAGGAAAACACAGCAAGTTTGTATGGAACATGAAAAACAAAAATAAAGTCAAACAGTTCTTCCAGCTGTGGTTAAGAAATGTCAGAAGGCTTGATAGATGTTGACTGGAAGTCTATTGTGAGACTTGGAGTCATTGGAGATAGTGATAGATGGCGGCCTGCTGTTTCATAGGCACTAGTTTTCAAAGCAGATATTTTTCTTCATTAATATACCTGGCTTTGTCTCCATCACAGATACAAAACCTCAAAAACTTCTTAGTGCTGGGAGAAGCCACTCCACCCACCCCGTGGCAGACCAATCTACCATGGGAGTCCGCAACTTTGAGATTGACACTGAGGGCAAAAATGCTGTTATGAGGCTTTGCTTCCTCAAAGTAAGAAAAAACACTGCAGTGACAGGTAAAATATATATTTACATTTTACATGTAGTTGGAAAGGGAGCAATAAAGAAAATCCACTCTATTTCTACTAGATCTTGTAGAATTTGAGTGCATGTAGCTAACCAGTCAGGAGTGTGTCATGTGAGGTCACAGACCATGGCAAAGGAAGTTGGAATTGAGGAGGATGGGTTCAAGAGCAGGAGGCAGACTACACCCCACTACTAATTTATCCAGTGTTGTATATGTTAAGATCAGGAAGGGAACAATTCTGACAAATTATTGAATACGGGCAACAATCAGAATTGTTGTCCCAGACATGGCATAAAGAGATTTTAATACCGTAGGGGCACAGCAAGATGTATGCCAGAGTCAAAGCTTAAGTCCACATATAGCAGAAGAGTTGAGTCTGAGACTGACTATATGAGTACCTAATCAAAATAGGCTGGAAGAGAATAATGAGGAGCATGGATGTTAAGCACAGTAACAGAATTTGAAAGAATTGCTAATCCCAGGATAAGAGCTGCCTGCTCTCTTCTCTGTTCTCATCTTTTTTCTTTTTTGAAGTATTAGTTATATATTCTAGAGATGTATACTAACATTAATGATATTTTATGATTTACTGTAGTTATTTGATATTATGTAAATGAAATAACCATTTGCTTAATTTTTTCCCTGTTGTCAGTGGCAATATTAGCATGGTGTTGATGCAGGCTGCATCTTTCCGAAATGAAAATCTGCCTTGGAGAATAATGCACATATGTATTGTGTATTTGAAATCTAGACACATATGTATTGTGGATTTGAAAAGGAAATGAACATATCTGAATTATGTTTATTGTTTCCCATATTTAATTTACAGATGAAAAATCTGTATAATTTTCATATAAAATTTTTAATCATTAAGAATCAATAAAGGTATAGTTTAAAAACATTCTGGGTTGTTTAGAATAAACTTTGAAACAATTAGATTCTAAAACTTTCCATTTTCTAGAACTTGCTTATACTCAAAATATGAATTATTATCCTGAAATTACTCTCATTTCCTCAATACTAATTTTAATGTTATCAGTATTCCCAGATTGTTTTCACTGAAGCAGCTACGTGTTATTATTTCTACCTTAAATAAATATGATTGTTAATTGGCAGTACATTTGTGAGGCAAACTGGAAGTCATTCAGAGAGTTATCAAATAATAGGAACCTTGCCACAGAAGAATAACTTAGGTAAGGTGCTTCAACAAAACATAAAAATGGAAAATGAAAAGGTTAGTTCTAGACTCATTCACCAAAAAAGGGTTTTATAAGGGTTTACAATGAATTATTGATGAAAACATATAAAGAAAGCTCATAAATAGAATTCTAAGCATGCTGCCAAATGGAGAAGTCAATAGCTATTCTGCTGTCACTACATATTCCATCCAAATCTGTGCATGCAGACTTTTACTTCACTGTATATATCCAATGGGTTATTAGGGAAGATGAATTTTATATAATGAGAATATTATCATAATGTTGGAATTAATATTTCATGTTTATCTGAGGAAACAAATTAATTCTATTTAACTTTAAAAAACCCCCGGGCCGGGCGCGGTGGCTCAAGCCTGTAATCCCAGCACTTTGGGAGGCCAAGACGGGCGGATCACGAGGTCAGGAGATCGAGACCATCCTGGCTAACACTATGAAACCCCGTCTCTACTAAAAAATACAAAAAACTAGCCAGGCAAGGTGGCGGGCGCCTGTAGTCCCAGCTGCTCGGGAGGCTGAGGCAGGAGAATGGTGTAAACCCGGGAGGCGGAGCTTGCAGTGAGCTGAGATCTGGCCACTGCACTCCAGCCCGGGCGACAGAGTCTCAAACAAACAAACAAACAAAATAAATAAATAAATATAAAAACCCCCAAAACATCAGAATAATGAATGAAGAAAAGGGAACTAAATGTAATGGGACATTTCAATATCCTATGTCATTTAATACTCAACACAAACCAGTGAGGTTATCATAGTGTTACCTCCATTTTATATTTGACAAAATTAAAGTGATGCTGGGAATTGATCTCAGGGCTACTCACCTCTCCAACATCATATGCTTTCCACAGGGAAAGTCACTGAAGAAGTTATTTCCGGCATGGGTTGTTCAGTTTTCTAATTAGATTTTCCCTTACATGTTAGGAGGAGCTAACCTGGTATCATGTGGAGGATCTGGTTATGTCAGATTTTGGGATATATATAAGAAGCAACTTCTGGCTGAATTTTTGGCTCATAGTGGAGCTGGAACGATTATTATGTCTACTGATAAGATGAATCGATACCTTACCACAGGAGATCTTGATGGATGGTTGAAAATCTGGAATATAGAGGTAAATTGAAAAACATTATCACATTACCTTTAAGATTTTTGGTGACCCTTTGTTGCAAGTAACTATGAATCAAGTCTTGTCTGTCTCCCAAACAAAGGAAAAAATGTTTAGTCTAAGTGTTTTAAATAAAACATTTACAAGTTTCATGCAGAGACTTCTTTTAAATAATTAATGAGGAAAATCATATTTTTCTCAATATTGACAGCCTTCTGTTAAGTAAGTCATCCAATTTAGAAATGCCATATTGTTAGGAAGGCACTGCAGCATTATTTGAATGTAAATAATTAGGATATACCTTATTTTTAATGTATTTATTTATTTATGTATCTATTTATTTATTTTGAGACAGGATCTCCCTCTGTCACATAGACTGGAGTGCAGTGGCATGATTATAGCTCTCTGCAACTTCAGACTCATGGCTCAAGCCATCCTCCCACCTCAGCCTCCTGAGTAGCTATGACTACAGGCGTTTTCCACTATGCCCAGCTAATTATTTTATTTTATTTTAATTTAATTTTATTTTTTGTAGAGACAGGGTCTCACTATGTTGACTGAGGTGAGGCTACACCTTATTTGCAATGAGACTGTAAATGTAATTTAAATACTAGAGGACTATTCCCTCATCTAACATTATTGTTACCCTGAGTTAGTTTGGGATTTTTTTCTTTTTTATCACTGATTACCTCCTCAATTTTCCAATAATATTTAAAAGTTGTATATGTGACCACATATGTGTGGTAAAGTTCATCTCTATTAAATAATTGGCTATACTATTTAGATTTTTCTTTCCTTCCTCCTTCCCCACTAGTTCCTTTTTGTATTTCCCAAGTAGTCAGATAAGTTAGAAACCTTTTTTTCTTAATGTAATTTCATTTTCTAGCCTCTTTTATCATGAACTTTGCTTTCGCATTTGGATCACAGGTTATTGTTCCCAAGTTTGAAAATCGGCCTTTTTAAAAAAGTGTTATGTCATTGTAATCGTTTCATATTTGAATTTTTTAGAGGTCTGGTATTTCTTTTCATTCAGGAGTACTGTCTTAATTCCAGTAAGAACAAAATCACAAAGGCCCCAACTCTGATAAGATCATTCCAACCTCATGAGGACCGGATAAGTTCCTTAGAGATGTGTGAGCTGGGTGGTCAGTTACTGATTATCTCCTCCTCTGCAGACTGCAGCATTTGTGTGACTGGTGTCTGCAATGCTCCTGTTTGGATCTTTGGTCAGGTAGAAATATTGCTCTTTATTATTCTAGTATTTACTTGACATTTAGTATTAACTTGGGCTGATTTCTATTTGAATCTCATCAGCTGTTTAATGTTCATTAGTCATGAAAGAACTGACAACATTTCTGAAGCAGTAGCTCCAGGCAACTTTGTCCTGTTTTCCATTAACCAAGACAGTTTCATCAAGCGGAAGACACCAGACACACGGAAAGATAGGAGCTCTGTGCAGCTCAAAATATTCCAAGATTTCTAAGAAAAAATTCTCCTCTAAAATAAATTCCTTCAATTTCAAAATTTAGTAAAAGTTCAACGTGGATAAAATGATCGTGTTACTAAAAAGACAGGTGATTATGACTGTTAACTAAGAACGTAATAATCAAATGTAGAAAATTTTAGGAAAAAACCAATCATCCTATTCATTCTCTGGTTTATTGCCGCAAATAATAATAGTTAATATTTGCTGAGTTTTCCTTGTGTACCTGGGGCACTGTTCTAAGATTTTTTTCAAGAATTAACTCATTTAATCTTCACAATTGCTCAATTCAGGAGGGGGCAGCTCTCACAATTCCCATTTTACAAATGAGCAAACAGAGGCACAGAGAGTTTGAATTAATCGCCTGAGCTCGCAGAAGCTAATTGTGGTAGAGTTTTGCTTTTAACTCAAGTTGGGTCACTTTAGAGCTCACATTTTTAACCCCTTTCTCAAGATCTGACTTGTCCCTGCCTATGAAATGAAATGGAAGTAGGGGGCATGAAATAAAGGAAATATTTAGTCTCATATTTTCTGTTCTTTTATCCTTTTGCCTTCTTGGGAACTTTTCGTGTTCCATTTATGCTTTTGGGGACAAAATATGTTTGACTGGTTTCAACCAGTACTATTCAAACCTGGTATAAGTTTAAGGTGAAGCCTCAATTTCTGTTCAGCCAGCTGATTTGGTTCTATTTAGGAGCCTCAGGTGCCAATCTTACTCTGGAGAGTAGGCAATTCTTTTAGTGTCGGAAGACAACGTTTGTTGTTGCTGTATTTGTAAAGTCAGTTTGATAAGGCCAACCTGTGTGGAAAGAATTCTAAGCAACCCTTTAGGATGCAGAGGGTGTTGGCAAATCAGAAAATCATCTAGGAGGTGGACCCACATTGGCTGGACAATGAGAGTGTCAATGTAACACTCAGGAGCTGTATCAATCTCTTGTATTTTTGTAAACAAGACGAGCACTAGATTTTTCTCAGTCAGGAAAAAAAGCGGCTGAGTGGGAACTCATATGGGTGTGTGATGAGTGAGACAGAGTGGGACATGGCTGGCAGTCTGGACAGGAAAGAAGGTGGAAGCCTGCCTCGGGCCACTGAAGAAGCCAATGCATTGCTGACGGAGGCTGTGGCAAGATGAGGTGGAGGTTTGAACAATGGTAAAGAAACGAAACATCATCAAGTGAGTGACCTAAGAAGTTCCTTAGACATCTGGGGTTGAACCAAGAAATAACACCATTCTAGGTGTAGGTGCCATATAAAGTTCACCCACCAAACATAATCTGTAGCTAAATTTTATTTTAATGCAGAAATGGGTGCTTATAAAACTACTTATTTTTATGTTATTGATATTATTTGTTGTTTCTGTGAAATCTTGCATTGTTTAAGGACTTCAGACCCAAAAAGCCCTCATGAGAATAATTTTATTTTTTCCTTTCTGTTCAAGACAGGAGAAGAGTCATCAGACCTGGGTCAGTTTTAAAAATTGAAGGCTAGCAAAGCTAGGGAAAACGGTTTCCTAGTTCCTTCTGTTTGTGCTACTTCTTCTTCTTCTTCTTTTTTTTTTTTAAAGGATTTACTTTTATCAAGCTGTCTTGAATATAGGTGCCATTAGTCCCAAGATGTAGAGCAAAGAGTGTGGGGAAGAGGAAATGGAAAGGAGAGGAAGGGGAAAGGAAAAGAGGGAAAGGAAAGAGAGAGGAGAGAAGGGATTTTTTTTTTTTTAAACAAAACAAAACTTAGAATCCCTTTTATAACATAGCTATTGGGCTTAGGCTGGTTTTCAGGTTAGATTTTTAAAAGTAAGTTGTGTGGTATGTCTATTTCTAGAGTTGGAGAAATAGGAGTGAAGAGGATTTATTCATGAATGCATGTTTATCCCACGAAGCTGTCAGGTGATTGTCGGATAAGAAGAAATTCAAATGATGCTTGAAATTCTTCAGTGCCCCTCTTTGTGCACTAACTACTGTTATGCTAGGCAGAGTTTATGTACTGGCAACTCTCCTCATCTGATTGATTTGATGTCCAGTGACTTTGATTGTGTCTCTTCATCCAGTGAATAATTAAAATTTGATTTAGTTGCCCACATTTAAACAATAATAGATTTCATGTAAAGATTCAAGTTTCTAATTTCTCTTAAAAAAAAGCAATCAGGCAAGAGAAAGAAACAAAAGGTATTCAAATAGGCAGAGAGGAAGTCAAATTGTCTCTGTTTGCAGATGACATGATTGTATATTTAGAAAACCCCATCATCTCAGCCCAAAAAATCCTTAAGCTGAAAAACAAATTCAGCAAAGTCTCAGGATACAAAATTAATGTGCAAAAATCACAAGCATTCCTATACCCCAATAATAGACAAGCAGAGAGCCAAATCATGAGTGAATTCCCATTCACAATTGCTACAAAGAAAATAAAATACCTAGGAATACAACTTACAAGGGACATGAAGGACGTCTTCAAGGAGAACTACAAGTCATTGGTCAAGAAAATCAGAGAGGACACAAACAAATGGAAAAACATTCCATGCTCATGAACAGGAAGAATCAATATCATGAAAATGGCCATACTGCCCAAGGTAATTTATAGATTCAATGCTATTCCCATGAAGCTACCATTGACTTTCTTCACAGAACTAGAAAAAACTACTTTCAATTTTATATGGAACCAAAAAAGAGCCTTTATAGCCAAGACAATCCTAAGCAAAAAGAACAAAGCTGGAGACATCATGCTACCTGACTTCAAACTATACTACAAGGCTACAGTAACCAAAACAGCATGGTACTGGTACCAAAACAGATATATAGACCAATGGAATAGAACAGAGGCCTCAGAAATAACACCACACACCTACAACCATCTGACCTTTGAAAAACCTTACAGAAACAAACAATGGGGAAATCATTCCCTATTTAATAAATGGTGCTGGGAAAACTGGCTAACCTTATGCAGAATATAGAAACTGAACCCCTTTTTTACACCTTATACAAAAATTAACTCAAAATGGATTAAAGACTTAAATGTAAATCCTAAAACAATAAAAAATCTGGAAGAAAACCTTTCAAAACCATACAGGACATAGGAATGGGCAAAGATATCAAGACTAAAACACCAAAAGCAATTGCAGCAAAAGCTGAAATTGACAAATGCAATCTAATTAAACTAAAAAGCTTCTGCACAGCAAAAGAAAATATCAGAGTGAACAGGCACCCTACAGAATGGGAGAAAAATTTTTCAATCTATCTATCTATCTGCCAAAGGTCTAATATGCAGAATCTATGAGGAACTTAAACAAATTTACAAGAAAGAAACCAAACAACCCCATCGAAATGTGAGTGAAGGATATGAGCAGACACTTCTCAAAACAAGACATTTATGTGACCAATAAACATATGAAAAAAACCTCATCATCACTGGTCATTAGAGAAATGCATATCAAAACCATAATGAGATACCATCCCACACTAGTTAGAATGGCAATCATTAAAAAGTCTGGAAACAACAGATGTTGGCAAGGATGTGGAGAAATAGGAATGCTTTTACACTGTTGGTGGGAGTGCAAATTAGTTCAATCATTGTAGAAGACAGTGTAGCAACTCGTCAAGGATCTAGAACCAGAAATACCATTTGACCCAGGAATCCCATTACTGAGTATATACTCAAAGGGTTATAAATCATTCTACTATAAAGACACATGCACATGCATGTTTTTTGCAGCACTATTTACAATAGCAAAAACTTGGAACCAATCCAAATACCCATCAATGATAGACTAGAAAAACAAAATATGGCACATATACAACATGGAATACTATGCAGCCATAAAACAGGATGAGTTCATGTCTTTGCAAGGACATGGAGGAAGCTGGAAACCATCATCCTTAGCAAACTAACACAGGAACGGAAAAGCGAACACCCCATGTTCTCACTCATAAGTGGGAGTTGAACAATTAGAACACATGGACACAGGGAGAGGAACATCACTCATTGTGGCCTGTCGGGGGGTGAGGGGAAAGGGGAGGTAGAGCATTAGGATGAATAACTAATGCATGTGGGGCTTAAAACTTAGATGATGGGTTGATAGTTGCAGCAAACCAACATGGCACATGTATACCTATGTAACAAACCTGCATATTCAGCACATGTATCCCAGAACTTACAGTGGCAAAAAAAAAAAAAAAAAAAAAAAAAAAAAAATACAAAAAAAGAACATACATCATTCCTTAAGAGTAACTATAGCCTTTATGTAAAATGAGTTCTCTTTAATTCAGTGTAGCAGTGTAGTCCTTGAATTTTTTTATTGCCTTAAATACTGAGGGTGAGTTTTATTTACTATTTATTACCCATTTATTTTCTTGTATTAGGTTCAATTCATTCATTGATATTATTTGACTGGCCCTGTAGGCATTTTATTCTGCAAACACTTATGACAAGGCTGATCAATTTGCAGACCAGCCAAATATCTGCAGGATACCTACGGTTCCCCTCGTATCTCACAGGCTGCATTCTTTGGAACATTCTGTGTGCATGAAGCGAATTGATATAAGACGAGAAAATCGGCTCTGTATTTAAAACATAAAATAGATTGTTAATGGGAAACTTTTGTTAGATTAATGCATTTTAAGAAGTGTAGCCAAAATCTGTGGAAATTATTATATAACACATATAATTTTTAGAAAATAATATTTAATAACTGAACTAGCTTTTGAAAACATTTTAAGGAGATAACATGCAAATAAAGTAGTTGAGGGAAAAAATAACTGTGGCAATTCTTTAACAAAAGCTTTGTTTTGTTTTTAGTAAATATACATCTGGCTATTCAGAATTTTAAAATAGGAATGGTAAAAAATTTTTTGTAGTTCATTATTATCTTTTCATTGTTTCTTATGACACATCTCATTTTCTACCTTTATTAAAGGTACATGAATCTCTTTCATTTCCCCTGTAAAACTGTAAACTTCTTGTGGAGAAGAGTCACGTCTTTTTCATCTTCTTGTGTGTCCCACCCCAGGACTTTAATTAGTAATCTAGCACATGGTAAACACACGTAAATGTTTGAAGAAAATAAATTTCATAAAAATAAAAGATGTTTTCGTTTTTTTCAGGCAAAGCACTGGCATATTGAAAACTACCTTTTCCTTCCTAAAAGAGATACTAATTTAGTGGAAAGTGATATTCAAAAGGAAATTTCTTTATTTTCTAAGGAGGAATCTTGTTTAGACCCAACAGAACATTCTCTACTTAACAAGAAAAACAAAGATGACTCAACATACAAGTAAGTAATTTTGAACATTAGCCAGATGTCAACTGGAGTCTAGGTAAGACATAGATAAGACTGGTCCAAACTTCTTTCTGTCCTCTGTGGAATGTTCAGTGACTACCTTAAGATTTTTCCAAAATTTGAGGTGTTGGTAGGTATGTATGGATGAGTGACTTATATTATCGAGGCCATATTTGGTTCTTATTTCTTGACTACATTGATTCTTGATATGTGTTAAGTGCCATCTAGTCTTATATTTCTACTCCATCATCAATCTAATTGTGAAAATTGACCCCTTTCTTCAAAAACTATCTATCTATCTATCTATCTATCTATCTATCTATCTATCTATCCATCTATCTATCTGTCATCTATCTATCTATCTATCTATCTATCTATCTATCTATCTATCTATCTTAGAAAGTGTATCAGATTTTACTCCTGGTTTTGATAAAGTGCACAGGGGTTTATGTGACAAAAGTTCAAAGAGCTTAACTTTGAAGTTAGACATCATTTCTTTAAGGCTTCTCATGCCTCTAGGTTGCTCAGACGTTCTTCTCTTCACGTCACTCTGCTAGGTCCCATATTTACACTCCATTTATGCTCTCATGTCAAGGAGTTTAGTTCTTTTGTTTTCTATGCTTTTGCCAAACCATGCTCTCATAACTTAACTTTTATGCTAAATGGCTATTTTATTCTCGTAGAGATAGATATCCAAGCTTATTACTTGGAGAATAATAAAAATATTTTGGTGCCTTTGATTTATTATCTGTTCCATGTAAGAAAAGAAATGGAGCTTACTCGGAGCTGACAAGAAAATAGTTCTTCTATAAAACTCCCACCATGTTTTAATTCAATGCTTTTGTAACATTCTATGTTAAACAGGTGAAACACCAGAGAGGACTGTCTTTCCTTCTTCCCTTTAACTCACTAGTCACACTTTTCCTTTCATTGAGGCTCTACAGGTGGGTTGGGAGGCAGGAAAAAGGTAGCATTGCTGTTCTTGAGGCTTGGCAGATGTGCACAGCATACTCTTCTTCCTGGCGATATAGTTGAGGGTTCTTTGATGACCCCACTCAGGGACCTCTGCATTGCACATTTCCAAACTCATAAACTCTTTGGCTAGTTTCTTATGGCTCACCTCCTCCAGCTCATGCCCCTTGTAATACACATCACAGTGTTTTCTATTACAGTCCTGCACATTGCCAAGCCTCCCCTCTTGCACAACTGCTGGTTTAACTTCTGCTTGGCCTATAGGAAACACATTTTGCAACACCAACTTTTCCACTGTTTCCCCACTGCTCCCTGCAACTCCAGGTACAGCTTTTTGCCTGTAGACTTCTTCAGATGTTAGTGAGACAAAGGTCTGCTGTGTCCCTCTCATTGTTACCCTGGAAGACTACATTAAGCTATTTGGGCTATGTGAATAGAGGCTAGAAATGAAAAAGAGAAAAACTTTCCTCCCCTCCAATGGGAGTGGGTCACAATTCGCACATAAGACTCTCTCTGATGCAATCATCTCTTATAGTTTCCGCATCCTTTGTTTATATCTTACAGTGATGTTGGCTTAAGTGTCACAAGATCAGTTTTGGAGCTACCTTCTTGGCAAAGTGACCCTGCACATAAAGAGTCAAACCACCTCATGTTGGCATGTAGAAATACTTTTGTATTAAACATCTCAATAGATTACTTTGCTTTCAAACTTTTTGAACCTCTACTGACAGATAGATAGAAGAAAAAAATTCCGCTTTAGCATTCTGTTATGCTAAATTACTTTGGTATTTGTTCTTCCATTTCCTTGAATTATGGCTTGCAGAAATGTCAAGTGGCATTTTACATTTAGGCAGAAGGATATTTTCAATTTAGAAATCTAGCATGAGCAATCCTGTACAATCATAGAATGCTGGGAATGGAAAGACTTTACATAGGATAAAATGTCCCCGCCTACCTATCCTACTCAATCTTACAGATGAAGAAATAAAGTTACCTTGGGATAACACAGATAGATCATTTTTTTTTCTCTTTCCATCACATGCATAGAAGAGTGAAGGCAAGTGTTACAGATTCCTGTTTAAGAGTATTTCAGCCAATATAATACTTTCCCATTCCTTATGACACACTCAGTTATCCTTTAAACATTTTTTTTTTGAGGCTGTCTTGCTTTGTCGCCCAGCTGAAATGCAGTGGTGCGACCACAGCTCACTGCAGCAGCAACCTCCCTGGCTCAAGCAATCCTCCCACCTCAGCCTCCCAAGTAGCTGGGACTACAGGCATGCCACCACACCCAGTTTGCACACACACACACACACACACACGCGCACACTTTTTTTCTGTACAGATGGGGTTTCATCATGTTGCTCAGGCTGGTCTTGAACTCCTAGGTTCAAGTGATCCTCCCACTTCACCCTCCCAAAGTGCTAGGATTACAGATGTGAGCCATCACTCCCATCCTAAACACTTTTTTAAACCATTCTTTTCCTAGATTCAAACATTGGCAATTTGAACTCTTCTTTCCTGACTTCATTTTCAGTTAATTTTGTTTTCTATTGTTCCTGAAAACTTTTTGTTATGCAAATCAGTGCTGATATATACAGTTATTAAAAAAATTATTTTAATTTCTGGGGTACATGTGTAGGATTCACAGGTTTGTTACATAGGTAAATGTATGCCATGGAGGTTTGCTGCACCCATATACCTATAACCTGAGTATTAAACCCAGCATGCATTAGCAATTTTTCATGATGCTCTCCCTCCCCATCCCCTACCCCTGGACAGGTTCCAGTGTGTGTTGTTCCCCTCCTTGTGTCCATGTGTTTTCATTGGTCAGCTCCCACTTTTGAGTGAGAACATGTGAATATGTGGTGTTTGGTTTTCTGTTCCTGAGTTAGTTTGCAGAGGATAATGGCTTCCAGCTCCATCCATGTCCCTGCAGAGGACATTATCTCATTCCTTTTTGTGGCTGTATAGTATTCCATGGTGTATGTGTACCACCATTTTCTTTATTCAGTCTATCATTGATGGGCATTTGGGTTGATTCCATTTACTGGCTATTGTGAATAGTGCTGTAATGAACATATGTGTGCTTGTATCTTTATAATAGAATGATTTATATTCCTTTGGGTATATACCCAGTAATGAGATTGCTGGGTCAAATGGTAGTTTAAATACTATTTCTGGTTCTAGGTCTTTGAGGAATCACCATACTGTCTTCCACCATGAGTGAACTAATTTGCATACCCACCAGCAGTGCAAAAGCATTTGAATCTCTCTGCAGACTCACCAGCATCTGTTGTTTCCTGACTTTTTAATAATTGCCATTCTGACTGGCATGAGATGGTATCTCACTGTGGGTTTGATTTGCATTTCTTTAATGATCAGTGATGTTAAGCCTTTTTTCATCTGTTTGTTGGTTGCATAAATGTCTTATTTTGAGAAGTGTCGGTTTATGTCTTTGCTTTTTAATGGTTGTTTTTTTTTTTCTTGTAAATTTATTTAAGTTCCTTGTGGACTCTGAATACTAGCTCTTTGTCAGATGGATAGATTGCAAAAATTTTCACCCATTCTGTAGGTTTTCTGTTCACTCTGATGACACTTTCTTTTGCTGTGCAGAAACTTTTTAGTTTAATATCTCATTTGTCAATTTTTACTTTAATTGCAATTACTTTTGATGTTTTCATCATGAAATCTTTGCCTGTGCCTATGTCCTGAACTATATTGCCTAGATTTTCTTCTAGAGTTTTTATAGTTTTGGGTTTTACATTTAAGTCTTTAATCCATTTTGAGTTAATTTTTGTATAAGATGTAAGGAAGGGGTCCAGTTTCAATTTTCTGTATATGGCTATTCAGTTCTCCTAGCACCATTTATTAAATAGGAATCCTTTCTTCATTGCTTGTTTTCATCAGATTTGTTGAAGATTAGATGGTTGTAGATGTGTGGTCTTATTTCTTAGCTCTGTATTCTGTTCCATGGGTCTATGTGTCTGTTTTTGTACCAGTACCGGGCTGTTTTGGTTACTATAGCCCTGTAGTATAGTTTGAAGTAGGGCAGCATGATGCCTCCAGCTTTGTTCTTTTTTGCTTAGCATTGTTTTGGCTATGTAGGCTCTTTTTTGGTTCCATATGAGTTTTTAAATAGTTTTTTATTTTTTTCCTAATTCTGTGAAGAATGTCAAGAGTAGTTTGATGGGAATAGCACTGAATCTATAAATAACTTTGGGCAGTATGGCCATTTTCATGATATTGATTCTTTCTGTTCATGATCATGAAAAGTTTTTCCATTGTTTGTGTCCTCTCTGATTTCCTTGAGCAATGGTTTGTAGTTCTCCTTGAAGACCGTTCTTCACTTTCCTTGATAGCTGTATTCCTAGATATTTTATTCTCTGTAGCAATTGTGAATGGGAATCCATCTATGATTTGGCTCTCTGCTTATCTGTTATTTGTGTATAGGAGTGCTTGTGATTTTTGCACTTTGTTTTTGTATCCTGAGACTTTGCTGAAGTTGTTTATCAGCTTAAGAAGCTTTTGGGCTGAGTCGATATGGTTTTCTAGATATAGTATCATGTCATCTGCAAACAGAATTTGATTTCCTTTCTTCCTATTTGAATACCCTTTATTTCTTTCTCTTGCCTGATTGCCCTGGCCAGAACTTCCCATACTACACTGAATAGGAGTGGTGAGAAAGGGCAACCCTGTCTTGTGCCGGTTTTCAAGGGGAATGCCTCCAGCTTTTGCCCATTCAGTATGATATTGGCTATGGGTTTGTCATAAGTGACTCATTATTTTGAGATATGTACCTTCAATACCTACTTTATTGAGAATTTTTAACATGAAGAAATGTTGAATTGTATCGCAAGCATTTTCTGTACCTATTGTGGTAATCATGTGGTTTTTGTCCTTAGTTTTGTTTATGGGATGAATTACGTTTATTGATTTACCTACGTTGAGTCAGCCTTGAATCCTGGGGATGAAGCCAACTTGATTGTGGTGGATACGCTTTTTGATGTGCTGCAAGATTTGTTTTGCAAATATTTTATTGAGGATTTTTGCATTGATGTTCATCAGGGATATCGGCCTGAAGTTCTTTTTTTGTTGTTGTTTTGTTTTATCTCGGCCTGATTTCTGTATCAGGATGATACTGAGCTCATAAAATGAGTTAGGGAAGAGTCACTCCTTTTCAATTGTTTGTAATAGTTTCAGAAGAAATGGTACCAGCTCCTCTTTGTATCTCTGGTAGAATCAGCTGTGAATCACTCTGGTCCTGAGCTTTTTTGGTTGGTAAGCTATTTATTACCACCTCAATTTCAGAACTCATTACTGGCCTATTCAGGGATTCAACTTCAGTCTTGAGAGGGTGTTTGTGTCCAGGAATTTATCCATTTCTTCTAGATTTTTTAGTTTATTTGTATAGAGGTGTTTATAGTATTTTTTGATGGTTGTTTGTATTTCTGTGGGGCAAGTGGTGATATCCCCTTTATCTTTTTTTGTTGTGTCTATTTGATTCTTCTGTCTTTTCTTCTTTATTAACTTAGCTAGCAATCTATTTTATTAATATTTTTTAAAAAGCCAGTTTCTGGATTTGTTGATATTTTGACGGTTTTTTTTGTGTGTGTGTGTCTATATCTCCTTCAGTTCTGCTCTGACCTTGCTTATTTCTTGTTTTTTGCTAGGTTAGGGGTTTGTTTGCTCTTGGTTCTCTAGTTCATTAGTTGTGATGTTAGGATGTTGATTTGAGATCTTTCTAGCTTTTTGATATGTGCATTTAGTGCTGTAAATTTCCCTCTTAACACTTTTTAACTGTGTCTCAGAGATTTTGGCACGTGGTCCCTTTGTTTTCATTAGTTTCAAGGAACTTCTTAATTTCTGTCTTAATTTCATTACTTACCCAAGAGTCACTCAAGAGCACGATGTTCAACTTCTATATAGCTGTGTGGTGTTTAGTGAGTTTCTTAATATTGAGTTCTAATTTAATTGTGCTGTGGTCTGAGAGACTGTTATGATTTCAGTTCTTTTGCATTTGCTGAGGAGTGTTTTACTTCCAATTATGTCATCAATTTTAGAGTAAGTGCCATGTGGCACCAAGAAGAATGTATATTCTGTTGTTTTTGAGTGGAGATTTCCATAGATCTCTATCAGGTCCACTTGATCTATAGCTGAGTTTAAGCCCTGAATATCTTTTATACTTTCTGTCTCGATGATCTGTCTAATGTTGACAGTGGGATGTTAAAGTCTCCCTATTATTATGTGGGAGGCTAAGTCTCTTTGTAGGACTCTAAGAACTTGTTTTACAAATCTGAGTTCTCCTGTATTGGGTGTATATATATTTAGGAGAGTTAGCTCTTCTTGTTGAATTGAACACTTTATCATTATGTAATGCCCTTCCTTGTCTTTTTTTTTTTTTTTTTTTTAATCTTTGTTGGTTTAAGGTCTGTTCTGTCAGAAACTAGGATTGTAACTCCTGCATTTTTTCTACTTTCCATTTGCTTGGTACAATTTCCTCCATTCCTCTGTTTTGAGCCTATGTGTGTCTTGGCATGTGAGATGCATCTTTTGACTACAGCACACCAGTGGGTCTTTACTCTTTATGCAGTTTGCCATTCTGTGTCTTTTAATTGGGGCATTTAGCCCATTTATATTTAAGGTTCATATTGTTAAATGCGAATTTGATTCTGTCACCATGATGCTGGATGATTATTTTGCAGACTTGTTAGGGTAGTTTCTTCATAGTGTCATTGGTCTGTGTACTTCAGTGTGTTTTTGTATTGACTGATAATGGTTTTTCCTTTTCATATTCAGTGCTTCCTTCAGGAGCTCTTGCAAGGCAGGCCTGGTGGTGAAGAATTCCCTCAGCATTTGCTTGTCTGAAAACAATCTTATTTCTCCTTTGCTTATGAAGCTTAGTTTGGCTGGTTATGGAATTCTGGATTGGAAATTCTTTTTTTAAGAATGTTGAATATTGGCCCCCCAATCTTTTCTGGTTTGTAGGGTTTCTGCTGAGAGGTCTGCTGTCAGTCTGATGGGCTTCCTTTGTAAGTGACCTGGCCTTTCTCTCTGGCTTCCCTTTAAATTTTTTCCTTCATGTCAACCTTGGAAAGTCTGATGATTATGTGTCTTGGGATTGATCTTTTAATGTAGTATCTTACTGGGATTCTCTGGATTTCTTGAATTTGAATGTTGGCCTGTCTTGCTAGGTTGAGAAAGTTCTCCTGGATGATATCCTGAAGTATGTTTTCCAACTCGTTTCCATTTTCTCCATCTCTTGCAGGTACCCCCATCAGTCATAGGTTTGTTTATATAATCTCATAGTTCTCGGAGGCTTCATTTGTTCTTTTTCATTCTTCTTTCTCTAATCTTTTCTGTCTGTCTTATTTCAATGAGATAGTCATCAAGCTCTGAGATTCTGTCCTCCGCATGGACTATTCAGCTATTGACACTTGTGATTGCATTGTGAAGTTCTCTTGTTGTGTTTTTCAGCTCTTTCAGGTCATCTTTGTTCCTTTCTAAACTGGTTATTCTGGTTAACAGCTCCTGTAATGTTTTATTGTGGTTCTTAACTTCTTTGCATTGTGTTAGTACATACTCTTTTACCTCAGTGAAGTTTGTTATTACCCACCTTCTAAAGCCTACTTCTGTCAATTCATCCATCTCAGCCTCAGCCCAGTTCTGTGCCCTTTCTGGAGAGGTGTTACAATCTTTTGGAGTAGAAGAGGCACCCTGGCTTTTTGAATTTTCAGCATTTGTGTGTTGATTTTTTTCTCAACTTTGTGGGTTTATCTACCTTCAATCTTTGAGGCTCCTGACCTTTGGATGAGGTTTTGTGGGGTCTTTTTTGTTGATGCTGTTGTTGCTTTCTGTTTGTTTTTCTTTTTAACAGTAAGACCCTTCTTCTGCAGTTTGCTGGGGGTCCATTCTAGACTCGATTTACCTGGGTCCCTCCTGCACCTAGAGGTATCACCAGTGGAGGCTGCAGAAGAGCAAAGATGACTGCCTGCTCTTTCTCCTGGGAGCTCCATCCCAGAGGGGCACTGACCTGACGCCACTGGGAACTCTCCTGAATGAGGTGTCTGGTGACCCCTGTTTGGAGGTCTCACCTACTTAGGAGGCATGGGATCAAGGACCCTCTTAATGAAGCACTCTATCTGTCCCTTGGTGGAATGGGTGTGCTGCACTGGCAGGAATTCCACTGGTTTCGACTGCCCTGATTCCTCAGAGCCAACAGAAGGAAAGACTAAGTCCACCAAACCAGAGACCATGGCTACTCTTTCCCGCAGGGGCTCCATTCCAGGGAGATCAGAGTTCTGTCTGTAAACTCCTGGCTGGAATCGCTGAAGTTCCCACAGGGAGGGCCCACCCAAAGAGGAGGGATGGATCCAGGTCCCACCTAAAGAAGCAGTTGGCCACGATCTGCCACAGCCACTGTGCTGCCCTGTGAGGTATTCCTCCCAGGCCAAACTGCCCAGTCTCCCCAGCACTGGCAGGGGAAAACGGCTGATTGGAGCCACAGTGATGGTGACCGCCCCTCCCACTGGGTAGTTGGTTGTCTTAGGCAGTCTCCAGCATGCTGCCACTGGCTGCAACCCAAACGGTCACCAAGAATCTGCACAGTTCTGTGCTTGGAACCCAAGGCCCTGGTGGTGTGGGCTCACGAGGTGATCTGATTCATGGGTCGCACAGATCCGTGGAAAAAGCATGGTGTCCCTGGGGGGTAGCTCAATCACTCACCAATATACAGGTTTTGTAGTTCACAGATTTCTCTTAAAACTGGAGCTTTGTTGTCTATCAGATTAAATAGGAGTACAGCAAACAGGTCTTCTCAGGTTGATTATAAGATTATACAGGCATTGGTAGACTTCTGGGGGTGAGAGGCAAAGTTATTTCTCCTGTACAGCAGTTTGTAAAATGAAAAATAATACATCAAAAAGTACTTGTGATCTTTAAAGTTTCTGTCTTAATCTAATTCAGATGAGACTGCATTGATATAATTTTAAGACTTTGTAATAATCAGATATTATAGAAAAATGTCATTTAGGAATTAAACTAATAAAAAAAGGGTTAAAAACATATCCTCAGAATTGATTATCATGTACATCCTTCAGTTCTCCCAGGAATATGATCAGGAATCCTTTGCAGAAATCAGACAAACACAATAAAATTATCAGCTGTAGAATGTCCTTTGTGCTTTCCATCTAATACAGAAAATATTATAAATCATTTTATTTTTAAGAAATATTGTTCTGAAGAATCTGCCTCTTTACCTAATCAGATTGGCAGATTCAAGGAGAGAATCATGCTAGCTCTCATCCATATGAAAAAATATGAGAGGAAAATAAATGTGTGAAAGAATTTAGACTACAGGGCAAAAAGTACATTTGGTGTATATATGCAGGTGGGGGTATGTTTAGAGAGGGGGGTGTGCACAGGAAGAAAGATGAAGGAAAAAAGAAAAAGTCTAAAGAAAATGGGAGAAACAAGAAACATGAAGAAAAAATTAAGTGTTTTAAAGCTATTTTCTCATTTTAACACCTAAGAGTCTTTTTGCAGATTAAAAAATTGGGGTGTATATTATCTTCTGGCTTATACAAACATACCTGGGTTTTTGCAGGGCTGAAAGTATTTTATAATACTATTTGTGAGAAGTAGGTAGATGGTAAAGAATTATCTTCAATTTAAGTCCTGGGGAGATGAATATAGAATTTAAGAGATTAATAGAAAGGCCTAATTCTAAGTTAACAACTGATATGGAGAAATAGGTTTATCCTTTTCCTAGATTCTGCAAAAGTCAAACTAGCTTTAAAAAACTTTAAAAATAAATAAACAAGTAAGTGAAGGGATAAAATCGTAAAAAAAACTACAGTGGACATATATTTTTCCTAGTTTATAGGAATATTTGTTTTCTGGACTCATAAAATTATCTAAAATAGGAAAATTATAGATAAAATGAATAATTTAGAAAATACAGTTTCAGAATATTTCTTATTATAAAATTAATATTGGTATTACAGGCATGTGCCACCATGTCCAGCTCATTTTTGTACTTTTAATAGAGACGGGTTTCATCATGTTGGCCAGGCTGCTCTTGAACTCCTGACCTCGTGATCCACCTGCCTTGGCCTCCCAAAGTTCTGGGATTATAGGCGTGAGCTGCTGTGCCTGGCCAAAAATAATACATTTTTATTATGGGAAAATTTGGAAGTACAAATGAGCAAAAGGTGAAAATATCTGTGGTAAAGCCATTGTTAACTTTAGGCATTTCACTTTTAAGACCTTGTTTTAGGCATACTTACCACAATGAAAAAATGTACATTTTATAAAAATGGAAGCTTAGTAGACTCAGTTTATAACCTGGTTTATCACTCAAAAATATACAGTAAGCACATTTTCATATTAGTTAATATGAGTATCCATGGACAACAACATTTATAATGACTTGTAGCTTTTTAACCATTTTCTTTATTTCAAATACATAGATTGTTTACAAATTTTAACTGGGAAAACACTTCTTTGAATACTTTCATGTGCACATATTAGAATATTTTATTGAATTCATAATTAGAATAAATTCTTTGAAGAGGAATTGCTGAGTCAAAAGGCATAAAGGCCTTTGGGTCGTCTTGCTGAAGGTCATCTTGCTGTCTGGACGTATCAGCTCTCCCTCCAGCAGCAATACAAATGGTTGCTTTCCTGCCTTTGAACCAAGAATGGATGTTATTGCTGTCTTAAAAGTGTTGCTATGATATCTTATTGTTTTAAACTACAGTTTTTGATTATTTGTGAAAGTAAACATTTTCAGGTTTATTCAATAAACCTGAAAAATGTAATTCAGTAATTCAATAATAAATTTGAAAGGGATACTCGAAGTCTACTAGACTAACTCCTGTGGTATCCTTAAGAGAAACACATCCCAGCCTTTTTGAATAGTTCCTATATGACACACTCACATCTCACAGATACGTTTCTCTATTATTGGACTATTCTTAATGTCTCTAACGTTAAGTAAAATCCATCTGTAGAACTCTCACTTATCAAGATCTTCATTCTTATTCTAGAGCAACAAAGAGCATAAACTACTCCATTTTTATTATCTGACATATTTTCCTTTGGTTACCATTTAAAAAATTGCTTGTCTGGAAGGGATTCATTATTAGAAACGAGTATAAAGAGTCAGATGAGAAATGAAACAAAAATTCTGCTAGTTTCCCAGTAATTTTATATAAGGGAGAAGGCACACCTCAAATTAATGTTTCTTAAACATGGAAAATAATTATGATATTTTAAATTCCATGTTATTGTTAGGAGGGAACTGATATTTAATATTATTTACATGCTTTTGATTACCTAGTTATTCTGTCAGTAGATTTCACATGAAAAATTAAATTATAAAATAGATAAATAGCTATAAGAAAAACACAAAATATTAAAATCTCATTTTAAATTAGGCTATATGTGGTGTAAATACTTGAAGAATTGGCAGTCTACTTTCGCCAACAATCTGGCAATAACTATCCTATGTCCATGTATGACAAATGAAAGCATATGATGCTCTATTCAATTTTTGAAATTTGAACTTTAAAAATACTAGAGCAATAAATTATTATTTGGGGGAGTGCCACATCTTTTTACTTTTTGTCTGATCTTTCTGATAGTTCTCAAAAATATTAGAGCTGCTGTAGGGGGATGTTAGAACTCCCTGCTTGGAGTGAAAAATATTGTCTCGTTCTTGCTTAAAGTGATAGTAGCCAACACCGTCTGAGCCCTGACTATATTTCAGGGCCCGTTCTAAGGTCTTTATGTGTTTACCTAATTTAATTCTCACTGTAATCCTTGGAGATAGCTACTATTATCATCCCCGTTTCACAACTTGAAAAACAGGTGGAGAAATTTAGTGATTTGCACAAGGTCAACCAACCAAGAGGTGAACCGGGGATACAAATGCAGGCATTCAGGCTCCAGAGTCAGTACTTTACCTAACAAGCATCATGTGAAAATATTGACAAATTATTGGTTTGTGAGTCAAGCCATCAAATATTTTATCAAGTACCTGCTATGTATAAGCCACTACTCAAAGCATTTTTCACTCCCTTTTTTATGCCTAGGAGGGTACTTGAGTGATTGTCACAGTCATACCTCCCTTCCACAACCAGAGCCAAGAGAAGGGAGATCAGTTACAGCCTTTCCTTCTCATATTATTTATGCCAAGGCTAGTGGATCCCATAGTAGATCACCTTCCTGCATCACCTACTAAGGCATTTTTGCAAAATGTTTTAAAACTATATTTAAGCCTGGAACTACAGTCTTCTGCTGCTTCGTCTTTTTTTTTTCTTTTTTATTATTATACTTTAAGGTCTAGGGTACATGTGCACAACATGTAGGTTTCTTACATATGAATACTTGTGCCATGTTGGTGTGCTGCACCCATCAACTTGTCAGCACCCATCAACTTGTCATTTACATCAGGTATAACTCCCAATGCAATCCCTCCCCTCTCCCCATAATAGGCCCCGGTGTGTGACGTTCCCCCTTCCCGAGTCCAAGTGATCTCATTGTTCAGTTCCCACCTATGAGTGAGAACATGCAGTGTTTGGTTTTCTGTTCTTGCAATAGTTTGCTGAGAATGATGGTTTCCAGCTGCATCCATGTCCCTACAAAGGACACAAACTCATCCTTTTTTATGGTTGCATAGTATTCCATGATGTATATGTGCCACATTTTCTTAATCCAGTCTGTCACTGATGGACATTTGGGTTGATTCCAAGTCTTTGCTATTGTGAATGGTGCTGCAATGAACATACGTGTGCATGTGTCTTTATAGCAGCATGATCTATAATCCTTTGGGTATATACCCAGTAATGGGATGACTGGGTCATATGGTACTTCTAGTTCTAGATCCTTGAGAAATCACCATACTGTTTTCCATTATGGTTGAACGAGTTTACAATCCCACCAACAGTGTAAAAGTGTTCCTATTTCTCCACATCCTCTCCAGCACCTGTTGTTTCCTGACTTTTTAATGATTGCCATTCTAACTGGTGTGAGATGGTATCTCATTGTGGTTTTGATTTGCATTTCTCTGATGGCCAGTGATGATGAGCATTTTTTCATGTGTCTGTTGGCTGTATGCATGTCTTCTTTTGAGAAATGTCTATTCATATCCTTTGCCCACTTTTTGATGGGGTTGTTTGTTTTTTTCTTGTAAATTTGTTTGAGTTCTTTGTAAGTTCTGGATATTAGCCCTTTGTCAGATGAGTAGATTGCAAAAATTTTCTCCCATTCTGTAGGTTTCCTGTTCACTCTGATGGTAGTTTCTTTTGCTGTGCAAAAGCTCTTTAGTTTAATTAGATCCCATTCGTCAATTTTGGCTTTTGTTGCTGTTGCTTTTGGTGTTTTAGACATGAAGTCCTTGCCCATGCCTATGTCCTGAATGGTATTCCCTAGGTTTTCTTCTAGGGTTTTTATGATATTAGGTCTAACATTTAAGTCTCTAATCCATCTTGAATTAATTTTCGTATAAGGAGTAAGGAAAGGATCCAGTTTCAGCTTTCTACTTATGGCTAGCCAATTTTCCCAGCACCATTTATTAAATGGGGAATCTTTCCCCATTTCTTGTTTTTCTCAGGTTTGTCATGTTTTGTCAGGTTTGTCATGTAGATGTGTGGCTGCAGATGTGTGGCATTATTTCTGAGGACTCTGTTCTGTTCCATTGGTCTATACCTTTGTTTTGGTTCCAGTACCATGCTGTTTTGGTTACTGTAGCCTTGTAGTATAGTTTGAAGTCAGGTAGCATGATGTCTCCAGCTTTGTTCTTTTGACTTAGGATTGTCTTGGCACTGTGGGCTCTTTTTTGGTTCCATATGAACTTTAAAGCAGTTTTTTCCAATTCTGTGAAGAAACTCATTGGTAGCTTGATGGGGATGGCATTGAATCTATAAATTACCTTGGGCAGTATGGCCATTTTCCCGATATTGATTCTTCCTATCCATGAGCATGGTATGTTCTTCCATTTGTTTGTGTCCTCTTTGATTTCACTGAGCAGTGGTTTGTAGTTCTCCTTGAAGAGGTCCTTTACATCCCTTGTAAGTTGGATTCCTAGGTATTTTATTCTCTTTGAAGCAATTGTGAATGGAAGTTCATTCATGATTTGGCTCTCTGTTTGTCTGTTACTGGTGTATAAGAATGCTTGTGATTTTTGCACATTAATTTTGTATCCTGAGACTTTGCTGAAGTTGCTTATCAGCTTGAGGAGATTTTGGGCGGAGATGATGCTGTTTTTTAAATATACAATCATGTCATCTGCAAACAGGGACAATTGAATTCTTCTTTTCCTAACTGAAGACCCTTGATTTCTTTCTCTTGCCTGATTGCCCTAGCCAGAACTTCCAACACTATGTTGAATAGGAGTGGTGAGAGAGGGCATCCCTGTCTTGTGCCAGTTTTCAAAGGGAATTTTTACAGTTTTTGCCCATTCAGTATGATATTGACTGTGGGTTTGTTATAAATAGCTCTTATTATCCATTTCTTCTAGATTTTCCAGTTTATTTGCATAGAGGTGTTTATAGTATTCTGATGGTAGTTTGTATTTCTGTGGGGTTGGTGTTGATATCCCCTTTATCATTTTTTATTGCATCTATTTGATTCTTCTCTCTTTTCTTCTTTATTAGTCTTGCTAGCAGTCTATCAATTTTGTTGATCTTTTCAAAAAACCAACTCCTGGATTCATTGATTTTTTGGAGGGTTTTTGTGTCTCTATCTCCTTCAGTTCTGCTCTGATCTTAGTTATTTCTTGCCTTCTGCTAGCTTTTGAATGTGTTTGCTCTTGCTTCTCTAGTTCTTTTAATTGTAATGTTAGACTGTCAATTTTAGATCTTTCCAGCTTTCTCTTGTGGGCATTTAGTGCTATAAATTTCCCTCTACACACTGCTTTAAATGTGTCCCAGAGATTCTGGTATGTTGTATCTTTGTTCTTATTGGTTTAAAAGAACATCTTTATTTCTGCCTTCATTTTGTTATGGACCCAGTAGTCATTCAGGAGCAGGTTGTTCAGTTTCCATGTAGTTGAGTGGTTTTGATTGAGTTTCTTAGTCCTGAGTTCTGCACTGTGGTCTGAGAGACAGTTTATTATAATTTCTGTTCTTGTACATTTGCTGAGGAGTGCTTTACTTCAAATTATATGGTCAATTTTCAAAGAAGTGTGATGTGGTGCTGAGAAGAATGTATATTCTGTTGATTTGGGGTGGAGAGTTCTGTAGATGCCTATTAGGTCTGCTTGGTGCAGAGTTGAGTTCAATCCCTGGATATCCTTGTTAACTTTCTGTCTCATTGATCTGTCTAATGTTGACAGTGGGGTGTTGAAGTCTCCCATTATTACTGTGCGGGAGTCTAAGTCTCTTTGTAAGTCTCTAAGGACTTGCTTTATGAATCTGGGTGCTCCTGTATTGGGTGCATATATATTTAGGATAGTTAGCTCTTCCTGTTGAATTGATCTCTTTACTACTATGTAATGGCCTTCTTTGTCTCTTTTGATCTTTGATCGTTTAAAGTCTGTTTTATCAGAGACTAGTATTGCAACCCCTGCTTTTTTGTTTTCCATTTGCTTGGTAGATCTTCCTCCATCCCTTTATTTTGAGCCTATGTGTGTCTCTGCATGTGAGATGGGTCTCCTGAATACAGCAAACTGATGGGTCTTGACTCTTTATCCAATTTGCCAGTCTATGTCTTTTAATTGGAGCATTTAGTCCATTTACATTTAAGGTCAATATTGTTATGTGTGAACTTGATCCTGTCATTATGATATTAGCTGGTTATTTTGCTCGTTAGTTGATGCAGTTTCTTCCTAGCATCGATGGTCTTTATATTTTGGCGTGTTTTTGCAATGGCTGGTACTGGTTGTTCCTTTCCATGTTTAGTGCTTCCTTCAGGGTCTCTTGTAGGGCAGGCCTGGTGGTGACAAAATCTCTAAGCATTTGCTTGTCTGTAAAGGATTTTATTTCTCCTTCACTTATGAAACTTAGTTTGGCTAGATATGAAATTCTGGGTTGAAAATTCTTTTCTTTAAGAATGTTGAATATTGGCCCCCACTCTCTTCTGGCTTGGAGAGTTTCTGCCGAGAGATCTGCTGTTAGTCTGATGAGCTTCCCTTTGTGGGTAACCCGACCTTTCTCTCTGGCTGCCCTTAAGATTTTTTCCTTCATTTCAACTTTGGTGAATCTGACAATTATGTGTCTTGGAGTTGCTCTTCTTGAGGAGTATCTTTGTGGTGTTCTCTGTATTTCCTGAATTTGAATGTTGGCCTGCCTTACTAGGTTGGGGAAGTCCTCCTGGATGATATCCTGAAGAGTGTTTTCCAACTTGGTTCCATTTTGCCCCTCACTTTAAGGCACCCCAATCAGACGTAGATTTGGTCTTTTCACATAATCCCATACTTCTTGAAGGCTTTGTTCATTTCTTTTTCGTCTTTTTTCTTTAGACTTCTCTTCTCACTTCATTTCATTCATTTGATCCTCAATCACTGATACTCTTTCTTCCAGTTGATCGAGTCGGTTACTGAAGCTTGTGCATTTGTCATGTATTTCTCGTGTCATGGTTTTTATCTCTATCAATTTGTTTATGGCCTTCTCTGCATTGATTATTCTAGTTGTCCATTCTTCCATTCTTTTTTCAAGATTTTTAGTTTCTTTGTGCTGGGTACATAATTCCTCCTGTAGCTCTGAGAAGTTTGATGGACTGAAGCCTTCTTCTCTCAACTCATCAAAGTCATTCTCCATTCAGCTTTGATCCGTTGCTGGCAATGAGCTGCGTTACTTTGGAAGGGGAGATGCGCTCTTATTTTTTGAATTTCCAGCTTTTCTGCCCTGCTTTTTCCCCATCTTTGTGGTTTTATCTGCCTTTGGTCTTTGATGATGGTGACGTACTGATGGGGTTTTGGTGTGGGTGTCCTTCCTGTTTGTTAGTTTTCCTTCTAACAGTCAGGACCCTCAGCTGTAGGTCTTTTGGAAATTGCTTGAGGTCCACTCCAGACCATGTTTGCCTGGGTATCAGCAGCAGAGGCTGCAGAAGATAGAATATTGCTGAACAGCCTGTGTACCTGTCTGATTCTTGCTTTGGAAGCTTCGTCTCAGGGGTGTACCCCACCATGTAAGGTGTGGGGTGTTGGTCTCCACCTAGTGGGGGATGTCTCCCAGTTAGGCTACTCAGGGGTCAGGGATCCATCCACTTGAGCAGGCAGTCTGTCCATTCTCAGATCTCAACCTCCATGTTGGGAGATCCACTGCTCTCTTCAAAGCTGTCAGACAGTGTCGTTTGCATCTGCAGAGGTTTCTGCTGCTTTTTGTTCAGCTGTGCCCTATCCCCAGAGGTGGAGTCTACAGAGACAGGTAGGCCTCCTTGAGCTGCTGTGGGCTCCACCCAGTTCGAGTTTCCCAGCGGCTTTTCTTATCTACTTAAGCCTCAGCAATGGCAGGTGCCCCTCCCCCATCCTCACTGCTGCCTTGCGGTTAGATCGTAGACTGCTGTGCTAGCAATGAGGGAGGCTCCCTGGGTGTGGGACCCTCTTGGCCAGGTTTGGGATATAGTCTTCTGGTGTGCTCGTTTGCTAAGATCCTTGGTAAAGCGCAGTATTAGGGTGGGAGTTACCCGATTTTCCATGTGTTGTGTGTCTCAGTTCCCCTGGCTAGGAAAAGGTACTCCATTCCCCCTTGTGATTCCCAGGTGAGGCGATGCCTCGCCCTGCTTCAGCCCTCGCTGGTTGGGCTGCAGCAGCTGACCAGCACCGATTGTCTGGCACTCCCTAGTGAGATGAACTCAGTACCTCAGTTGAAAATGCAGAAATCACCCATCTTCTGTGTCGCTCGCGCTGGGAGCTGGAGACTGGAGCTGTTCCTATTCGGCCATCTTGCTCCACCCCTCTTCTGCTTTATCTTCATCCATCACTTCTCCTCTTGAGAATATTTGCCTTGTTCCAGTCCCTTGTGCATTTTCAGAGTAACCACTCCTGCAAATGTCAGATGTCTACCTGTGAAAAGAAAGCAATAGATCGTTGACTTTATTTGTTGTGATTTCCAAGAGATGCTTTCCTACCCTCTGCCTACTTTTCTCCCTCTGTGGATAAAACTCTTTAGTGGAAATGGGCAAAATGTTTTGCTTTGATTTAGATTCCACAGGATGAGATAGTCAGAAAGCAAATGGTCTGAAAACAGGGAAGAGTTTAGTGTATTTTGGAAAAAAAATCGAGGTATGTCGTTAACTACTCTAAAGGGGAACCTCTTTACCTGTGCTCCCCCAATCTTTTGCACATGTTTACATGAATAATTCTTTTCTAGAAAAAGGTATATTCTTAATCCAATAACTGCAGGGCCTAACTGTACTACACTCCATGCTTTCAGTATCCAACACCAACTTCTTATTTTTGTCGATCCCCTTACTATCTTAAAATGCCTCTCTAAGGATATCATTATTTCTTGTCTTGAAAGCCTAAATAGTGGCTAAATACTAATTCTTACTCACATGAGATGGCATATGGCGAGGGATGCCATTCCAGTGCAATTGGGGAAAAACTGCCCACTTACCCAATCACAAAGCTCTCCTAAAAGGAAAAAAAAAATCTATAATTCCAAGTAATTTATGTTGATACTCTCCTGATTCAAGGAAATCATGATTAAGTACCTCCCCCTATCCCCTCTTAAATGTGCGTTGTGCTTGAAAACTTGCTTCCAAAGAGTAGTATATGGAAAAAGGGAAAAAATAACTGTACAGTAGCTATTGTAAACATTACTAAAAACTTGGCAAATACAATGGTGGCCAGGTATTTGAAGTTAACATCAACCATGGAAGTCAGGTTGGTAGCATGCACACTTGGTTTGATGGGGTAAGAGCAGCAGTTCACCTTTGTTGCTTTCCTCTCAACAACTCATAACCCCAGTCTCACTGTGAGAAGAATATCAAATAAACCCAAACTGAGGGATATTCTACCAAAAAAATCTGACAAGTATTTCTTAAAACTGTCAAGATCATAATAAACAAGAAAAGCCTCAAAAATTGTCACAGGCCAGAGACTAAGGAGTTAGACAACAAAATATAATGTTGACATTACAGAAAAATGACATTAAGAAAAAACTAGTAAAACTCTAATAAAATATGGAATTCAGTTAATAGTAATGGTGCTCTGAAGAGACTAATAACATTTTTTGGCAATAGTAATGTACCAATATTGATCTCTTTATTGTGACAAATGGTAGTGTAAGATGTTATAATAGGGAAAATTGGTTGAGGGGTATACTGGAGCTCTACTAACTTTTCTGCAAATCTAAAACCTCTAAAATGAAAAGTTTATATATGAGAAAGCAATTAATACATTACTACTTAAAGTCATGCAAATAGCATCTGATATTAAATTTAAGAGAGATATATAGACTTTTTACTTGTATTGATATTTTAAAATCTTTTAAAATTGGAAGATACAGTAAAAATAGGGTGAAGGAAAAAGAAAGCTGGAAATGAACATTACTTGAATGCTATTATTTATTAGGCACATTTCTGAACTTTCATCCATCTTATCTCCTTTAAATCTACAGCAAGAGTCCCATTACATTGAGGAGAAAATTGAGGCTGAAAGTATGGGAAACAACTCAGGGTCTTATAGCTACAAAATCCATAGAAGATATAAGAATAAAAGTCAGGGAGTGGAAGAATGGAAAGGAACTATAAAGGGCTGAGGGATGTGGGGAAGGGAGGCAGAAGGAAGAGGGTGAGTCAAGATCCCCAGGACTCTCCACGATTTTGTGATGATGGGTGTGTTTTCTGGCATGGTGCTCTGAAGAGACCAATAATTTTTGGCAACATAACTTATAGCTGTTAAGGTTGAAGTCTATGACAGTGAATTTTAAATAGATTTGAGATCATTTTCTGTTTTCTCACAAGATTATATACAGCTATGTAATGATTTTTTCCCATGTTTTATTGATAAAAATTCTTTCTATGGATTCAAGTTACACTAAAGTTTTCTTATAAATTCATATGAGAAAGCCTCAAAAATACTGAACTTTTTTACATTTGGATGCCATAAGCATAACTAAAGATACATGCCTAACACTGAATAAATAAGCTTTGACACAAAGCATTGATGCTTACTTCTCATTTTGTAATTTATTAATAAGGCAAGGATAATGTATGTGTTTCTGTAAAATTTTCTTCTGAATAATTTTTTCTCTAACCTTGTTGCTATGGGGACAGGGTCTTTGTTTGATTAGACTCTTGGACACTCTGGCTCTCACTCTTTTCTATTATCACCTGGCTAGTAGGCATTTTGTTAAAAGATATGGCTTGATTAGTGTAAACAAATATCACTACTTCTGTTCACAGGAATAGATTGTTTCTTTTTTCGGTCAAAGATACATCTAGCCAGAAAGAGTCTCTTCATCCCAGTGGTTAATAATGTATTTCAACATGAATTATTTTCTTCCAGTGTCAGACCATCAGAAGATATAAATTTAGGCATAAAATATAAGGAAAGAAGTACCTACATGAAAGAAACACAAAAACCTTATTATGGTGAAGTTATAAAAAAATCATTCAGTAAGTAGTCTCTGTTGTTAATGTATTTTTATAATGTTATTTAATAGATTAGTGTGAATACAAATGGCTACTCTGTGTGTTGGGAATGTACCTATTCCTTAATAAACATGAATATAATGTCCTGTGAACCCCATTTAACAAAGGAGAAAATTGAGGTACAGAGACATTAAGTCACCTGTCCAAGGCCTCACAGAATACTAGCGGAAAAAGTGTAAGGTCTAAGTCAGTGTGTTGGACCACTCTTGTATTGCTATAAAAAAATGCCAGAAACTATATAATTTATTTTTTAAAAAAGAGGTTTAATTGGATCACAGTTCTGCAGACTGTACAGGAACTATAATGTTGGCATCTGCTTGGTGGAAGGTGAAGCAATAGCAGGCACGTCACAGGGTGGGAGCAGGAGCAAGAGGGAGTGGGGGAGGTGCTACACACTTTAAACAGCCAGATCTCTGAGGACTGACTACCATGAGGACAGCACTAAGCCGTGAGGGAATCACCCTCATGACCCGAACACCTCTCAACAGGCCTCATCTCCAACACTAGGGATTACATTTCAGCATGAGATTTGGGCAGGGACAAGTATCCAGGGTATATCATTCCATCCCTGGCACCTCCAAATCTCATGTCCTTCTCCCATTGCAAAATAAAACCATTCCTTCCCAATAGTCCTCCAAAGTCTTAACTCATTCCAGCAATAACTTAAAAGTACAAAGTTCAAAGTTTCATTTGAAACAAGGTAAGCTTCTTCCACCTGCAAGCCTGTAAAATAAAAAACAAGTCATTTACTTCCAAGATAAAATGGGCGGTGGGGGGGGTGGGGTGGGGGGCGGGGCGGGTGAGATAGGCGTTGGGTAAACATTTTCATTCCAAAAGGAGAAATTGGCCAAAAGACAGGGGCTATAGGCTCCAGGCAAGTCTGAAATTCAGCAGGGCAGTCATTACATCTTAAAGCTCCAAAATAATCTCCTTTGATTCCATGCCCACATCCAGGGCACAATGGCACCAAGGGTAGGCTCCCAAGGTCTTGCACAGGTCTGCCACTGTGTCTCTGCAGGGTACAGCCCCTGTGGTTGTTCTCATGGGTTAGAGTTGAGTGCCTGCAGCTTTTTCAGGCATAGGATGCAGCTGCCAGTGAATCTACCGTTCTCAAGTGCGGAGAACGGTGGCCCTCTTTACAGAGCTCCACTAGGCAGTGCCCCAGTGGGGACTCTGCATGAGACCTCCAACCCTACATTTCCCATCTGCACTGTGCTAGTAGATGTTCTCTGTGAGGGGTCTGCCCTGCAGCAGGTTTCTTGCTGGGCACCCAGGATTTTTTTTTTATATTCTCTGAAATCTAGATGAGGCTGCCAAGCCTCCTTCTCTCTTGCACTCTATTTACCTGCAGGCTTAGCATCACATGGAAGCCACCAAAGCTTGTGGCTTACTCACTCTGGAGTGGCTGCCTGAGTTGTATCGGGCTCTTTGAGCCACAGCTGGAGCTGGAGCAGCAGGGATACAGAGAACAGTGCTATAGTCCTTGTAGGCCTGTGGGCCTGTGATGGGAGGGGCTGTCTAGAAGGCCTTCAAGGCCTTTTACCTGTTGTCTTGGATATTAGCTCTTGGCTCTCTTTTAGTTATACAGATCTCTTTGGCAAATGGTTGCTCCAGAGCCTGCTTGAATTCCTCTCCTGATAATGCTTTTTGTTTGTTTGTTTGCCCCACATGACAGGGCTTCAAATTTCCTAAACATTTATACTCTGCTTTTTCTTTAAATATAACTTCCAACTTTTAATCATTACTTTGCTCCTACATCTAAGCTAGGCTATTAGAAGCAGCCAGGGAATATCTTGATGCTCTGCTGTGTAGAAATTTCTTCTGCTAGATACCCTAAATTATCAATGTTAAGTTCAAGCTTCCACAGATGCCTAGGCCATGAACACAATGCAGCTGAAGTCTTTGGTAAGGCATAATATGGGTGACCTTTGTTCCAGTTCCCAGTACGTTCTTCATTTCCATCTGAGACCTTGTCGGCCTGTACTTCACTGCACACATCACGGTCAGCATTTTGGCTACTACCATTTAACCAGTCTCTAAGAATTTCCAAAATTCCCCTCATCTTCCTGTCTTCTGAGTTCTCCAGACTCTTCCAAGCTCTGCCAATTAGCCAGATCCAAAGCCACTTGCACATTTTTAGGTATCTTTTTAGCAATGCCCCACTCTTGGTACCAATTTTCTGTGTCAGGCCATTTTTTGCATTGCTGTAAAGAAATATCTGAGACTACTTAATTTATAAAGAAAAGGGATTTAATTGGGTCACCGTTCTGCAGGCTGTACAGGTATGGCACCAACATTTGCCCACCTTCTGGTGAGGGCCTCAGAAACCTTACAATGATGGTGGAAGGTGAAGGGGAAGCAGGCAATATCACATGGTGAAAGTAGGAGCAATTTGGGGGTAGTGCCACACACAGTTAAACCACCAGATCTTGTGAGAACTCACTCACTATTGCAAAGACAGCACCAAGGGAATGGCACTAAACAATTCATGAAAAAATATATCCCCATGATCCAGTCATCTTCTACCAGGCCCCATCTCCAACACTGGGGATTACAATTCAATGTGAGATTTAAAGGGAACAAATATCCTAACTGTATTAGTCAGAAAATATGTGTGAAGTACCTAATACAGTTCTAAAAAAAGAGATGGCACCAGAATTTTTGTTATTTCCCTTTAGTGTTTAAGAAATAAAGATGAATAAAAACTATTTTTCTCTCAGAAATCCTGAAGCCACACAGAACAATGCATTAGTCTAGTTGTTGACTGACCAGAAAAGAATTATAAGACCAGTAACCTAAAACAAAGGAATCATTATTATACTAAGGTATATTGTTTAGAAACATAGATGAGAATCCTTCCTGAAGCTTTATTTTATATTAAAAATATGTTACTTACTACAAAATAATCTTTTCAACTTATGTCCAAGGGAATGTCACACTTTCATAGAGCAGATATGTTGATTTCTAAATTTCTGATGAAATTTTGCTGTAAAAAGCTGCCTAATTATTTGTTAACATTCAATGCCCATTTATCAAGTAATCTCCACAGAATTTTTGTTAGGTTTACATGAGATAGATATGTAAAGCACTTTGACTACTGCCTGGCATATTACAGCAACCAATACAATCTTATTAGTAATGTTGTTATTGTTATACCTCGGAGCATAACCTTTGGGATTAAACATATTTCAGCTTAAGTCCATGGTCTGCTATTTAACAGTTACGTGAACTGAGACAAACTACTAAAGCATCATAAGCCTCAGTTTCCTCATCTGTCTTAAGGGCACAATGATACCTTACATGTTGTAAAGATTTCTTCTTTAATTTGACCTAGCACATTAAGTTTTCAAGGAGTGGTCCCTGGCCTAGCACCAAAAGCATCAACTGGAACTTACTAGAAATGTAAATTATGGGACCCTCATCCCTGCTTTCCTCCATTAGTCAGAAGCCAAGGGGGTCACACAGCAGTCTATGTTTTAGTAAGCCCTCCAGGTAATTCTGATGCCTGTTATAGTTTGAAATCCACTAACATAAAACAAGACTTGTTCCATATCAGCTGCTGAATATGGATTAGTTTCCTTTTCTTAGGTACTGAGCCACCATCATGACAAAAACCCAGTTCCTACCTTCACAGAACTAACAAAGAAACACAAAATTATATCTCAAATTGAGCTTTTATAGATTTCCATTCTATTATCCAATTATTACATGAAGCACAGAGAATTTCTTTTCACTTTGTTCAAGACTTTGCTTTTAAGAGCATGATTAAAATAGATTTCTATCATCTCATTGTGTGCATAATAAATACAGTAACACAGCTCTGGTTTATTTGATAACATTATTTTAAAAGTACCTGCCAATTCAAAATTTTAGATGTTTTGTTAAACTAAACACTGAAAAAAATAGATTCCATTTCACAAAGGATACAATTTTCTTGTAGATAAAAGAAAAACTGGAGCTTTTCCAAAACTGCAGAATATTCATTTTCAAGGGAAAATAGCAGAAAAATACAAAATAAAAAAAATGAATGGGAAGCCTTGAGTTCCTTTTGGTTCCTTTGAATAAAAAGCACTATGGATTTATTTTGAACAGCTGTGTTTATAGGGTTTGCAGATCACTGCAGCTGTACCAGCTGAGTAATAGGAAGGTTAAATTTATAAATGTTAACTTGGAAATGTGCTAGCTCTTTTCAAGGAATTAATGTTATTGTATTCTTTTTCTCCCTGTCTTCCTCTAAAACCTGCTGTTGTGAAGGTGCATTTAGGTCATTAAGCATTGGAGTCCTGGAAGAGCTGCCGGAAGTGAATAAACCTGCTTTCCTTCTAGACCCTGAGAAATACTTTAGGAAAGAGCCAGAGGAGGAGCATCCCCAAATTCCAGAGGCCCCGTCACTTTTTGAAAGTAAGTTCTCAGCCATCATACACCTCTACTATCCCTTTTCATGAAACTTAATCATTTAAAAATAGAGTAGAAAAGCATGAAAATAACAAGTGTTTGCCTTGTAGGTTGCCGTGAAACAAAGTGTGGTTTGACTGTTAAGATTTATAGTTCAGCTGCTGATCTGTGCTTTCAGATAGGACAGCCAACAGGCTGGGATATATGAAATGAATATTTTTATTTTGTTCCTTTTCTGAAGTTAGAATGCCACGAACACGTATCCATGAATCTTCCATGGATGAGAATCTCTCTCCCCAAATAACCTTAATTTTCAAAACCGTTGCTGGAGGAAGCCATCATAAGACCCCTTTAGAACACAGTGTCTGGCAATCTTGTTTATTTTTATGTGAAACACTCTAAATAGAGACGACTTAAAATGTATTGTCTTAAAGTCTTCCAGCTGCAGAGCTAGGCTAATGAGATGAGAAGACAAGAAAGCTTAAGTTGGAAACTATAAGTGAATGATGTCTAAAGATATAGAAACAAGATGTACAAAATAATTCTTTATTTTTCAGACTATTATAGTCTTCTGAATTCTTAAAAGTTTGAGGAATAATTCTGTAGAAAAATTCTTCCAGCAAAGAAGGGTCCTGTGGGAGAATATGTAACACAACCTGATTCTCAGTGAAGCACTCAGAAAGCATATGGACACTGCAGGGAAGCTCATTTAAAATAATTAATAAAAAGTTCAAGTTTTCAGCTTGTAAGAATCAGAAAAAATCAGAATTAAACTAAGCCATCTGAGATCTGTGGTTTCAAAACTGTTAAAATCCTCTGAGCTGGGATTCAGCATCATCCTAGAGAAACAATAATGTTTGCAGTAGAAAGGTGTTTCCTTATATCCACAGTTAGGGAAGTTTAAGAGTCTCCTCTTTGCTTTGTGCCTATGGAAAGGGAGAACAGCTGGTCAACATTTTTGTTGTTGTTGAAATTCTACTTATAGGCAAGGTACAGCTGTCATACTTCATTACCATAGTTTACAGTCTAATTATTATCAGGTATTTTTTTTCTTTTTCTTTAAAAAAAAACCATTTTCTTAGAATTTCTCTTTGCTTGCTCTTGTGTGGGTAATCTATGGTTTCTGCTCATTTTTCTTAAAAACGAAGCCAGAACTTTAGAGCTTTTTTGCGGGCTCAGAAAATGATACCCCAAAATATGCCACTTTGGCATGTTAAGTGCTTTGAATGAAGTGGATTGAAAGGCCTCAGAACCAGTCTCTCTTACGTTCTCCTGCTGTCTACCCTGCTTTTCCTTTCAAAGTTCAGGGAGGGTTTCTCTCTGAAATTCCCCCATCTGACTGAGGAGGGTTCTTCCTAAAGAAATGCAACTGTAGTGAACCCCCTCTCTAGGAATCTCATCAAACAACCTGTAAATGTTATTTATCAGAGGAGAAATTAAAAGTCATCACCACATCCAAACAGGCTATTGCCTACTTTTCTGGAGAATGCTCTAAATAACTCTTTTTTAACCTAAAAGACTACCTGCATAATAAGACAACCTTTGTTCACAGTGCAGTTCTACCCCTCACCTTTTAAAACTTGTCATCAGCTCCGCCAGAGCACAAAGAAACTTTGTCCCGGGCTATTTTCTGTTCCTTGGGCTCATTCATTTCCTCTAAAAAGTATTTACTCTTCCTGTAAAATTGCCTACCCCCTCACCCTCCCTCCTCCACCCTGCCATTTGCCATTTCCCTCTTCTCTGTGAATAGGGTATTTAAACTTCAACCCTCTGGCCCTTCTTTGAGTCTCATATTTTGTGGGGTTTTCATGCACATGTGTACATTAATAAATTTGTATATTATTACCTGTTAATCTTCGTGTTTTCAATGTACTTCAATAAGCTCAATTGCCCAGCCTCCAGAGGGAAGGTTTAAACTCCCCTATAGCTCTAAATAACTCTTAGTGTGGCTGATAAGGATTTCAGTCTGTCATCCCATCATTTTTCACCAGGATGACTCACTTTTAAGAATGAAATGGGGGCTGGGCCTGGTGGCTCATGCCTGTAATCCCAGCACACTGGGAGGCCAAGGCGGGTGGATCATGAGGTCAGGAGATTGAGGCCATCCTGGCCAACATGTTGAAACTCTGTCTCTACTAAAATACAAAAAATTAGCTGGGCATGGTAGTGCATGCCTGTTGTCCCAGCTGCACAGGAGGCTGAGGCAGGGGAATCTCTTGAACTCGGAAGGTGGAGGCCAAAATTGCACCACTGCACTAGCCTGTCGGGGGGGGGGGGGAAAGAATGAATATGGGAAGTACTTATCTTGTCCTTGTGAGCCACAAATAGACATGAAACAGGAACGACCACTAAAAAAGATCCGGACATAGGACAAGGTTGTAAAGATAGTCCAGATACAGGTATACATACAGGAGGAAACCGAGACAGAAAATGGAGTCAGAATTGAGGCAAGATGAATAGGTGACAGAGAATATGCAAAAGCTGGAGGAAAGAAGCGAGAGAGACAGGTAATGAACGCAGAAAAGACCTCTCTTCAGTGGGTGAGAGTTCCTGCTTCTATGAAGAATCTTTTATATAATCTGTGGCAGAAGGAAGCCACACATGAATTCTTCACATGGGCAGGGAAGATGTGTGGGTGAGGAGGTGGGGTTAATGGCTGGGCAGAAATAACCAAAATACTTAAAAGACTCTAATAAATTTTCAAAGAGAATTTTTTTCCCCTGGATTTCTTATTAAAATTTCCTGTAACTTCCCCACGGTTTTTAAAAGATGTTTTCTTTCTTTTGGTTTTTAATTTTCTTTCTTCAGTTTTTCTTCTTTTACTTCCCTGTTTTGAAAGTGTTTCCTCTTACTTGCCTTTTCTGCAAGTGAAAATAATTTTCTTTTAAAAGCTTCACCAACTTGTGAGAGAAACAGATGCAGATTATTGATGACATAGGACACCACCAATGAGGTTCCATGAAAATGCCAGGAAAAAAGTTTGACTCATTCTGGCTGGAGCATGGGAAAGAATTCAGTCACATTCGAGCTGGGACTTAAAGGATGAGTGGGTCAAAGATGAGGGAGAAAACAAGGAAATAGTGAGGAAGGACATATCAAGGTTGAGGAAAGAGCAAAAGTCAAAATGAATCCAAGTTGGCTACAATGAGTGACTTCAGGCATTGAGACATTAACTGAGTTTTACACGTGTTAGTAGAGGTAAAGTAAAATGTGTTTGGAAGGTGTTAAGTTAGAGGTACTGGTGTGCCATTTACAAATAAAGTTCTGGAGGATTGAAGCCGATTGTATATACACTCTGTGATATCATAGTCTTTCACAAACAGATACTGAAATAATGTTTGTTCATTTTTGTATTTAGCTTTTCCTAGGCTAGATTGCATATAGTAGCATTTGTGCTGGATGCTGAAGATGCAGAGATAATATGTAGATACCCAGCCTTCAGAGATCTTGACATCGAAGTGGAGTGGGGAAATAGATAAATAGACAAATAATTATATTCTACAACAAGGGCTATGATAGAGATACATACTGCATACTATGGGAACACATGAAAATCCAGAGATGACTTTTCAGGAAAACCAGAGTATACCCGAACTAGATGTTAAAAGTTAAGTTGCTATGAGCCAGGTTGGAAAAAAAAAAAAAAAAAAAAAAAAAAAAAGCGAGGGATGATACTCTGGTAGAGGAGTGGTATAGGTAGCTCTAAGGTGGTATAAATAATATGGTGTGCTAAGGGAGTTACATGTAGTTGCCACTGGCTGGGTTCTAGAAGGAGCTTGAAGAAAACGAGGCTAGACAGGTAGGTGGGGGGCAATGGAGCATCTAGTAAACTATACTAAGGACTTTGACATTTATTTAATCAGAAGTAGGGAGCTATTGAAATATTTTAATCATTCTGAATTTTACCATTTTATATCCTATATTACCTCTTCAATGTTTATATTTATTTGTATTATTCTTAAAGTGATTGTTCTAGAAGTTACAATGCTTTTTCCTGTGCTCTTTATTCCTTCTTGTGACACTAGGCTTTCATCTGAGACCATTTTCCTTCAGTCTGAAGAATTTTCTACAGAATTTCTTAAAATATGGGCCTGCTTGTGAATAATTTTCCCAGCTTTTAGATGTCTGAAAGATGTATTTATTTCATTTTGACTTTGGAAGGATATTTTCATTGGATTTAAAACTCTAGATGTCAGGGTTGTTGTTATTGTTGTTGTTTCAACTTTTTAAAGTTAACATATTTCCCTGCATCCATAGTTACTGTTTAAAATCCTGCTCTTAATATTATTGAATCATCTTATTCTGGCTGCTTTTAAAATCTTTCTCTTTAGCCTTGGTTTTCAGATGTTTTACTGTGATGAGTCTAAGTACTGTTTTGTGTGTGTGTGTGTGTGTGTGTGTGTATTTATGCTACTTGGGGTTCATAGAAAGTTATCGAATGCATCTTTCTTCAATTTTGAATAATTCTCAGCCATTATCTTTATCCAAATTATGTTTTATTCTATTCCTGCTCTCTTCTGTGATGGAATAGCAATTACACATATGCTAGACTGTTTAATTATATCACAAATGTTTTTGATGCTCCTTTAATAAGTGGAATTAAAAAATGGAATAAATAAAATGGAAGAACATTTTATTTTTTTAGGTAGGCTTCAGTTTGTATATTTTATATTGACCAGTCTGCTTTTAAACCCATCTAATCAGTTCCCAGTTTCAGATTATACATTTATGTATATCTGAAATTATATATATACACACATATTTATATACTTTCAGTTTTAGAATGCCACTTGAATCTCTTTTATACAGATTATAGTTCTCAGTTAAATTTTTTTCATCCATTTTGTTCATCTTTTCTCTCTGTTTTTGAAACATGTTTATAATGGTAATTTTTAAAGTCCTGGTTGACTAACTCCAATATCTGGATAATCCTTGGGTTGCTTCTAATACATGTTTTTTTCCTCTTGGTTTTTAGTCTCATTTCTCCTGCTTCTCTACAAGTCCTGTAATTTTTTATTATATGACAGAAAATTTAAAAGATCTATAGACACCAAAATTAATATTTTCTCTCAGCAAACCGTTCACTCTTTCCTTAATTCAGCAGAGAGAATAAGACGCTGATGACCTTAATCTAATTAGGACTTGAGCCGGGTCAGTGCTGAGGTACAGGTTTAGTTAGGCTTAGTCCACTTCTGATTTCAAATGTCTGTTTTAGGTTTCTCCTTTTAGTGGGGTATTGTCTCCCACGTACTGCAAAACTGCAGAAAACATTACTCTGCATTTCCAGTCCAATCCACAGTCTCCCACACCACCCCAGGGCTCAGAGAATGTCCTATGGGAAAGAAGGACCAAACTCTGACATTTCTCTAGATTCCAATACATCACACCAACCCACATAGCCATCAAAACACTTCCAAATTTACTTTCCCATGATAGAGTCTCTCAGTCGAATGCAGGTCTGTTTCTTAGCAATGCCCAAACATAATAAATCCTCAGAAAGAAGAAAATACTTGCAATTTTAGCTCATCTAGGAAGGGCCCTACCATCTCTGGAATTACTTATTTTGGTCATCATTGCTTCCACAGCCTTCTGATGGCTTTAAACATATCATTTGTAATTTATCTTTTTTTTTTTTTTCCTATCTGGTGCAGTGAGAAAGATAACCTGCAACTACCTATTAAATCCTATCCAGAAACAAAATTCCTGTTGAAATGTTTAAAACAAAGTGTCATGACCAGATCTGCATTTTAGAGAAGCGTTCTGAAAACTGTGGTAGATACATTAGTCTAATGGGGCTAGACTGAAGGCAGCAATATTATAGTAATGAGAACTTGTGTGCAGTCAGCTCTCTGCTTTTGAGTCATCACTTCGCCTTCTACTATTCGTTTATATCTGAATAAATTATTCACCCTAGTAAGTCTCAGTTTATTTTTCAGCTGTAAAATTGGGATAATGATGCCTGCCTCTTGGAGTTATGTGGGTTGATTATAGCGCGATAGCTAGCACACTAACCATTCACTAGATGATATCTATTATGATTTTGAAGATGACGAAAACCTAGAAAGGAAATAACTAGCTTGGGAGACATTAAGGAGGTTGAATTTAAAGGATTATGTACCCAATAAGAGATGTATGTCGATCAGTCTTCTAGTTTGGGTAACTATGTTGAAGTAAAAAGGCTATCACTGAGAGAGGAAATACAGAAGAGGATGATATAGAGTTAGAAAATGACATTAGTTTCTAAGATATGTTGCGATGGAGGTGACTATGGGACACTTACTAAAGAAAGCTGACACTTTTCCAAGAAACTAGCCATCATAGAAAGGAAAAAGAAGTGATAACTGAAAAGAAACTATAGTTGATAGGCCTGTTTTAGAATTAAGTTCAATATTTTTCTTCTGATTTTAGATTTGATGCATGTGTATTATAGAAAATTGACTAGTAAGAAGTAAGCAGAACTCTAAGGAATATAGGAATAGGAAAATGAAAGAGCAGCCACTACTTCCCAGGCCTGAGATATATTGACCGAGGAAGAGTCCCACCCATCCCAGGGCTGCCTCACTGAATGGCAAACCCACAGAGATGCTGTATGTGGAACTTACCAGAAATCTACCACCAGGGTTTCAGGAGAAACTATCCATAGGAAGGTGCTGTTTCTCAGAACTTACTGCAAACCCATTAAGAGGGTACAGGGGAGGCTGTTCACACGGAAGAGTCACACAGTTGGCCTCTTGCTTGTCAAGGATATTATGGAAAACCATTCATGGAGTGGTACCAGATAGGTGGCATATTGCTGACAGGGGACACTGCTAGCTCTGGGTTCTGGAGAAGCCTTACCTGCGTTGCCGGAGTCTGGTGCTGGAAAAGCTACTGCAAGAGCTTGGTACTGGAGAAGTCATCCTATAAGAGCCTAGTGCTGGAGAAACTGCAGGGCAGGATTCTTGGGAGAGGAGCACAGAGAAACTGGAACTTGGAAGACAAATCCATTTCTCCTCCAGTGTCTCTCCATTGCCCCTTAGCCAACAACATGCCAGCTAGCAAAGGAGACATTGTAGGCTTGAGTCTGTCATCACAGAGCAGGCATCAAAAAGTTTGGGCAATACATTTGGGCATATTCTCATCTTATCTGCCCCTTCATGCTTGTTCTCCACTCCTGGTCCTTCTACATCATGTTAGGACCTTTAAAATTACAGTTTTATCCCCAGTAAGTTATAAGGTGTGACGGTTGTCTTTGGGGGTGGGGGTGGGAATTGCAATTTATAAAGAGAATAAACCATGGAAATGATAAAGGTATAAAGACAAAATTTTAAGTGTAAGACTGGTTTCAAAACAAAGTTCTACTACTTGCTAGTTTTGTAAACTTAAGCAATTCAAGTAAACACTGTGTGCCTTAGTTTCCTCAACTGAAGGTAGGCTTCATCTTAGTTATCATCATAATGTTTCTGTGAACATTAAATAATGTAACCCATGTGAAGCCCTTAGCACAGTGCCTGATACCTAGTAAGACTTGGATACATTTTATTTACTGGTAATGTCCTGTATTATTATTCAACTAAATAGTTCTACAGTGTAGGAATTACTATTCCCCACATTTTTTATATGAAGAATTGTGGCATAAAGAATTCAAATAACTGACCTAAGTTCACATAGATAGTAAGGCTAGAGCCTAGATGGGGATGCTAAAAAACTGACTCAGGTGTTTATGCTATTAATATTTCTAAATGCAGCCTCCCCTGTTCAAATAGTATTCAAATCAAATTCCCTAGTTGCTTATTCTTGCTCTTATTTCTAAAACCAGCCATTTTACTGTATTACCTCTTTTTATTATTTTCATTTAAAATTGTTCATCTTTTCAGAAGGATAATGCTGAATTAAAAAATTGTTATTAAACAACACTTCAAAAAACCTCAATTACCAATATATTTCTCCTGCACACTATCATTACAGAATCTACCTTATGTCTTTGTACTGCATTTTACCCACCTTGCTGCAATCTCCATAATTACCTCATGCATAAGTTATTTGGCAATTGTACAATGAGAGGCATTTTGCCAGTCTCACTTTCAATGTCCTAAACTATCACTTTGGAACTTGGGACGGTTTTCAAACACTTTAAAATCCCCAGGTGATGTTTTAGCCATACCTGCTGGGTTTTTTATGTCCTTTGGTATTCTCTTTCTTTCCCTTTCAACTTGAAACATCTTTCTTCGCACTTTCCTTTTAGCTTTCAAGTTGTTCCCAGTTGGTTCTTAAACAGCTTGAAACCCCTCTTTGATATGCCTTATTCAAAATCCTGGAAGCTACTTAGAACTGGCTCTGGGTCAGGTTTTGCCAGTAAATTCCCCAGGACCCATTCACATTGTATCTGTAAAATCTTTAAAACTTGAAACAGTGTGGAGAAAATGCTCTATTAGTGATACTTCAGGTGAATTGTTTTGTTGTAGCTGTTGTTGTTCTGTGAAAGACGAAGTGTATGAAACAAAGAGATGGTTTTATTCAGCCTACTGCAGTACGGAGAAAGTTCATTAAACAGGAACATCTCAAAGACAAGAAAGGAGGTCTGAGCTTTTGTAGAGATAGGTAGATGAGAAAGTCATCTATGTTTCTTATAGGACTCATGAGGAAGGAAAGAGAGGGTCTTAGAATATACGAGAGGAGAGGAGTCCTTTGTGGTTAGCTGTTTCTAGAACATGAAAGGGTAGAGAGATTTCTTAAATGTCTTCACTTTCCAGGAGCACTGGACTGAGGTAAAGTTCAGCATTGTCAGTCTCATCCACATTTTGTTTAAGAAAAATGAGTATCACTCATTGCTGAACAACCTAGAAGTGATCCTAAAGCTCCTGGGTGGGGCAAAGCAGAGTCTCAGAAATAGTCTCTCAGGGGTTCTTGTTGGTGTTGCTCCTACAAAACCACTTGAATTTATATTGCCAGGTGGAGGCAAAGGTCAGCTGTTTTGAAATCCTGAAGATCCTGGGAGAAAGGGATAGCTGCAAGGCAACCGAAAGTCTGTATACGGATCTGGGATGTCAGGTTTTAGTTCTTGGTAATGTCCTTAGGTGGGAGGGAGAAAAACTGAAAATATTAGTTTGGAAAGTAGTAGTTAAATGTGGAAAAAAAACACATAAGATTGAAAAGTTTGGAGAGTTGACAATTTGTGCAAGGTAGCAGACTCCAGTCCAATTTGAAGTAAATCCCAAAAGTGGTGTTTCCAAGGAGAAGAGGAAATCAAATCTCTAGTAGATAAGAAAAGTTTGCATATCCATCAGAGACTTGCAACTTGAAAAGAGGGACAAAAATAATTCAAAAACAGTGAACTCAACCAGAATCTAACAACCCAGAAGGGTGTGCTGGAGATAATACATAGGGTTTCATTGGAACACACAATGTTTCACATTACCCCTTAAACTACAGGTGAAAAATATACACATAAGCTTTTAGTAAAATCTAGTTTAATGTATCTTTCTTTTAGAATATTATTTTAACTCTAGCACTAGTAAAGAAAAATAATCTTTGATATTATATAAAAGTTCTTACTTGAACAAATAATTAAAATGCAGGAAGAAAGCATTCATAGATATATACATTGACTATATGATAAACGAGAGATTGCTACACATGGCTTACCTCAGAACCTTTTAGATAGTGAACATCTAGAATGAACAGAAAACTCAGGGGCATTTTAAAAGTAGAAATCCTTCCTATTGCTCTACATTTTTGTTTACATAATACTAAATTATCTCAAAATTCACAAATACAATACACACATACCAAAAGTTGGGGTCTATAAAACAGAACTCATTAATATGTGAACAACATATTTAAAAGGTTCAACAGGTCCCAAGCAACCATTATTCGAGAGTCATATGAAAACTATTGAAGTATTTTGATTAATCATCACCACTCTTTCTCACCAACCAGTTGCTTTGTTGCCTGGTTGTTACTGGATGGTGGCTGAAATAAAAGGACATTTGACAATACTGACCTAGAGCTTAGATTTAGAAATCAGAACCTTGACATCAAGATGCGGGCAGTGGATAGCAGCATGGGCATCACCTGGGAGCTCCTTAGAAATGCAGCATCTCAGGACCTACCCCAGATCTGTTGCATGAGAATTTGTATTTTAATGAGATCCCCAGGTGATTCTTATGCACATAAAAGTTTGATAAATAAGGATGATTTGTCTAGAAGACACAAAATAGGACACAGAATAGGAGGAAGAATGTGAATTAGGAAGGAGTTTTCAGAATGCCGTACACTCATAGACAGGTAGTCATTGCATACTACATTACATAGCTGCCAAGTCCCTTGTTGCCAGGGTATCTTTGTGAGTTTTGCCGCTGTTGTTCAGCTGATATAGTTAGTTGCCAATTAGCAGGCAAGGGAAAGACCAGAAGATAATATATAAACCAATTCTTCTGTGTTGAGATCCTTGAATCATTTTATTATAGAGAAAATGTTTTGGATACTTTCCTGACCACCACATCTTCCCTTTTCATCACTGTGAAAACAGCTTTTGGCTATCATTATAACAAACCTCGTCAGGCAACCAAGTATAAAGAGAAGTGATGAGTATATAAATGTCATATTTTCCCAGGAAGGGAATAGTGAATGTAAGTGGTTACTGATAACACTAGATGTTAATTTTTAAGAACTTGGTTGTGGTTAAATGGATGTATATGTATATATATGATGTGGAGAATCACCCTTTTATCAATATTATAGGGTCCCCAGGTCTCTGGAATGCAGGGATTCCAAAGGGTGAGGAATGAGCCAAAGCCTTTGCATGCCTGAAAGTTCCTTCATTCATGTGCTCATATATTCAACAAATGTACTTTTTGAATCCCTTTCCATGAACCAGATACAATGCTGGGTACTAGAGATATATGGTATACAAAGGCAAACAAAGTCTACTGCTGCTGAATTTATTGTCTAGGAATAGAGATAGGTAATAAGTAAGTAAATAAATAAAGATGATAAGTTTGGAGAGTGATATTGATAAGAGCTAAGAAGAAAATAAAACAAGATAATATAATAAGGTGACATTAGGAAGAACATCAGTGGAGGTCTCTCTGATATTTAAGCTAAATCCTAAGATAGGAAGTTCTGCAAAGATGTTGGGCCAGAATGTCCCAAGCACAGGAAACAAGTATGAAGCCACTGAGAACAAAATTGACATGTTCCAGGGACAGAAAAGCGGTCACTGTTGCTAGAATGGAGTGAGGAGACAGGTATCAGATGAGATTAGAGGGCGATCAGGGGTCTTGTCATGTGGGACCATGTTGCCTGGGAAAAAAAAATTTGATTTAAGTATAAAGGGAAGCCTTCAGAAGATTTAAAGAGGAATGTGACCTGATGAATCTAGACACAGTGTCTGTTGCTCACTATTCTAAGCAAACTACTGTTCAGGATTCTAAATAAGTTATATGGCCTGGGAGGCAAGAAGTTGGAGGCTTGAGGTTCCTAAGCTTGTGATCATATGGGAACTTGAGGGTGCTTTAAGATAAGCTGTATATTTATTTATTTATTACTTTTTAAAAATGTCAGCTTTTATTTTAGATACAGGGAACACACATGCAGGTCTGGTACATAGGTATATTGCACCCAGGTAACGAGCATAGTACCCAATAGGTAGTTTTTCAAACCATGCCCCTTACTCCATCCCTGTCCTAGTAGTCCATAGTGACTATTTTTATCATATTTATGCCCATTTGTGCTCAATGTTTAACTCTTACTTATAAGTGAGAACATGTGGTATTTGGCTTTCTGTTCCTGCATTAATTTGCTTAAGATTATATCTTCCAGCTTCATCAGTATTGCTGCAAAAGACATGATTTCATCTTTTTTATGCTTGCATAGTATTCCATGGTGTGTGTGTGTGTGTGTGTGTGTGTGTGTGTGTATGTATCTGTGTGTGTGTATCTCGCATTTTCTTTATCCAATCCACCATTGATGAGTACCTAAGTTGATGACACGTCTTTGCTATTGTGAATAGCATGGTGATAACACATGAGTGCATGTGTGTTTTTGGTATAATGATCTATTTTCCTTTTGGTGTATTTCCAGTAGTGAGATTTCTGGGTCAAGTGGTAGCTCTGTTTTAAGTTATTTTAGAAATCTCCAAACAGCTTTCTGCAGTGGCCGAACTAATTTACATTCCTACCAATGGTGTATAAGCCTTCCCTTTTCTCCACAGCCTTGAAAGAATCTGTTGTTTTTTGACTTCATAATAGCCATTTTGACTGGTGTGAGAAGGTATTTTATTGTGGTTTTGATTTGCATTTCTCTGATAATTAGTGCTGATGAATATTTTTCCTATGTTTTTTGGCCACTTGTGTGTCTTCTTTTGAGAAGTGTCCATTCATGTCCTTTGCCCATTTTTTGATAGTGTTGTTTTATGCTTGTTGATCTAAGTTTTTCTTTTAATAGAAATTGGACGTTGAATCTTTGTCAGATGAATAGTTTGTGAATATTTTCTCCCATTCTGTATGTTGTCTGTTTACTCTGCTGATGGTTTCTTTTGCTGTGAAGAAGCTTTTTTATTTATTTAGGTTCCACTTATCAACTTTTGTTCTTGCTACCATTGCTTTTTGGAGCTTAGCCAAAAATTCTTTGCTGAGACTGATGTCAATAAGGGTATATCCTAGATTTTCTTCCAGAAATTTTCTAGTTTTGGGTCTTATATTTAAATCTTTAATTCATCCTTAGTTAATTTTTGTATATATGTTGAAAGGTAAGGGTCCAGTTTCAATTGTCTGCATATGGTTAGCCAGTTATCTCAGCAACATTTATTAAACAGAGAGTCCTTTTTCCATTGGTTGTTTCTGTAGGCCTTGTTGAAGATCAGATGGTTGTAGGTAGGCAGCGTTATTTTTGAGTTATTTTATTCTTTTCCATTAGTCTATGTGTTTGTTTTTGTGTCAGTTGCATGCTGTTTTGGTTACTGTGGCCTTATAGTATAGTTTGAAGTCAGGTAATGTGATGCCTCTAGCTTTGTTCTTTTTGCTTATGATTCCTTCAGCTATTTGGGCTCTTTATTTTTGGTCCAATTTGAATTGTAGAATAGTTTTTTTCCAATTCTTAAATGAATGACATTTATTGTTTTGTGAGGAAGCATGTGGTTGATCTTAGAATATGTTCTATGTGCAGATGAGAAGAATATATATTCTGTTGATTGTTCGGTGGGGTGTTCTGTAGGTGTCAATTAGGTCCAACTGATAAAGTGTAGAGTTTAAGCCTAGAGTTTCTTTGTTAGTTTTCTGCCTTGATGACCTGTTTAATGTTGTCAGTGGAGTGTTGAAGTCTCTCAGTATTATTGTGTGGTTGTCTAAGTTTTTTCATAGGCCAAGAACATGTTTTATGAATCTAGATGTTCCAATGCTGGGTATGTGTATATTTAGGATAGTTAAATCTTCTTGTTGGATTATATGCATATGCCCTTCTTAATTTTTATTTGTTTAAAATCTGTTTTATCTGGCTTAAGAATAGGGACTCCTGCTCTTTTTTGTTTTCTGTTTCAATGGGAGAAGTTTGTCTGTTTCTTTACCGTGAGCCTGTAGGCATTTTTACATGTGAGATGGGTCTCTTGAAAATAGCAGATGATTGGGTCTTGTTTTTGTAACCAGCGTGCCACACTATGTCTTTTAAGTTAGGTTTATAGCCCATTTACATTCAGGGTTAGTATTTGTATGTGAGATTTTGATCCTGTCATTATGTTCTTAGCTGGTTGTTATGTAGACTTGATCGTATAGTTGCTTTATAGTGAACTGTGGGCTATGCACATAAGTGTGTTTTTGTGGTAGCAGGTGCTGTTCTTTTGGTTCTGTATTTAAGATGCCCTTAAGAGACTCTTGTAATTATGGCTGATCCCATTGAGATAAATTCCCTCAACATTTGCTTGTCTGAGAAAGATTTTATTTCCCTTTTACTTATGAAGCTTAGTATGGAGGGATATGAAATTATTGCATGGAATCTTTTTTCTTTAAGTATGTTGAAAATAGGTCTCCAATCCCTTTTGGCTTGTGAGGTTTCTTCTGAGAAGTCTACTGCTAGCCTGATGTGGTCTTTCTGTATGTGACTTGACTAACCGCCTTTAAGATATTTTTTTTCTTTTGCATTGACTTTGGTGAATCTGCTAACTATGTGCCTTGGGGATGGCCCTCTTGTATAGTATCTTGCCAGGGTTCTTTGTATTTCTTGTATTTGTGTGTCAACCACTCTAGCAACATTGGGGAAATATTTGTGGACTATATCCTCAAATATATTTTCCAAGTTGCTTATTCTGTCTCCTCTTAGGATTATCAGTGCGTCCTAGATTTGGTCTCTTTACATAATCTCATAGTTTTCAGAGGTTTAGTTCATTTTTTATAAATTCTATTTTTGTCTGACTGAGTTGATTTGAAGAACCAGTCTTTGAGTGCTGAAGTTTTTCCTCAGCCTGGTCTATTCAGCTGTTAAAACTTCCAGTTGTATTATAAAATCCTTGTAGTAAATTTTTAAGTTCTAGAAGTTCAGTTTGGTTTTTTCTTAAAATAGCTATTTAATATTTCAGCTCTTGGATCATTTTACGGGATTCCTTGGGTTCCTTACATTGGGTTTCAGCTGTGTCCTAAATCTTGTTGTGCTTCCTTGCCATCCAGATGCTGAATTCTATGTCTAAGTTGTGTATTCAAGTAGACATAAATTTTCTTGTTTTCTCAACTTTTATTTTTATTTATTTGTTTTTATTTTTATTTTACTTTGAGTTCTAGGATACATGTGTAGAACGTGAAGGTTTTTTACATAGGTATCCATGTGCCATGGTGGTTTGCTGCACCTATCAATCTATCATCTAGGTTTTAAGCCCCACATGCATTAGGTATTTATCCTAATGCTATCCCTCCCCTTGGCCCCCATCACCCGACAGACCCCGGTGTGTGATGTTCTCCCTGTGTCCATGTGTTCTCATCGTTCAACTCCCACTTATGAGTGAGAACATGTGGTGTTTGGTTTTCTGTTCCTGTGTTAGTTTGCTGAGAATGATGGCTTCCAGCTTCATCCATGTTCCTGCTAAGAACATGAACTCATTCTTTTTTATGGCTGCATAGCTTTCCATGGTGTATATGTGCTGCATTTTCTTTATCCAGTCTATTATTGATGGGCATTTTGGTTGGTTCCAAGTCTTTGCTATTGTGAACAGTGCTGCAATAAACATACGTGTGCATGTGTCTTTATGGTAGAATGATTTATAATTCTTTATATACCCAGTAATGGGATTGTTGGGTCAAATGGTATTTCTGGTTCATATATTTTTTTTTTTACAAGTGGTATTCAACCATCTCCAGACACAAACCACAGGAAATTTGACAAATCAGCCTGTTTGCTATAATAAGAACACATCACTTTTTTGTTGTTGTTGTTGCCATCATCCTGTGATAGTGTACTTCATGGAAAGTGTATCAGTCAGAGGGGAAACAGGGAAGTAAAATCAGCAGGACTCCATATTGAGATTTATTACAAGAAGTTGACTTACGGGTTTGTTGGGTTGGCTGAGCAAGTTCAAAATATGTAGCACTAAGTCAAGAAGGAAAGATCATGGGCAGGCTGGGCACAGGCAGAAACGTTCATTGGTAGAATTTCTTCACTCTTTTAGGGAACCTCCAGTCTTCTTTTAAGGCCTTTTATCTGTTTCAGTCTGGCTTGCCAGATTATCCAGGATAATCTCCCTTATCTAAAGTTCGTTGATCAGGAACTTGAACTACATTTGCAAAATCCCTTCAAAGCAACACTTATATTAATATTTGACTTCATAGCTGTGAACTTTACCCTACGCAACTTAATACATCAAGAAAGTCATCACAGTAAGGTTAAAAACATTTTAAAAATTATTGTAAGCAAGTTCAATAAATGATTATTTCTTACATGTATTATGATCTACTACATACTCAACACATCATCATAAAAAATCATTATGCCATTAACCTAGCAGACGTTACTGCGAATAGTGAGAGGAATTGATTACCATTATGCATTTAAAAGATGTTAAGTTAATGACATCATTTTTGCCACATATAGATTTACAAATGAAGCTAATGAAGGTTAAGTTTTCTGGGCTTCATCTACAAAGACCCTTTGAGTATTAGAAATTGCTAGGAGTTTGAGAGTGTTCTAGGTGAAGAGCAGAAGCAAGGTTACAAGCAACAGTCATTTCCAGGTAAGCATTTCAGGTATCTTTTTAAAAAGAGATCTCAGGAGAAAAGGACCTAACTCTAAAAATTACTAGAAATTTGTTGAAATTTATTTTATCCTAAAAAGCCACTTTTATGAATAAATTTATATTTGTAATTTTATATTCTTTTTTTCTAAAGAGAGCTCCCAAAATTGTAACTTTCAGGCCCAAGAAACAGGGACCCACCCCTGCATATGTACTTTTTATAATCCGTTTGTTAACTAAAAAGAAAAAAAAATTAAAAATGAACCATCCAAGTGAGTTTGTCTCTTTCAATATCTTACAAAGACTTATCAGTTATTGGGTTAATTGTCTTGAAACCCAGTCAATTACAATGAAAATTTGTCATCTAGTTGAGAGACAAATCTCAGTAAAACAGAATTTATTTCAGAAGTAACATTCTGGCTTTTACAATATATCTCAGAAGGGCTCAAAGGCGTCAGAATTGCTTGTGCTTCTAAAGTGCTAATCTGCAGTCATATGGGACAGGACCAGCTGCTGATGTACAGATATCCACATTATCTCATATCACTGGTATTAGGCAAATAGAAAGTATTGTCTTTCATTTTATCTCTGCTTAATGCTAGTTCCAGATTTATTCATTTTCATCTTATTGCTTAAAAAATATTCACAGAATTCAAATATTAGAACATACAAAAAATTATTCATTGAGAAGTTTCCCTCCCTCCTATGATGATGTTCTGTATTGTTCCCACTGTCATCTATTTCTTGCAGCCGCTATTACAAGTTTCTGTGTAAACTTTTAGGGTTTCTATATGTATTTATGATTTTGAACATGATCCCTGCTTTCTTTGGCAAGTATGTCAGTCAAGGGTGAAACTTCTTTCATTTGTCTAATATATTTTTTCCATTCTTTTATTAATAAATTCCTGAATCATTTTATTTCAGATGTGTTGTTTCGCTTTTAATCCATTTTTTAAAAATCATTTTTTTAAAAAAATTGGGAAATAGAGTATCTGTATATTTATATATTAAACACTTTGTTTCTCAGACTGTTTTATGCTATTTATATATTTTTAAATTTTTCACTGCATCTGTAGCTTTTTATTTATGTTTGTGTGTATATTTATTCTAGTGGTTAACTTTATAATCATAGGAATTATGTAATTCCTCTAGTTCTTCATTTCTCTTAGACACTGTTAGATCTATGCTCAGTGATGATAGAATAAACTTGTTTTCTCATTCTCCTGCCTCCCTTCTACCACACAATTTCATTCCATAACATGATTTTCTTTATGCTTACTTTTATTTTGTTAAATTTGCCTATGCTATTAGTTGATTTTTCAGTTTTCAATGTTATTCTTTGTCTCTGATTTATCATAAACAAGATTTCTTTCTCCTTTATCCTCATAATTTTTGTCAATTGTATCATTCATACATTGTCAGGCACATGGACTTTACCTTCTATTTTTGTCATCCTTAACTCCACATTGTTTTAATTTTACTTCTACACTTAAATATATTCAGTGATCACCACCAAGTTATTTTTTTCAAAAATTTCTCAGTCATTTCTCAGTTTAGCTTTTTTTTTTTTTTTCTTTTTTCTTTTTTTTAAGATAGAGTCTCCTTCTGTCGCCCAGACTGGAGTGCAGTGGCACAATCTTGGCTCACTGCAACATCTGCCTCACGGGTTCACACCATTATCCTGCCTCAGCCTCCCAAGTAGCTGGGACCACAGGTGCCTGCCACCACGCCCAGCTAGTTTTTTTGTTTTTTTTTTTTTTTGTATTTGTTAGAGACCGGGTTTTACTGTGTTAGCCAGGATGGTCTCCATCTCCTGACCTCTTGATCCACCTGCCTCAGCCTCCCAAAGTGCTGGGATTACAGGCGTGAGTCACCGTGCCCGGACTCAGTTTAGCTTTTTGAAATTTCCTCAAAGAGGACTCTGCGGAACAATGATCCCTAAATTTCTTACATATTGACACCATTGATAGTTTTTGGATTTGAAGGACAGCTTGAATGTATGTAATATTCTTAGCTCACATATTCTTTCCCTGATTATCTTGTAGGCATTGCTCTACTCTTTTCTGGTGTTGGTCATTCCTATAAAATATCTAATGCAAGATACTTTCCTCCTTTTTAGGTCACTTGATTATTTTGTATAGTTGCCAGAGGATTTCCTCTTTATCTTTAAAGTCTAATAACATTACTGGGATATGACTTGGTTTTGAGTATTCTAAGTCAATTATTCCTAGTGCACAATGTGTCCTTTCGACATATGTCAGATTGACTTTTATTTGAAGAAACCTGTATTAAATGATGCCTTTAAATATTTGTTATATTTTGGTTTTCTTTCTTAAGTACTGATACGGTTTGGCTGTGTTCCCATTCGAATCTCAATTTGAATTGTATCTCCCAGAATTCCCACGTGCTGTAGGAGGGACCTCGGGGGGGGGGTAATTGAATCATGGGGGCCAGTCTTTCTCGTGCTATTCTCGTGATAGTGAATAACTTTGATGAGATCTGATGGGTTTATCAAAGGTTTCCACTTTTGTTTCTTCCTCATTTCTGTCTTGTTGCTGCCATATAAGAAGTGCTTTTTGCCTTCTGCCATGATTCTGAGACCTCCCCAGCCACGTGAAACTGTAAGTCCAATTAAAGCTTTTTTTGTTCCCATTTTCGGGTACGTCTTTATCAGCAGTGTGAAGGCGAACTAATATAATACCTACTCTAATTATATGTTTGTAGATCTATTTATTTGTGTGTCTTCAACATTTATTATTTTTCTAGTTCATTCTTTTTATAATTTTCCTTTTATTATATATTTTTTCTCATTTCTATACTCTAGGTTTCCTATTGTGTTCCAGGAACTCTGTTTTCCCTGGTGATTTTTTTGCCTCTATTTCTGAGTTTTGCTACCTCATATTTAATCATTTCCTCTTGTGTCTTCATCTCTTCCCTGAGTTTTTTCACTTCTGCTCTGTGATCTTCCTTCATGGAGGCAACTGCTGTTTTTTAATTTTTAAAATTTAATTTTGTCAAAATGCTTGGTAACAATGTTTGTGCAAGATTTTTCTGGTGGTAACTCATGTATTGATTAGTTTTGCTGCTCTTTTTTCAATTTGATTGGTTTTAGTTTTTCCTTATATAAGTTTGTGTTCATGCTGTGTTAGTTTTAAAAGTTTCCTCTTTTAATTAATTAGCTTTAATGAGGTGGATTTTTTTTTTTAACTTGAAATACGTGGTAAATCCTTGAGTAAGAGGCTGGGATGTGAGAATAGGGTATCCTTCAGGTTTTACATCCCATGGGGACAGAGTGCTTTAGCGAAAAATGACTCATGTGTGTGATACAGGTAGCCCTACCTCATCTATTTCACCGATCCAAAACAAGGTCCCAGAGAACTTCTGCTTCCAGCTACCTTCACCTCTTTTTAGCATCCATGTATATAAGGAATAAAGCATTTGTATTTCCTGGTGAGCCTGTCACTCACAGTGACTATCTTTTTCCCAGCACATGCTAAGATGCTGCTGCTGGCCTTCTTATACTCTCTATACTTTTCACTTTTTCTTGAGCAACTTTTGTCCTGTCTCAGCTGTTCTGCTTCTTTATATTTTGTGAGCTGCAGATTACATCTGTCTTTGAGTTTTGTTAAAGTACAATTTATTTGCAAAGTTATTATCTCTCATTTTCTTGGTTGCTTTTATATGATTTCCATGAGAAGAAGAGGGAAGATCTTGACTTCTGTAGCCAAGGTCTACATATACTTCCTATATACAGTATAGTGTATACTGGAAGGGGAAAGTTTTTGTTTTATTTTGTGTTTAATCCAAATATATAAAGATGCCACTATACTGTAAAGTCATTCGATGTTTGCTTTTTAAACTTCATATTTTTTGGTTAGTGTTTAAAAAGTTCCTAGGTCCAGCTCCAACTTTATTCCACTTTACTTTCTTTCACATATTTTATGCTTCTTTTAAATTGTACTGAATTATTTAGAGTTATTCCAATAGTAGTTATTATTTTTCCATCCTGTTTGTTTGTTTGTTTGTTTGTTTATTTATTTTTGAGACAGAGTCTCACTCTATTGCTCAGGCTGGAGTGTGATAGTGTGATCTCGGCTCACCGCAACCTCTGCCACTGGGGTTCAAGCGATTCTCCTACCTCAGTCTCCCAAGTAGCTGGGATTACAGCCACCTGACACCATGCCTGGCTAATTGTATTTTTAGTAGAGATGGGGTTTCACTAAGTTGGCCAGACGGGGCTTGAACTCCCAACCTCAGGCGATTCACCTGCCTTGGCCTCCCAAAGTGCTGGGATTACAGGCATGAGCCACCATGCCCGGCCTATTTTTCCATTCTTTATTCACCATTTTTTCTCTAGTTGACACTTCCTATCCAACCCTTGCCAATTCTTCCCCACCTCCATGTTTCTTATTATCAATTAAAATCCTATCTGGAATTCAAGACCTACCTCAAATAAGTACCTAATTCTTAAAGCTTTTAAAAAAATCTTTATATATTGTTATAATATCTCTTACATATTTATACAGAATTTGCATTGCTTATATTCTCTTGGAATGATATCTTATTGTATATGATATTTTGGTTATTTGGTTACTGCTTCTAGTTTCCACCAATTGGAAGAAAGGTCATGACTTAGTCGTATTTGTGCCTCATTTATGTCTGAGCATAGAACATTGTGTATAATAGACATTCAATAAGCATTTGTTTAAATAATAAAATTATGCAAAATGCCAAAATTATTTTCTAGAATGCATGGCGCAGTTTCTTCCTACTTCTCACTGATGCACAATATAACCACTTATGGAAATAATTTGGTTCTTTTTTTTCCTAAAACTGCAACCCCTATGGATGTGATTGTAGATGCACTTCTTTATTCATGCAGACAGTAAAACTGTGTTTTGATTATTTTAATTGTCTTATTTCAATAAAGAATAATTTTTTCTTGGCTCTTTATGTCTTGATAGCTGTTAAGTAGATTAAAAAACAAAAACGGAAAACACAAACTTCTATAATCCTCTACCCTTAGAATGGTGGATTTCTATTAAGATATATGCATTAAAAGAACAAACTCTACTAAAATTTAACTTTTAGATGTAAATTGAAACAGAATAGCAGAAGCTTAGAGAAAATTTCCCCAAATACACTCTGTGTTTTACAAAGAGTTTTAGAAAAAGCAAAATTTGAGAATCTTCTTCCCACTATTTCATTTAAATAGGTCTCTTAACAAATATAATTTACTTTTAATTTTCCTCATCATTTTATAGCTTTGAAAGCTGTATTTGATGAGAAAAACCTGTTTCCCAAGGAAATTCTGGATCATGAACGAAAAGCCAAGCAATTATGCCAAGAAAAAAGTTGTGAAGTGAAGAAAAATAAGAAGTAATTATAATAGGAAAAACTTCATCGTCACGTAAAGTACATATATAAAATGCAGAAAAAGCATCAAGAATTCTGCCTTTTATTTTATATTTGAACTTCAGGAAGTTTTGTCTTCATGGGATAATTTAGTACTGCTCTTATCCATCATCTTTCAATTTCTCTGTATTCCTAATAAAATAAATATTGAACTAAAGTTGGAGCATCATCTTGGTATTTATTCTCAAGAATTTTTATATAAAAAATTTACGATTCCAGAACAAAGTTCTAACCAGTTGCCCTTCTGGTTGTTCCTATAGACAAATATTTTTGATCAATTTTCATTGTAAAACCTGCATTGAAATATATGAAAAGTACTGATACAGTAAATATCTACAAATGTGAATAAGAAAACTGTTTCCACTTTTTTACACTTTCTAGTGCTTTTTAAATAATTCTCATAATAGTAATCAGACCTTGTCAATAGCATCACTTCTTGTTAGTTCCTATTGGATTTTATTCATTCTATAAGCTTATTGGGAAATTACTGCATATGATCTACTTCAATAGTTCATTATACTGTACTTTAAAATTGAATGTCTGCACATTGTGCACATGTACCCTAGAACTTAAAGTATAATAAAAAAAAATTGAATATCATAGCACATCAAAGAGGTAATAGTCTTGAAAAAAATCAAAGGGCCTGGGGTTATATAAATGACCCACTTTATGTGGAAAGTCAAGTGGGAAATATTTGGTTCTGCAACTTACTGCCTCTGTTTGTTGACCCATTTTTATTTATAAATATAATCATGTTCCAGGCAACTAATATTATTATTCTGCTTTATTTATTGTGTCCTATAGAAAGAATTGGTAAATTCATTTACATAACTATAATGACTTACTGTATATTTATATTTTAAAGAGTCCTTTCAAAACAAGCTGTAGTCTAAGAAGAATTTTTCAATAATACATGTAGTAAAGGAAAATAATTTGCAATATGTAGGGGACCACTTGGTATAGCAACTGCAAATGTCCATTGTGTTTAAACCACACAATAATCATATGAATATATTAGCTTAGAGCTAAAATATGAGATATGAATCTATTAGGAGAGAGCTCAATTATCAATGGCAGAGTTGAGATTGGAGCCCAGGTCTGTTTTACTTCCAAACCGTGGTATTTGTCATTTATCATTTGGTTCACTTGCTTCTTAATAGTATAAAGCCATTGGAATGAATTCTAACAGTAGACTTTCCAGCACCAGTGGAACAAATATTTTTGTTTGGTGGAGAAGGCAGTGACGGAAAGATTTTCAGAAGACAGCTGCCTATTCTAACTACATTGAAGTGCATTCTGAGTTAGGCATTACGACTGCTATTCATATCACCTTCCCTCCTCATGGAATGAAAATTACATACAGGAAAGACTGTAGGAGAAAAGTATATTTGTCTCTGTGTGTGTGTGCATGTGTGTTTGTTTGTCTGTTGGGTGGTGTGATGATGTAGGAGAGTGTCCTTGTTTTAGAAAAATATAATAATAGAATGTTTACATATGATAGAAATTATGTTTTCAGCTTGCTATAAAATGATTCAGAAAATACTAATTATATGTATATATAAAATGTATATATATACACACACAGGTGACACATATACATATCTATATTTACATCTGTTTATTGATTGGGAGGATAGATATATAGATGAAACACACACATGCAGTAGATGCCAACAATTGGGGAAACAGGAGGAGGTGGAGATGGAGATAGCAGTTCTTTGAACTATATCTGCAACTTTTATGTAAATTTGAAAGTATTTCAAGGTAAATTTTGTTTAAAATATGAAAAGTTGCTTTTGGACAAAAAGATTATTTGAGGTGTTCAAGCAGACACTGGGTAACTGTCTCAAAAGGAATATTGCAAAGACTTCTTGCACTGGGTAGGAGGTTTGATTGGATAATCCATCATTTCAAACTCAGAGCATATGATTTATGAATCATAGGTTGGTGATAGTACAATGGAGTGAAATCTGAGCCAATTCCCAGAAATTTAATGGAATGTTAAGATGTTATAGAAGTAGAATGCGGGTACCAAATAATTTGCAAAGGCTCTTTTCCCCACTGATCCAGCCATCCCTCATGTAAGTATTGAAGGCATGTACAAAAGACTATTTTAGGTACCAGATATTCACATATAAATAGAATGCACCTTTTCTACCCTCAGCGTTCTGAAGTGAAGCTATATAAAACGTAGTGGTTTATTAAACCAACACTGAATGAGCCCACTGGCATAAGTTGGAAATTCATCATTTGGCATATTTTTTTCTGGCATAATTTGGACATTCTTTTGCTCAACATATGTTACTTTTTACCCTTGAAGATAGCTTTGTTTGATGTGATAGCCTGAGATAGTGCGGTTCATATAGACAGACCTTCTTTCTATAGCCTACTACATGTGCATAGTATTATGCTGTAACTCTAATTCCACCCTTAATTGACATCAGGGCTGCTTCTGTCAAAGGAATTAAGAAGAGTTGTCTCATAAATATATTCAATGAGAAGGGAACTTTTAAAGGTATGAGAGTTTATTTTAATGTAACTGTTTCTAATAATTTGGAGAAAAAACACAAAAAGAAGAAAAAAGACAATATCTTTTTTATATGTCTTACTCTTCTTTTGTAACTCACAGCATCTAATTTTCTAGGCAGGTAGCAGGATCTCACCTATCAACTCTTAACAGAACTGAAGGCATTATAAGCTGTTTCTCAAATTAGCATTCAGATTCAATTACTTATGATCCATTTTTCTATGGTAAAAGGAATTGGTCACATTAAAATAGGATATGTCATAATCTTCAATAGGCTACCTTGTTTGTATTACTTATATTTACACTAAACATAATTTAACCTTTTCTTTTGACAGAACATTTTCCTATTATCACTCAAAATTTAGGAACAATCTTGACCAAGAAAAATTGCCTGAAATGAGTCCTTGCTTAAATGGAAGAATTAACTTTTAAGTTCTTTACTGTTGAGGGCATTTGCTTATATATTTTTAAAGTTTGGAATTAAGTGCATTTTTACTTGAAAAAACTATAAAAAGATAAGAAAAATGATGAGATAATAACTGTAACCCCTTGTGTGGTTTTTATATCTATTCCCAGGTTTATACTTTACAGTGGGGCAGTAATGGCAATCAACCTTATACTAAGACACCTTGGCTTGTATTAATGAATAATTTCCCCCACCCCCTGATTTTCTAGGAGCAAAATAGGATTGAAGAAAGAAGAGGTTTGGGAAAATATTTTAAAAATTTGTGCAATATTTTATGGAAAATTGTATTGTCTTCATTGTCTATTAAAAGAGTATAAACCAGGGAGAATAAATTTATGGCTATTGCTTTTTACTCCTCAAGAGACAGGAAAATGAACATTCTGCCTGAACTGCTCTAATATAAGGTCCTTGCAGAACAATTTCATTAAATGGTCTTAGTAGGACAGAGTGATGGTCTCTGCCATTGGTAGGAAAAGTAATGGCCTATTTCTGGATAAATCACATTGTGATCTGAGCAGTGTACAGACATAATAATGTGGTAGCCAAGGGTACTGATGATGTATGTTTGCTGGTGTCAGTAAATGGGTAGAAAAGCATTGATTGAATGATAGTCTTGACATTCAGACTTAATATTTATGTAGTGCAGTGTGAAGCAAGTAGAATGATAGTATTCTTGTGTTGCACAACTCTTTTTGGAAAATTATCTCTGTGTTAACTTAAAGCTACACTAGAGTATGCTTATGTTAGAGTAGGAAATATTAGAATAAAACTCAAGATCTAGAAAATATTTGGAGATGCCTATATGGGAAATCAAAAATTTTAGTTGATTACTAGATTATGGCCTGCAATGATCTACTCTCAGGCCTATTTTAAGTTATAGTCATGTTAGGACACGGAAAGATGTTATCAGGGTCCTCCGTGAAATAAAGCGAGTGTAGATAGCTTTAAATGGAACTCATTTTATTAGTTAATTTATTAGTTAATAAAATGAGTTCCATTTAAAGCTATCTACACTCACTTTATTTCTTTTACACGAGTTTATCAGCAATAGTATTAAATTTGGGGATCAACAGATATTTGTTTAATTAAAACTGGCCTAATTTGTTTCTCTTCTCAAAGGCCATGGATAAATAATACAATGTGCTTAATATCTGATTACCATTGAGGTGATTGATTTGAACTACAAAAGTGAGATGAAACCCATTAAATTATGCATTTTTTTATTAATGACTTTTTATTAATGACCTTTTTGCAAAGAAAATCGTGTAGAGTTTTAAAAGTATATAAAGGTAACACCAATTTTTATCATTAAATTACCTACGGCTAATAGTATTATCCTGATATATTTTGGCAAATCCATTATCTTTTTTGCTGGCCTTTTTGCTCACAATAAAGAACGTATTTATTCAATATCCACTCTTTTTCTTAAGAATTCAAATGCACCTTATATCCACAGGAAAATCCTCTGACTATTGTATAATTTGACAAATTGTTGAGAACTCTGTACATGCAGTAGTAATTTGTCTCTGTTTCCAGACTTGATTTAGCTTTATTCTTTTTCTCATAGGCATTCTGAAATATTTATGACGAAGTGCATTGGTAATCTGATGTGGGAGTCCTGTGAGAAACAAAAAGAACTAATTACTAGCAAATTTACAACCACCAGCACATCCTTTCAAATTCTGTGCAACTTTTAAAATAAGTAAAATAATGGATAAAATAATAATATGAACTTAATAATTTAAAAAATTCTATAATTGTTTTATTTCTCAATTCTTGCACATTTCATCAGTTGATCATTAACCCGATCATGTTAGTTCTGAATTCAAATGTAGTGAACACCTGCTTTGGTTCTAGAGTAATTAATCAAGCAATGTTCAAGATAAGTGGAGTTGGCCTTGATTGCTCAGGTGTTTATGTACGAGGGTTTTCCTGCAAGCATATTTTAGTTGTAATATTCCGGTGAATAATCAGAAGCCAATTTGGGGTAAGTACCTTAGAAATAAATAGCTTTTGAATAAGTATATATGAAATAACATTGTGTATGAGTGTTTAGTAAAGTAAGGAATGGCATTTCAATTTGCTTTGGTGTAAAAATCATTTGAATTTGTTTAATTAACATATCGCTTTTATTCTCCTTAAATGAATTTCACTACAAATCAGAAGACCCAGTTCTTATAGGACTATTCATCAGGTTGTTTAGTTCAGCAGTACTTTGTGCTTTCTGATAAGATATGATCCAAAACCCAATGAGGCAAGTGAATTTGTAAAACAGATATTTGTCTGAGGTTATAATTTATTAAGTGCTTAGAAATTTTCTAGAAAAAATGGATACTCAAATAATACAAATTTAATTATTAAGATTATTAATAATATTGAGAAGGAAACTCTAATACTGAGATTCTACCGCAAAGAAAAACTTACATTTTTAATAATACTGTTCATTATTCTAATATAAACCAAATATATAAAGCTATATCTAATGTATTTCCACTTGATAACTTAAAAGTACTAATAACATTTTGACTGAGTATCTACAAGCACATATTTTGATCAGAAGTCTTCTGAGAAATTGAATATATTAGAAGATAATGATACATAGACATTTATTTTGCATGTAAAACTTCTCTTACTCACTGGTTTTTAACTATTATTGCACTGTCATTTACAAGCTTGTATGCTAAATTAATCCCTAATGAAACATTTGCTTGGTATTAATAGCATATGTCTACATCTAAAGTTTCCCAACACATTTTCTAACAATTGCCTTGGATTGTTTTTTGAGATTTTTGTCTTTTGCAAATGTATGTCTAAACAAATACAGTTTAACAAAATACATTGAAAGATAATTTGAAATATCTAAATAATAACTCCATAGTTTAGTTTGGAAGAAAATTTGACTATTAGTAATCTTTATATATAAATACAGTTGTTCTTAGTGACTCCTACCCATTTGTGGGTCATGGTGGCCCCCTTAATGATCTGCAAAACACTCTAGAAATGTAAGTCTCTACTTAAGGCTGACAACACACTATTCTGAAGACTTTCATCTTTACCACTAATTAATGGTTACGTTCTGGTAACTTACTGATGGATACGTTTTTAAGGGTTACTAACATGTGTTATTTATAAGGTAAAATTATTGTTACTAAAATTTATGAGGCCTTGGAGTCAGCATTCTACCAAATATGTGGTAATATTGCAAAACTAATTCTGCTTGAGGTATAATCAAATGGTTGAATTTCCTGCAATTTTAGTGGAGAGCACTTTAATAGGGTATTATTAATCTTGTGAATTGTTTATGGTTTTCAATTGCTGCTACTCTTATGTTAGTATTTTTGTCAATTCTTTGATATTATATTTCATTTATTTATATTTTTTCTTTTACAATTTCAACTTTTATTACAGATTAAAAGGTACATGTGCAGGTTTGCTACATGGGTATATGGCCTGACACTAAGGTATAAATGATCTCATCACCCAGGTAGTGAGCATTGTACTTTATTGTATCATTTATATTTGATTGCCATTTTGTCTCAAACTTTGCAGGTTTTCTGCATTGCATTTTTCTTCTTTTGGAAAAGCAGGAAGAGGGCTTTGGGTTATTTTGTCCTAAGAAATAAAGAGTGAGGAAAATTGTAAAAAGTTAGCCCGATTACTCAGTTATTTTAGAATACATTAATTTTCTAATATTATAGGTCTAAAATCACACGGGAGTAAGTCTGTCTTTATTCCATTTCTCCTCGTGATGTATAAATTACTGTAGAGTAGACTGCACAGAAGGTTTACCTGATGTCAGAGTTACAGTTATCCCACTTAAAAAGCATGAGAAAAGATAGAAAAAACTATTGTATAACTATTTGGAGATTCCATTGCCATTGATAACATTCCGACACTGCAGTGTATTTTTTGATTTTTGTTACAAAGCTACAAGTACATTTTCTACTGGTTCTTGAAGATATATAAGCAATACCATTAGCACTTGAACCATTTTTTCTAAACAGATGATACTTAGAAATCTAATTGTATAGAGTTCACTGGTGCTAGTAAGTTCTATTAAGATAGAAAGCTACAATAGGTAGAAAGTTTTCTGTTGAGCTCTCTATGGAAAACTCTATTTTGAAAATGAATACATTTTGATTTAAACGATACAGAGGAATCAAAATGGACACAATCTTGTTGTGGAGTCTCCTATTGCTGTTTTTTGGAAGTCAAGCCTCAAGACGCTCAGCTAAAAAAAATACCGAATTTGCAGTGGATCTTTATCAAGAGCTTTCCTTATCTCATAAGAACAACATTATATTTTCACCCCTTGGAATAACTTTGGTTCTTGAGATGGTACAACTGGGAGCCAAAGGAAAAGCAGAGCAGCAGATAAGACAAACTTTAAAACAACAGGAAACCTCAGCTGGTGAGACCCTTACATCTCCTTACTTATACTGGATAAGATAAGGACACATTCATTTTTTAATATTAGAAGTTCAGGATAAAAATATTTTAATAAGTGAAAATGTAATGAAAAGTAGAAAATCGTAATAAAATGGAGAATTGTAAATATAATTTTCATTTGTTTAGAATTATTTCCTCTAAAAAGTTACAAAAATTATTGAGAAATTGACATCTGTGTAAATGTAAAATTAAGTATATATTTGTACATTTTCTTCTGGTTTGTTTTAGCCAGTTTTAATTACTTAAGATTATATTGGGCGTGCATATGTGTGTGTATGTACTTAGTCATAAAATATACATCTATATACATACATATTATTTCACTATCACTATGTTGTGATCATTTTCCCATGTAATGGAACTGATTCAAAATACAATTTTAATTACTGTATCTTATTAGAAATACCGTTACTTATTTAGCCTTTCTTCAGTAGGTTGTCTCCAACATTTCTTTTTAAAAAAATGCACCTTATCTGTAACAAGACCAAGAAAAAACATTAATTTCTTCATTTTAAGAGGTTGTTAGTAGTTTTAAAAGGAAAGTAGGAAAAAAAAAGGATTTAAATCATCAGAGGTCTTTGTGCTTGTGAATGCTGGTTGTTTTGTTGGAGTCTCCTCATGGTCTGTCTGGGATAGTGTCTATCCCTCTTACTGGGATATTGTGCTTTTGTGCTGGCATCCCATTTGAAAGAATTGTTGCTCGGCTGGCGTGGTGGCTCACACCTGTAATCTCGACACTTTGGGAGGCTGATGCGGTGGATCACTTGAGGTCAGGAATTCGAGACCAGGTTGGCCAATGTGGTGAAACCTCATCTCTACTAGAAATGCAAAAATTTGCAGGGCATGGTGGCATGTGCCTATAGTCTCAGCTACTCAAGAGACTGAGGCTGAAGAAGTGCTTCAAACCAGGAGGTAGAAGTTGCAGTGAGCTGAGATCGTGCCACTGCACTCCAGCCAGGCAACACAACAGACTCCATCTCAAAAAAAAAAAAAAAAAAAAAAAAAAAAAAAAAAAAAAAGTTGTTGCTCATCTCCTTAGCTATCTCATCCTCTCAGTTTCTGTAGTTGTTTTAATTTTCAGCTTTTGGATTACTCTGAGATACTGTGTTTTAAATATAGATTTTTGATTTGGGAATTTAGTTGCTACAACTATAATTTCAGTATATTTTTCTTGTCACAGGGTAACTGTATTTATAAATTTGCTTTCCTGAAAATACTATTTACAAGATTGTATTTGCTTCATTTTAAATAAAGACAATTTTATACAGAAAAGAAGTTGGTGATAGTGAAGTGAATTGTAAGAATTTTTCTTTGCAAATAGTGCATACTGAAGTCAATGTATTCCAGATTTAACTTGATTAATTTCAGCAAATCCCACTACACCACTCCCAGAAATGTTTAAATCACATGCTATAGCTTTGAAAAAGTAATACAATATTTGTGAAGATACATAAATTAGAGTCTGTGGAAACTAAATGACTTTAAATGGATACATCATATAGAGAAACACAGAAGTTTTAACAAGTGTGAATTGTGAATATGATAAAGTAATAATAATAATGCACTGTCAAAAATACAGATAGCATATCAGCCACTGTTTCATGCGCTTAATGTATATTCTCTCATTTAATATTTATAGTTAGTTTGTTAGGCAAACAACCTTCTAATAAACCTCAGAAAATTGAGACAAAGAAAGGTTAAATAATTTGCTCAGCACTAATTCCTAAAATAATTCAGTGACAATTAAGAATATAAGAGCAATATATTCTCATTAATACATTAATAAGAATATGAATTATTATATATTATGTAAGACTCTCAGTGTCCTCAGGTCTTCTTCTTTACTTCATTGTCAAAACATCTGCTCTGAATTTACCACCTCCGTTTTGCTGAACATCTGTTAATACTCCCTTTTACTTTACCTCTGTTAGTGCTGATGACGAATGAAAGGCAAAATTGAAGGTGCTTCTTTTTTCCACAGGGTTTGAAAAGAGAACGGGACATGAATTCCTGTCCCAGTTCTGCAACTAAATGACCTTGTGATTTGGCACAAGTAACGTCACTTGTGAAGCTTCTTAATCTCTCTGGGCCTCAGATTCCTCACTGTAAAAAGAAAAGTTGAGGTTAGGTGATTTATTTGGACCTTCTGGCTGAAATAATCTATAATTCTATGACTACCTTTGTTTTCATCTTTGGATCTCCCATATGCACACAAAATTGGCTTTTAGACTTTTACTAGCAGAAGAGAACATGCACTGAATTTTAGAACATTTTCTGGAGGTCTGGTACAATCAAATCAAGAGCCACATTCACCCATGACCTGTGGGTTATCCATGGCTCTATTTTAGAAAATGAAATAAACTTGTTCTCATTACTTATTAGGAGATATATATATACACACACACACATATACATATATATACATATATACACATATATATGTATACATATGTGTATATATACATTTTTTTGATCTGTGCTAAAAATGTCATTAATCTAGAAACCAAATAAAATTTATAGAGCAGCTAATGTTATATTCTTCTCCAGACTTATACTGCTTGGTGACGTTTTTTTCATTGACTTCTGAGTTCAACGATTTATCAAAGGGCAGCTGTTTGTCACCTAGGCTTAGACCTTAAGTACATGACATGTACTGTTTGCTTTCACAAATGATTTGGAACTACTTTTTCTCCCCTTATTTTTTTTTTATTCCTTTAAAAATGTTCATGTATTTCAGATTTCTGAAAATTAGTTTCAGATTCTGTCACTTCATTTCTGACCTTAATTAATTCTTTTGGAAAAGCTCTCATGTCTTTACTCAGAAAGGCTTTTCTGGAGCCGCCTAGCGATGGAGATATTTGTTTCAGGCTTCAAATAGCAATAAATGGTTACATCTGAAATCATTACATAAATCGTAAAATGGCTTAACTTTCTTCCCTTCCTAATGTAAGGAATTTCAGGGTTATAAAGAATTACTGAAATTCTTCAGATCTAATCATATGGAAGCAAGTTTTTTTAATATCTGAAATTGTTTATACCTGTGTCTATATACTAGTTAACAGAGAATCCTGGAGTTTGAAATATAATGTAATATACTTCATAAAGCCTCCTGTGAGATTGTGAGAATGCCAGGCCAAAAAGGCAAGTAGGGACTGAAATGTAGTCTCTACCCAGCTGGACAGGATGAGAGGCCAAGGAGCTGCCCAGCCCCCAGAGAGGGAACTATTTTTATTTGCACAAAGATGCCCTATGGGCTGCTAGCTTTCTGATTTTAAAAAAATGTATTTACACAAGCATAGGTACACACACACACATCCTCCTTATTTCCAATAGAAATCTAGTAGTAAATCCCTTTTAATAATACCCAGTTTTCTTGAATAAAGATTAATTGAATATATCAACTTCTACATTATGAAAGTGGCATTTGCAGTATTTAACTGAAAATATAATGAAGGCCCTGAAAGAACCTGTTTGAAATAGAGTTACAAGACTTAATGATTGAGTTCTAAGATTAAGCCAGAAGGAAATGAAAACTGTCAGTACACTTTGGCAATGAACAGGAAGCTATTGAACCAAATATCAGGGTAGACTTCTCTCATAGGCATATATAGCTTCCGGACAACACGGCAGTCAGAACAGTCCAAAAATAAACAATAGGCCTAAAGTGATTATTTCAGTTGACTCTGACTGACTTATTTTGGCTAGTGGTTAGAGTTAAAATGGTTAAAGATTTTTATGGTTGATGTCGACAGCCAAAGTATATAAATTCATGAATTGTAGAAATAGGCAATTCTGATTCTTACGCATCTCTAGAGATGATTACAGAGGTTGCCTTGTAAATTTTAAAACCTGTACAGGTGCGGTTGCTTATAAGAGAACAATTTTTTTCTTCAGCTGAAATAAAAGTAATATTGAAAAGGATTGCTCATCACTGTCATATCCCCATCAGCATTCATTAGCATTCCCTTTTCATAGGAATCACATGCTCACGTTATGCAAAGAATAAGATTCTAAACATAAACTTCAACAACTAAAAATGAGCTAAATGTGACTATCAAGAGGGACTTCCCTTCAGCTTCTATAAATGCATATTCTTGTTTTTGACAAATTTCAAATTTACATGGACGTTCTTTTTTCCATATAAAAGATGATTTCTCTACAAAATGCATATTCTACAGGAGATACATCCTTAAAATATTTATATTAACTTTGAAGGGATTGTTAGTTATACCTAAGGGTGCAAAAAATGGTGATATGAATCAGAGTGCTTAGATAGCAAAGCTGAAAATCTGTTGTTTTTATGTTGTTCAATATGCCAATATGTATTAAAATTATTTTCTAGGGGAAGGATTTTTTGTACTGAAGTCATTTTTCTCTGCCATCTCAGAGAAAAAACAGGAATTTACATTTAATCTTGCCAATGCCCTCTACCTTCAAGAAGGATTCACTGTGAAAGAACAGTATCTCCATGGCAACAAGGAATTTTTTCAGAGTGCTATAAAACTGGTGGATTTTCAAGATGCAAAGGCTTGTGCAGAGATGATAAGTACCTGGGTAGAAAGAAAAACAGATGGTAAAGTTTCCCATTTTTTCTAAAATTATTATTTGCCATTGTATTCATGGTTTTTAATATCCTAAAGTAAAGAATGGCTGAATATTTTCCTACTGCACTATGGATCAGAGGAATCAAATGTCCTATTTCATTTCATTGTTATTTAAATTAATATTAAATTACAAAACTGGAAAGAAATTGTAAGCTGCTTTGAAAAGTATACTGATTATTTTATTTTTAGAGATACTTGCTTATAGACTTTTTAATGAAATAATTTTAATAATAATTTTTGTTAAAACCTAGATTTTTCAGGTATAAAAGCAGAAATAATCTCTTTGGCTAGGTAGAAGTTAAATCTGTCAATCCCAAATGGCTTCTTTCCCACAGATGCTGAAAACGATTAACACATTTTAGTTGAATGTGTTAATATTTAATAATAAATGTTAATAGTTCTATCATAAACATGGTAGTCCAAACTTTAAAGGCAAGCTAGCAAAAATTTCATAGTTTACTACAGAGGGATATAGTAAATTTAAATTCATACAAATCTCAGTTGAAATCTTGGAAAGTTATAAGCTATGCTCCATTTAAAATGAAGATATTATTAAAACATTTCAGAATTCTTTGGAATTTTAATAATAATATATGTGAAGTGACAAGCATATACCAAGCCCTCAATTAATAGTACTTTGTTTCTTTATTTAATCAGCTACGAAAACTGTTGTTATAAGACATATGCCTTATAGGAAGCCTTATATGGGGAAGCATAAGTTGAAAGTGTGAGATAAGTGTGGTGAGTCATGTTCACAGCTGTGGGAAATGAGGACATCACTAGACAGCTCCATGGCACCCAGTCATGCCTATTTCTCATAACTTGGAAAAACTCACTGGACATAGAAGTAGGAGATCAGTTATCTGGAGGAAAATAATCATGCTAGTAACCTCCATTCTCTTCCCTTTCCAATGGTCAGTGGACGCAGCTGTCACACTGGCAAGTTTGGGTGTACCATTAACTTACTTATGACGACTGACATGTTAGAAGACCTTGAAATAGACAGAATAATAACAGTAAATATGGAAGAAGAAATATCTTTATTCTTTATGTCTGACATACAATGGATACAAATGATCTTACTGAAGAGAGTCTACGTATATCTAAGTTTGCCTAAAACAGTCTCATATTTCTAATTTCGTAGTGAAATTCCATTTGCACCTGTTTCTTCATGAAATATTTAACAGCAATCCTGTTTATTCTCAAATTTACCATATTTAGATGATAACATGCCCTATTCAAAACTGATCTGCAAAAGACACTTTTGCTTTAATTCTATTCAAAGCGATTCCACTGAATCACTATTGCACATTTCTTCTTACCTCCTCCTCCACCCACTTCCTAGGAAAAATTAAAGACATGTTTTCAGGGGAAGAATTTGGCCCTCTGACTCGGCTTGTCCTGGTGAATGCTATTTATTTCAAAGGAGATTGGAAACAGAAATTCAGAAAAGAGGACACACAGCTGATAAATTTTACTAAGAAAAATGGTTCAACTGTCAAAATTCCAATGATGAAGGCTCTTCTGAGAACAAAATATGGTAATGTGAGAAACCACAGTTCCTAAGCATAGTCTTGAGAATTGCCAAGTATATTTGATATTTTATTTTGTCTATTCCAGGTTATTTTTCTGAATCTTCTGTGAACTACCAAGTTTTAGAATTGTCTTATAAAGGTGATGAATTTAGCTTAATTACCATACTTCCTGCAGAAGGTATGGATATAGAAGAAGTGGAAAAACTAATTACTGCTCAGCAAATCCTAAAATGGCTCTCTGAGATGCAAGAAGAGGAAGTGGAAATAAGCCTCCCTAGGTTAGTGATGTTATTTTATTATACGAGTTCTTACGTTTCCACTTACGTAGGATTTTGAGCAGTCAGCTGAAAGGTAGCAAATACCTGAAAAGTCTATTGACGCAAATGAAAATACAAATGCATTTGGAAATTTTACTCTACTTTTGGATGCTAAAGCAGGGTTTACCTGTGCTAGCATTGCTTTACTGTGAGAAGAACTGAATTTAAGGGCTTAGTTTTCTCTGAAAAAGATAAGTATATGTCTTAAAATTAGAATGTTGGGATTAGAAGGAATTATTGTCTTTTTATTAGGCTAATTTATCTTTCTCCACTTTTTTCCTGATTAGAATTTTTAATATTTATCTCTTGTTAAGAAAAAATAATTATAATGGTGTGTTTTATACAATTGAAAGATATGTCATATCACTTTGACAGATAGTGCTCTAATCATTGAATTATAAACAGAATCCTATAGTCAATTTTAGGTAGTTAGTACAAAATGGAAATTGCAAAGAGTTATCTCAGGAGGCAGTAATTATGAACTAATTTTTTAACATCATGCGTCTAAGGGACAGGAGAAAATTCAAAGAGAAAGTTGTGCCCAAATGACTCAATTCACACTCTACCCAAGCTTTTAAAAAGAGATTTATGTCCAATAGGTTATATACTGTCGTTTTATTTCTAAATTTTCTTTCAGACTCATGAATCCCTAATTATTTTGTGCTCCCCTGTTTCTGGCCATTGGTCTCTTAAACCTCTTGGTTTTTACTTCCTTTTCCACTAAGCCAGGATCTAGTCATTAGTTATTTCAATCATAGTCTCATTAACATTTTTAATGTTTTTGCCTCCTTGTCTTTATCCCTTTCCTAATTCTCTTCTCAATTATCCTCAATTCTGAGTACACTCAAGAAGCCACTCCTGGCCAGGCATGGTGGCTTATGACTATAATCCCAGCACTTTGGGAGGCTGAGGCGGGCAGATCATCTGAGGTCAGGATTTCGAGACCAGACTGGCCAATGTGGTGAAATTCTGTCTTTACTAAAAATATAAAAATTAGCTGGGCATGGTGGTGGGTGCCTGTAATCCCAGCTACTTGGGCGGCTGAGGCAGGAGAATCAGTTGAACATGGAGGTTTGCAGTGAAAGCCGCTCCTGTTCTTCAACTACTGCAACTACTGCAACTGTTGATTTTGTTGGAGCAAAATCCTGGAAAGGAGTAACTTCTGGCCTCACCAAGACTAGAGCTCAGCACTCCTTGCTTACTCTTGAGAACTTTCTTTACTCCTACCCACACCACACCAGGACATTACTTCTCTCCTTCACTTACTACTCTAGGTTGATTTCTCTTACTTCCATCAAGTGTGCCAGTCTCCTATATCCTAAAGAAAACCTATTGTCAGGTAAACTTTCTCCTCTTTATTTATACAAGTCATCTCAAATTTTATGTAAATCTTTATTAATCTTTACCTTCTTTGATATTGTGGAGAAAGAAGTATCCTCTACTTCTCACATCCTAACTCTGGGATCTTGATCAAAGTATTATTAAGCATCCCTTTTTTTCTAGAAAAGCTTTCTTTCTTTAGTCCCCAGGACACTACTGATTTATTTCTTTCTCTCTTTCTGGAAATTTTCCTTGTTCCTTGACTGACTCTTATTTTGTTTCTGTTCCCAAGCAAAAATTTTATCAGTTTCATCTTCAGAATTTTCCTCTTCTTACTCTCTCTGAGAAATATTATTTATCCCCTGTTATTCTGGTTTTTAAAATCTGAATCTCTAACCCCAACTTCTCTTTCATTTCCCAGCCATTTGAATATCTCTACTTGACATTATTCTTTTTTTCAAAGGATTTTTTTAGCACCTACTGTGCCAAACACTGGAGTTTAATGGTGTGTATGACAGATTGTTTACCTTCTAATAATGAAATAATATTTTTTGAAATTAAATTGTTTATTTTCAAAGTTGCTTCTCTTAGCTTTGAAATGATCACTTTCTTGGAGACAAAAACAAAATTACTGAGTTTGAAAACTGTCTGTGACATGTACCACCAGTGGGGTCTCAGGAGAGTCACTTGACCATTTTGAGTTGCGGTTTTCTCAATTTAAAATGTGGATAATGATACTGATTGCCAGATTTTTCAGTCTAAATAATAATGCATAAGCCCCAACCTCAATTGACAAGAAGAAATACAAGCTTTCACCAGAATTTCCTTTGACAGCATTTTTAGGAATCCTTAGAGGAAAGTTTCACAGTCCAAAAATCTGTCCAAGCTGCCACAGTGTAGACAACTTCGAACTGTTTGGCCTTATTCTCAGCATCTCCACTCCAGGGCCACACTTCCCATACAACTACTCCCACAGCGTAGACAACTTTGAACTGTTTGGCCCTATTCTCAGCATCTCCACACAGGGCTACACTCCACACTTCCCATACAACTACTCTCACAGTGTAGACACAGACTTCTCTCTTAATTCTTCCAAGCACAACTGTTATGGGTTGAGTTGCATCCCCCCACCCAGTAACTCAGAATGTTGCCTTATTTGGAGGTTTTTACAGAGTAATGAAAGTGAAGTCATTAGGCCGGGCTGTAATCCAACATGACTGGTGTCATCTGAAAAGGAAAATTTAGACAGAGATATACATGGAGGGAAGATGGTGTGAAGAGACACAGGGGAAAAAATGGTCATCTACAAATCAACGAGAGGCACAGAACAAATTTTTCACTTACAGCCTTCTGAAGAATCCAATACCGCTGATATCTTGATTTTAGACTTCTAGCCTCTGCAAGTGTGAGACGATCTATTTGTGATTTAAGATACCCAGTTTGTAGTACTTTGTTATGGCAGCCCTAGCAAACTAATACAAGAAGAACGACTTCAACGTTTAAGCAAATTTTACTGAAATCTTGGTGATAGTGAAAGGGGCTTACAACATAGAAAGCAATTTAAAACCAGGTACCAATCATGACAGTTCCTTGAGTGTAGACTATTTCTTGTACCAAAGAGTCCTCTTCTGTCCGTTGTTATATTTAGCCTACCATTGCAACGGTACTAGCACCCACCTTCACCCAAAAGAGTTATCTTTACACCTCCCTCCTATTCAGCATTCAGAGTCCTTCACCATTTCCCCGTATAAAGAGAAAGTGACCCAGATTTTCTTCCATGCTTTCTAAGGCCGGTTTCCCAGTTGTGACAAGAATCTATAGTTGCCAGGTGTGGTGGCTTATGCCTGTAATCCCAGCACTTTGGGAGGCCAAGGCAGGAGGATCTCTTGAGCCCAGGAGTGCAAGACCAGCAGGAACAATAAAGAAAGACCCTGTCTTTAGAAAAAAAAAAAAACAAAACATCAGTTGGACATGGTGGTGTGTGCCTGTAGTCCTAGCTATTGTGAAGGATAAGGCAGGAGGATCGCCTGAGCCCATGAGTTTGAGGCTTCAGTGAGCTGTGATCCTGCCACTGCACTCCAGCCTGGGCAGCAAAGCAAGACCCTATCTCCAAAAAAAAAAAAAAAAAAAAAAAATCTATAGCAGAGATTTCAGTGAAAACAATGTTTTCATATCATATAAAATAGCTTATGCCCTCGTCATCTCAAACTCCATCTCCCTCTCACTGGTTCTGCTTGCAAAATGAAAAAGCCCATTGTATTGCTTTCCCCAAACAAAAGAACAATTTGCCTTAAAACCTGAATTTGAATCTTCATTTATATAGAAACAGAAACAATAGTTGGCAGTTGTATCCCCCTTTTCCATACAAATTCCAGCCACCAATGATATTTAAAAACTTGGCAGTTTCAGTTACAGTATCTCATTACATACTTCTATTCATAGCACAAAGTCTGGCAACTAGAAGGTGCTAAATAAATGACAGCTTTATTTTATTTTTTTCTTTGTTAAGAAGATCACTGCCTAGTCAGTACCAAACTAGAAACAATGTCTTCTCTGAATTCTCTGACTCCACTCCTTTCTCTTCTGTGTGGCAGGCCCTTCTCTGTGGTGTCTGACCAATAACTTCCCATTAATCCTCCATGGTTTCCCTTGAAGTTATTGCTTCCATGTAGATATACTCAAATATGCCTAGTTAGAGTGAACCATTCCTTACCTACATTTCTAGAACATTTCAGGAAAATTTACATCATAGCACTTGTTACACGGCATTTTTATTTCTTGCTCACATTCCTGTCTGTCCTATTAAAATGTGATTTCTGGCCGGGCGCGGTGGCTCACGCCTGTAATCCCAGCACTTTGGGAGGCCGAGGCGGGCGGATCACGAGGTCAGGAGATCGAGACCATCCTGGCTAACACGGTGAAACCCCGTCTCTACTAAAAATGCAAAAAATTAGCCGGGCGAGGCGGCGGGCGCCTGTAGTCCCAGCTACTCGGGAGGCTGAGGCAGGAGAATGGCGTGAACCCGGGAGGCGGAGCTTGCAGTGAGCCGAGATCGCGCCATTGCACTCCAGCCTGGGCGACTAAGCGAGACTCTTGTCTCAAAAAAAAAAAAAAAAAAAAAAAAAAAAAATGTGATTTCTGGGACAGCGGGTTAGGTCTCGTTCATTTTAGTTTCTGTTGTTCCTAGCATGCTTCATGGTATATAGTATGTGCTAAATGAGTATTACTGAGTTAAAGTACACAAATAATTTCAAGGAAAGAAATTCTATATTATTTCTCTTTATTTAATTTTAAATATCTTCAAAACCAGAATTCAACTTTCCAGTCACTCTAATTTATTCTCTTTGGGGACCCTGAATGAAGCTTTCCCCCCTTTCCATACATATGGCATCATGAAAAATAGGACATTAGACATTTACTTCAAAACTTCTCTCTAGAGAAGGAAAAGTGAGATTTTTTTTCTAAATTCAGAGGATAGAAATTTGTTATTGTTTAATCACATTAATACAGAATTACATGTAAAATGTGTTCATTTTTTACTAAATTAATGTCTTCTGATTTGTTAAAGGAACAATTTGCTTATGTATTTGGTTCATTAACAATTTTAACTTATCAGAACACGTTTATGAATTAAGTTTCCTGAGCACTAAAATCATGGATTAAAACTTCTGAAATACATTTCTCCCAAAAGGAACAATTTCCTCACAACAAAAGAATACCTGTTGAAAATATGCATTTGGTAAAGAAGAGAGAAAACAACGTAGGCTCAATCAATGTTTGCGGTAGACTGGCAGATTTATATTTTATTACTGAATACTGTGGTTCTTTTACATCTGAATAAATGTGTAATGGCTTTCAAACTGATAACTAAATATTTTGATAAAATTGGAACAGCTTAGTCAACTGCATTAATTCCTAGAGCTGCTATAACAGCACAACGCAATAGAGTAGGTGGCTTAGAACAACAAAAATTTATTCTCTCACAGTCTGGAGGCTAAATGTCAAAATCAAGGTGTCAGCACAACAGGCTCTCACTGAGACTGTTAGGAGAATCCTTCCTTGCCTCTTCCTACCTTCTGATAGTGGCTGGAAGTCCTTGGTGTTCCTCTACTTATAGATAAATCACTCCAATTATTTCTTCTGTTGTCATGTAGCCATCTGTCTTTGTGTGGTGTTCTCATATCTGAGGATACCAATCATATTGGATTAAGGCCCATTCCTATTTCCAAATAAGGTGACATTAAAAGATACTGGGGGTTAGGGCTTCAACACATGAATTTGGGAAAGGGGGTATGCACAATTCAACCCGTAACACCAACTGTAATAAAATCTATATTGTTGTAAAACAAAATAGCTCTTTGGTAGCAAAGTTTAGTACATGCCAAGAAAACAACAACAACAACAACAAAAAAAAACCAACCCATAAGAATGCTTATATTTAAGCTATAGTAGAAAGGAGCATGTGAATGACTATTTATAGTTACTGCTTAAGAAATACTTCCCCTTCCCCTCTATTGTGTATAACTAGTTTAGAATTGAGGCCAATAAGATATCTAAAAATACTCGAGTGCTTTCCATTATTTATTATCTGTAATATACTAGATATATAATTTTGGACATCATCCTGCAATTGAATGTCAGCTAAAATAATTATATTACTTTGTCTAAATGTAGTATGAGATCCTTTAAAAATTTTAGTAATAAAGTTTCCTTTGGTTGAAGAGTCTAAAACAAAATTGCTATACGCCAGATTCTCTCTGTAGAAGAAATATTCTGAAAATATAGTTTAAAAATTGTGTGTATGGGCAAAAATGATAGTTTAATACATATAAGGTAAATAAACACATAACTTTTAGCTTTGTGAAGTGTTAGCATTTATATTTTAATAGTAAATGTTGTGATTTTTATCATCTGACTTGGTTATTCTCCCATTTCACAGATAAGAAAGCTGAGACACTGAGAAGATAAATTGATTGCCATTGAATGAGTATTGACAGGGAAGGATTAGCTCTCATGTCTGTTGGGTCACAGCCTTATTAGTTTGTCACAGCCTTATTAGTTTGGTAATGATTAGAAAGTGTATTTCCTGTTCAAAAACATTGATTGGGATTCTACTGTGGGCAAGAGGCTGGGATAGATGTAAAGCATTAGGTTCTCTACTGATAAGATGGTTACCACCTATTGATAAAATGGAATAGTACTAGATTTGTGCAAGAAATTCACTAAGATGACCCGGCGCGGTGGCTCACGCCTGTAATCCCAGAACTTTGGGAGGCCGAGGCGGGCAGATCACAAGGTCAGGAGATGGAGACCATCCTGGCTAACACGGTGAAACCCCATCTCTACTAAAAAAAATAATAATAATAATACAAAAAATTAGCCGGGCCTGGTGGCGGGCGCCTGTAGTCCCAGCTACTCCGGAGGCTGAGGCGGGAGAATGGCGTGAACCCGGGAGGCGGAGCTTGCAGTGAGCCGAGATCATGCCACTGCACTCCAGCCAGGGCGACTGAGCAAGACTCCTCAAAAAAAAAAAAAAAAAAAAAAAAAAAAAAAAAAAAAAAAAATTCACTACACAGCAATGTACAGTAAGTACTGAAAGAATGGTATAATCAGTAAGCATTAGAAGGTTCACAAAAAGGGAGAGTGCACAGGAAACTGGAATTGTAAACAAAGGCTTCGTGAAAGAAGGACTTGAGTTGGGTTTTAGAAGAGTTGAGGAATAAATCCTATATGCAATGAAGAATTATTGACTATGTCCAAGTAAGGCGATGAAATGATTAAGTCAGTGTTTTAAAAAGGTATATGTAGTAGTCAGAATTGTTCACCTTGGATAACTTGTCTGAAAAATTTCCCTGTTCCTCATTTACCCCCCACCCCTGTCTACGGTCCCTATTTTTCTATATAACTTTTATTTGTCCTTAAAATTAAGTATGAGTTTTAGAAAGGCTTTCTGATCTCTCCATGCAATATCATACAAGCATCTTCTCTTCTCCCCCTGGGAAAAATTCTCCTAGTACCTTGTGTTTATTTCTGCATAGCAATTGCATTAAAATGAATTGTTTGTCTTCCCCTCTGACCCATAAGCTACTTGAGGTGAAGAGCTGTGCATGTTTTCTCTCTGTGACTGCAGCAAAAAGCATGTATATATAAAAAGGTAGCTATTCAATGAACATTTGTTGCTTTAAACTGATCTAGTGGTAATATCCCGGATTTGATAAAGAGGGAAAGACTGAAGCCTAAAAGATCAGTTTAAAAACCACTGCAACAATTCAGACATTAAGTAAAGAGTGTTTAAAGGGAGCAGCTTCACTGGGAATAGTAAGGAACTGGTGAAGTTATTGGAATGTGTGACTAACTAGTAATGGGTTAAGAAGAAATAGGTTGTTTTGGGGTTTCAGGCTCAACTTACTAGAAAACAAGAGGGCTGTGAATTCTTGCTTTTTTGTCGTAGTCCTTATCTGGGCACCATGGACTTCTAGAGAGGTCTAGGATATACTTCCAAGGGTCCTTGAAACCCTGAAATTATTTGCAAGTTTATGCATGTAAGGTTAGGTATGTATTTTCCTTGGGAGAGGCTTTATAGTTCTCACTAAATTTTTGGAAGTCTAGGCCTTTAAACTTGTTAAGCACTACAGTTCTATTCAAAAGTATTTATCTTAATAATAGCCATAGTCTTTCTGAGACGTATCATTCTTTAAAAATATTGACTGATGTGGCACCTCACAGTATCTTTTGTCAATTGTTGAAATCAGATTACTGAAAATAATATTGAAGACCCAGAGCCCTGCCACTTTCTTACTATATAACTTTAAGCAAATTACTTTTCTTTAAGATTTTTCTATTCTATTAAATGCAATAATGATAATACATGCCTCTTACTGTTGTGAGGACTCCATGAGATAATGTGTATACAATTTTTAGTACTCAATGTTAGCTAAATATTATTTGTATTATTACTCATTTAATTCTAACAGTGGCCATATATTATAATGCCAACATCGTAATAGGTGACCCCCCCATCATATCTCATTTAATTCCTCAATCAATTTGATGAAGATCTAGTTTTATGTTCAGGTTACAGACAAGATGGAGACAGGCAAATACCTTGCCTGTGGTCACACAGCTAATTAATGGCTGAGCCAATACTAGAAGAGGTCAGCCAGGCATCTGAAAACAGGTGACTATAGGGCAAGCATGAGAGGGAGCACAGAACAGATCAAGCAGTCAGTGATAGAGTGAGCAGTAGGATGAGAGATCTGGAGTAGCTGTACCAAGGAAACTTTTCAAAACATGTAACACTTACCACATGACATAAAGGGTCATCTTTTTGCTGGTTAGAAATTAATTCTAGGCTTGACCAGCATTGGTTCTATAAGTGGGTGAATGTAAATTGTGTGTGGGTGGAAGGAAGGCAAGGAAAATGAGACTGCATATGCGAATAGATACGTTGTGACCAGCTGCAGTAGTGATTACAAAATGTTCATTTACTTTGACCTATTGGACATGGATAAAAATGGGAATACTAGGCATACATTATGCATCCAGATGTTTCGTATGTGACAGAAAGTATTTTAAATTCAGTCTGTGAGGTTAATAGATTATTTTAATTATTTTACACACACAGACTCTCTCTCTCTCACACACACACACACACACACACAGAGGTAATTGATTGGAAAGTGACTGGAATTTACTGTGTACTCACATAACCATCTAGGGCCACCGTTGTCAAAGATTGTGTTGTATTATTCTCCTCACGAGCAACCCTAAGATTTGGTTTGGTTGATTTCAGCTCTGAACAGTACAAGTGATAGGGTTTGGATTTATGTCTCATGTCAAATTGCAACCCCCAGTGTTGAAGATGGGGCCTGGTGGAAGGTGATGGGATCTTGGGGACAAATTTCCCCCTTCGGTGCTGTGCTCATGGTAGTAGAGTTCTCACGAGATCTGGTTGTTTAAAAGTGTGTAGTCCCTGCCCCCTGTTTCTCTTCCTCCTATTCCAGCCGTGTAAGACATGCCTGTTCCTTTTTGCCTTCAGCCATGATTTTAAGTTTCATGATACCTCCCCAGTAACCAACAAATGCCAGCATCATGCTCCCTGTACAGCCTTTGGAACTGTGACCCAATTAAACCTCTTTTCTTTATAAATTACTCAGTCTCAGGTATTTCTCTCTCTCTCTCTCTCTTTTTTGAGACTCAGGTATTTCTTTATAGCAGTGTGAGAATAGTGTAATACACCAAGAATGACTCAAGCCCACTGTATCAAAGCTGGGATTTCAGATAATAAGGACACAAACCCAGAGGGAAATTGATCCAAGGCTTTTTTTCATTAAAGAAGAACTCTGGGGATAAGGGGAAAGGAAGGGCCAATACCATTCCCCAGTAGGGCCTGGAGGCCAGAAGTAGGTCATTCTTAAAACAAAAATTGGGATTGTTTTTCATTTTTCTGCAGCTTTTATCTATGTGAGATCTGTTTCAGCACAATGGTTACATTTGGGAGTGAATTACTGTCTTTTAAACAAATAGATATTATTTGTATATGCTAAAAATTCCATTCATGATTTAGTTGCTAATTGTTTATCTAGCATTTTGCTGCTCATTCTTTTACCTTTGCCTGCTGTTCTTTTGACAATTTTAGAGGAGGATTAAGGAAAAGGGAAAACGAACCACAACTGGGAGAAATATGAAGACTCATAAACTTTGGAAGAGGGACATTATATATTGACCAATATGGTGGTGTTGAATTATATTTTGATTAGAAGGTAGTGGCAGTTAGCACATTAGCTTTGACTTCAAATAGACCTGAGTTTAAATCATACCTCTGGAACCTACCTTAACCTTCAGCCTGGAAATTAACCTCCTCAGGCTTCTATTTTCTTATACATTAATGGAAATAATAATGCCGACTTCCTTAGATTTTTGTAAAGATTAAAAACTGTAATTTATATTAAGTACCTAACACATGGCAGTGCTTCTTCACACCTGACTATTCATAGCTCCAATAATTAAGGATAATTAGGAATTGGCTGTAGATTATACTTTCATTAGATGGCTGAATGTGTTTCTATTGCTGTAGGTTTCATCGGACTATATTATGAGCAGGACTGTTACTTAAATGACTCTCCAGTGATAATTAGGCATTATTAGAAGTTGTAATAAGTCTTGCGGTATTCTTGTCATTATCCTAAAATTATTGGACTATTATAGCCCATTTATAGGTAGATTAGAACATAGATTCTCCACCCTTTAAAAGCCCATACTCCATTCAGTTTAAAGACTGTGGTAATAAAAACAGGAAAAAAGCAAATCTCCCAAACCATCATGCTGCATATTATCTTTCTTAGTAGGAAGTTACAAGGAAGAAGTTGAAAGCAGTGGGCGTAGAATGAGCTATTTTCATTATCAGCTGATTTTAATGTGCATGTTGTGTCCATTCCCAGGTAGATAGGGTTCTGAATGAGTTGCCATCTTCCAAAAAACCATATTGTTTTGCCAAGAAATAATTTAGTCCCAGTAGAGTTCTGCCACACCATGTTCATTGCTTTGGAGAATTATAATTAAGAAGCTCATTCAGTATTTGCCAGTTAAAACAATGATCTAGTTAGACTGATCGCCCCATCTAATTTCTAGCTCCAGTTATGGGCCTCCTGCTGAATGAACACATATCCTTGAGCACTAGTGTATGCATTCTAACGGGAGCACAGGGGCCAATGCCCAGAGGGCACAGACAAAGCTCCTCAGTAGAAATTGCCTGGAATTTTGCTGATGTCGGAAATATATATAGCTCCCTGTTTAAGATTATTACATATGTCTTTTCTTTCATAAACCAGGTTTCCAATCTGTATTTAAAATGCAAATTAATGCTTTAAGCATCTATGAAGTCAATAAGTACTACCTTCCCCCTGCCCCCCACACACTTTTATTTAAATGGGAAAGTGAGGTTCAGTGATTGCTTTTGATTTGGAATCATAGAAGATCAGTGGCTGAGAAAATCTTTTGGGATTATCTGGTTAAGTTCCCTTTTCACAGGTGAGGCAAATTAAGGCACAGATAGGTGAGCCAGACACTAGCCTCCTAACTTATGGTTCGGTGTTGGAAGCACTGGCTAGCTGCTTTTTTTTTTTTTTTTCCTCTCCTGTAATTTTTGTCTTTTATTTCCTTTGACAGAAATCTGGTTCCCCTTCCTTTATCCTTTTACAGGACCTATTCTGAAGATATTATGCCTGTCCATAAACTGAAGAACATCTCATTGACTGTGACAATGGGCGAGATGAATGATAGGTTATAAATATTTCTCTATTGCTTAATAGCTAACAATCTTCTCCAAGGACTGTGGACTCCTGTTCTCTGCTCATCATGTCATGGACATCTGCCAGGAACCATCTTTGATGGTGTGAAAATCTTGAATACCTAAGAGGGAAATTTTAGACTTACTAGAAAGGAGCCAAGCAATTGAGACCTTAGATATAACTTAGAATTCTCACCTAGTTTTGTTGGGTAATTGTTACTTCAAAAAAATGCAATTTCTGTTCTTTCTTTCCTCCAACCATTTATCTGGGAAGCAAGTTACTGGCAACCCAGAACTGATTGTTGGAGCTGGGGAAAAATGGTGTGAGATGTAAGAAAATGTAACTGAGATAATACAAACAAAAGATTTTACAATATATAATCCTCCAAGACATCCATTAAAAAAATTGATAGCAAAAATGTGCAGTGTTTCAAGACTTTTCTTTTTCTTTTTCTTTTAAATAACAGATTTAAAGTAGAACAAAAAGTAGACTTCAAAGATGTTTTATATTCTTTGAACATAACCGAGATATTTAGTGGTGGCTGCGACCTTTCTGGAATAACAGGTATTATGATAAATAATTCTTATATTATCATGTTAATTTGTTTTGTTAGGACTACATTAACTAACTGAGCTTAAAAACCGAAAGAGCATTCAGCTCTGGTAAATATACACACAGTGAATAAATGTCATAGCATGTTGAGCTGTCTGTAAACAAGTACTTTATTTTATATTTAAGTAGTTTTTCTTAATGAAAGTCAAAAAGCATTTTGGAATGTTAGATAAGCACTCTGGCTATACTTCTAATAAAACTACATAAAAGTGTTATATGGTTTTTTATTTCTGCCCTGTTTGGATTTCCTCATCTGAATAATGGGAATTACAACTTTGAGTCTCTCATCTAAGCAGAGCTAATACAACTCTTAGAAACCAATTTGCAAATGTTAATTCACTAATATGAGAACACATGCAATAGTCATCCATAAGCTGCTGGATGATGAGCGCAATCAAGAAATTGTAATGCTACAGCTTGCAGATTTAGCAATGGTGTCTTTTGGGCTGACAACAAATCTGAGAAGATGGAGCTTTTATGCTCACTTGCACTGGGGGAATCCTGCATGGTTAACACGTTCACTTGCACAACAAAGCCAACACAGTCTATGAATTCTTCGAGTTTCAGTGGTACTCAGTAGTTCAAAAATAACTAGCTAAAAAAAATGGATGAAGAGAGCCAATTTGTCCCAAGTTACTTACCCTCTTTTAAATTCAGTCTTCTGTTCTATAAAAAGGGGCCTAGGCGTGTCTGTCTGATGAGGTTGTAAATCATAACATGAAATACTGCAGAAATGTTTTATGTATTTATTTCTATATAGTTATCTGGGCTTTAGAAACATGTTGTTAATTTAGTCATCATTCATCAATTATGTGGGCAAATGAATAGAATGAAAAACTTTCCTGATGGAGGAGGTGAATGAGGTCACAAATATCAAAGTGTTCATTATCACCTTCACACATGATGTGGCTACTCGTTCTCACACTGACAGATAGATCTGACTTCACTGACAATTTTATCAGCACTAGGTATGAGATGGTCAACATTAAATACTGCAACAGGATGCTCTGTGTGCCCTGAGACACAACTACCTCTTCAACCTTCAATAATCCAAACTATTTGTCATGCACTTCCTTTTCTTAAACTTCTTTCCAGCCATAGGGAGATCACTCAATATGCCTCAGACACTTCAAACAGCCACTTGTTCTGCAAATTCCCAGCAATTTGTGACTTCTAAAAAATCTCCTGTTACAGGCAGATTTTTAAAGAAAATACTTCCAAAATGTTTCATAGAAGACTTTATTCAAGAAAATAACCCAGTGCAGAAAAGAATAAATGTCTAGCATTTTCTGTTCTTTCCCTCTTGAGTTACCTATTTGAGCTGTTTTAACCATTTTGGTTCTGTCTTATTGCCTAGAATAGAATAGTCATAGCCAATGCTGATACCTCTACTGGTAGCTAGGAGCACAGTAAATTCTCTGCTATCTCTACTTATCATTTGTACAATAAACATTCACTAAAGGCTACTATGAAACAGCCCAACACTAGTCTTATGGGCCATCAGTGTGAAAGGGACACTACCTTATATTTATATAGTTCACAAGTTTTGAATGAAATGATTGTACAGAGTTACTTTGGAAACTTTGAGAAAAATATTTGACTTCTCACTCAGTTACTACTCCTTGTGTAACCCGTAGTAAAATACTTAACCTTTCTGAGTGTAAGCATTCCAATCTGTTAAGTGAGACAATATAGTGACTGGGGAAATAAATAAAAGAATGTATGTAAATCATCTACTTTAACATTTGGCACATAGTTAAATATGAAACAGCAAGTGGGAAAAGTATCACATTAATATTACTTGCACATCTAGCAAATGTATTGTTTTCTTGTTCTCTTAATTTAATAACAATGTACTTAGAATTTTTATTTAAAAATTAAAAGAAATAATTATTATGAAGGTACAATGAATGAGTTTATAGAATTCACATTCTTCTAACCTACCATATTTCAGGGCCTGTTCTTTTCCTAAGACTGGGTTTTGTCTGCAGTGAGATGGAACAAAGGAGACTAAGTGGTGTAGTCTAATAGCGAGGGAGTCATTTGGGCTCGTGCCATTGCTAAACTGGGTGAAATTCTTTACTCCTTCCTAACCTGCTTTGTGGTCTTTCCTCTTGGTGTGGGCCACTAGGTCATTCCCTCTATGTTTATTTGTCTTATTCCAGGCAATCCTGGGAGAAGAAGGTGCTTATTTGCCAGACCTTGAGAGAACATTCTCTTGCATTTCAGTTAATTCACACTAATAGAGTAGATGCCCGTCTCTCTCCACTTTGCAGGTTTCTATCACTAGACATACTCAGATGCATTGACTTATTTATTATTGGCTTATATATGACAAATATTTATAGCAAGCCAATTATGAGCCAGGCAGTTTTCTAGAGCATGCTTCCTTTGTCCTCTGAGGAACATTGTCAGATCTATCTTGTCTTGCAAGGCCAGCTTGACATGCCTTCTGGGCTCCCAGTTTCACTTCTTCCTTCTTGAGGAGATTATACTTGCAAGTCACTCTACCAGAAACGCTTCACCTACACATCAGTTCCACCAAGGGGAGAAAAAGGAGCATTCATTCTCAGCTTGTATCCACACCAGAACAAAACGTTGTAAGACACGATCTTATGCTGAAAACTTTAACAGGTTTTAAAGTGTATCTCTGAAGTGATTTTGTAACCGGTGACACGGAAGTTCCTTAGAATTTCATAGCTTCCCCAGATTTGAAGGCAAGTACATTTTATTTTAAACTAAGATCAAAACTAAATACAGAATATAAAAGGCACTTTGGCTTTGAGGTTAAATATATAGAGTGAGATTAATTCAAATCTGGAAAGCCTCTTTCATGCTGTCTATAGACAATGGCTAAGGGAGGAAAAGCTCTCTGTCCCTTCAAATATTTCACTTAGTTGGATACGTGATTTGAGGCTTACATCATTTACCTTTTATATCACAGAAAAACTTGATCTCTCTCTCTCTCTTTCTGTATATATGTCGTGTCTGGAAGAGCTAAGTCTAAATCACCTTTATCTGTAGCAAATTGACTAAATAGGAAAAAGTTCATTTATTTGTCTCCTTGCCTTTGATCATTTGAAAATGTAATTATGCTGGGCGTGGTGGCTCATGCCTGTAGTCCCAGAAACTTGGGAGGCCAAGGCAGGCAGATCACCTGAGGTCAGGAGTTCAAGACCAGCCTGGCCAACATGCCAAAACCCCATCTCTACTAAAAATACAAAAATTAGCCGAGTGTGGGTGTGGTGACAGGCGCCTATAATTCCAGCTGCTTGGGAGGCTGAGATGGTAGAATGGTTTGAATCTGGGAGGCAGAGGTTGCAGTGAGCTGAGATCGTGCCACTGTACTTCAACCTGGGTGACAGAGAAAGACTCCATCTCCAAAAAAAGTAATTAATCTGGGACCTAATAGGTAATGGCTTTTGATTTTAACTCTTAAATACACTTTTGTGTATTTTTTTTTAACCAGATTCATCTGAAGTGTATGTTTCCCAAGTCATGCAGAAAGTTTTCTTTGAGATAAATGAAGATGGCAGTGAAGCTGCAACATCAACTGGTAGGGTGAATGATTTCTGGCCAGGCTAGAAAGAAAGATGGGGAGAGGATGAATATTACGGTGCTGACCCTTTTGAAGTATTGTAATCTTTTTCTTCTGCTATCTAATACACTTCAGGAGGAAAAAAAGGAAATGGTTGTATACGCTGTTCATATTTCTCTTCAGTCACAGCATGATACAAAAAGGAAGGGAAGGAGGAGGAGTTGAGGCCTGTCTACTGATATTTGCTCACTTGTGAATTGGATTGCCTGCGAATTAGCAGATAGGACCTGTGGAGAAAATTTTGGGGTTCAAATATAAAATCATTATTTTTTAGGAATGCTCACCCTTACATAATTGTATTTTATTTCATTCTTTCACTACACCAAGTTAGTCCCCACTTTGCTAATTTGATTCTTGTTATTATCTCTGTGGCAGTGGCTCTCAAACTTAACCTGCACATAAAAATCACCTGGGAAGCTTTAAAAACTCCTATGCCCAGTCCACACCCCAAAATAATTAAATCAGTATTTCTGGAAGTGAAATTCAGACTCCAATATTTTCTTAGGTTTTCCTAAGCGATACCAATGTGCATCGAAGAACCAGTGCTCCATAGTGGTTTGCAGCTTGCCCTTTATATTACAAATGTGGTGCATCGACCAACAACAGCACCACTTGGGAGCTTGTTAGAAATGTAAAATCTCAGGTCCAAAACCTAGACCGACTGAATCAGAATCTGCATTTTGCAAGATCACTAGGAAATTTGTATGTATATTCTAGTTTGAGAACCACTCTTCTAGGCCATATTTCCTTGAACAAATGACATTTTAAATAGCATCTGTGCTACGTGTAAATAATGCTTGAAAAATAATTAGAAAAAAAGCCCTAAAATCAATTAGAAATGGACAAGCAACTTAAATGAATTCCTTATAAGTCTATTTTAATTCCTCATACTATTTGGATTTTAATCAATATTTAAAAGCTATTTATCATTTAAAATGTCTTACTGGTAAATACATAAAAATTGATATTCATTTATTAATTTCCTGATTAATTTGCAATGCTGCATTGGGCCGATGGATTTTGACATCTGGATGAAACACACTGGACTCCATTACGATTTTGTCATCTGAAAGATTTTGCATTGCTGTGCTCAAGGAATTTGGATTGTAGGGGATGAACTATATTAATCTTTGGAGAAGTAAAAAGGTTATATTTGGATGAAATTGCTGGATCATGTAGACAAATTTTCCAGCTGCTTTCAAACAGTACTGAGAAAGTCCTTATAGATTTTTGTTTGATCTCATTATATTGGTGAGGAAACAGTCCCAGCAATGTAAAGTGGCTTACCTGAGGTCATACTATTGATTGACAGCAGCATTTGAACACAACTCATGTTCCCTGACTTTAAGTTCAGAGCTCTTTATGTTATTGCCCACTGTCTCTCATTTTAAGTCTAAACTTTTCTAGGATTCTGTAACAATCACTAAGAGAAAACAGATGAATCAATAGTAAAACTCCTCAGAGTTGTCAGCCTGGATATTTTGACTTTCAGAAATCCACTCAGGGACTGCTCAAAAGCAGAAAAAGTCCAAGTATTCACTGTGAATGGGAATGGGAGTAAAACTGACCTTGCTTTTGGATTTATCTTAATAATTCGTACATGAGCCTATATTCACTGGTTATTTGGGTAACATACTCTTGATGTTCTGGATAGGAGAGTGCCAATCATGTTATCATACTAAGATTATATTTGACTGTTTTACAATTCTAATGATATGTAGTGATTTTATTTTTCCTGGGGTCTGAAAATAACAGTACAAAATAACTATATTATTGGTAAAGACAGTATCTGAATTAAGCATAAAACATTTCATCTAGATAGGAAAAATATGTAACTTTTTATATTTTCCCATTCTAAATATTGACAAATGATATAATGGAGCAGCATAATATCAATTATCACAGAAAGTAATTTTTAAGGCAGCAGATTTCTGCTTCAAATCTCAAATAAAAATCTCACACACATTCACTGCCAAATCCTAAAAACTCTGAGCTCACAGAATAATTTTGAAAGAGTAAGTAAAAAAAAAATTAATTTGAGCTCAGATGTGATTACCACAAACCCGAAGTATAAAAACGAAGTGCAAACATACCTAAATAGGAATTAGGAATTACAAACATTGTAGAAATAAATCATATAATGCAAATAAAAAGTGAACAGAAAATTACTGTTTAAAAGATAAATTTTTTCAACTGCTTTCACTAAATTGAATCTGGTATCTGGCTTTCTTCTTCACTGAGCATAAATATAAAGTTAGAATTATTCTGTGAGTGACCTAATATTTATTCTTCAGTACTTTGGTTTTTAAATTTATTGCAAATTCCTCCATATGTAGAAAATGGTTACTTTTCCACGTTAACTCCTTACACAAAATGACTTTTCCTATCTACAAAATGTATTATGAATATACTTTCTTTACTGATCTTTTAATGCAAGTATCTAAATAACTGTTGTCTCTATTTTATAGGCATACACATCCCTGTGATCATGAGTCTGGCTCAAAACCGATTTGTAGCAAATCATCCATTTCTGTTTATTATGAAGCATAACCCAACAGGTACCGTTTTTGCGAATTCTTTGGGGAACTGATTATGTTAGGCAGAACTAGTTCCAGTTTCTAATTGCAATGCACATACCTGAAGTCATTTGTTCTTTCAATGGATATTTGTTAAGTGCACTTTTATATACCAGGTACTGTATTTTAAGAGAAGACAGAGGCCTAAAATAGGGCAGTGGTAATAATAACTGCCATCATGGCTACTATATATGGTAACCATTTCATATAACCGTCACTAAAGCTGAAACCACTGCAAAAGATTAGACATTTGACTAGTAAAGACACAAAAGCTCAGAGAAAGATTGTATAGTTTGTCTCAGGTTACATAACTAGAAAGTGTCAGAGTGGGAATGCCGGTCAACTGTCTGTGTATGATGCCACATTGGGGATGGAAATTGAGAGGTGTGGAGTTGTGAAAGAACTCAGAGGTGGATGCCAAAACAGTAAGTGACTAGTGTAGGTTCTGAGGGGAAGGAAGGAGTCAAATCTCCAACTTGGTCAACTGGTGAAAGATGATGCAGTTAGGTAAAAAAGGGAGCGTGGAAGTAGTGGATTGGATTGGCATTGGGCACAATGCCAACACAGAGAAATGCAGATTGTCTGGATGGATGCTTCTGCACTTTCTCCTGGGAATAAGAAAAGCCAGAAATGTGAATACAGTGGGAAAACTGTCAAGTTTATGTTTAGGATCCTTCAGCAGTCATAATGCTCATGTGAGAGTTACAAGCCACAGGATAGTAGAAATTACATTTTACTCATCTCTGTATTCAGGCCAATATTTGGCAAAACGCCTTGCACATAATATCAGTTTCCCTATAGACACAGGGTGTGAAATTGGGTAGGGCTCAAGTTCCAGCTGAATTCACTAACAGTTGTGAAACAAGTTGCTTGTCCTTTCTAAGCCACATTTCCCCTGTATCTTATTTGAACATAATAGTAATACTTATCTCATAGAGTTACATAAAAGAATTTTTGAAGCCTGTAACACTGTGCCTGGCACATACTAAGTGTTCATTATGAATAAATTAATATGAATGAGTGAGTGAATAAAAGAAGAAAGGCAAGTGAAAAAGTATAAAGTCATTTACAGGGAGAAGAGACAAAATTAATTGCAGAATCTGAATCTGTTAGATTAACTAGGGATACTGATATTATTGGCCCAGTAAGGGATACATCACTCTTTTTTTGGCTCCATGAAACTCATGCTGAGTGACCCTTCTGAAAGTCATATTTTAAAAACAATGAAAGTTTTAGAATTGATGAGACTGTATTAACACAACTTCAATTCTAGTAATGGATATGTCAGTGTTCAAATGTATTCTAAGTATGTCATTTGATCTCTACGTCTAACCTTTAGATAATTCTAATTTTTCAGAATTAATATATAATTGTGTAGTATGGAACTTCATTGGGCATCAACGCACAAGTAAATAATGGAATTTAGAATAATTATGTTTTACTGTATTTTCCAAGTTGATGACTTGTTATATGCGAAGGCCAAGTAACAGCTATCAGTAAAACAGCAGCAAAAATTCAAAACCCACTTATCTGTTTATTTATGATAATGCTTCACTAGCAGATCTTAATGACAGTTTGAACTGTTTTATGTTCTTTATTGTAATGAGACTTTCTAAACTAGGGTTGCTCCTTTAAAGTATTGTTTAAAATAAATGGACATTCATTTATCAGGGACTGTTCATTGTTACCTAATAAAATATAGAAAGGGCTGTTATCTTAGGATAATACATATTTAGTGATTTATCAATTTTTCTCTTGCAAATGAACTCAAGAAATCATTGAGATTAATGAAGATAGTGATTTAGCATCACCATAGTGAACTATTAAATGGCTTCATGGTATACATAAAATGTATTCTGTTGATGATTTCTGAAGTATGAGGACGAATGATTTCAGGTTTAGTACAACCAATTTTTACGTAGCCTGGAAATTTTCTTTTATCCAAACAGTCCTTTTGTGTAACATCTATACATTATTTGGATTTTCCTATCAGATGAATTTTATATTGCGGTATATTCATCTAAAGCCCTTACTAAGCTAAACTTCTAGAACAATAAAGCACCTTTTTAAGGTTGAGGATATAGGCCCACTTTATAGGCTTTGAGAAGAAAATTGTGAAAGATACTCATGAAAGGTACCATTCCTGAAAAAATAGTCAATTATGATTTTGAAATTGACAGGACTCCAGATATAATGAAAGTTATTGCGTTTAGAACTCTTTTGGGTTATGTGTTGAGGGGAGAAGCAGATTGCAGAATATCCATTAAGAATTTTTTTTCTAGCCATTAGCTTGGTAATGCTATTGTATTGTAATATTAGGAGGTAAAAGTTGCTTACATCTGATGAAGATGTTGTATAAATATGTTGATTCAATATGGGGATACCTATTTAGAAAGGAAGCATGAAGATAAAAAATAATAATCATTTTTGCTTCAGTCTGCCTCTAAATTCTTCACTATTATGTCAAGGGAGATTTTGTTAATCTGCCCAATTTATTAGTGAGTAGATTGATGATGGCATGAAGACTCAATTCAAAATGTGATTCTTCCTGAAGAAACAGATTGAAAAGGCTGGTACTAATGGCTTTTATGTAACATTCTACACTTCTAGGTATTTAAAATTTTAAGATATTATGTTCAATTATAAGTTAGTGTTTATAGAATTTACTTTAAAATGTTTCCAGGCAAACTATTCTAATGAACATTTTAATGCCATAGCATTATGGCATTAGTATTATGAAGATAAAAGAGTCACTGCTTATTCCTATTGCGACTAAATGAAATATCTATTCTGGGAAATGTATTTATGTATCTTTATCTATCTGAAATATTGGGGTATTTGTTTTCTTTTTCCCATAATTATTTTAATATTTTGAAACAAAACATTGTTGACTATAATTATTCATAATAAAAAGTAAAATCTGGGTTGGGCGCAGTGGCTCACGCCTGTAATCCCAGCACTTTGGGAGGCCGAGGAGGGCGGATCACGAGGTCAGGAGATCGAGACCATCCTGGCTAACATGGTGAAACCCTGTCTCTACTAAAAATACAACAAATTAGCCAGACGTAGTGGCGGGCGCCTGTAGTCCCAGCTACTTGGGAGGCTGAGGCAGGAGAATGGTGTGAACCCGGGAGGCGGAGCTTGCAGTGAGCCAAGATCGCTCCATTGCACTCCAGCCTGGGCGACAGAACGAGACTCCGTCTCAAAAGCAAAAACAACAACAACAACAACAAAAACAAAAACAAAACAAACAAACAAAATATATAAAATCTTCTGGAGTTTATATCTATTTTCATGTTATTGGTTCTTCAAAGAGTGTGTCTTTGGACTGAATAGTAGAGTTAATAAAAAAGGGCCATCCTACTATTATTTTAAATACATTTAAATATCATTTTCATTAGCTTTAACATTATGCAAAATTGATCACTTTGGAAATTAACCTTTATTACATCTGAGTGTAAGGAACTTAAGGCAACATTTGACACTGATTGATTTAGGTCACTTCTCTTAACCCAGTTGAAAAGAACGGTGAATAGATTTTGGTACATCATTCTTTCTGTTTTGTCCTTCAGTTCTTAGTTCCTTTTCACTTGCAAACACAGAATGGTTGAAAACAGGTATTTGCATTTATGCTGTATAGTATATCACTTTGGTGAGGATTTGAAAATACTAGAGATATAAAAATATTGTCTTTGGCAGTAAAGTAAGCTTTGATTCAGCGCTGAAAAAGGAGAACTGAGAAGTTGCACTTTTAACCCTGAAGCGTTACATTATATGCATAAAATGATGACTGCTAATGCCTTAAATTTAAAACTCTACCATGCTTATCACCATTTTATTATGCTATGTTCTCCAGACTGGGTCTCTATATTTAGAAGAACACCTCTCTGTCACTTTATTTTTTTTTTACTTCCCTCTATGAAAAACAGGATTAATGCTTTTTCCATGACAAGCTGTAGTGGGTGTTAATTTACTTCATAAATTACCAGAAAATGATTAATAATGATATAATTATGAATTTGAGACAAAGGAGAAGGCTTTGCTATTGGACACCGCCTATTTATCTTACAGAGAAAAAAGACCAAATAATATGTTAAATATTAAGAAAAACTAATTATTGTCAGTTGTTTTCTCCAGAAATTCCTAAAATATGTTTGTTTGTTTGTTTCCCTAGAATCAATTTTGTTTATGGGAAGAGTGACAAATCCTGACACCCAAGAGATAAAAGGAAGAGATTTAGATTCACTGTGAATGAAAACACAGCCTCAGAATAAAAGATGATTTCTCGAAAATAGTTGATTGGCTAAATATCATCATCTTGACAATATTTGCTCTATATCTTATATCTTTTCTGTTTTAAACTGTGCCTGTGTTAATAGATATCTGTCTTGATGAATAAGTAAAGTTAGGTATGCATTTGTTTCTGTTCTTTTTGTATGTTTTAGAAAATCTATGTGCGTCTAAAGCCTTGAGCGTATATAAAATATTACCATTCATATGTTAGAATAATCCTGTCTATAATATCTTAAATATCAAATTCTTGTCTTATATATCAAGTTTATTATATCCTAAAATACTGGACTATTAAACTCACACATAGCCCCATTATCTAGCTATGGGGAGGTAAGGTCAAGAGACCGTGGCCATGGTACATGCCTCTCTGGGGTGTCGCTTAAGACACAGAGATCCAATATTCCTTGCAGTAGAGGAGCTTTGGGCATTTCGCTAATCTTAACTTGTTGTTTGACATGTTACATTTAATAATTTTGAGACATACCAGTTTTTTTCCTACTGATTTATGGTTTTAAAATATATACAATATAGAGATACTGAGCACTTTTGTAAAGCATTCCTCTTTTTATAGGTGAAAGTGGCAGCATAATTAGTGTGACTTAGGAAGCTGAACTTCCACAATTTTACAATACTGAGCCAAGGAAGTGTTAGAGTCAAGATTGTGCACTATAAAGATTAAATGCAGATCCCTTCCCTTGAATACTCTGAAACATCACATCTAAATATCAAAAGCTAAAACTACATTCCAATATTACTTCATGTAACATGTTTCATAGTTTTTCGATTTTCAAGCTAATGTTGTAAAATGCCTTTTGTTTGTTTGTCGTGGGAATTTTGGCAGAGAGCTTAATGATAATGGCTACACCTCACTGAGCCCTAATTGTGTGTTGGGCTCACTGAAGTAAGCACTTTTTACATTATGTTAAATGTACTAAAATTTTTATGAAACAGCATTACCTAAATTCCTGATAAAGAAACTGAGATTCAAAAATGTTATAAAATTAGTCAAAGACACATAACTGATAAATATGGTGGGTAGATTTGAACTCAGAACTACTCGAGCTAGAAGTCTATGGCCTTAATTACTGAATTATATTCCCTTTGCAGGGAAGGAAAAAGTAATTTTCTCTCTACTTCTCATAGCTTTGAGCTAGTATCCATTGTAACAAAAGGCAGGATAGCCAGGTGTGGTGGTTCACATCTGTAATCTCAGCACTTTGAGAGCCTTAGGTGGGAGAATCACTTAAGGCCAGGAGTTCAAGACCAGCCTGGGTCGCATAGTGAGATCCTGTCCAAAAAAAAGTTAAAAATAATAGCCAGGTGTGGTGGCACATGCCTGTGGTCCCAGCTACTCGAGAGGATAAGGCAGAAAGATCACTTGAGTTCAGGAGGTTGAGGCTGCAGTGAACTATGATTATGCTACTGTACTGTAGCCTGGACAATAGAGTGAATCCTCATCTCAAAAAACAAAAGATTCACAAGAGAAAAACAGACATTTGTTAACACATATACCACATGTACACATAGAAGATACCCAGGAAAAAAATGAGTAAATCTCAAAGAAGTGGCTTAGAACTCTGGCTTACATAGCATCTTTGACAAAGAATAATACATTGTTGAAGAAATGACAAAGGAAAAGGACCTTGGATTTTTAAGGGCAGTAAATTGTAGGAAGGCAAATATATGGTAGATAAAGGCTATTTTGTAAAATTTGTTGTGTAGATTCCTGTGGTGATATCTCCAGGATGATAAGCATCTTAAGTCATCTTCAGTGATCAAATTCTGTCCCACTTGGTAGAGAGAGGAGGAGGGATAACTTTGTGAATTTGTATCCTGTTTTTAGGCAAATTGTTTAGGCAAGGCAAATAACTTTTCCTGTATCTACTTCTTCTCAGTTGCCTTTAGCTCAAAATAATCCTTATGCAAAAGTGGCATCTTTTGTAGTGGCATATTCTGCTGTCCTTCATCTTCTACTTTAATTTTCAAAGTCTAGGTATCCATCTACAGAAAAACCGGCAGCAATACTCAAGACATTATGAAGCCAACTTTAGAATGAATTGTGATTGCTTCAAAATCATAACATAGTTGAAAGCAATGTTCATTACTTTCAATTTTAGCATACTTAAGATATAACACAGTAAATACTAATCTATATGTTAGTGACACACATTTGTGGTGTAAATTCCTCACAGCATATCTGTTTTAAAAATATGAGTCTTTGATTCAGGAAGGAGAGAATAACGAGTTAAGAGGATAGTAGTTTTATTCAGGTGTGGTCCACATTCCTGTTTCTCTTGGGTTGGCTGAATTCTTCTGCTCTTCTTTCATGCATTAGATGTCATGCTCTCGGGATTCATTCATTCATTCTACAAATATTGAGCTTCCACTATGTTCCAGGTAGTTTTCTAAGCACAAAGGATATATTAGCGAGCAAATCTGACAAGGTCCTTGTCTTCATAGAGCTGACATTTTACTGGTAGCAGTAAACCAGTGAGCAAATTCAAAAACAAGTTAATTTCAAATGGTAATAACTGATGACATTAATAAAACAGAATAAGAAACTAAGAGGAGTTCAATAATTGAGATAATGTAATAAGATCACTACCCAAGTTTCACTTTAAGTACATATTCTTACAATGTGTTCCTAATATATTTGTTTTCTTTAATAAGATTTGCTAAAAGTCTGCCTCGAGTTCCCTACTGAGGATCCTGAAAGCATTATACAGAAGTTGGGTAATTTTTTTTTCTGATTTCATGTTCTTCTTCCATTTGGCTTAAAAATGGGAGTGTATTCCATAAGCTCTTTATGGAAGAATGAGTAGCCTTCTGGTGTGGATTCAAGCTAAAAAACACCATTTTCTACCACGTTTTGGAAATACTGTTGCCAAACCACTTCCAAAATTAAAACATTTAATTTTTACTTTCAATTGAAAGTAACTCAGTAGTTATTGCAAGTTTGTATCATAAAGGTTACAAGCGCCTGGAATACATTTACAAAACATACATCTATTTATGAAGGAAAATAAGTATGAAATAATTTTCTTTGCTAAACTATATGAAAACTGTAGAATTCACAACAGTCCATAATCAATATGGGATAAAATTGCTGTCAAATTAATACCCCTTGTAAAAGTCCAGTACATCATATATAGGAAATATTTTTATTCCTCATGGAGGCAAAATAATTATTAAAATAGTAATGTTTCTTTTGGAAACTTTGGGTTTTATTGACTTCACATAGCTGTAATTCATGGCGTATTCTAGAGGAGTGGTTACCAGACTGAACTTGGGTCTGCCTGCCTGGCACAGCAAGACCAAACAATGACATTGGGATTTGCAAGAAGAAAAAGTGGGGGCATTTATTTCAGGGCAACAAGCAAGGAGAATCAGGCAGCTCATGCTTAAGATCTGAACTTCCCAGTGGCTTAACTGTAAGAGTTTTTAAAGGCAGGGAGGCAGAGGTTACAGGCAAAGCTATAAATCAATACATGGAGGCTATAGGTTGGTTTGGCCTAAAAAGGTGGGACATCTCAAAGCAGGTGAGTGGGGAGGATGGCATGGCCCACAGATCACAGGTGGATTCAAATGTTTTCTGATCTGTGATTGGTTTGGCTTTGGGCCAGCAGAAAGGAGAGCTGAGCTCTGGCCTGTTAGTATAATTTCCCTCAGGGCCCTCAGGAAGAAATTAAGAACAAAGAATGACAGAGTTTAGTCCTCAGTTCCCCCCATCTGAGATCTATGTGCCAGCAGATGGCTTTTCCATGTGGTGAGGGGTCCAGGTTTCTGAAAAACAACTCAGGGACATATGTGAAGACTTTACCTTTACTTTCTATAGAGAAGCAAACACTGTGGCTCTAGCTTCCTTGGCTATTGTTTTCAGATATTACTGTATTCTTACTTATCAGGTTGCTCCTTTACTTCTCAGGGCTAGGTCGGTGACTGGAATTTCCCCAGAAAGAACTCAAAATTTTCCTTTATTTCCATGCTTTGTGGGTGGCAGGCCCGTAGGAGGGATCCCTGCTTCATCTCAGAATCTGCCACATCACGCAGTACAACTGAAAGGCCAAAGACCTGAGAAAAGGAACAATTTCTTTCTTTGGAGAGGCTTATAACATCTCCTGAATTGGGTAATGATGAGATGGAAACCTTCAAAGGTACAGAGAAAACTTTAGGCAGGTTTCATTAAAAGTCTGTGTCTTAGACCTCTGGAAATAAGATACTTCCTCACTGTGTAGCCTTATACCATTGAAGCATATTCTATGAAGGACTAACCCGCGAGCCATGGATTGGCCTGAGTCTGACTACATGCACTTGGTAGAAGTGTGGGCCTACTTAATTTGTTTGCTTGCAAGAGCATTTGATTTTGTGATTCCCTTCTCCCCTTATTTTCATAGTTCCTCATATGATAATCTCTAAATCTGAAGCCTAAAATTCTAAATGTCAATAATCTCTTTTCTTTCTCCTTTTGATTCCTCAACTGATCACTCTGATGATAAAAAAGGAATCAAAAGTTGAGATATTTTTCACTGTCCAACATTATAATTTTTGGCTTGTCACATCAATTCTCTGGAGCTTCAATGCCCTCACCTATAAAATGAAGGGTTGGTTGGACTAATCCTATTTCAAGTCTTTATTCCAAAGTTCTATCTTGGCAAACCTTGGGTTTCTCCTCAAAGACACATCTTTGAAATAATGTCTTTTGAGTTTTTATTGTCTATAAGCAGTTATTTTGCACAAAACAAAAGTACATTCCACATTTATTTCTCACAAGGATCTTGATCTTTTACATTCTTTATTAATAGTTGTCTCTTTATAGGTTTGAGATTTATTTTTTAAAAACAGCATATATATATTTTCACTCATGTCCACGTGAAGAGACCACCAAACAGGCGCTGTGTGAGCAATAAAGTTTTTTAATCACCTGGGTGCAGGCAGACTGAGTCTGAAAAGAGAGTCAGCAAAGGGGGATGGGTTGGGGCCATTTTGTAAGATTTGGGTAGGAGTGGAAAATTACAGTGAAAGAGGATTGTTCTCTGGCTGGCAGGGGTGGTGGGTCACAAGGTGCTCAATGGGAAGCTTTTGAGCCAGGATGAACCAGGAGAAGGAATTTCACAAGGTAATGTCATCAGGAAAGGCAGGGACCAGCCATTTTCACTTCTTTTGTGATTCTTCACTTGCTTTGGGCCATCTGGACATATATGTGCAGGTAACAGGGGATACGATGGCTTAGCTTGGGCTCAGAGGCCTAACATTCCTGCCTTCTTATATTAAGAAGAAAAATAACATAAAATGGTATTGAAGTATTGGGGCAGTGAAACACTTTTTTGGCAGAGGTGGCATGGAGAGATAATGGGTGATGTTTCTTAGGGCTGGTTCGAATGGGGTTAGGGGTGGCGTGGGAACCTAGAGTGGGACAGGTCAAGTTGAAGGAGGATTTTGTGGTAAGGGGTGACATTGTGGGGTTGTTAGAAGGAGAATTTGTCATATAAAATGACTGGTGATGAGCTGGATACAGTTTTGGATGAATTGAGAAACTAAATGGAAGATACAAGGTCCAAATAAAAGAAGGAGAAAAATAGGTATTAAAGGACTAAAAATTGGGAGGACCCAAGACATCCAATTAGAGAGTGCTCAAGGGGGCTCAGTGTAAATATCCGCTTGGTTGGCAAGGTTTTGGGCTCTATCCTCGAGTTTTTTTATGTTGTCATACACCAGACCAGATTGATTTAGGTAAAAACAACACTGTTCATTTAAAAATATACAGAGTCCTCCTTTTTCAGCAGTGCGTAAGTCAAGGCCTCAGCAGTTTTGGAGGACAACTGCAGCTGAAGAGTCAACTTGGGCCTGGAGGACTGATAAAGTTTGTGATATGTCTGTGGTGCTAGCAGAGAAGTCATTAGAGAGGCTACAGAAGGTCGTGACAAGTTGAAATGCCTGCTATTCCAGTATCGAGGGCAATAGCGGAGACAGAAAGTCCTAAACTGACAAGCAAGGGAATTAGTGGAATAACTCTTTTTTGTTGTTTGGTGTCATGAGGGGAACAGGGAGCTCCTCAGTCCCATTTTCAAACTGAATTTTGGGAGTAAGGAAAACTGGTATGCATTTGCTTGTCCAGTTTGCAGGGAGACACATGTAGGTAGAGGATCCACAGAGGAAGAAGAGACCTTGTGCGAGGCAAAACTGGAAATGCAAAGTAAAAAGATGAGAAAGAGTGCTGAAAGGGGTGTCTTGTACCCAGACTCCTAGGGATCCAGCTCGGGTGGCAGCCATCAGAGGTTGTAATGGGGACTGATGGGGTAAATGTGTAGAGGGAGAGGTTCGATTTTCATGGTGTATGAGTGTCTATGAGCAATCTTTCACTGTTATTTATGGGGCTGGGTATAAGTAAACAAGAAGAGAGCCTGGGAGGAGAGTCTGCTGAGCAAGGGGAAAGTAAGCAAGGATGGAGTGAAAAAGTATCTTCCTTAGCAATAATTACTGCTAATGTTTTAAAGTTGTCAGTATTGATAGATGGCTTATCTGTATTACAGAGCTGGAAGGCTCCAATTGTTTCAGTGACGTGTGTTGTTGGGCTTTGGAGATGAAGAGTGAAGGAACATCGAGAAGGTGAAAGGTTACCCCGGGGAATTCCAGTGGGTCTTTGCCAAGAGATACATAAGGAGTGGCCACAGGAATAGTACTTTGTGTTGTGAGGGATCCAAATATGGGGGGAGTAGAGTTGATATAAGGAGAAACATTTTTTAAAGAAGTGCAGAGAAGGGCGGCAGCTTGCTGATGTGAAATGTCTGGGGAGGTCTTGCTGGACCTGTCTAGAAAGTAAATGAGTTCGTCAGGAGGGTAAAGGTGAGGGCTGTTAAAGGAAGTTCAGAGGTATAGGGAGACAGGAGATATTGCCCAGTCTGTATGTAAGGCAGGGACAGCTGTGTAGGTGCTGGTAGAAAGGGAAATGCAAAGCCAGCAATTGTTTGCTCAGGAGGGATTAGAAAAAGCAAAGGAGAGAGTGAGTCAGGTTGATAGTGTGGTGGAGATAGCTGGGGAGAGGTAGAGGTTGGCATAAGAATGGGAATGAGAATAAGAGTGAGTATGAAAGTAAAGAATAGAACTTCATCAGGGTGAAAGTATTGGAGGGTGCCCTGCCAGCAAAGATCATCTATCCACTCTAAGAGGGAGTTAAGAGTGGCGGTTTGGGGATAGCACCAGAAGATATCAACTGTGATGGCTTGGAGAAACAGTGTAAACCCGCAGTGTAAACAAGAGTTGGGCATTTATGAGTAGTTGAGAAGGGTGAATAGGAGTATGACTAGACAGAAGATAGCAGGGATGACTAGTTTTGGGGGCTCAGTTCAAGTAGTGGGGGTGACTGCATAAAGTCCTGTTGCAAAAAGTAGGGTAAGGATGAACAGACCTAATAGAATGAAGGGATTTATTAGGCTCATAAGAGTGATTACTGTTCTTCAGAAATGTGAGTGAGTTTAAGGGAAGTAGGGGAAAGTGCTTGCGACTTCCAGGAGGAAGAGGAGAAATTAGGCTGGCTGTCAGATGGACATAGCTTTATTCTGGAATGGTGAACCCAGTGGGGAGGATCCTGCAGGCAGAAGGCAGTTGGGGTACTAAAGATGACTAAGTAGCATCTGATCCATTGAGGTTGTAGAGTTTGAGTGGTCAGATTCTTAATAAGAACTGATCGTCTAGCTAGGATGTCTTCATATGGCTGAGAATCTGCAGTAGTCAAGAGAAGATTAGCAGCCTGGCGAATTTCCTGTCTAGCCTGCTGGAGGACTGGAAAATAGTTGCCTAGAGGGCTGGTGTCTCAGATGAGGTTGGGGCTGAGCAAGAAAGTGCATCCACATAAAAGTTCAAATGGACTGTACCCTGTAGCATCTCGAGTACAGGCTCTAATTCTAAGAAGGGCAAGAGGTAAAAGTCCTGTCCAGTCCTTTTTAATTTGGAGGCTGAGCTTGGTGAGGTGTGTCTTTAAAAGACCATTAGTCTGTTCTACCTTTCCTGAAGATTGAGGACAGTAGGGTATATGAAGTTTCCACTGAATACCAAGAGTCTGAGAAACTGCTTGGGTGATTTGACTAGTAAAGGCTGGTCCATTATTGCACTGTATAGAGGTGGGAAGGCCAAACCAAGGAGTTATGTCTGACAGAATGGAAGAAATGACTGTGGTGACCTTCTCAGACCCTGTGGGAAAGGCCTCTACCCATCCAATGAAAGTGTCTACCCAGGCCAAGAGGTATTTTAGTTTCCTGACTCAGGGCATATGAGTAAAGTCAATTTGCCAGTCCTGGGCAGGGGTAAATCCCCAAGTTGATGTGTAGGGAAGGGAGGGGGCCTGAACAATCCCTGAGGGGCAGTAGAATAGCAGATGGAACACTGATAAGTGATTTCCTTAAGGATAGATTTCCACAATGGAAAGGAAATGAGAGGTTCTAAGAGATGGGCTAGTGGCTTATAACATACATGGAAGAGGTTATGAAATGACAACAGAATAGAATGAGTCTATGAGGCTGGAAGGAGATATTTTCCTTGATCCAAGAACCATTTGCCTTGTGTGGGAAGAGATTGATAGGTGGAAGTTTCAGTGGGGCAGTAGGTGGGAGTGACCAATGAGAAGGAGAAAAACTGGCCATGAAGGACAGAAGCTGGAATGCTAGCTGTCTCTTTAGCTACCTTATCAGCATAAGCATTGCCTAGAGCAATGGGATTTGATGGCCTTTTGATGGCCCTTGCAGTGAATGACTCCAGTTTCCTTTGGAGGTAAAGCGGCCTTGAGAAGAGTATTTGTTAAAGAGGCATTAATAATGGAGGACCCTTGTGTAGTAAGGAAACCTCTTTCTGCCCGTATAACAGCACGGTGGTTCAGGATATGGAAGGTGTGTTTAGAGTCAGTATAAATATTGATGCATAGTTCCTTTGCAAGAGTGAGAGCCCAAGTTAAGGCAATGAGTTTGGCTTGCTGAGAAGTAGTGGAGGGAGGCAGAGCAATAGCCTCAGTGATAGATGTGGAAGATACTACAGTGTAGCCTGCCTTTGCTGGTGAGTGGCGATTAGGCCAGGTGGAGCTGCCATCAATACACCAAATGTGATCAGGGTGAAGAACAGGAAAGAAGGAAATATGGAGAAATGGGGTGAATGTCAGGTGGATCAGAGAGGTGCAGTCATGGGGGTCAGGTGTGGTATCCAGAATAATGTGGGAGTCCAGATTGAAGTCCGGGCCAGGAACAATGGTAATTGTGTGAGACCCAACAAAGAGTGAGTATAGCTGAAGGAGCCAGGGAGCAGAAAGTACTTGCATCAGGTGTGAGGAAGAAAATAGATTTTGGAAGTTATGAGAGCTGTAGAGAGTGAGTTGAGCATAGTTTGTGCTTTTGAGGGCCTCTAAAAGTTTTAGGGCGGCAGCAGTGGCTGCACGGAGACATGATGGCCAGCCTAAAACAGGAAGGTCAAGTTGTTTGGACAGAAAGGCTACAGGGCACGGTCCCGGTCCTTGTGTAAGAATTCTGACTACACAGCCCTGCACTTCGGCTGTGTGTAATGAAAAGGTTTGGGATGAGTCAGGGAGAACGAGTGTGGGAGCAGTCTCTAAAGCTGTCTTCAAGGAATGGAAAGAGAAGTGGGGAAAAGATTTAGGATCTATGGGGTCAGCTAGGTTTCCTTTTGTGAGTTTATATAATGGTTTTGTTAGGATGACAAAACCAGGTATCCAAAGGCAAAAGTATCCAACCATGCCTAGGAAGGAAAGAAGTTGTTTTGTAGAAGGTGTTGGGGTTTGAGAGATCAGTCACACTCAATCGGCAGGGAGAGCACCTGTATTTTTATGAAGAATTATGCCAAGGTAGGTAACAGATGGAGAAGAAATTTGAGCTTTGGAGGGGGATACCTGATATCCTTTGAGGAATAAATATTGAAGGAGCAGGAGGGTGTCTCGTTGGGAAGATTCAAAAGAGGGGCTACAAAGTAGAAGGTCATCAATATTTGAATAAGATGAAAAGTGGAGGGGTGGAAAGAAAGTAAATCATGTGAAAGAGCTTGACTGAAGTAACAAAGGCTGTCCCTGAAGGCTTGCGGCAGCATAGCCCAGGTAAGCTGCTGGGACTGATGGGTGTCAGGGTCAGTCCAGGTAAAAGCAAAGAGACGTTGGGATGAGAGGAGCAGGGGAATAGTGAAAAAAGCATCTTTAAGATCAAGAACAGAATAGTGAGTTGTGGAGGAAGGTATTGAGGACAAAAGAATGAACGGGTTGGGCACTACAGGGTGGATAGGCAAAACAATTTGGTTGATAAGGCACAGATCCTGAACTAACCTGTAAGACTTGTCCAGTTTTTGGACAGGTGAAATGCGGGAATTGTAAGGAGAGTTTATATAGGTTTTAGAAGCGCATGCTGTAGCAGGCGAGTGATAACAGGTTTTAATCCTTCTAAAGTGTGCTGTGGGATGGGATATTGGCATTGAGTGGGATAAGGGTGATTAGGTTTTAATGGGATAGTAATGGGCACGTGATTGGTTGCCAGGGAGGGAGTACAGGTGTCCTATACTTGTGGGTTAAGGTGGGGGAATACGAGAGGAAGACGCAAAGGAGGCTTTGGATTGGGAACAAGGGTGGCAATGAGACGTGGCTGTAGTCCAGGAATAGTCAGAGAAGCAGATAATTTGGTTAAAAAGTCTCAGCCTAATAAGGGAACTGGGCAGGTTGGGATAACTAAAAAAGAGTGCGTAAAAGAATGTTGTCTAAGTTGGCACTAGAGTGTGAGAGTTTTAGGGAGTTTTGAAGCTTGGCCATCAATACCCACAACAGTTATGGGGGCAAGGAAAACAGGCCCTTGAAAAGAAGGTAATGTGGAGTGGGTAGCCCCCATATAGATTAAACAGGGGATGGACGTACCCTCCACTGTGAGAGTTACCCAAAGCTTGGTGTCCGTGATGGTCCAGGTGGCTTCTGAGGCAATCGGTCAGCGTCAGTCTTCAGCTGCTAAGCCGAGAAGATCTGGGAAGGAGTCAGTCAGAAAGCCTTAGATTAGAGCTTTAGGGGCTCTAGGAGTGGCTGCTGGGAGAGCTGGTCAGTCTGATTTCCAGTGGGTTCCTGCACAGATGAGACAATGGCTTGGGAGGAATCCTGGGCTGTGGGCATTCCTTGGCCCAGTGGCCAGTTTTCTGACACTTGAAGCAAGATCCTGATGGAGGAAGTCCTGTAGGAATGCTTGACTGCTGCAGCTTAGTTGTGTGTGACTTAGGCATTTTGAACTTCTTGTGTGCTGGAGGTGCAGCTGGGTTTTGTCCCCCAAGTAATTGTAAGTCAGCCTGGCAGCCTCCTCTCTATTATTGTACACATTAAAGGCGTGGTTGATTAATTCCTGTTGTGGGATTTGAGGGCTGGATTCTAATTTTTGAAACTTTTTTCCTAATGTCAGGAGCTGACTAGGTGATAAAATTCATGTTTAGAATGAGATGGCCTTCTGACCCTTCAGGGTCTAGGGCTGTAAAACATGTCAGGCTTGTTGCCAAATGAGACATGAACTGGTCTGGGTTTTCATCTTTATCTTGGGTAGTTTCTTTAAGCTTGTCATAATAACAGTTTTGTAAGCTGCCTTTTTAAGCCCTTAAACTAGGCAGGAAATCATGTAATCTCACCTAGCTATACCTGGGGAATCTGCCTGATAGTTCCATGGGGGATCGTCTCGGGGAACTGCTCTAATGCCTTCCTGGAGGTCTGGCTCATGGAGCTGGTGGTTGTCAGCATGCGATTGGGCTAGAGAAAAAACTCTTTGTCGTTCATCTGGGGAGAGGGTAGAAGTTAGGATGACATTTAAGTCACTCCAGGTTAAATTGTAGGACAGAGTTAGATATTGGAATTCCCGTATATATTTAGTGGGGTCTAATGAGAAAGAACCTAATTGCTGACTGATCTGAGAGAGTTCTGATAGAGAAAAAGGCACAGGTACCCTGACTATGCCTTCAGTACTGGTGATCTCTCTAAGAGGAAATTGTTGGGCAGGTCGGGGAGAGCTAGTCACCGAACTAAACTGTAAGCCGGACCGGATGTGAGGAGGGGAGGTGAGAGAAGGATTATAGAGTGGAGGAGCAGAGACTGAGGAAGAATTGGGACTTGACTTGGCCTGGTGAGGAGCATCCTGGAGAGGAGGAGACAGGTCAGATGGGTCTGTAGAAAAGAAAGATTGGAAAGACTCAGCAATGCTTGGGGTTGGGACTGAGGGGACAGGTGGGAGGGAAAGAAGGAGGATCTGGGAGGAATCGCATTGGGAACAGAGACTAGGGAGGGAATGAAGTGTGAAAAATGCCTGAAAGTAAGGCACCTCAGACCATTTGCCCATTTTTTGACAAAAATTACCTAGGTCTTGTAGGATGGAGAAATCGAAAGTGCCATTTTCTGGTCATTTAGAGATGTTGTCAAGTTTGTATTGGGGCCAAGCGGTGTTGCAGAAGAAAATAAGGCATTTAGGTTTTAGGTCAGGTGTGAGCTGAAGAGGTTTTAAGTGTTTGAGAACACAGGCTAAGGGAGAAGAGGGAGGAATAGAGGGTGGAATGTTGCCCATAGTGAAGGAGGCAAGCCCAGAGAAAAGAGAGAGTAGAGACACAGAGAGAAGGGGTGGGGGATGCTTGCCCCCCAAAAAAGTGAAGAGAAAAGAGAAGGTAGAGACATGGAGATAAGGGGAGGTGGGTACTTGACCCCAGGAAAGTGGAGAAGGGGTGGTGAGTGCTTGTCCCCCCGAGGAAAGTGGAGAGAAAAGAGAGGGTAGAGACACAGAGAGAAGGGGCAGGGGGTGCTCATCCCCCAAAAAAGTGGTGCTTGCCACTAAAGGTGAAGGACCAAGGCAGGTGTCCCCACGGTGATCAGACACCTCTGAAACATGGGTGAATAATCAAGCAGGCGTCCCCACAGTGATTAAACACCAACGGAAGACTGTCTTCCCAAGTCTGTGACTGGAGTCGGAGTTTTGGGTTCACGGATAAAACGTGTCTCCTCTGTCTCTAACACAAAACGAAAGGAACTGAAATTAAGAGAAGGGAGAGATTGAAAGATGGTGCCAAGATTGAAAGGAGAAAGAGGTTAAGGGATAGTGAGAGAGCTTGGAGAAGAGAGTAAAAAGAGGCCACTTACCCAATTTAAAATTGGTGAGATGTTCCTTGGGCTGGTTGGTCTGAGGACCCGAGGTCATAGGTGCATCTTTCTCATGGAGCAAAGAGCAAGAAGACAGGGGATTGATCTCCCAAGGGAGGTCCCCCGATCCGAGTCACGGCACCAAATTTCACTTGCATCCATGTAAAGAGACCAACAAACAGGCTTTGTGTGAGCAATAAACCTCTTTAATCACCTGGGTGCAGGCGGGCTGAGTCTGAAAAGAGAGTCAGCGAAGGGAGATAGGGGTGGGGCATTTTATAAGATTTGGGTGGGTAGTGGAAAATTACAGTCAAAGGGGGTTTTCTCTGGCTGGCAGGGGTGGGGGGTCACAAGGTGCTCAGTGGCGGAACTTTTGAGCCAGGTTGAGCCATGAGAAGGAATTTCACAAGGTAATGTCATCAGTTAAGGCAGGGACTGGACATTTTCACTTCTTTTGTGGTGAAATGTCATCAGTTAAGGCAGGAACTGGCCATTTCCACTTCTTTTGTGATTATTCACTTGCTTCAGGCCATCTGGACATATATGTGCAGGTCACAGGGGATACAATGGCTTAGCTTGGGCTCAGAGACCTTACATATATATATGTGTGTGTGTGTGTGTGTATACATATGTATACATATACACACACACACATATATGTATACACAATTTTACTTTTGTGTCAGAGACCTATATCTAGTAAAACTTTTTGACTGCCATTTTGCAATATAGAGCTGGTGCTGGGCAGTGGTGGGCTCACCAGGAAATTCTATTCATCTATACTTGCCTTTACACAAGTGGAGCCTTATAATTGGTTCTCATCAATGGAATGTAGTAGAGATGAGTGTGTCACCTGTGAGCCCAAATGACTAAGAAACAATTGTGCCTTCCTAACTGTTCCATTCTCTGGTACCAGCTTGATGCTAGTGCTCAAGGTGACCCTGTAAGCCATATTTAGAAGATGACAGATCTTCTACTAGTTCTGTGTGTCACAAAGTCCCTCTGCAGCTTTGGCTAAAATAAATCAGTCACACCTGCATTGGACTTTAATCTGAGAACGTTATATTTTCATTGATATTTTGGGGGCTGTTTTGGTGACAGTAGTGGATGGTAATTTGGTATTTTAAATAGGGGCTTCTGTATCCAAATGCAAAATATGTGGCATAATTTGAAGTTGGACAGCCATGACAAGAACAAAAACAAAGAAATAGCAGGCTAGAAGGCAGGAAAGCTATTTAGTTGTGGAGATATTTGGTAAAATTTTTGCCTGTGATAATTTGGAAACACACCATGTGAATACTGACCCAGTATCCAGCCAGAGACTACATTTTCCATTTCCCTTGAACCTGGTGCACTGCTTGATCAGTTCTCACCAGTGAAGTATAAACAGAAATGATATTTGTTACTTCTGGTTGTAGTGGTTAGGAAGAGAAGTTGCCTATTTTTCTTTGTCTTTTGTCCATTCTGTTTGGGTGAGGGAAAAGGGACAAGATGGAGGAAGGTGAACAAGATGGAGCAGTCCCTGTTGTTTCCGGGTTCTTCATCACAGATTTTCCCACGCCCGGGAAAAGAACCAAATCAACTGAGCCTGCGAAGAATGACGTCAAGCCGGGGACACCGAAATTCAAGAAGCCACTCCTACACACATGCCCCAAACTCCTCCCCTTCCAGCTCCCAGGCATAAAAGTCTGCTGCCAGCAGGAGCCGGCGTGACTTCTTCCGCCCCCCACATTCCTGGACCGGAGAACGTCACCGGGGAGCCCCGGCGGGACTTCCCTGGCCCCCCACACCTGAGGACCAGAGAACCTCCCGAGAGTATATGCATATTTGCAAATAAAAGGCTGCCACTTTCTTCGCTTATTTTGGCCTTTATTGATATTTAGTCTTTGCGTCTATTAATAGTAGTAAAAGAGAAACAAAACACATTCCATTAGCTGAATTTCAGCATTAAGGCTGATGATGGAAGCCTTTTATGGAAGATGGCGGAGGCTGCACTAGCCATGGTCCCTGAATGATTATGTGGTTGACATCCATCCTATCCCCTGTGTCACTGCCATTGACCAAGGATTCCAGGAAGAAATACACCAGATAGTGCTAGGCTATAGGAACTAGATAGCTAGTACTCATATAAGTAATACAATTATATTCTTTATACATGTTTTAAATATGTTAGCATGTAGTGTATGTTATCTTAGTTCTGGACATGGTAAAACAAAGTTCTGGAATGCTTATTAAATTGGCCTAATTCTGTGAAAGAAGGTCAGGAGTGCTATTTCAGCATATTTGCCTATGAAAATCACTCAGATCCATAATAATAATGTATCTGCATCAAAAGAGAAGAAAGAACAGAACACAAAAAGCCCCACTAATGTGATGATTTGCTGGCTACACCCATACAGGTCTCTTGGTTGAAATTCTTTCCATAAGCAAAAAGCAACATTTACCTTCTCATTTCTCTCTCTCTCTCTCTCTCTCTCTCTCTCTCTCTCTCTCTCTCTCTCTGTGTGTGTGTGTGTGTGTGTGTGCACGTGGTGGAAGTGAAGTGGCATCTTTTAAAAATATTTATCTTGAACAAATTTTTGACTAATATAAAAAATTTTGCAAGGAGTGAAGACATTGATTTGCCAATGATATTTAAAATCATGTGCTTAGTGCTCCACAGAAAATTACAGAATAAAAGCTGATCTGAGCAAGTTCTCAACTGGGATCTGTGGAGACCAAAACAGATTTTCTGTTAGATTGTATTCACATATTAGATTTGAATCATTTGATGTGTCATGGTTTGTATCACATTGTACATATTCTTATATCCATAAAAACATACAGAGCGAATTTTCTGCAATAAGCTTCCTTTTTAGTAATTAACAATAGCTAATATTTAGGGAGACTTACCATTTCTGAGTAATACATACAGTGTCTTACATAAACCTCACATCTCTGTCACCCTTTATAAAATGAGGCGATTGACTTTCCACAAGGATAAGGAACTTTGCTTCAGGACAAATGGTAGAATCAGTTGTTGAACTCTGGTTCTTTGTCTCAAGATCTCATCTCCAATCACTAAGCCAGTAGTTCTCACCCTTTGCTGTGTGTCAGAGTCACTCTGCGGGCTTGCAACATGGCAAAACCCTGTCTCTACTAAAAAATACAAAATTTAGCTGGGCGTGGTGGTGGGCACCTGTAATTCCAACTACTGGGGAGGCTGAGGCAGGGAGAATTGCTTGAACCTGGGAGGCGGAGGTTGCAGAGACTGGAGATGACACCACTGCACTCCAGCCTGGGCCACAGAGCAAGACTCCATCAAAACAAAAAAATCCCAAAACCTACAGATTGCTGTTCCCCAATCCCCACATTTCTCATTTGGCATGTCTGGGATGTGTCCTAAAAATCGGCATTTCTAAAAAGTTTCTAGGAGATGCTTGTGCTACTGGTTTGGGAACCACACTTTGGGAACAACTGAAGTGAGGTATACTGCTTCTCTTATCTGATTTTATATATATAGATAGATAGATATATGTGTATATATATGTGTGTATATATATATGTATGTGTATATGTATATATATTTGCTATACTCAAAATGATCTAATAATTAGTGATAGAAGAAAAGCCACCAGAGTACAAAATTTAATGAAAACAAATTTAATTAGAAAAGATCGCATTGAAAATCTGTATGAGGCCAGGCATGGTTGCTCACGCCTGTAATCCCAGCATTTTGGGAGGCCTAGGTGAGAGGATTGCTTGAGTCTGGGAGTTTGAAACGAGCCTGTGCAACATAGTGAGACCTCATCTCTACCAAAAACCCCCCAAAATTATCCAGTTGTGGTGTTTCACATGTATAGTTCCAGCTGTTTGGGAATCTGAGGTGAGAGGATTGCTTGATCCTGGTAAGTTGAGCCTGCAATGAGCCATGTTTGTACCACTGCACTCTAGTCAGAGCAGTAGAGTGACATCTTGTCTCAAAAAGAAATCCACATGAAAGAATATAAACAAATGATAAAGATGATGATTACTCATTGCATGAAGAATAAAAGCAAGAATCTTTAGCCAATATCCAAAGCCTTCTACAATTTTATCCCACATTTCTAGACCTCATCTTCACTCATCTGTGATTGGTATACAGCACACCCGCAATCTCCCACATTGGGTGACTGTGTAAGCTGCTTCCTCTGCCTTGGGATGCTTGTCTTTCCCGTTCTGCAAAATTTTTCTGAAAAAACTCTAATTTGGGTTCAAGACCTAATTTAAATATTTCCTTTCCAAATAAGCCATCCAAGGTGTTGTCAGCTTTACTTCTTCTAACACTTCTCTCTATTTCATAATAGTTACTTTTTGAGCTGCTCATATCACAATGAGACAAGAATGAATAATATCTTCTTTCTAACTGAATTATAATGAGATCTTATAATCTTTACATTTCCCATAAGATCTAGGACTCTGATGCATCCTGGAAACACTGTTCAGCAGTGGGTTACCAAATTGAAGTTGTCAAAAACAAAATCAGATCAAGTTAGGAGAAACTTAGTTTATTGTCAAACAGAAAGGATATATCGTGATCTGGGAGATTTCAAATGACTTGATAAGAGGCTTGCCTTACAGCAATTACAACACAGTTTTTATAGCATAAAGGAAAAACTATTTTTGACTGTTTTTTTGTGATAGACTGCCATACATTAACATTCTTTTTAAGGCAAACAGAGCGTTTAGTTTCACTGAATCATGCTGATAAGGATGCAAAGCTTATGTTTTGTGTTTATAACTTAAATTAGCATTTTGGGGAATCAGATTGACTTAAATTTTGGCTCCGTGGTTATAGGAAGTTGACCTTGGGGTATATCTAAACCGTGGCTTCCATTTTTATTTTTCTTTAACAAAGCAAATAAAGAAAATGTGGCACATATACACCATGGAATACTTTGCAGCCATAAAAAAATAATTGAGTTCATATCCTTTGCAGGTACATGGATGAAGCTGGAAACCACCATCCTCAGCAAACTAACATAGGAACAGAAAACCAAATGCCACACGTTCTCACTCATAAGTGAGAGCTGAAAAATGAGAACACATGGACACAGGGAGGGAAACATCACACACTAGGGCTTGTTGGGGTTGGGGAGCAAGGGGAGGGAGAGCATTAGAAAAAATACCTAATACATGTGGAGCTTAAAACCTAGATGATGGGTTGATAGTTGCAGCAAACCACCATGGCACATGTATACCTATGTAACCTGCATGTTCAGCACATGTATTCCGGAACTTAAAGTAAAATTTAAAAAAGTAAATAAAAAACTTTGTTTACTAATTCAGGTACATGTTTGCCTTATTAGTCTGTATAAGGGCCCAAAAGTTATAGAACATTGTATAAGTTAGGGTATCTTTCAACTGTAACAGTGACTCAAAAAAGCGACCCCCAAAATGACTTAAAAATGACAAAAGTTTACTTTGTCAAGTAAAGGAAGTCTCAGCACAGTGGTTTAGCAGTTATCAGAGACTCAATTCCCTTTGGTAACACTGTCCCTCTGGTGTTGCTTTTATGCTCATGATCTGAGGTGGTCTTTGGAGCACAAGTCATCAAATCAATATTCTAAGAAGTAAGATGGAAGCAGAAGAGAAAGGTTCATACCCTTCTTTTAGGAGATTTAAAAATATTCCATACAAAACCTGCCCTTACAACACATTGGCAGTTCCTAGTCACATCATTACTCCTAAATTTGGAGGGGTGTGGGGAAGGCTAGGCAATGTACAAAACTGAAAATAATCAGAGTTTAATTAACTTGAGAGAATGCAAGAATGGGGATTTGATAGGCAACATACCAAATAATCTCTGCTACAATATTCAAATCCATACTCTACCAAAATAAAGAAGACATTTTCTAACATTCTTTTCAAGATATAACCATAAAAATGATTTTTATATTTCAACCTTGGAGTATAATATGCCATGATATCATCAAAATTCTAGTCATGGTCTGTATTTCCGTGGTTTAAAGTTAACGTTCTACCTATTTGTCAGTATTTAGGAAATATTTAGAAAATCACAATTTAATGTATTCGAATTTTCTTCAACAAAATCATATTCTATCTTTAGCATAGCACAATTTATCAAGACTTTTTATTCTTGATCTCTCCTACTCTTTTTCTTACAGTTTAATTGTAATAATGGGAAAAGCATTATTTCTTAAAGAGTTTTACTACTTTAAGACAATGCTCTTCAAATTTGGTAAGTGTTATAAGGCTAGAAGGTACTTATTAAAATGCAGAATAAAGAGCCCAGAAATAAGACTAACATCTACAATCATCTGATTGACAAAGCTGTCAAAATGTAATACTGTCCTGGACACAGGAATGAGCAAAGATTTTGTGACAAAGACACCAAAAGCAATCACAACAAGAGCAAAACTTGATAAGTGTAATCTAACTAAACTTAAGAGCTTCTGCACAGCAAAGGAGCTATCAACAGAGTAAACAGACAACCTACAGAATGGGAGAAAATATTTGCAAACTATTCATCTGAGAAAGGTGTCATATCCAGCGTCTATAAAGAACTTAAACAAATTTACGAGGAAAAAAAAAACATTAAAAAGTGGGCAGAGGACATAAACAGATACTTCTCAAAAGAAGACATACGTATGGCCAGCAAGCAGATGAAAATAAGTTCAATATCACTGATCATTAGAAAAATGAAAATCAAAACCACAATGAGATACCATCTCACACCAGTCTGAATGGCTATTCTTAAAAAGTCAAAAAATAAGAGATGCTGGTGAGGTTGTGAAGAAAATGGGACACTTCAGTTCAAACATTGTGGAAAGCAGTATGGCAATTCCTTAAAGAACTGAAAACAGAACTACCATTCAACCCATCAATCCCATTACTGGTTATATACTCAGAGGAATGTAAATCATTCTACCATCAAGACACATGCACATGCACATGTGTGATGTTTCCCTCCCTGTGTCCATGTGTTCTCATTTTTCAGCTCTCACTTATGAGTGAGAACGTGTGGTGTTTGGTTTTCTGTTCCTGTGTTAGTTTGCTGAGGATGATGGTTTCCAGCTTCATCCATGTCCCTGCAAAGGATATGAACTCAATTCTTTTTTATGGCTGCATAGTTCATTGCAGCAGTATTCACAATAGCAAAGACATGGAATCAACCTAAATGCCCAAAAATTACAGATTGTATAAAGAAAATGTGATACATATATACCACAGAACACTATGCAGCCATAAAAAAGAATGAGATCATGTCTTTTGTGGGAACATGGATGGAGCTGGAGGCTATTTTCCTTAGCAAACTAATGCAGGAACAGAAAACCAAATGCTGCATGTTCTCACTTATAAGTAGGAGCCAAATGATAAGAACTTGTGGACACAAAGAAGGAAATAACAGACACTGGTTCCCTTTTCTTCACAACCTTGCCAGCATCTCTGTTATTTTTTGACTTTTTAAAATAAGTCTACTTGAGGAGGGTGGGAGGATGGAGGAGGCAGAGGAACAGAAAAGATAACTGTTAGGCTCTGGGCTTACTACCTGAGTGGTGAAATAGTATGTACAACAAACCCCCTTGACATGTGTTTACCTATGTAACAAACCTTTACATGTACCCCTAAACCTAAAACAAAAGTTAAAAAAAGGCCCAGCCAGTCATAGTTTCCTAAACACAGAGATTGGTTCAGTGGAAATAATAATTCTAGGCAGGACCCAACAAATTCCTTCCTTTAGATTGCTATATGGATGTTGAACAAGAAATAATATCATTCTTCTGAGATTTCTAAATAGAAAGGATGTGAGGTTGAGATTCCCTAATGGCCATTTCTATCCACTAAAGGCACCTCTGTAAAACAGAGCCAAGTACAGCTATGAGATTGTTGGAGACAAAAATGTTGACTGTGTGGAGGACCCAGTTTTTTTTTTTTTAGTTAAGAGACAGTCATTTCTCTTTCTTTCTTTCTTTCTTTCTTTTTTTTTTTTTCATTACCTGAGACCAGAAGAATCCAGACCAGTACATAGCAAGAGCAAAGAACACCAGGTATAGCATATTGGTTAGATGCATGCCTGCCTGTGCAGACATTATTGTGTGGATTAATCAGCTATACCTCTTTATTTTTTCTGTGGTTACTCTACTTTACAACATTCATCTGTCACTTACCAATATTCTTTCTTGATGTATAAGGTAACAACTTAACCACGGTATACTTCCATTCACTCTCACCATTATTTGTGGATAGTGCTAATACGTTTTACTTCTACACATAATATGAATCCTATAATATATGGTTAAATGTTTGCCTTAAGCTGTCAATTAACTTTGTCAAAAATTAAAAAATAAGAAAATCTCTTATATTGACCCATGTATTTACCATTTCCAAGGCTCTTTTATTTATTTATTTAGATGTGTATTTACATTTTGGTATAACATTTCTTCCACCTAAACTTAAAAAAAATTTTCTTATAGTGAAGGTTTACTGATGACAGATTCAGCTTTTGTGTCTTAAAATATCTTTTCTTTTTTGCCTAAATTTTTGAAATTTTATTTTGCTGGATATAGAATTCTTGGTTGATAATTTAGCACTTTAAAGATATTGCTGCGCTGTGTTCTGCGTGGTGGTATTCTTTATTCCCCTTTAAGTAGTGTGTCTCAGTTTCTACCTGCTTTTTTCAATTTGATTACAATGTGCTGCAGTGTTATTTTCATTGTGTTTACTCTGCTTGGGGTTTGTTGTCTTTATTGGATTTATAAATAGTAAACAGTTAAAATAAAATTTGTGTAAATAGTTAAAATAAAATTTGGAGTATTGTGACCTTTATTTTTCCAAATATTTTTCTTCCCTCTCCATCCCTCTGGTCTTCAATTACTTGTATGATAAATTATATTGCGTTCCTCCACAGAACACTGTAGTTTGTTTGTGTTTTTCTCTGTGTATGAGTTAGTATAGTTTCTTCCATAGTGCCTTTAAGTTCATTTATCTTAACTTAGTAGGTTCTAATTTCTGTTTAGTTTCATCCAGTAAAATTTTCACTTTAGATATTGTATTTTTGAGTTCTAGAAGGTTTATTTTAAAAAATATATTTCCCTTTTCTTCAATTTTTATTAAGGTTATCCTTTAAATTTTTGAATGTATTTACAATATCTATTTTAAGCTCTTATCAGCTAAATTTACTATTAATGTCATTTTGAGGTTTGTCTTCCTATTTACTTATTTCTCTTTTATTTGTGGATCACATGTTTTACTTCTTCTTTTTTTTTTTTTTTTTTTTTTTTTTTGAGACAGAGTCACCCTCTGTCGCCCAGGCTGGAGTGCAGTGGCCGGATCTCAGCTCACTGTAAGCTCCGCCTCCCGGGTTTTAGGCCATTCTCCTGCCTCAGCCTCCCGAGTAGCTGGGACTACAGGCGCCTGCCACCTCGCCCGGCTAGTTTTTTTTTGTATTTTTTAGTAGAGACGGAGCTTCACCGTGTTAGCCAGGATGGTCTGGATCTCCTGACCTCGTGATCCGCCCGTCTCGGCCTCCCAAAGTGCTGGGATTACAGGCTTGAGCCACCGCGCCCGGCCATGTTTTACTTCTTTGCATATGTAGGAATTTTGTCTGGATACTGGACATTATTACTATTATTATTATGTTGTGATTCTGAATTTTATTGATTGCCTTTAAAGAAAGTTGAGCTTTATTTTAGTAGCTAGTGAAATTACTTTCAGATCAACTTGGTCTTTTCAAGGCCAAAGATTAAAAATTCACCTATGTACAAAAAAATGATAACATGAAAGGAAAGGTTATGATTTATATGTAAAAGGGTAAAGTCTTGAGAGAACTTCTGGGAACTACTGATCGATTTCTTTTCCCACTGATTATTAAAGTCAAAATAAATAGCCCCTTAGTTTTACATACTCATTTTTTTTTTCATTATGTCTTCACATTAGCGTCATTCCTTGGCAGAAAACAGCAAAAATCTAGACCCCAACCAGGAAAAAGTAGCTACATATTCTCTCCCAGCACCCTGTGCGATTCAGGCAAACTCTTTCTTGAGTTGCTTTTCCTACCTTTAACATTACCTTGGAAGTTTGTGAATGACCATAGTGGAGAAAAGAACAAGGAGATAACTTTAAATATCATGGGAAATACTGAATTTGACATGGAGCTACTAATCTAAGAACAGATAGGACATGATTAAATGAGTGCTACTCTGGTGCATTTTCAAGAGATTATAAAAAGAAATTTTTACTTGATCAAACCATCTAGAGATTATTGAAGAAAGATAATTTGTATGTTGGAGTATTTGAGCTATCTCAAATATACCAAATTATGGCATACCTTCTTTTTCTTTTATAGATATGTAGAATTCTGTAATTTGATTTTGACTAGATTTTATTAGACCAGTAAGTTAAGATAAAAAATATTAAAACTGAAAAATGCTAGAATAGTCCAATTGTATATGTGGGCATTCAAAGGAAAATGTAATGTTAGTAATATAAGGCATTTAAGTAAAGTCAGTTACTAATTTATTAAGTATGTCTACACTATAAGTAGATGTATAATGATATATAATATGATGAAAAATTAAACCAGTCTACTGCATGGTTCATAGATACATTCAGATTCAATTTAAATTTCACCACAGTGTTTTACACACTAGCAATCTTAAAATAGGACTGTGATTTCCTCTTCAAAATTTTTTTTGGCACAGGATGCCAAAAATATCTAAATTTGGTCAATTCAGTTAAATGTCACAACAAAAAATATTTTCTTTTGGTAAAAATATTTACTTTTCAATTGTTAGGTTAAAGTTGTGATTGTATAATGTACAGCACTTGTTGAAGTATAGCTCGAGGATTTCTAGGGGGTGCCTGAGACTCTCTGAGGTCAAACTATTTACATAATATTATTCAAAGTTTTTTTTTGCCTATTTCACCTAGTGCAGTTTCCATGGGCTACAAGATGTGTAAAATTGCAACAGACTGAATGCAGAGACAGACAGGACTCCATAGCTATTTTCTATTACACATGACATTAAAGAGATATGAAAAATATGAAGAAATGCTACTCTTTGTGATTTTTATTTGAAGAACACAGTTTAAAAATATATTACTTATGTTAACATACATTGAATTTATTACTGTTATTTTGAAATGGATTAATATAAATATTAATTGCTCAGTTTTATTATCTAACATGAGAAATATTTAACTCATTGGCATGCCCAGTAATTTTTAAGTGTGGAAAGGTATCCTGATACCAAAAAGTTGGTGAAACCCTGATTTTATATATATGTCTGCCACATTGACATTAAATAGTTAAACATTAAAAGAATAATCTTAATGAGTAACGGGGGGGGGGAGTGGAAGCATACTTCTGCAAAACTGAGAGTGTATGACACTGAAACAGACACATCACAGAAGATATCTGTGCAATGTGAATAACTATATCAGACATTACAGCATCAAAACCTTTTTTCTCCCTCACACCAGAAAAGAAGACAGAATAACTATAAAATTCTTTGTGTGACTACAGACAGATGGGTGAAAGCAGAATATAGCCATAGGAAGGTCCACAGAGAATCAATGCACATTTGAAAACAAAATTTTTTTAGGGAACATAAAATCATAGAAATTGTTTTTAGAGAACATAAATTAAGAGAAGAGCAAGACATACTTCATTTTCTCAGTGTTTACAAAAATCTTTACAGAGTAAATAAGAAGTTCAAGTAATGTTTAGTGAAGGCTTTTTGGTTACAGAAACTCACTCACACCTAAACAAGAAAGAAAAATTTATTTGAGGATACAGGGGTGTTTGATTACCAAGGGAGAAAGTATAACCAAGCTTCAGGAGGGATCAGAACCTGGAGGTGACCAACATCAAGTCCTCAGGAGGTTATTAAGTTATTGTCCTTCTTTTTGGAAAACCACATTTTAAAAAACATCTTAGCTTCTCTCTGGGATCCTGATAAATTCATTTGCTTCTGTAGATTGCCTATTTTGCTACTTCATGCATATGGCTGAATGTGACCCATGTAAGTTCTCATGTTTACAAGACAAGCCACCAGCAGAGGTTGGCTAGTATCATTAAATTCTGACTGCAAATGGTTAGAATAGTCAGACTGGCTCAATTTAGGGTATATGTCCAACTTTGATCAAGTTAGTTATTGCCTAGAAGTGTTTGGGCACTGAAGCTTATGAAGGACTGTGTTAGCTCTCAAAGAAATGACTTGTAAGCTAGACAAACATTGCATTTCAGTAGCAATAAAAGATATGTAAGTATATCCAACAAATTTCTACTTATCTCTAGATAATTTAGTTACCCTACTCAGTGTCTCAGCCAACCTAATTTCAACACGTAATCACCACAGCTTTAGTGATAGGTGTAAACACTCTCTTTACATATAACGCTAGGTAACTGTCTTGATAGAAGTCCCCCAGACAATTCTCTTTATGAAGTTTGGGGCCCCGAAACCATTGCTACATTGTAATGAACTGTATTTCTTTGGGCAGTAGACTCACCTAAATTAACCTGTGTAAAAATGGGAGCTGATACGACCTGAGAAAGTAACATGGATATGCGTAGGTCTGTAATGGAATCTCCCAGTTGGCTTAGAATTGAGATTAATATTGAAGTACTGTGTCTGGAGTGTTCTTTGAAGACCTGATCACTACTGGTATGTTACAACCATATCCAACTGCATCCACACAATGGAAGGCCTAAATGCTATCCCTCCCCGATAGCCTGAGTTCATGAGACATACACCACCAGTTCTCACATGCAACAACAGGACTTTCCTGGAACAGTCAAAAGATGGACCTATTTTCTAGGAAATGCAGTCTGCTCCCCATCAACCCTGATTAGAAAATGCTGAGAAAATGTAACATTTCTTCTTTTTTGGTCATGAACTATGTCTTTTGTCCTCATAGTTAATGGGAGAAATTAGAAGTGGCATTAAAGCTTGCCTATGTCTTGCCAACATCTGTGCATATGTGTCTCTATGTGGATATTCACTTAGTTAAAGGGAAATAATCATTTCTATAGCTCCACTTTTGAAACTGGAAAGTTGATCTTAATCAGACTAACTTAGTAACTAGGGCAATATGACATATGCTGCAGTGATAGTTCTTTTTATAAAAAATTCATTGAAAATCCCCATTCTCAATGCTTATCATAGCTGTGCACAGAAATTGTATCTTTCTGGTCTTTCAGAGATCTAGGGACTTGATCTGATGGGAATAACTTCCATACCATTGTATAACACAGCTAACAAGTGGTGTTCCTAAAAGAATACGATTTCAAATGTTGACATCAGGTGGTGGTAATAGAAAATAGGACAAGAACTCAAATCTCTTAAATCTTCTCCTGGCTGCCTACTGCTGCTCTGGATTCAGTGTCACCCTCAGACCAAAGCAAGTGAGTCTGTGTTCCAATTGTAAACCTCTGCAGGCCCTCCTATAGCCATGTCCTCTCTCCAAAGAGCTAAAAGTCTTCAAAGTCAAGGGTATTTTGTCTATTCAGAATTTGGGACTCTCTCTCTATAACCATTCTTTGAATGCCTGGAACCCTAAAATTTGCTTCCCAAACAGCCCCAAACCAACTTCCAAGGTTTATGTAGGTCATTTCCTAGAGGGCATCCTCTTTAGGAAATACTGTACTATGAAAGGACCCATCCCAAGATTCAAGAAATAGCCAAAGGACTAACGTTTACAGGGGCAGAGATAGAACTTGGACTTGCAGTATGGGGTGAGCATGCGACCAGGACTTTTCTTGTGTGGGATGGAGGTAGGGATGGAAGACAAAGAGGTAAGTTACACCTTACTGAGGATTAAGAATTGGTTCTTATTATGCTACCATTTTTTTTTTTTCAGAAACCCAACTAATACAAGAGTTCTAAATGCAAACTTGGCCTTCCAGGTGTTATAAAGATTTATTTATTGAAGTGGAAGAATAGACATATTTCTTTTACATTTTTTGCTTGACTTATAACTTTTAAATACCTAGATATATGATATGTGGGCCTCCATTTGTACTCTTGCCCAGTAACCCACAAATATTTGAGGTCAGCACACCCAGATTCTTAACAATTTCCAGGAAAATTCAAATGCTTTATTAATATATAACTTTTGTCCCGACTCTAAAGTATTTGTGTCATAGGCAGAGCTGGACAGAAAGAGATAGAAACATTTTCCAGCCTGTGATAGGACAGCCTAAACTGGAATGAAATCAAGCAGAGCAGTTTGCTTACGTCTCTCTCAAGCCCAGATCCACATTTTATCCCTTTGTATTCAATCTTCAAAAGCAAGGGGAGGCAAATCTAAAGGGATGCCTGCCAAACAAGTGTGGTGGAGAAAAGTTTCACTTTAAGACTTAGAGAACAGGAGATAAAACCCAACTATTCTAGGATTTCTTATCTGAGAACTACCCTGATTCCTGATAGACATTTTATCTGTCTACACTTGACTATGATTTCTTAGTGAAGAGGCATTAAATATTATCACTGAGGTATTATTTGTATTTCTTGGATATTTATTTGGTTTAAAAAGCTATAGGTTGAATTCCTTCTTCGACATGGGTATCTACATTTGGCAGACAAACATTCAACTACAGCTAAGATTATTATGCATAGAGCAGGCCAAGAAATGCTCTCAAGCAGTGCCCTTTACAAAATAATGCTTCAGTGAAGTCAGTGTCAACCCAGATGTGCCCTAACTTACACTAACACAGTCTGAGATGATGCCACAGGGAGAGCAAGGTTTGCTTTTACACAGCATTTGAGCAACAACATGAATACTACATATTCAAATTTATTGGTCTTCATCTGGTAAATTAATTCCATAGTCTTCTTTTTTTAAAAAAATTAAACCTTGAGATATCTCACCATTCTGCAATATTGTGACACTCAATATTAAGGCACAGTTCAGATGTCAATAAAGTTAGCAAAGTCAGTATTACTTACTACTGATCCTTTAATGAACTGCCATATTTTCCGGCAGGCCAAAATGTTGAAGGCAGATTTAAGCATTATCCAAGTGGTCTACTTTCAAGTTTGATATTATATCTTGCTACACAGCAACATTAGTGCTCATAAAGCTTAATATTTCCCGGGCTCACCCTCTGTGTAAGCAGGTTAGGTGGCTACTTCTGTGACCTGATTTCAGAGCTTGCAAAGCTTTTCTATTCCTAATATTTTTAAACATCTATTCTGCATCTATCATTGTACTAAAACCTGTGCTAAATGCTACTGCTAGAAAGACATAGGGTTGGCCTTCCAAGTCATTAGAGCAATGAGAGTGGCAGACATGATTGGCTTGCTGCAGTGTGGAGAATTCTCATAGTGGAGGAGCTCCTTGTCATTAAGTAACTGGGTCTCCACACTGCCCATGTTAAAAAAGCAAACATAGGAGATGAAGCTCACTGGTCTATTAAAATCTATATTAGTCAGGTATAAGTTAAGCTGCTCTTTAAGAAAAAAGGTAGATCCCAAATGCAGTGGCTTTAAAAGATCTTTAATTTCTTAGCAAATGTTTTCATCTGCATGATCAAAGTTGAATTGCAGGCATGTCCACGTTCTGGCTTACAGCAGGGGAAAAGAACAGATGTTGAGGGCAAGAAATTTGCTTTTAAACCAACGAAGCAGAAATTGCACTTATCATTTCCATTCATATTCCCTTGGTGATAACTAGGTCACATTGCAGAGACAGCTGCAAAGGAGTCTGGAAAATGTAGGCTCCAGCTGGGTGGCCACATACCTTGTTTGAACTCTGTTATTCTGAGAGAATAGCAGTATGGATTTTGATAGAAAACCAACTAGCTGTCTCCACCAAAGAATCACTCGAAACTTCAGCATTTTCTGCATAGTCCATTTAATAAATTAGCTATTGTTCTAGTAAAATCTCAAGGTTATAAGACATACAACGGAATATTCTTAAAAGGGGGAGAGTCGGTAGGCACTCTGCAGGATAGTTGGGCCTGATTGTGAGTTGGGTGCAGAATTGAAACAGTAGTCACCTGAAATAAACTTGGAGAAGAATTTGGTAGCTAAAGATAAACTCGAAGGCACAATGAGGAATCATCTTGGAACACAGTGGAGATATTATACTGAGCTGGTGATATAACAAAGTCAAAATCATCTCAGAGCTGTGAGCACATCAATAATTAAAATACAGATGACCCCCAAGCAACACAGAGTTGACTACATGAGTTCACTTACAGGCAGATTTTCTTTCACCTCTGCCACCCCTAAGTCAGCAAGACCAACCCCTCCTCTTCCTCTTCCTCCTTAGCCTACTCAAGGTAGAGACAAAAATGAAGACAAAAATGAAGAAAAAATTTTTTTTCTTCCTCATGATTTTCTTAATAACACTTTCTTTTTCCTAACGATTTTTGTGGGTAAGAATACAGTGTATACTGTATTTTGTAATAAAAAATGTGTTAATTGACATTTTGCTATCAGTAAGGCTTCCATTCAACAGTAGGCTATTAGTACTTAAGTTTTGGGGGAGTCAAAAATTACACGAAAAATTTTGACTGTGCAGGGGATTGGCAGCCCTAATCCCCACATTGTTCAAGGGGCAACTGTACTTCCATATTCAGTTTTTGCAAACAGTATTGTACCTATTTTTGTTTCTCCAACTGGAAAAGACATAGAGGTATGGACATTAGCATTGGACATTTCTACATATAAAATATTTTAGCATTAATATCAAAAAATCATTTAAAATTAATATATTTGCCCTTGAGATATTTTTTGCTTTTTAATTTTTCACATCCTTATTTGGATTTTGTTAGATAAATTTAAAATGCATAGTGAGGATGATAAGCACATATTTATATTTATTCATTTCAGGTTTTTGAAATGCTGGATGCAGCTGGGATTCTTTAGTTATATGATGATCTGGCGCCACCCAGCAGACTGGGTGAGCATTGACTTTGCGGCAACTTGAAAAATACGGGCTAAGCGTGGCTTTCACAGTGGCGAGTCAGTCTTCCCAAACAACAGACTGTTCTCCCGGTTCTTATGTCAGGAGGCAGTCAGGCTATTCAGGAACTACTTGGATAAAACTGATCTTTCAAGTTAGATTATTTTTTCAAATGCCAAATCTTACATACAAATTAAAAATTTTTCCCAATTTGCCCTATTTCCATTTCTTCCCCCATTTTCAAGAATAGAATTAGGATTTGGCTCTTTGTTTGCAACTTCCCCGATCCTTTTCAATCCCTTCACCTACATTTCTGGAGATCATGGTAGAGAGCTGAGAGGGCTTACTCATTTGCGATCAAATTTGAATTGTAAACTACTTTCCTTGCTATGTCCATGGTGCTCAAACAGGGAATTACTCTAAAGAGAAAATATTTTAAAAATTTATTTTATTTTTAACTTGTATCTGTGTATTTATTTGAGACTGAGTTATGTGACTGGCTAATTATTTTTGTATTTTGGGTAGAGATGGGATTTCGCCATGTCGCCGAGGCTGGTCTTGAACTCAGGCTCAGGTGATCCACCTGCCTTTGCCTCCCAAAGTGTTGGGATCACAGGCATGAGCCACTGTACCCAACTGGAAATATCTTACAAGACTGTGATTTAGATTTCTCTACCATTTACGTTTTTTCCACACACAGTTTAATCTCTTAAGTTCCCTGGGGATTGTCTCCAATTATATAAATTACTAAGAACTCTGTGCCAAACCTTACCACTGTTTGTGGTGAAAAATATAAGTGGGCTTTTGTCCAAATTTCCTTTAAGGGCTTATCACATTCTTCTTTATAGATTTATGTTTTACCTGTACCATTCACACAGACAGTACTGCTTACAAAAAATGTTATTGAAGACTATTGTCTCTGAAGATGCAGCTTAGGTTGAAAATCAACCGAACTGCAATAATGAAAGAAACTACAATAATCTATTTGAGAAGAATTTATTAATTTTTTTTTCTTTTTTAGACTGAGTCTTGCTCTTGCAACCCAGGCTGGAGAGCAATGGTGCTATCTCGGCTCACTGCAGCCTCTGCCTCCCGGGTTCAAGTGATTCTCCTGCCTTAGCCTCCCAAGTAGCTGGGATTACAGGCACCTGCCACCATGCTAGGGCTTTGTATTTTTGGTAGAGATGGGGTTTCACCATGTTGGCAAGGCTGGCCTTGAACTCCTGACCTCAAGTGATCCACCCCTCGACCTCACAAAGTGCTGGGATTACAGGCGTCAGTCACCACATTCGGCCTATTGGTTTCTTAAGCTGAAGAGAATACCTATTGCTTCTTTCTTACAACTCAAGCAATAGGCTTTTAAATTATTGGTGATACCAACTTACCATGTATACCTTCTTCAATTACTAATTTCAGATTAAGAGTTCCTATTTAGCTTAAATATCAAGCTCCCTGAAAGAATAACCTATACTAAGTTTTTCTTCACTTTCATATTTTTATTGTTTTCAATTTAATGCAGCCATGTTCCTATCACACTACTTCATGAAAACTATTGGAGTCAGGAGTAACCTTTTATTCACCAAATGCAATGACTGTGCTTCAGTATTCACCTTTTCTGTACCAGTTATCTCGCATTATCTTCTTAAATTCCTATCTCTCTTTGCTTTTTATGACACACTTTTTCTGGTTCCTATCTCATTATCTCATCCTTTTCTTCTTTGTCTTCATTGCAATTTCTTCTTCTGCTGTCTGCACTGTTTATGTCAGAGGTCAAGGCTTCTGTATTTGACCTTCTGTCTATCCTCATTGGAGTATATCTACCATTTCAATGATTTCAACCATTGCAACTACCTCTAACCTGACCTCTTTCCTGATGTCATACTCACGTGTTGACTTGCCTTGTAGACATTTTCAACAATGTCTCACAGACATTTCAAAGGTGTCCAAAAGAGAGCTCATTCCCTTTCCTCTCAAATGTGCTTCTTCTTCTTCACAATGTTTTTAATAAAAAGCATCCATCCAGTCTCCTAGCAAGAACCCTTAAACATTTTAGATGTCTTCCTATTGCCACCTCTCCCCTGCGTCAAACATCTAGCTGATCACTTTCTACTATTTTCAAACACCAAATATATCTTCAGTTTATTAGCTTCATTCTACTTCCCCCACCCCCCAGTTTCTGCATTAATTAAGGCTATCATCTTGTTTCACTAGATTATTGCTATGGCTGCTAATTTGTAGACCCTCTCCTCTGACTTTCTCTCCATTCTTCAATATCTTTTTGACAATACCACCAGAGGGGGGAAAAAAGGCAAATCTGGTCATATTATTTCCATGTTAAATGATTGCTCTATTAATTATTGAAAGAGGAATGCTGAAATGGAAATCAGTCCAATTTTCCAACAAGCCAGGTGTCTAAAGAACTGAAGCTTGAGAAACTTGCATTTGTATAATGAAACGCACCTGCTGTCTGTTGACCAACTTCTTTTCCATGTCCCTTCTGTTGTACTTCCCAGCTATATAAACCCTTGAGTGGGAGTGGAGAAAGAGGGAGAGTGGGAGAGTGAAGAGTGGATGTAAGGTTTGTCTCCCACCTCTCCAGCTGACATCACCCAAATAAAAGCTTCTTCTCTGACAATAGTCATTGTCTCAGTGATTGGTTTTCTGTGTGGTGAGCAATGGGACCTAGAGCAAACCCCTGGTTATTCGTAATACAATTTCCTACTATAATTGTGAATTTGTCCATTTCTACTTGCAGAAATGTTAATGTCTTCGGTAGGTTTGTTTATTTTTTTGTTTCTGTAAAGTTTTGCTTTGCCTACTTTTAAGCTCTATTATAAGTACCATGCACACTTAGAAATATTATGTATTTTTTAATGAATTCCATTTATCATTATGAAATATCTCTTTATCTTTGGTAGTGCTACTTGTTTTGAAATTTACTTTGTTGGCTATTCATATAGACTAACCAGGTCTCTTATGATTGGGGGTTTGCTTTTAACCTATTCACGTTGCATTTAAAATGCAATTTCTGTAGAGGGTATACTGTATACTGTTAGTATACTGACTTATTTTTTCCCCTCTGAAAATATTGCTTTTTCTTTAGAATGTGTAGTCATTTTACATGTAATGCAATTATTGATATGATTTGCTTGAAGTTTAACATCTTATTTATATTTTTAATTTTTTGCTCTTCTTTTGTTTCCTTGATCTTCATTTCCTGCCTTCTTTTAATCTAGTATTAGTTTAAAGTAGTATTAAAGTAGCATTCTATTTCATATAACCTGTTAGATTTTTATTACACTTCTTCATTTTATTTTTAAGTAGTTGCTGTAGGGACTAAAGTGTGCACATTTAACCTACCATATTCTATATTGAATTAATATATTCCACCTCACACATAACATAAGACACTCATCAAATTATAATTCTATTTATTCCCATTTCATGCTTTTAAATGCCCCTAAGCATTTTACTTTTTCATATATTATTACCTTCACAATATAAATGTTTTGTTTTAAATAGTCAAATGTCTTTCAAAGAAATTAGGAGAAAACATGCTTGCATATTTACCTTATTACTTACCATTTTTGGCATTCTTCAATTATTTTTGCAGATCTGAATTTCCTACTGGTATCATTTCTCTTCAGATTGAAGAACTTTTGACATCTCTTATAGTGCAGATATGATGGCAACAAACTCTCTCAGTTTTGATTTATTATTTGTTCATTTACTGAAAAAGTATGTATTTTACCTTTCGTTTTGAAGGTGATTTTTGCTGAATGGAGGATTCTAAGTTGAAAATCATTTTTTAGTTGTTTTCTTTTAGCACTTTAAAATGTCAATGTGTTGGGTTAATGAGATTGTTACTCCCATTTATGTGATGCATTCTTTACTCTGGTACCCGTTAGAACTTTTTCTCTCCCTTTGGATTTCAGTTTGACAATAACATACTTACGTGCATTTTGTATAAATTTATTCCACTGGAGATTCACTGACCTTCCTGGATTTGTAGGTGTATGTATTTTCAAACATATAAGGGAACTTTTCAGTCATTGTTTCTTTAAGATCTTTGTCCCCTGACTTGTTCCCTCTCTTACCCTTCTGTTCTTCCAATTACAGGTATATTTGACTGCTTGATGTTTAACTGTTCAACTAATGCTCTGTTTTTGTTTATTTGTTCATTTTGTCTTTTTTTCTACGTTTTACTTTGGATAAGTTCTCTTGACCTGTCTTCAAGATGACTAACCATTTGATTGTTTTGTGATTCTTCTGTATAGTATATCTAATTTTTTAAAATATTGTGATTTAGAGATATATAATTTTTTAACTATTTTTTCTTACTTATTTTATTTTATTCTCTGTTGATATTACCCACCTATACACCTATTCTTCTCATATTTTCCTATATAAGATAGATGTTTTAAATTATTTTCTGCTAATTCCAGTATCTGGATCATCTGTGGTTTGCTTTTGGTTATTTTTTTCCTTGCGTGTGAGTCCTATTTCTGCCTTTACATAGGTCTTGTAATTTGTTATTGCATAGTAGAAATTAAGTACAGAAGAAAAGTAGGGATAGAGGATTAACAGTGGGTTTTTATTTTCTTTTTGCCAAGAAATTGCAAGTTCTTTTTTCATCTGTTGGCTAAAATGGGAGTTGATTGTTCAGATTTCACCAAGGGTTTATTTGATCTGGGACTGTGCTGAAGCTTCCCTCTTGTTAACCCAATAGCCAACATTCAGTTTTCCAAGGAAGGGCTAGTCTCATGGATCTTATCAGGATTTTATTTGGGATTCCTTGTAATACCTTTGAATTTTTAAATTTCAGGTATTGGGAGAATATGGGAGATGAGAAGATCGGATGATTTCTGTCTGCTTATCTGTTCTAACTTCAATTTCATTGTTTTTGGCAAACACTGGATGAGGTAGAGAGAATTACTGTGCTGAGCAAATTATTACTGTGCTTGGTAGTCTTTCAGACTGTAATGTAGCCCACGATCTCCACTGTTGCCAATAGACCAGATGGCTTCATTTCCCCCAGTAAAGTCCTGGATCTTGAGCATCCTTCTGCTTACCCTGTATCCAGACCTGCCAGATCTCACTGCTTACTTATAAAGGGCACCTTTCTCTGGAAATCAGTTCATCAAGCCTTTCATGGTTCATTGACAGTCCCATATGTAAGTATGATTTTTACTTTATCTTTTGATGTTCTCATAACATCAGAGGTGCGTGAACCAGCGTGACTCCATCTAGAATAGGAGCTGGGTAAAATGAGGCTGTGACCTATGGGGCTGAATTCCCAGACAGTCAAGGCATTCTAACTATAGGAAGTTGGCAGAAGATATAGGTCATAAAGACCTTGCTGATAAAACAGTTTTTGGTAAGGAAGCCAGCTAAAACCAACCAAAACCAAGATGATGATGAGTGACCACTGGTTGTCCTCACTGCTACACTCCCACCAGTGCCATGACAGTGTACAAATGCCATGGCAACATCAGGAAGTTACCCTATATGGTCTAAAAAGGGGAGGCATAAATAATCCACCCCCTGTTTAGCATATAATCAAGAAATGGCCATAAAAATGAGCAACCAACAGCCCTCGGGGCTGCTCTGTCTATAGGATAGCCCTTTTTTTGTTCCTCTACTTTCCTAATAAACTTGCTTCCACTTTACTCTATGGACTCACCCTGAATTCCTTCTTACATGAGATCCAAGAGCCCTCTCTTGAGGTCTGGGTCTAGACCCCTTTCCTGTAACAATAAGAGCTAAGGTCTTTTGTGTCCTAATTGGAAGCAGAAAGTGCCTAGTGAACTTTTAAACATTTTTTGAGACTCATTTCAAATGTTACTTCTTATAAGTTTTTTTATTAAAATTCTCATTTGAAACTAATTCTTCTATTGTGGCCCTGATATACAATCTTAGAATATTATCTATGTTAGTTTAAAATAACTAGTTGTTTATTGGATTTATTTTCTAAAAGACAATACAATATTTGTGTCCAAGGACCACATTTTATTCATCCATTTAGTATCATCAAGTAGTGGTCGATTGTGCTGTGAAACGAAAATAAATCTTGGAGATCCCAAAATCGCTAAGCTAAAGGGAAAAGTCAAGCTGGGTATTGCTTAGGGCAAACCTGCCTCCTATTCTATTGGAAGTCATCCCTCTGCTCACTGAGATAAACGCATACGTTATTGCCTTCTTTGGAGAGGCTAATCAGAAACTCAAAAGAACGCAACCATTTGTCTCTTACCTACCTATACCTGGAAGCCCCTTCCCTGCTTGGAGTTGGCCCGCTTTTCTGAACCAATCAATGTTCATCTTACATATGTTGACTGATGTCTCATATCTGTCTAAAATGTATAAAACCAAGCTGTGCTCTGGTGCATGTGTCATCAGGACCTCCTGAGGCTATGTCATGGGTACAGACCCTTAACCTTGGCAAAATAAACTTTCTAAATTAACTGAGACCTGTCTTAGATATTTGAAGTTCACAATACTCTAAAGAATTTAAGCAACAAGAAACCAACAAGTAAAACCAAATAACTCCATTAAAAAGTGAGCAAAGGACATGAAGAGACACTTCAAAAGACATACAAGTGGCCAACCAACATATGAAAAAATGCTTATCACCACCAATCATCGGAGAAATGCAAATCAAAACCACAATGAGATGTCATCTCACATCAGTTAGAATGCCTATTATTAAAAAGTCAAAAAATTACAGATGTTGGTGGGGCTGTGGAGAAAAGAGAATGCTTATATACTGTTGGTGGAAATGTAAATTAGTTTAGCCACTCTAGAAAGCAGTTTGGAAATTTCTCAAAAAACTACAAAGATAATTCCTGTTTGACCCAGAAATCCCACTACTGGGTATATCCCCAAAGAAAAACAAATCATTTTACCAAAAAGACATGCATGTGTATGTTCACTGCAGCATTATTCACAATAAAAAAAAAGACATGGAATCAACTTAGGGTCCCATCAATGGTGTATTGAATAAAGAAAATGTAGTACATATACATTATGGAATACTATGCGGCCATGAAGAATGAAATCATTTCTTTTGCAGCAACATGGTTGTAGCTGGAGACAATTATCCTAAACAAATTAATGCAGAAACAGAATACCAAATACTGAATATTCACAGTTATAAGTGAGAGCTCAACATTGAGTACACGTGGACACAAGAGACCAGTAGATGCTGAGGACTACTGGAGGAGAAAGTGAGGGATGGGGAATAGGGCTTGAAAAACTACCTACTGGGTACTATGTTCACTACCTGGGTGACAGGTTTAATCACACCTCAAGACTCAGCATCATGCAATATACCCTTGTAACAAACAAGCATGTGTATCCCATGAGTCTAAAAGTTAAAAAATGGTGTAGATTCTGTATCACTATAAATACATAATAAATCTTGTTGAGTATACCATATTTTCTCATACCTCCATGACCCTGTACTGCTAAAGTCTCCCCCCATGGCATAATATTCCCATCCTTCCTTTACCTGTGAAACTCTGGCTTATACTCCAGCACCCAGCTCAGTCGATCTTTTTACACTCAGATTTTCTCGATGCTCTTTCAGAGTACCTACCACATTAACAGCATATGTTAATTTTAATTATGTCCCCTACCTCTAGCACCAGAGTGCAAGCTACCGACAATAGTAGACAATAGTAGAAGGCAAGCAGGTTAGAGTGGTTGAAAGACCATTAGTTTCAGTTGTAGATGTACTGGGATTTAAATGGACTGGGCTTGTACTTAGTAGTTCTGAAATCTTTAGCAAGTTTATTAAATTTTCTGAAACGAAAAGGTACAATCCCTGACATAAAATTGGTACTCTATAAATGGGAGTTGTTATTGTGTGGTATTAGAAATTTATTGCTACAAAGTAGTCACAAAATATTTAGTGAATGAATGAGTGAGTACATGAGTAAGTGAAAAAAAATTTTTTTTTTTTTTCATATAAAATAGAGGCTGAGAAGTTTAAGGTCCAGTGTCTGCATCTGGTGAGAGCCTTCTTGCTGGTAGGGACTCTGAAGAGTCTCAAGTTAGCATAGGGCATCACATGGTGAGGGGGGCTGAGCATGCTAATTGTTAGCTCAGTTCTTTCTTACTCTTTTTATAAAGCCACCAGTTCCACTCTCATGATAACCCATTAATCCTGTATTTCATTAATCTATTAATCCATGAATAGATTAACCCATTCATGAGGGCAGAGCCTTAATAACCCAATAACCTCTCAAAAATCTGGCCCCATCCCTCAATACTGTCACATAGGGGATTAATATTTAACATGAGTTTTGAAGGGGACAAATATGCAAATCATAGCATCTTGTGATAATGCTCTACCTACTTAAGAACATTTACTTCTAGTATAACACGTCCTAAAATTCTGCTAAAAGGTTGCAAATATCAGATATCTAAGAATTTTTTTCATGTGCTATCATAACCCTTTAGGTAATAAATCCAACCCATTAGTGATAATAAATGCTCATTAAATATTTATACAGTACATTTATATGTATTACATAATAAAGTTCACTAGGTATAGAAAATATTTTCTAGCTAATAGAACATACATATCATAATTTAAGGCCTGTAATTCTAAAGTTCATAAAAATCCAGACTGAATAATTTTCTGAAGTGCTGCAGATATTTTATTTTCCATAGTAAAAGCATATTATTGACTACGTTATCGGGCCCTTTAAAGAATCCTGTGCCTTTTTATATTTGTTGTAGACCGAATAATACTATATCTGACACTTCAAGATAAAATGAATTTGCATTTCACAGTTAAAGTCAAGTTATCCCTTTTTTGCTGTGATAAAATATTCTTTAAAATGGGTAAGACATTCTGACACAGCTACACATTTCTGAAACATAAACAAAATGAAAAATTTGAGAGCCCACAAATCAATTTTCCATTGTAGAGATTCATCATCTGTAATCTTGCTTGACTGAACAGCTCTATGACTGAACAAGAATTGAAGCTCATTCATTTTTTTTTCTCTTCTTGTAGCACATTCATGAAACAAAGTGCCAGAACAAAATAGGCACACTACCAACTGCGTGCATTTTTCTTTTAGATGTCAGGATGCTGCCAGCCCAAACATGCTTTGTTTCTTTATCCCCATCCTCTCTGCTTGATTGTTGTCTCCTTCATTTGCAATTTGCTGAACTTAAACTTATTTTTATAAGCAAACACATGTAACTTATTTTTTTTTTTGCGAGTGAATATGTTTAGTATTTTGAAAATCACGTGAGAGGTTTTTTTTTTTCTTTTTTAATTTCTCCAAATGCTGCTGATTCAGCAGGACATTTTTCCTTTTGAAAGGCAAAGCCATTTCAAGTGAAAGTTCTCCTAAAGATGATTTGTTTTTTCTTAGCCTTATAAGTTTTGTCGTCGTCTGCGTTTCTCTCAGCATAAAAGGCTCTCTCTTGCCTTTCTCTCTTATTTATTGACTACTGTACTAACAATAGTTTTCCTGGAAGCAGAAAAATTTCTTACCCTCTGACTTCTTGCTGGTCAACTCAACTCTCTACTTTGACATGTTACGTTTGGGAATGAAATATTAATATCTGAGACCAGGCAATCTTTCAAGGAAGATAAAGTAAGGAAATAATCCATTCTGATCATTTTTTTCATGACATGAAAAAGAAAAAAGCGTGTTTTTGTGCATGTGCATATGTTGGAATGGGATAGAAATAAAATTTTATTTATTTATTTATTTGTTTTGAGACAGAGTCTCGCTCTGTCACCCAGGCTGGAGTGCAGTGGCGCGATCTCGGCTCACTGCAAGCTCCTCCTTCCTGGTTCAGGCCATTCTCCTGCCTCAGCCTCCCGAGTAGCTGGAACTACAGGCGCCCGCACCACGCCCAGCTAACTTTTGTATTTTTTTTAGTAGAGATGGGGTTTCACCGTGTTAGCCAGGATGGTCTCAATCTCCTGACCTTGTGATCTGCCCGCCTCGGCCTCCCAAAGTGCTGGGATTACAGGCATGAGCCACCGCCCCCGGACAAATTTTATTTATTTTTAAAAGAACATCATGAGCCATCCATACAGCATGTGTGAGGTGACTAGTGAACATTTACAAACTCAGGGTGGGGTTTTTAATTCAAACAAAACTTAGCAAGTCAGTTGATGGCTATAAGAAAAACCCAGAAAAATGCAAAGAAAATGCAGTCGGGGAAGACAAATGAGATGTAGGAGAAAACATTTTGTAGAAAGGAGTCAAGTTTTTTTTTTTTTTTTTTTTTTTTTTTTTTTTTCCACCAAGAACTTCTTCTTTATGACTAATATCTTAGCAAGTCTTAAGGTGAGTAGTTGAGTTCTTTATGTTTATAAATTAAATACTCAAGGTTTCAATAATAAAAAAAGGGGAAAAAGTGAGCAATGCCATGCTTTCCATGTCAGCCAAGAGCATTGGGCATTACTCCCTGGTCTTTCTTTTACAATAACAATAACCAGATATGACATTGTGGCAATATTTTATTTAATATAATACCTGTGAAAAGCAAAAACACATATAGCAACATGTTTTAAAGGAGACACAAATGGTCTCTGCTTTTCACAGGACTTAAATAAAATATGCCTGAAGTAATTTTTCCCTATCTCTGTCTTCCTCACATTTTTGCTCTTAGGAAGAAAAGGGCAAGAAAAATTTCAGAAGTAACTGTTCAATTCAAATGTTCATTAACAAAACTTTAAAGACACTAGGGTATCATTATCATCAAGTCTAGTTTAGAAGTTTATTTTTATTCTATCTATTACATACTCTCATTCATAAACCATAAACATTTATCACATGCCAAAGCATTCATGCTTAGTTTTAACAAAATAAACCAATAAAAAATGAAGTGCTGCTACTTAAAAATAAGCTCAATCTGGGTAAAAAAAATTACCAATTTTTACTGCTAATTTCTCCTTACTAGTGTTCAATCTAATGCCAGCAACCTTCTGCCTCATGTCTTGTTGCTACACATGGCTACAGGAGCTACCTTCTGTGCCATTCTGTGTGCCACTCAAGTGTGTTTCAAGGTCAATGTTACCCATTGGGGTTGCACAGCATAGAAATCCTGATTCTCTCAATCACCCAGGCTTACAACTATGCAAAGAGATTTCCATTGTCATTCATTTACACATTCAACAACAGAACCCAGGTAGGAGTAACTGACGCAGAGCCAGGGAAATGTATCCTGCAACAGTCAGCTCCACTGTAAGACTGTAGGGCAGATGAAGACTAAAGATGGTTATGAGGGCAAACAAATATACAATCAGCATAACTTAGCTCTATTCAGGAACTGTAGTTTTGCATGGATTAGACTGAGCACTAGTAAGGAGAAATTTTCCCAGGGAGAAGCGCAAGGGGGAAGGGAATCCCTTTTCCTAGCCAGGGGAACTGAGACACACAACACCTGGAAAATCCGGTAACTCCCACCCCAATACTGCGCTTTAAGCAAACAGGCACACCAGGAGATCATATCCCACACCTGGCCGGGAGGGTCCCACACCCACGGAGCCTCCCTCATTACTAGCACAGCAGTCTGTGATCTACCGGCAAGGCAGCAGCCAGGCTGGGGGAGGGGCGCCCGCCATTGCTGAGGCTTAAGTAGGTAAACAAAGCCACTGGGAAGCTCGAACTGGGTGGAGCTCACAGCAGCTCAAGGAAACCTGCCTGTCTCTGTAGACTCCACCTCTGGGGACAGGACACAGTAAACAATACAAACGCAGCAGAAAACTCTGCAGACGCAAACAGCTCTGTCTGACAGCATTGAAGAGAGCAGTGGATCTCCCAACACGGAGGCTGAGATCTGAGAAGGGACAGACTCCCTGCTCAAGTGGGTCTCTGACCCCTGAGCAGCCTAACTGGGAGACATCCCCCACTAGGGGCAGTCTGACACCCCACACCTCACAGGGTGGAGTATACCCCTGAGAGGAAGCTTCCAAAGCAAGAATCAGACAGGTACACTCGCTGTTCAGAAATATTCTATCTTCTGCAGCCTCTGCTGCTGATACCCAGGCAAACAGGGTCTGGAGTGGACCTCAAGCAATCTCCAACAGATCTACAGCTGAGGGTCCTGACTGTTAGAAGGAAAACTATCAAACAGGAAGGACACCTACACCAAAACCCCATCAGTACATCACCAGCATCAAAGACCAGAGGCAGATAAAACCACAAAGATGGGGAAAAAGCAGGGCAGAAAAACTGGAAATTCAAAAAATAAGAGCTCATCTCCCCCGGCAAAGGAGCGCAGCTCATCGCCAGCAACGGATCAAAGCTGGACGGAGAATGACTTTGACGAGATGAGAGAAGAAGGCTTCAGTCCATCAAATTTCTCAGAGCTAAAGGAGGATTTACGTACCCAGCGCAAAGAAACTAAAAATCTTGAAAAAAAAGTGGAAGAATTGATGGCTAGAGTAATTAATGCAGAGAAGGTCATAAACGAAATGAAAGAGATGAAAACCATGACACGAGAAATACGTGACAAATGCACAAGCTTCAGTAACCGACTCGATCAACTGGAAGAAAGAGTCTCAGTGATTGAGGATCCAATGAATGAAATGAAGCGAGAAGAGAAACCAAAAGAAAAAAGAAGAAAAAGAAATGAACAAAGCCTGCAAGAAGTATGGGATTATGTAAAAAGACCAAATCTACGTCTGATTGGGGTGCCTGAAAGTGAGGGGGAAAATGGAACCAAGTTGGAAAACACTCTTCAGGATATCATCCAGGAGAACTTCCCCAACCTAGTAGGGCAGGCCAACATTCAAATCCAGGAAATACAGAGAACGCCACAAAGATACTCCTCGAGAAGAGCAACTCCAAGACACATAATTGCCAGATTCACCAAAGTTGAAATGAAGGAAAAAATCTTAAGGGCAGCCAGAGAGAAAGGTCGGGTTACCCACAAAGGGAAGCCCATCAGACTAACAGCAGATCTCTCGGCAGAAACTCTCCAAGCCAGAAGAGAGTGGGGGCCAATATTCAACATTCTTAAAGAAAAGAATTTTCAACCCAGAATTTCATATCCAGCCAAACTAAGTTTCATCAGTGAAGGAGAAATAAAATCCTTTACAGACAAGCAAATGCTTAGAGATTTTGTCACCACTAGGCCTGCCTTACAAGAGACCCTGAAGGAAGCACTAAACATGGAAAGGAACAACCGGTACCAGCCATTGCAAAAACATGCCAAAATGTAAAGACCATCGAGGCTAGGAAGAAACTGCATCAACTACCGAGCAAAATAACCAGTTAATATCATAATGGCAGATCAAGTTCACACATAACAATCTTAACCTTAAATGTAAATGGACTAAATGCTCCAATTAAAAGACACAGACTGGCAAACTGGATAAAGAGTCAAGACCCATCAGTCTGCTGTATTCAGGAGACCCATCTCACACGCAGAGACATATATAGGCTCAAAATAAAGGGATGGAGGAAGATTTACCAAGCAAATGGAGAACAAAAAAAAGCAGGGGTTGCAATACTAGTCTCTGATAAAACAGACTTTAAACCATCAAAGATCAAAAGAGACAAAGAAGGCCATTACATAATGGTAAAGGGATCAATTCAACAGGAAGAGCTAACTATCCTAAATATATATGCACCCAATACAGGAGCACCCAGATTCATAAAGCAAGTCCTTAGAGACTTACAAAGAGACTTAGACTCCCATACAATAATAATGGGAGACTTCAACACTCCACTGTCAACATTAGACAGATCAACGAGACAGAAAGTTAACAAGGATATCCAGGAATTGAACTCATCTCTGCAGCAAGCAGACCTAATAGACATCTATAGAACTCTCCATCCCAAATCAACAGAATATACATTCTTCTCAGCACCACATCGTACTTACTCCAAAATTGACCACGTAATTGGAAGTAAAGCACTCCTCAGCAAATGTACAAGAACAGAAATTATAACAAACTGTCTCTCAGACCACAGTGCAATCAAACTAGAACTCAGGACTAAGAAACTCAATCAAAACCGCTCAACTACATGGAAACTGAACAACCTGCTCCTGAATGACTACTGGGTACATAACAAAATGAAGGCTGAAATAAAGATGTTCTTTGAAACCAATGAGAACAAAGATACAACATACCAGAATCTCTAGGACACATTTAAAGCAGTGTGTAGAGGGAAATTTATAGCACTAAATGCCCACAAGAGAAAGCAGGAAAGATCTAAAATTGACAATCGCAATTAACTCTAACATCGCAATTAAAAGAACTAGAGAAGCAAGAGCAAACACATTCGAAAGCTAGCAGAAGGCAAGAAATAACTAAGATCAGAGCAGAACTCAAGGAGATAGAAACACAAAAAACCCTCCAAAAAATCAATGAATCCAGGAGTTGGTTTTTTGAAAAGATCAACAAAATTGACAGACCATTAGCAAGACTAATAAAAAAGAAAAGAGAGAAGAATCAAATCGACGCATTTAAAAATGATAAAGGGGATATCACCACCGACCCCACAGAAATACAAACTACCATCAGAGAATACTATAAACACCTCTATGCAAATAAACTGGAAAATCTAGAAGAAATGGATAATTTCCTGGACACTTACACTCTTCCAAGACTAAACCAGGAAGAAGTTGAATCCCTGAATAGACCAATAGCAGGCTCTGAAATTGAGGCAATAATTAATAGCCTACCAACCAAAAAAAGTCCAGGACCAGATGGATTCACAGCTGAATTCTACCAGAGGTACAAGGAGGAGTTGGTACCATTCCTTCTGAAACTATTCCAATCAATAGAAAAAGAGGGAATCCTCCCTAACTCATTCTATGAGGCTAACATCATCCTGATACCAAAGCCTGGCAGAGACACAACAAAAAAAGAGAATTTTAGACCAATATCCCTGATGAACATCGATGCAAAAATCCTCAATAAAGTACTGGCAAACCGGATTCAGCAACACATCAAAAAGCTTATCCACCATGATCAAGTGGGCTTCATCCCTGGGATGCAAGGCTGGTTCAACATTTGCAAATCAATAAACATAATCCAGCATATAAACAGAACCAAAGACAAGAACCACATGATTATCTCAATAGATGCAGAAAAGGCTTTTGTCAAAATTCAACAGCCCTTCATGCTAAAAACGCTCAATAAATTCGGTATTGATGGAACGTACCTCAAAATAATAAGAGCTATCTATGACAAACCCACAGCCAATATCATACTGAATGGGCAAAAACTGGAAAAATTCCCTTTGAAAACTGGCACAAGACAGGGATGCCCTCTCTCACCACTCCTATTCAACATAGTGTTGGAAGTTCTGGCTAGGGCAATTAGGCAAGAGAAAGAAATCAAGGGTATTCAGTTAGGAAAAGAAGAAGTCAAATTGTCCCTGTTTGCAGATGACATGATTGTATATTTAGAAAACCCCATTGTCTCAGCCCAAAATCTCCTTAAGCTGATAAGCAACTTCAGCAAAGTCTCAGGATACAAAATTAATGTGCAAAAATCACAAGCATTCTTATACACCAGTAACAGACAAACACAGAGCCAAATCATGAATGAACTTCCATTCACAATTGCTTCAAAGAGAATAAAATACCTAGGAATCCAACTTACAAGGGATGTAAAGGACCTCTTCAAGGAGAACTACAAACCACTGCTCAGTGAAATCAAAGAGGACACAAACAAATGGAAGAACATACCATGCTCATGGATAGGAAGAATCAATATCGTGAAAATGGCCATACTGCCCAAGGTAATTTATAGATTCAATGCCATCCCCATCAAGCTACCAATGAGCTTCTTCACAGAATTGGAAAAAACCTCTTTAAAGTTCATATGGAACTGAAAAAGAGCCCGCATCTCCAAGACAATCCTAAGTCAAAAGAACAAAGTTGGAGGCATCACGCTACCTGACTTCAAACTATACTACAAGGTTACAGTAACCAAAACAGCATGGTACTGGTACCAAAACAGAGATATAGACCAATGGAACAGAACAGAGTCCTCAGAAATAATACCACACATCTACAGCCATCTGATCTTTGACAAACCTGAGAGAAACAAGAAATGGGGAAAGGATTCCCTATTTAATAAATGGTGCTAGGAAAATTGGCTAGCCGTAAGTAGAAAGCTGAAACTGGATCCTTTCCTTACTCCTTATACGAAAATTAATTCAAGATGGATTAGAGACTTAAATGTTAGGCCTAATACCATAAAAATCCTAGAGGAAAACCTAGGTAGTACCGTTCAGGACATAGGCATGGGCAAAGACTTCATGTCTAAAACACCAAAAGCAACAGCAGCAAAAGCCAAAATTGACAAATGGGATCTAATTAAACTAAAGAGCTTCTGCATAGCAAAAGAAACTACCATCAGAGTGAACAGGCAACCTACAGAATGGGAGAAAATTTTTGCAATCTACTCATCTGACAAAGGGCTAATATCCAGAACCTACAAAGAACTCAAACAAATTTACAAGAAAAAAACAAACAACACCATCAAAAAGTGGGCAAAGGATATGAACAGACATTTCTCAAAAGAAGACATTCATACAGCCAACAGACACATGAAAAAATGCTCATCATCACTGGCCATCAGAGAAATGCAAATCAAAACCACAATGAGATACCATCTCACACCAGTTAGAATGGCGATCATTAAAAAGTCAGGAAACAACAGGTGCTGGAGAGGATGTGGAGAAATAGGAACACTTTTACACTGTTGGTGGGATTGTAAACTAGTTCAACCATTATGGAAAACAGTATGGCGATTCCTCAAGGATCTAGAACTAGATGTACCATATGACCCAGCCATCCCATTACTGGGTATATACCCAAAGGATTATAAATCATGCTGCTATAAAGACACATGCACACATATGTTTATTGCGGCACTATTCACAATAGCAAAGACTTGGAATCAACCCAAATGTCCATCAGTGACAGAGTGGATTAAGAAAATGTGGCACATATACACCATGGAATACTATGCAGCCATAAAAAAGGATGCATTTGTGTCCTTTGTAGGGACATGGATGCAGCTGGAAACCATCATTCTTAGCAAACTATCACAAGAACAGAAAACCAAACACCGCATGTTCTCACTCATAGGTGGGAACTGAACAATGAGATCACTTGGACTCTGGAAGGGGAACATCACACACCGGGGCCTATCATGGGGAGGAGGGAGGGGGGAGTGGGGAGGGATTGCATTGGGAGTTATACCTGATGTAAATGACGAGTTGATGGGTGCAGCACAGCAACATGGCACAAGTATACATATGTAACAAACCTGCACGTTATGCACATGTACCCTACAACTTAAAGTATAATAATAATAAATAAATTAAAAAAAAAAAAAAAAGAAAAGAAAATTTCCCAGGGAAACAATGAATTCCACAATCATGCCATGACAATGGTCTTCTTCCTCAAGTGATTTTTGAGTAAGGTACAATGGAGGCAAAATGAAACACAGAAATACTTTCACTGAGGTTTGTACCCAAGCCTTAGACTCCAGGAAGCTAGAGGGAGAAGGTTCCATATATATCATGTAGAAGGTTCCTTATATTCCAGGTAAGCCAGTTCCTCAAATCAAAGTGGACTACATGGCTTTCTCTCTTAATTCCCTGTTCTTGCATTAGCTCTTCCAAATTTGCAATTTATGATATGCATAGAAAAAAAGGCAAAATAAACTAGAGTTGAAGGGAACCCTCAGGCTTCAATCCATATGTACAGTTTTTTGTGGGTGGTACTTTTGATAGTGACTTGGAAGTGAGAATGCATCACTAGAAACAAGGTTATTGTGATTTTCAAAACATGTCAAAGTATTTTTATTATGTGCACTCTTGTGAACCTCATCACAACTTGACGAGTTTAGAAATCACTATTACTGATATTTTATAAATGAATGCTAAGAATCTGTCCATTGTTTACTTCACTGCTGCATGAGGAGTTAGGATTCCACTTCAGATGTCAGAATTATTTTCTCTATAATTTTTCCATGCTACTAGGCTGCTTTTCTAACTCTGGCACTCATGCTTGTTATTGTACACCCAGTAAAAGAGCATTCACTCCCTCATTTCTGCATAAAAAGACCAGTATTGCAAGTAAAACCAGTGAGTACCAAAACTGATAAGTGTTACTTATAAAACTTGAAATCAAAGCATGGGATATTCAAGAACATTATTTCCTTCTAAAAAATAACTGTAGTCGTTATTAAAAAGCCAAAGAAAGCATCCATCTAGTTTGATCTATAAATCCCCATACTATTTTTTTCCATCTCAATCTTGGCCTTCATTCTTCTAGTGACATAAATAACTGGAGCATTTCTGAGAGGGTTAGGGAATGAGCTTTAGAAAGTAAAAGAGAAAAGGTTAGGTCTCCTCTCAGAGGATAAGTGTATTAGAGTTAATTGGGATACTTGAACCAGAGGTTGGTTTTAATATGACTTTATTTCCTTCCATGGCTCTCAAGACAGAACTAACTCACGGCTCACAAGACAGAGCTAACTCACTCATCTACTTTGTCTTTTCATCAGGGTGGTGCTTCCGTATATGATCATTGGACCATTGCAAGTGTTCCTGAAATGTACAGATTCTTGAGGTCCACCTCGGATCGACTAAATCAGAATTTCCACGATTGGGCCCTTGATATTTATGAACCCTCAAGTCAGAAATGCTGCTAGAGAGAGATTAACCTGATTTTGCCTGCAGAAATAAACCTTTTATTTTGGAACTAATCTCTCTAGCATATGTCAAGTTTTTGGCAACTTTCTGTAGCATCTATTAGAATGGATCAACATTAATGAAAACTTGCTTCTTTGGGATGTATAACCTTTTGTCTCAGAGGATTTGGAATATTAGATTCTTACCTCTCTTCCCAATGGCAGGGAAAAAAAAAAAAAAAGAATTTGAGAGATGAAAGGACAGAACAGCATTTTTTATCAAGTCAATTGTTATTTTCTACTTAACCTCTCCAATCTGCATATTTTGGGGGAAAATAAGCAACTGCATTCTTTGTCAAGATTATTAAATCCTAAATTGTATCCACATGCATGTGGCTTCTTCTTGATACAATCAAAAAGAAAATAACACCTAAACCAACAATCTCCAACAATTTCCAGTGGGGATAAAACATTTTTGAAGTCTTCAAATAGCAAATGCTGCTTAGCCATTAGCTATGTAAAGATTGAGGAAAAAATTAAAAAAAAAAAAAACCACTGAAAAACCCTTTGAAATGTTAAGTTATAGTACGACTCCACCCAATGGATTTCTGCTGAATTTCACTTGTGTTGAGAAACACTGTATATACTAAATGCCATCTGAATTTATACTTAATTAATGATAGTTATGTAAAAAGTAAAGTACTAGTTATATAAATAGAGAAACGACTGGAAAAGAATATATCCAGATATAAAAAGATTTTGGTATGTGTGGAAAATCTGGATAAAATATATATTCTACTTTTAAAATATTTTCTACATTTTCATTTATCTATCTATATCTATTTTACATCCATTTAAACTTAGTGAAAAAGTTCAATAAACATCATTGTAAAAGAAACATTTTACAAATGTAAAATGCGAAAAATGTGGAAGGGCAATTTTTAGGCTATCTTCATCATAAAAAGGTTATGTAGCTTTAGCTCTTGTATCATATTTTTAATTAGTTGTGACTTGTAATCTTATAGTTCAATAAAAATAGAAGTGAGATAATTGCATTTTATTTCCACCTTTTCCATTGACTTTCCATTTGCTATTATGGGCAAATAATTTAATATCTCTAGTTTCTTCTTCAGTGAAACACAAACAACTACATTAACTTTTATCTTCACTCTAGTATCAAGAACTAATTGAGGCAATGACTGGAAAGAATCACAAGTACATGAAGAAAATATTTATTAACATTCTGCAAGATAATATGATTACTTTATTTCTTGGAGCAGTTTATAAATACTAGCAACTTAACACTACTTGAAAAATAAGCCCAAATAAGCAATTTTTGTAAAAAAGCAAGATTGTGATAAAACCATTAAAAATGAATAAAATATGTAGCAATGGAAATTGGTTACTTGAGCATAAGAAATTATTTGATATGCCCCATGAATTGGTTAAGATGCTAAAAAGGGCTTAAGCTGCTAAACAAAATCTAAATATAGTGGCTTAAATAACATAGAAGTTAATTTTTCCTTTTACATAGGGTTTCTCTGAAGATGAGCATCCAGACTGACAGGGAGACTATGTCATTCAAATTTCACTGGTAAGAATTTATTCATATAGCTAAACTTTGTTGCAAGGGAGGCTGAAAAATGTAATCCCTAAGTGGTCTACTCTATTGCCCAGGGGAAGAGGGACAAAAAGGGTTTTTGTTTTGTTTTGCTTTAGGCGAACTAACATTCTTCTAATTATACTTATATCTTGGTCTCTGAAAATAGGTCATGAAATCATTGCATCATTGGATGGAAACAATATCCTACATTTACTCCTCATTCCATCCCATGGCTTTAAATTCCTTTCATATGATGATTATTTCCAAATTTATATTTCCAGCTTTAATATCTGCCTCGAACTTCATATTGGTACACTAAACAGTTTACTTATCCATTCACTTGGATGTCTAACATGTCAAATTTAACATGTCAAATCAGTTAATGGCATTAACGTCCACCTAAAATCTAGGAGCCATTTTTAATTCCTCTGCTTCAAATGAAGTTAATTGCTGATACTTTCTTTTTGTCTTTCTTTCTGTGTAATAGAAAACATGAGTTTTAGATAAGCACCTGGCATCTCAGCTACAGATCATATCTCTAGCTTCTTTTGCAGGAGGCAGATGGGGATCAATGACTAATCTCTTGTCAATGGGATGTAGGCTGAAGTCATCATGCAACTTTCAACTCATGCTTATTAAAAAAGTAGAGCAGCAACGAGAACTTTATACATTGCTGGTGGAAATGCTTTTGAAAACAGTTTGACAATTTCTTATGAAGTTAAATATAAACTTACCATACTACTCAGCAATTCTGTTACTAGATGTTTACTCAAGAGAAATTAACAATTCATCCAAAAGAAATGACAATGTTTCCACACAAAGGCTTGCACATAAATGTTTGCAGCATATTTATTAACAATAGACACAAACTGGATACAATTAAATGTTCATTAAAGAGTAATTATATAAATAAATTATGTTATATTTATCCAATGGAAAAGTCCTCTGTAATGACAGGGGACAAACCGGTCATACCCACATTAACTTGGGTAAATCTCAAAAGCATTATGCTGAATTAAAGAAGACTTACATGGAAGAGTACAAATTGTGTGATTCCATTTATAATGAATTCTGAAACAGGAAAAATTATTCTGTACTGGCAAAAAGCAGATCAGTGGTTTCTTGGAGCTTCAGGTAGGGGAACGTATTGATTGCAAGTGCACAGGGTAGGCAGAAACATTTTGGGAATTTTATATATAAATAAATATATGTATATTTGTCTTGGAGCTTCACATAGGTGAGAGTATTGATTGCAAGTGAATGGGATAGGCAGAAACTTTATAGGATTTTATACATAGATAAATCTTGATTTATATATATATTTAAACACTTGATTTACCTATATATAAAATTTTAATATATTTTCATTCTAGTAGTAGCTACACAGATATACAGTATATATTTGTCAAATTCATTGAAATATAAAATTTAAGATATTTTGATTATTGTATGTGAAGTATATATATCTGAATAAATTTGATTAAAAGAACAATGACTTTCTTTACAGTAGAGACCAAAGGTAACAATTAAAAATCAATCATGTTCCAAAAAGGCAATTCTCAGCCTACCAACCAAAAATAAAACCTAGGACTAAAGGGATTCACAGCCAAATTCTACCAGAGGTACAAAGAGGAGCTGGTACCATTCCTTCTGAAACTATTGCAAACAACAGTAAAAGAGGGACTCCTCCCCAACTTATTTTATGAGACTAGCATCACCCTGATACCAAAATCTGGCAGAGGCACAACAAAAAAAGAAAATTTCAGGCCAATATTTCTGATGAACATTGATGAAAGAAACCCTCAATAAAATACTGGGAAACCAAATCCAGCAGCACATCAAACAGTTTATCCACCACGATCAAGTTGGCTTCATCTCTGGGATGCAAGCCTGGTTCAACATATGCAAATCAATAAACGTGATCCACCACATAAACAAAACCAATGACAAAAACTGCATGATTATCTCAATAGATGTAGAAAAGGCCTTCCATAAAATTCAACACCGCTTTATGATAAAAACTCTCAATAAACTAGGTATTGATGGAATGTTTCTCAAAATAATAAAAGCTATTTATGATAAACCCACAGCCATATCATAATGAATGGACAAAGGCTGGAAGCATTCCCTTTGAAATCTGGCACAAGACAAGAATGCCCTCTCTCACCACTCCTATTCAACATAGTATTCGAAGTTCTGGCCAGGGCAATCAGGCAAGAGAAAGAAATAAAGGGTATTCAAATAGGAAGAGAGGAAGTCACATGTTTGTATATTTAGAAAACCCCATCATCTCAGCCTCAAAACTGCTTAAGCTGTCAAGCAACTTCAACAAAGTCTCAGGATGCAAAATCAGTGTGCAAAAATCACAAGCACTCCTGTACACCAATAATAGAGAGCCATATCATGAGTGAACTCTCATTCACAGTTGCTACAAAGAGAATAAAATACCTAGGAATACAACTTACAAGGGACGTGAAGGAGCTCTTCAATGAAAACTACAAACCACTGCTCAAGGAAATAAGAAAGGACATAACAATGGAAAAACATTCCATGCTCATGGATAGGAAGAATCAATATCATGAAAATGGCCATACCACCCAAATACATTTATAGATTCAATGCTATTCCCATCAAGCTACCACTGACTTTCTTCACAGAATTAGAAAAAAACAAAAAAACAAAAACTACTTTAAATTTCATATGGAACCAAAAAAGGGCCCATATAGCCAAGACAAGCCTAGCAAAAAGAACAAAACTGGAGGCATCAGGCTACCTGACTTCAAACTATACTACAAGGCTGTGGTAACCAAAACAGCATGGCACAGGTACCAAAACAGATTTATATACCAATGGAATAGAACAGAAGCCTCAGAAATAATGCCACACATGTACAACCATATGATCTTCAACAAACCTGACAAAAATAAGCAATGGGGAAAGAATTCCCTACTTAATTAATGGTGCTGGGAAAACTGGCTAGCCATATGTAGAAGCTGAAACTGGACTCCTTCCTTACATGTTATATAAAAATTAACTCAAGATGGATTAAAGACTTAAACATAAGACCCCAAACCATAAAAATCCTTGATGAAACCTAGGGAATACCATTCAGGACATAAGCATGGACAAAGACTTCATGACTGAAACACCAAAAGGAATAGCAACAAAAGCCAAAATTGACTAATGGGATCTAATTAAACTAAAGAACTTCTGCAAAACAAAAGAAACTATCATCAGAGTGAACAGGCAACCTACAGAATGTGAGAAAATTTTTGCAATCTACCCATCTGACAAAGGTCTAATATCCAGTATCTACAAGGAATTCAAATAAATTTACAAGAAAAAAAGAAACCATCAAAAAGTGAGTGAACAGACAATTCTCAACAGAAGATATTTGTGTGGCCAACAAACATATGAAAAAAAGCTCATCATCACTGGTCATTAGAGAAATGGAAATCAAAACCACAATGAGATACCATCTCTCACCAATTAGAATGACAATCATTAAAAAGGCAGGAAATGACAGGTGCTGCCAAGGCTGTGGGGAAACAGGAACACTTTTACACTGTTCATGGAAGTATAAATTAGTTCAACCATTGTGGAAGATAGTGTGGCGATTCCTCAAGGATCTAGAACCCGAAATACCATTTGAACCAGCAATCCCATTACTGGGTATATACCCAAAAGATTATGAATCATTCTACTATAAAGACACATGCACACGTATGCTTATTGCAGCACAATTTACAATAGCAAAAACTTGGAATCCACCCAAATGCCCGTCAATGATAGACTGGATAAAGAAAATGTGGCACATACGCACCATGGAGTACTATGCAGCCATAATAAAGAATGAGTTCATGTCCTTTTCAGGGACATGGAAGAAGCTGGAAACCATCATTTTCAGCAAAGTGACATAGGAACAGAAAACCACACACCGCATGTTCTTACTCGTAAATGGGAGTTGAACGATGAGAACACATGGGCACAGGGAAGGGAACATCACACACCGAGGCCTGCCAAGAGGTCAGGGGCAAGGGGAGGGAGAGCATTAGGACCAATACCTAATGTATGTGGGGCTTAAAACCTTGATGATGGGTTGAAAGGTACAGCAAACTACCATGGTACATGTATACCTATGTAACAAACTTGCACGTTCTGCACATGTATTCAAGTACATAAAGTAAAATAAAAAAAAAAAGAAAAGAAAAGAAGCAATTCTCAAAAGTAGATATACAAATGATCATTAGAAAATGTTAAAGCTTATTATAAAGTAAATGCAAATTTAAGACATGATTTTCACATATCAATTATTAAATAAACAAACAAGCGTGTGCCTTCACTGTCTTTCCTCTTTGAGTCTCACTGGCTTAACACTAGCTTGATGGCAGGAGCTGGGTAATTTATCTTAGACCAGTAAGTGCAAAGTGACATGCTGAGAAAGGCAGAGCAGCACAATGGAAGGAGCCTGGGTGCCTTTTACCCTCTGGACACAACTAAATTCTGGATTGTGTTCACTTACATGGTTAGTGAGAGAGAGGTCAATGTTTATTTTGCTTAACCTATTGCTATGTTGTATCTTGTCATGGTAGCCATCCTGCATTCTAATGCAGTGATTGATCCTTAATATCATAACTTAGTGATTGTCTTTTCTGGAAGATTGCATTAGCATTCTCACTGGTCTGTCTGTCTTTTGACTCTCTATAGTCAATCTCCTCTGGTTGCCGATGTTCTTATAAATATATGATTCAGTTGTCACTCCTCTGTTTAAAGCCTGTTCATGACTCCCTATATTAGTTGGCATAGGACACAAACCCCTTATTTTGGCCTTCATCTCCTATCTTACTGCCTATCTCTCCATGTAGTCTTATCTCCTAACATTTTCACCACATTTAAACCACACTCTCATTCTTTCCACCCTGGGATATTGCTGTTCTTCTTCTAGAAACATTCCAGACTTTCCCATGGCTAGCTCCTCGTTTAACACGGCTTTTTGCAAATGTCGCTTCCTCAGAGAGGTTTTCTCTGACTATTCTACCTCAAATAGGATCCCATCCTAGAAAGGTGTCTGTTGATCTGTTTTATTCTCTTAATGAAATAAACTAAAACTGGTGTATATTTTTCTTTCCAATAAAATAGAAACTTAATGAAAACAAATAGGTTGTTACTTGTGTTCAAGGTGTCAGCCTCCAGAAAATACCTGGCATATGGTAGGTATCCAATGGCATGTTTAAATTAATAAATGAATGTTCCTTCATTCAGTGTAGTTTGAATCATTTTAAATTGTATCTTCAGACCCATAAATACTAGTGGGTCATCCTTCACTCCTCAGCCTCTCATCTAGTTAATTCCAAGTCCATTGATAAGTTATTGATAACTAATAGCTCCTCTCCCTCTCCTTCAGCTTTGCTTCCTCTGCTTTGGCCTAGTCCATTAGTATCTCCTACACAACAGCGATGACCTCTTAATTAATCTCCCCTTTGCGGAATTGTATGACTTCCTTCTACCTCTTCTCTCTTTCTCCACTTCTCTTGAGTCCCTTGTATGTTTCAGTAATGTTAGAAATTTTTAGATTCTCCATGCTTATATTCTAACTCACTGCAGGGAAATTTGTATATGCTTTTTTCTTTCTATCCAGAACACTAATTTCACCCACGTTCCATACAAGTATGATGTTCCTACGCAACAGACTAGGCCAACATTGAACATCATTGTGACTGAAAATGATTATGCTACATTGAACATCATTATAAATTATGCTAACAAGTCTTTCTTGAGCACCAACGATTGAGCAAGTATCCTTTCTCTGATAATATTCTCACAGTTTTAGCATTTATTATTCTGAATTCCTATCTGTGTCCCTCATCTAGCCTATATTTTTCACAAGTACAGAATACAAATATTTCTTGTTCATAGTTATACCCATTATCTGAAAGAATGCCTAAAGCATAGTAGGTCCTCAATAAGTGTTTGGTGAATGTCTGAATAAGCATCACCCTCACCAAAGCTAGCCATGATAGGTGTATTATAATTTTCTGAATTAATGTGAAAATGGGTACATGGGTAATATTAACTCACAATGGGCATAAGAATGACACCTTTCTTATGGACAAAGTTGTGACAAATCTTTTGAAATATTGTGGGAGTAACTTTCACAAAGGTAAGGCAGTTATTATAAAATATTTCACAAAATCCAATGAAAAATCTGCCCTTGGGAATTGGAACTGGAAGAGAATAAAATTGATGAAAGAAAATTACTGTTAGACATCTCATGTCAAACAAACCTTGTAACTCTTGTTTTGTGCCTCCCAGCTTGAGTGCATAAGAGAAAAATGCAAATTTTCCAAATGAAGTACAGCAAACAGTGCATAAATCTCAAGAAGACAGTATGATACACTTATTGGAACATATCAAGGACCAGAAATAAATGACTTTTTCTTTGAAATGCCAGCTTTTTTCTTTTTAAGATTAGCTTTTCCCTAAAGCTATATCAATTATAAATAATTGTTTGCTAGCAAAACTGGCACAGCCAAACTTAAAGCGAATAAACTAAGAAACTTAACTGATTAAAAAATAAGAGATTTTTAGCTTTGTTTGAGATGACTTCAAAAGCATGCTAGAACAACTCCCCTATATATGCCTATGTGAGAATATTAATTTGCAATTATGGGAGTTACAGATCAATGCTCTACTGCTGTTTAAAAGAATCCTCTGGGAATCTATACTTCGAAGTTGACTTATAAAGAAAGTTACTTTAGTTTTACTTTATGATTCTGCTGGTAGTCATTTAAATCAAGGTTTTCTGTTCTGCACAACCAAAACAATCCATCCTAGTTTAAGTAATTAAGGGAATTGTATTTTAAAGATACAGGAGTGTATCATTTTGAATGTAGCTAGTCCACAGGAAGGGGAAAATTTCCAGAAAATCTGAAATCTGTCTCTCATCTTGGCTTCCTTCTCTCCCTGCCTCTCCTTCCCTCCTTTTTTTTTTTTTTTGCCTTTTATTCTTTCTTTCTTTCTTTCTTTCTTTCTTTCTTTCTTTCTTTCTTTCTTTCTTTCTTTCTTTCTCTCTCTCTCTCTTTCTTTCTTCTTTCTTTCTTTCTTTCTTTCTTTCTTTTTTTCTTTCTTATTTCCTTTTTTTCTTTCTTCTTTCTTCTTTTTCCCTTCCCTTCCCTTCCCTTCCCTTCCCTTCCCTTCCCTTCCCTTCCCTTCCCTTCCCTTCCTTCCTTTCTCCTGTCCAAATGTCAGAATATTGTTGACCCATGATTTTCTCTCTCAATCTCAATCTCTTATTCTCACAGGAGAGTATCTGAGCGGTTCAGTTTGAACTCCTGTCCAATAAGCCATTACAAGGATAGCTTGAATCACATAATGAAACACAGCTGCCAAGACTGACAGATTGTTGCCAGGCAAAGGCAGGAGGAAGAGTGGCAGATTATTGTTGTCCACCATAGCTGCTTATTGATCCTTGGGTGTAACTAGGAAATACTAACCTTACACAGTTATGCACCAAGTAAGTTTCAGTCAATGATAGACGACATACACAATGGTAGCCCCATCTGATTATAATGGAGCTGAAAAATTCCTTATCACCTGGGGATGTCTTGATGATCCTGACTCTGTGTAGGACTTGGGTAAATATGTGTTTGTGTCTTAGTTTTTAACAAAACCAGTTTTAAAATTAAAAGGAATAAATAGAAAAAGGCTTATAGATAAGGATATAATGAAAAAAATTTGTGTACATCTGTACAATGTCTTTGTTTTGAATAGTCATTACAAAAGGGTCAAAATTTTTTAAAAAATACAAGTTTATAAAGTAAAAATGTTACAGGAAGGTAAGGTTAATTTATATTAAAAAAAAGAAAATGCTTTAAAAAAAATTAGTGTAGCCTAAGTTTACAGTGTTTATAAAGTCTATAGTACCTACTCATTCACCCAAAGCAACTTCCAGTTCTGCCAGCTCCAATCATGGTAAGTGCCCTATATAGGTATTCTATTTTTTGTCTTTTATACCACATTTTGACAGTCATTTTTCTGCGTTTACATATGTTTAGATACACAAATACTGACCATTGTGTTATAATTGTGTATAGTATTCAGTACAGTGGCATGCTGTAGGGGCTTATAGTCTAGAAGCAATAGGCTGTACCAAATAACCTAGGTGTATAACATCTAGGTTTGTGTCATTTCACTCTTCGATGTTTGCACAATGACAAAATCACCTAATCACGCATTTCTTAGAACATATCCTCATCATTAAGGGACATATGATTGTATTAAATTGAGGTTATAGTGAAAACAATGTTATTTATTTTCAAATAAAGTGTTCTGTTTCTTGAAATTGACTTTCTAAAGACTCCATCATGTGAATTGTATCTTCACCTTCTCTGGACCCATATATACATAAACAATTTAAGAAGTTTTGTATTAATAATGTTGATATTGGCAATGCAAGCTTCAATGAACAGTGCCAGCTCTTCTTTTTTTACCAGCTGATGTAGTGCATTCTTGTCTGCAGTAAATGCATGAGAACACCGAGAAGAATTGATTACAGTAATAAATTCATTCAGGTTCCCAACCTCATTTGCAGAGACCCTGCAGTAAACACTGCTGGATATAGAAGGTCATGTATGGGTTTTATATTGGTCTATTTTAGAAATGCTGAATGAATTCCTCTCTCAATACCATGTCTTCTGTAGTTTCTCTGAGGACTCCTTGGAGAATTTAAACTTTTCCTTTAGCTCTGGTTACTATCTGATTACATGCTGATGGTAACCTAATGTATATGGTTATCTCCTAAATAACTAAGCTACATTATATTTTGGTATTCCTCCCTACTGCTTATCGTAAAAGTGAAAACTCAATCTGCCCTGCCTTGTTGACCCCACTCTCTGTGAGCTTATTTATTCTCTTGCTCTTCCAGGGCTGGTTGTCAGTATCATCTACTTACTTAACCAAGCTATCAAATGTAGGGACCAGCAGCTCTGTTTCATATTCCTAGCTAACCACATATCCGTGGTTTCCAAGTCCTATTGGGAGTTTACAAAATCCTTGGAATCTGTTTCACTTGGCCTCTGCCCTCTGCCTTGATTTATTCAAGACTTATTATTTCTATCTTGGACTAATATAACCACATTTTAAATGTGTCTCTTGTCTTCCTCTTCTCCATTTGCTCTATTTTTACATTGCCACCAGAATTACTCTTGAAGGATGCTGCTATACACATACCGAGATGCCTAAAAATCTGCTTAAAACTTATTTGAGGGTATCAAGAGAAGGAGAGAAGAAAAAAAAATTTCACAGTTTCCACTGTGAAAGGGTAACATTCAAAGTGCTTTTTAATGTGCTCCTAACACAACTTTTCATTCTTATCTTTTTGCCACATATACTATGTTTGAACCAACCAGAAATTCTGGCCATGACACAAACATGTAATGCTCCCATTCTTTTTGAACATAGTACTTAATACATTGCATATTAATTATTTGTAAACTCTCACTTGAATTACTCAAGGACAGAGATGGTGTCTTTGTTCACCTTTGTACCCATCTCAGGGCCATACCTGGAATAGAACAGGTGTTGAGTAAATGTTGATTAAATTTAACTATGCTCATTCAACAAGGCTATATATTTATTTTTCAATTTGGAAGACGCTGCATATTGCAGGAATCGAAAATTTATCATAGGTCCTGATGATTCTCCTCCACTTGTGAAGCATCAGTAATAATTGTCTTGTGTTATGAAAATGTATTTGCTGAGAAATTCTGTGTCATGGATGATAGGCAGAAATTACAAAGCTGAGAAAAATTATAAAAGGCCAATGTCACCTCTTAACTCTAAGTTTCTTTTTTTCGTCCTTAAGTTTAGCCATTTGGATGTATTTAAATATATTTATATCATACTAATTTAGGTTTTGTCTAAGGCTTTTTTGTAATTTAATGTTGCCTCTAAAGCTCAGTTTTTCTTGACAAGTTGAAAAACCCCATACATATGTAATAGGATGTTATATTTAGTATCTACCAAGGCAAAAGAAAGTAGATGCTTCATGTAAAAGTAAGACCACATTTCAGGGCTTGTAAAAAAGGAGATGGTAAGAATTTGGTTTTGCTACCTTGAAATGCCCACAAACTTTTGCCTATAAAAGAATCTGAAGGGCCAAGGAGCAAATGGAAATTGAGAGAATACTTCTGGAAAGTTGCAGATATTGATATATGTTCCATTTTCTTCCAAAGGTTTGGTATTATTAAAATATAATTACAATACTCAAAAACAAGATATTCTTTAAGTAGAGAATGTACATGTGACACAGTTTAATTCATTAAGGAAGGAATTATTAGAATGGTAAAGCTGGTTCAAAGAAAATTTGGTAGCTGACTGTATACAGGAATTGAGAGGAAATATTAGTACGAGATTTCTAGGTTAGATACAAAACTGGTTAGAGTTGTATAGTGCAATAAAACCATTAGCTTTGAAAGTATTTTATTTAAAGAAAAGACATTATTTACATATCTAGATACAAATGATATGAAAAATGCAGGTGAAAAAATCTTCAAATAAACATATAACATTACACACAGACTTTATCAACGGTTAATGATAAGAAAAGCAACACTTTTTAAAGAAAATCATGTAATGCTCAGATTATCGTAAACAGTATTCTAGTGTGGCATTGAAAAGACTTGCCATTTTTGGCTTTACCTTATTTCTAAGTTTTGGATAATACTTGTTTACAGGCTCTGACCCTCATTTCAAGCTTGGTAAAATGATCATGTAAATCCATGCTCTTAATTTCTGCATTGCTGGTAATTTTTATCTCTTTAAATTGAATATCTCCAGTTCAGAAAACTTGTATTCAAACCTTGTCTTCACAGTGGCACAATGAAGCATGAGTTTGGAAAAACCCTCAGGAATACTGTGCTCTTGATACAGTTGTGGTAAACTGTGTGCAACATTGCTGGTGTGCCAGTTAAATGCATTTTACTTCAGTGGAGAGAATGTCATCTTCCTAGAGCTGTAATTGTTTTGACATGTTTCATTTCATTTTGTCACTAATCATCATTCTGAAAGACAAGCACTTCATACTTTTTATTTTACTACGTGACTTAGCATAGGCTTAGTTTTTGTCTCTGTTTTGCCTTTTCATAACTGTGCATAAGCTATTTTTCTAAATATAAAATAATGTTCTTTTAATGCTTTCAAAAAGTGCAAGAATATTTTATACATTATTTTTATAAGTTTAATTTTACTATGATGTAAGTAAATGCATTGTAAGAATAATTTTTTGAAGTAAAAGTCCTCTGTAGAAGTGATGAGAGGTTATTTGCAAAATAATCTTTACTGGGGCATAATTGATGTGTGTTTACTGTTCTCTCTGGAATGTTTCTTGCTCTAATGGCCCATTTCTTTCTCTTTCCTTGCATTCAGATACTTCCCTGGCCATCTACCCTAAAATAGAACTCAATTATTTTCTATTTCTTTATTTGGCTTTAGTTTTCTTCATAGCAGCCGACATGTATTTATACTTGTTTAATGCCTTTCTGTTCCCGTTAAAATATATTTGAAAACAGGAGGAGCTTTGACGATTTCTTCACTGCAGTAATTTTGAGATCTACAAAATGGACTTTCAATAAATGCTTGTGGAATAAATAAGCGAATAGATCAGTGAATGAATGAAAGCTGAAAATATCTTTGGTAATTTGAAGAGCACACCTGTATGGGAAATAGTCTGCGTAAGAAAATCAGTAGTATCGCACATCCACTTGAAACTTGTTCTTGTATTAAAGGAAGGACTTGGTAAAGTTATACCATGAACATGATAACAGCAACCACCATAGCCATACCAGCACCACTGTTTCTTACTGTTTATTAAGCACTCAATATGGGCCTGACTTAGAGCTAAATACTTAATATTTATTGTTTCATTTATTCTTCCATACTACTTTACGTATGGACTAAGTGTACTGTTATCTCATTTAGGCAGTTAGACTCAGCTTTGTTACTTGCTCATGGTCACACAGCAAGTAAGTTGTGGCAGTACTGGCACTCAATCTCGAATCTGCCAGACTCCAAAACCCAGACTCATAACCAGAAGACTACCATTGTCTTCTCTTGTCCATAGTGGTTATAATCTTATATAATTGAATACACCAAGTGAAATCATTAATTTTTTTAAATGGGTTTTGGCGGACATAGTAATGTCAAAAGTAATGGTGCAAAGATTAGTACATAACTGTAATAGTTAGGATTGTTAGTCTGGTACCAAGATAGATGCAATGTGGTTAAGCATAGAAGCATATACAGTGCAGTACCATCCATGCATCCTAATTGCAATATTTAAAATGGGAGAAAAAACCCAGCATATTTAGGAAGCCAAAGATAAATTCACTACAGGTGCAGCTTTGCTCAGAACAGAATAGTTGTGTTGAGAATTGTGGGTTAATTATGTGTGTGTGTGTGTGCGCACACGTGTGCACACATGTATTTGCTTTTGCTTTTTGTTTTATATATATTAGACTCCATGGGTCATGTATTTGGTACAAAGAAAAGAGAGTTCTGGACTTTTGAAGAGACCTGGATTCTCTATTGACTTTGCTTATGGTAGCCTTTGATAAATCATTTAAACACAGCATATATGTGGGAGTTCTGAAACTAAACTCCTTGAATTAATTTGTGGGTCTGCCATTTGTTAGCTTTGTAATTTTGGATTAAGATAGTCACATTTTTTGTGCCTTAATTTTTTTTAGATTTAAAGTAGCTTGCTATGAGGAAGAATCAAATATGACATATAAGTCTCTCACTCGTGGTTGGAATATGACACGTGCTCAGGTTTAGCACATACCTAATCTCCAAGATCATCTCTGGCAGGCTTCCAGAGCCTGCTGAGTTTTTCCGCCCTTTCCTTCCTGTGATCGCCCCTTCCTCTCTCATTTCTCAGGCTCCTTTTCGCCCTCTGCCGGCGGACAGTGGCAGAACCCAGCTTTCTGGTTGCTATGGGTACCGAGGTAACGCGGTACCTAAGGAGACCAAGACGGAAACTCCCTGCAGCTATCCGCGGCCCGCCGGTGGTGGTGATGCGAGAGGCTGGGGTCTCCAGGTGGGTTGTCTGGCTGAGGGTGGATGAGGGAGAGGAGCGTCTCTGAGTCCGCCTAGTGGGCCGCAAGCCGGGGCTAGTTGGTGCGGTGAGCAAAGCGGGCAGCGCGGCTGGAAAGCGGAGGTGTTTCCTGAGCCCCTGCCATATGCTGACATAGTGCCAGGCCTGCAGGCAGCAGGACGGGGACCTGGCCTCAGGAGTTGAAAGCCTTTGGTATACACCAAAGACTTCCCAGCCCAAGATGCTAATGAATAAATGAATCAAGAGTGAACCCCAGACAGGGGGACTTCATCAGTTGTACCCCTTCTGCAGCCCGACACTTTCAAATACTAGCCCCTTTTATCCTTTGAAGTCATTTGCACCTTATGAAAAATTTGGCACCCTGAGAAACCATGTTTCATCCCCTTTTGTAGCCTTTAGTCTGCCTGCGCGTTCACATGCACCCACGTCCTTGAAATTTACTCACAAGTAGACTATGGTGCGAGATGCCCAATTCCTGAGACATCTGAAGTTGTGGATGTTTATTTTTTTCTTCCCAAAATCAGCAGTAGAGACACTCAGGTATATAAGGTTCAGTTATATATATTTTATAGCTTGACTTAAAATCTAAAGTTAGCAAAGCTCATTTTAAAAAATAGTAAAGTTGAAGCTACACAGGATTAAAGTTATACAAACTGTATGTTTATGCGAACGTAACGACTCCCTCTGCCTTTCTACAATTTAGCTTATCTTATAGTCTACACAGAGACCTGCCCTGACCTTCCATAATTTTACCAATTGTATTACAAATAAATTGTTTGAAAGTAGTTCCTTCATGTCTTTCAAGACACTTAATAATTCTTGCAATTAGTTTATTTGCTTTTTCATTTTTACCTACTTCCCTCACCAGAGTGTAAGTTCAGTGAAGACTGGTATTATACCTGTCTGGTTGACCTTGTTCCTCAGTGCTTAACCTGACTCCCAGCAGGAAGAGAGTTCAGTGTATATTTGTTGATTGCTCATCAAGATCGGTAGGAAACATTGAAAAAATAAAACAGAAAGGTTAGTTGAAGTGGGAAAGAGGGTGTGTTTAATCTTTTTCCATAGGGTAGGTTGTGCAAAAAACTAAAAGCAGTAGAAAAAAATTACTTGCTTAGCACATTATTATTGGCACTACATTATGTGTAGGGACTGTACTGATTGTTGGGGTTTCAAAGGTCAATGGTAGGACTACCCTCAAATATTTGGGCTACTTAGAGAAACAAAATCTATATAAACAAAGATGCAAAAAATAACACAAGGTAACATACAATAGCAAATGAATTTAATAGACATGGTCTTTGTATACGAGGAGAAGCTTGGTTTCGATGGAGGGAAACTTCATGATACCGGCGGCCTTCGAGTTGAGCATTGAATAGAATAAAACTTGGTGAGCAGAGAGGTAAACACTAAAGCTCATTAAGTAAAAAAGATGAAATCAGAGATGCTAAGGGTAAAGTAGAACCTTGATGCTCCATTTTCTTTTCTAGGTAGTTTCTAAGGCTGTTCCTTCTCTAGGTAGTTTCTAAGGCTGTTCCTTCTCTAGGTAGTTTCTAAGGCTGCCCCTTTCCCTGAACCATGAGCTCTCTGGAGGTCTTATAGGAGCCCACAGCTAGACAAGTCAGGTCACAAATCAAACACCTTTTATTTAATATCCTGCAAATTAGAGGGGGAGAGGGTCCTTACCATTTTCTACTTGGATAAGCTGAAGTTCAGAGAATTTCTGTCGTGCAAAGGTCTTCTGACTTTAAATCCAGTGAATTTAGGATACCTAGGTTTTCTGACCTTAAATTCAACACCTTTTAATATTGCTTATTATTTTTAATTGAAAGTATTTTAAAATGGTATCTTGTCCCTTGATATCTGAAGGTAAAGTTTCTCAGTTGTTCTCAAGAGAACCTGCCTATAGAGGGTAAAAAATGGGCAACTTGGGTACCATTTAGTGCCTTGAAGCAGTATTTTATTATCAGATATCTTGTTTGGCTGAAAGATTGAATGCAACCTGAAGTCAATACCTATATTAGTCCGTTCTCACACTGCTATGACGACATACCCAAGACTGGATAATTTACAAAGGAAAGAGGTTTAATTGACTCACAGTTCTGCAGGGCTAGGGAGGCCTCAGGAAACTTACACTCATGGCAGAAGGGAAAGCAAACACATCCTTCACATGGTGGCAGGAAAGAGAAGGATGACAGCTAAGTGAAGGGGGTTCTCGTGAGAACTTACTAAAAGAGCATGAGGGAAACTGTCCCCATGATTCAGTTATCTCTCACCAGGGCCCTCCCACCGCATGTGGGAATTATGGGGATTACACTTCAAGATGAGATTTGGGTGGGGACACAGCCAAAGGATATCAATACCTGCTTTACTTTTAGAATTTTTGCTATGAGAATGTGGCACACATTTATTTAGTAGGACACTCCAGCACAAGATACTATTCTAGGAATCATGTATTATCAGTTTTTGCCTTATAATTTTTTAAATATTTTAAAATATATATACTTAAAATAACGATAATTAGATAGAGGAAATGTTAAAATTAAAATTCTTTTAATTATTAAAAGCAACTATTTAAAATTCTTATTTAACATTTCTTTCTTGCGTCTGTGATTTCTAAGTACTATGGTACTAAATGCCTAAACATGTTAGTTCACCCAAAGTTGCTTGCTAATTACACCCTTTCAAAATATTGCTTCAGTAAGGAAAAATCCCTACTTACGGTATGGTTTTTAAGTTTTGAGCCTAACATGATCTGAGTCATTAGAAGAATTAACTAACCTTAGATAAGTTTCCAATTACAAAAAGTGGCCCTTCTTGTAAACAGCGGTTTCCTAAACCTCCCTTTCTGCCAATGGTGTTCTCCTGCACCTCTAGCGGAATGCTCTGAGTTTCTAGCTGTATAGAGCGTTGTAAATTCCTTGTTTCCATTCTATGGCAGTAGGTTTTGATGTGGGGGTTGCTTTCTCAAAATAGGAACACGTGTAGAAGGATCATCAAACCATCCCGGACAATTTTGGGTTATATTGGGTATTATGTGTGAGGAAAAAGGGGGTTGTAGACAGAAAAATAATGTAGTCTAATCAGGAACTAGAAATTTTTCCAAATCACTACTAAATTTTTGGTATTTAGTTATAAAAAAATTGACCAAAAGACATAAGGAAGTATAAGTTTTGCATAATAAGGAGTTTATCTGTATTCCTCTGGTTTTATTAGGTGCTTAAAATTTTGTGCTTTACTATTCTTGCTGCTGACATTGTTATATCCTTGCTATCCCAAGAAAGGTGACTAAATTCTCTGTTGGCTTTACAAAAGGAAACAGGCAGAATAATATGACTCAGAATGATAATCTCCCCTTTTTCTTCATACAAGGAAATTGGCTTATGTAGGTGTCTTGATAAAATACATAATTGAGAAGAAGGCTTACTAATTGCATACAGTGAAGTGAAATTCCCGTTGAATAAGACCATTTATTGGTTAAATAACATTATAAGCAGAGCTACAAATCTCAGTCATCTTATTGTAATGAGATTTACAGATGTTCATTTTTTGTATCGGTAAAGTCAATCATATATCAGTTTAGCTTTATATATATACATACACATAAAATTATATTGTATATCTCAATGTGTAAGCAAAATTATAGCAATTTAGATTATTTTAATAATCAGACAGATTGACTTTGGGGATTATTTTATCTCTTTAATGATAATAATAGCATTATGGAAGTTTTGTGACAAAGTTATCGATTGTAGTTATCGATCCAGTATTTGGATTCCCTGAATATGATCAGAAAGCAATACAGATTCCATGTTATGGATCAGGATTATTCCTGGAGGTTTTTGAAAGGTACCTTTGCTAGCCGCTATTTGATAAAAATGGGACAAAAATACTACCTACAAAAATGAGGGAGAAAAAGGGAATTACACTTGAAAATGCTATCACCTCCCTCCCTAAAAGCAAACCAAATCTTAGTTTTCCATTCCTATGGTATCTTTATTTCTCTTTGACACTTAATTTAGCTTTGAGAGACAGGACTTGGTGGTTGAAAATTGAGTCTGAGTGAGATGCCTCCTATAGATTCTTCTATCAAAATGCCCTATGATATTGTGGTTGCTTGTGTGGATTTCCCCTTGATTGTGAGGGTCTCAAGGGAAGACACCATGGCTTATTTGCCACCGTGACTTCAATACCTGGGACCACTAATAGGGATCACAAAGGAACAGTTAAGTACATGTTTGTGGATTGAACGTACAAATATAATTAGTCCCATGATGCAACCACTACCTTATTTAAAATGTAGTAATTATTTTGTGTAATTCCATTTTGCAATTATCTTCAGAGAGTAAATTCCTAGAGAATTTCCTCCAAAATGGTGAAGATCTACCCTTTCAGGTTAGATTTAATTTTTGGAGATAGTCCAAGTAATTTGGAGGTAGGTTTGAGTGAAAAAAATAGTTGCTCCTGTTGCACAATCATTTTTAATTTCAAATGAGCCACAACAAAATGGATTTGTGTGTTTGTTGGTGATAATAGATTCTTTTTTTTTTTTTTGGAGACAGGGTCTCACTCTGCCACCCAGGCTGAAGAGTGCAGTGGTGTGCAATCTTGGCTCACTGTAACCTCGACCTCTCAGGTTCAAGTGATTCTCATGCCTCAGACTCCTGAGTAGCTGGGATTACAAGCATACACCACCACACCTGACTAATTTTTGTATTTTTAGTAGAGACGGGGTTTTGCCATGTTAGTTAGGCTGGTCCTGAACTCCTGACCTCAAGTCATCTGCCCACCTCAGCCTCCCAAAGTTCTGGGATTACAGGCATAAGCCACCGCGCCCAGATGTAAAATGGATTCTGTAGACAGTTTCAAAAGAGGCGTCGCAAAAATGTTTTTAATCAGTGGTTGCATCGTTGAAATATAAGATAGTCTCCCAAAGGAACAACAATGAAGAATCACTCATTTGGTTATGCAGACTTTGATGTCGCAATAGCCTTTCATTAGGTAACTCCAATTTTGGTGCTTTCCTTCCTTAAGTCTTAGAGCAAAGCTTCTAGACTTATGTTTTCCCTGCTAAATCCCTATTAGACTCTTATTAGCTACAGAATAAATTCCAAACGCTATAAACTTGACATTTAAAGCCACTTATTATTGGGCCTCAGCCACTATATCTAAATTCATGTTTTTTTTTTTTTCCTTCCATGTAACCTGCACACCAAGCAAGTGTAACTATTCATTAGTTCCTTATTCAAGAGCTATTCTTTCCAACAGTATGGAATATTCATCTAATCCATATTTTTATCTTTAAGCCTCCTTTCTCCTTCAAAGCTTTCCTTAAAAGCTAACCAGCTGAATTCTCTCTTTTCTTTCACTTCCTATATTATCACATGTATAAATTTTATAGCCCTTATATTTTTTACCTTGTTTTATGGCTTTTATATTTAGGGTCGTATATGCCCTATTTTACTCTAAACCATTTGAGCTCAGAAAACAAACCTCCTTGGGCCTTGACTCCTCTCCATACCTCTCAGCACACTGCCTTGTATATAGCAGAAGCTTAATGCATGTTTATTGTGGTTATGAGGACACACATAGGAACAAATAAATAAATGACAACATCAAATGGTGTGGGCATTTAAGTCTATGGTCACTATAATAGTGATTCATATTCCTTTAAAAGCTCTTAGAACTTGGACATTTTTATTCCTATAAAAATCTAATAGTTGTTCATGTGACTTAGTAATTCAGCATTACAGAGTAAATTATTATAGAACCATGAATAATTGGGATACTTTGGAAACAGGGTGTTCTGAATAATGTAATTTTCTGGTTAACTCAAGTTAAGCAGAAAGTCCTTTTTGTTTCATTTCTTGTTGAAATATTCTTTCTAAAATATGCTAATTTCTGATCTTAGCCAAAGAGTATCATTAAAATTTTCTTTGATAAATGAGGATATTAGAATGCCTTTGGGTAATTATTACATACCTTAATTTTCATTTTATATTGCCATATATATATATATATATATAAAGATTATTGGGTTTAGATTGTATCTCAAAGATTCTTTTCATTTCTCACTGCATGGCCTTGGATATTATTTTTAGATAGAACAAATACTTGGTATACTTTTATAGCCTTAGCGATAGAAAGAGCCAGAATACGTGCTTTAGTTTGTTTTAATGAATGCATCCTCCACTTTTAGTTGAATATTTCCGTACTCTTTTGTTATACAGTTGACCCTTGAACAACATAGGTTTGAACTGCACAGATCCACTTATAAATAATTTTAAAAAAATAATAGTTACACTCGTGTGCTTGTCCCTCTTGCTTCCCCTTCCATGTCCTCTACCTCTTCCATCTCTGCTACTCCTGAGACAAGACCAACTCCTCTTCTTCTTCGTCTTCCTCAGCCTACTCAGTGTGAAGCCCCTTATCATGATTCACTTCCACTGAATAAATAGTAAATACATCATCTCTTCTTTATGATTTTCTCAATAACATTTTCTGTTATCTAACTTACTTTTTAAAAGAATATAGTATATATATACATATAACATACATAATGTATTCATTGATTATGCTATCAGTAAGGCTTCTGATGAACAATAGAATACTAAAATTTTGGGGAAATTAGAAGTTATGCACAGATTTTTGGGGGATTGATGCCCCTAACCTTTATAAGTTGAAGGGTCAGCTGTACATAAATATTGGTGAAATTTTAATTCCATCAGACATAATACATGTCTAACTTTATTAGTACATAAATACTTACATAACTTATATTTAAAATACAGTAATTTCTAGGTTTCCACAGGAGACTGGTTCCAGTAACACCCTCACACCTTGCAAACACCAAAATCTAAGAATGGTCAGGTTCCTTATATAAAATGGCATAGTATTTTCATATAGCCTACACATAACCTACTGTATACTTTAAATCAGTTCTTGCTTACTTATAATACTTAATAAAATGTAAATAGTTGTACATTTTTTGTATTTTTTTATTCTAATATTTTTGATTCTCTGGTTGATACGTGGCTGCAGGGGAAAAAGGGCTAACAGTGTATAATTTTTGCTGTTTAAACTTTGATTCAGCCTCTTCCCTCATAAAGTTTTAAAAACATTGCTGAACTATATGGAGTTTTGAATTTGTAACTTATACTGCTTCAACTCTGCCATAATTCTTTTGTCTTTGTTACTTTTACAGAAGTGTTTACAAATCAGAATAACTTTTAGACAACATTAAGGTGGTAATCATGAACACAAAAGATTTTGTAGTTCTTCCATGGGGAAAACCTGGAAATTCTGTAAAGCTAAAATATAGGTGAGTTAATATATATTTATTTCTTAATAGGAATAGTTGCAAAGCTTCTGTATATTGTAATTTTGACTATTTTGTGAATTCTTATCTTCATTATTCACATTCTTGTATTTTTATCTATAAGAATATAGCTTTGAAATACTATACATCTATAATAGTTTAAAAATGAGGATTAAAAATATTTATTCCACAAGAACCAATGTGACAAGTTATAAAAGTTTGGTTCATTACCTATTAAAGTAATGCAATAGAATGTTAAACATGTTTTTCATGGCCCTTATTCAAAGTTAAGTAAGGATTATCCTGAAATTTAGGGAGACTATTGGGGTGAGAGACCCCTAACCAGGAAATAGAAAGCACTACATACTTTAGCCCTTTACATAAAGGACATTATGTTGAATTGACCTTTTCTAGGAGAGGTCTGTCCTAGATGACAGGGAGATGCATTCAGCCAGAGCCAAACAATTACTGGCATCCTGGGAATTTTATGACATTGCAGGGGTGTGGGAGAGTATAGCTCCCTGTTTGTCTATGATGTCACCTACTGTCACTGGAAATACTTAGGGCTTTCCTCTTAAATATCAGTAAGAGGCAGCCAGCATGGGATGAGGGCAGACTTTTTTAATTTTTTTTTAGATGAAGTCTTGCTCCCTTGCCTAGCTGGGAGTGCACTCGCACGGTCTCGGCTCACTGCAACCTCCGCCTCCCGGGCTCAGGCGATTCTCCTGCCTCAGCCGCCCAAGTAGCTGGGATTACAGGCGCATGCTACCACACCTGGCTAATGTTTGTATTTTTAATAGAGACAGTGCTTGGCCATGTTGGCCAGGTTGGTTTACTCCTGACCTTAAGTAATCCTCCCACCTCTACCTCCCAAAGTGCTGGGATTACAAGTGTGAGCCACTGCACCCGGGCCAGACTACCATTCTTAATTTGAGTTTCTGAGTTTTTTGATCCAGATCAATAGCTTTGTGGTTATTTGATATCTTCAAAGCTATTCTAATGCTCTCTTCACCTTTGAGATACTGGGTATAAAAGCATTGTGTAAACTGGAAATGTTATAAAAATATATGGCATTATCATTATTACTATACCATATTTTTGGGGGGAGAGGTGCTATCTAATTGCTAGGACTACAAATTTTGTTAATAGAAAAAGTAAAAGGGGCATGCATTATTTGATTTCAGTGACATATTTCAGGCCATATGTCTATACCTATAAACATTCAGCCAACAAACATTTATTAAGTGTGCATTTTCTATATACTGTGCTAGGGAATGATGGCTACAAAAGCAAGAAGTGATAGTCCTGGCACTCCAGAAGCTTACAGAGAATATGAATGAGTACAGTTACATTGACAATACAGAATGAAGCATGGTGTGATGTGTACAGGCAAGGGACTAGGAGAGAACATGGCTCAAACTGCTAGAGCAGGAGCGAGGAAGTACCCAAGTTCTGAGTGAGAGATGCAGTTAGTTGCGTAGTTATTGGGTGAAACTTACGCAAAGGCACAGAGACCACATGATTTTGGGGACTTCTCAGACATATCCAATTGTCTAAGAAGAAAGGTGGAGAAAAAACAGGGTCTAGATGATAACTAACTTGTATGTCATAGTAAAGAGTTTGGAAATAAGTTGGAATCACTATTCCCTGGTCTGTCCGTCTCCCTGATCCACAAACCATTAAAAGCCAGCACAGGAACACCCACTCATGGTAATTACCATAGAGTTCCCTTTCTCACTTTTTCCTTGTTCCAAGCCTGTTCTTGCTGGACATTGTCTTTATGTTGTCTGACGTTCTGGTGTTCTTCCAGTCCTCTCGACCTCTTTCCCAGCCCCTAAACCATTTCAGTCCTCTTTCTAGTCCTTGGGTTTGTTCTGTTGATTAGAAATTATTTTCTAGTTTTCACACCATCTGTATTGACTCTAATATATTCAAATAGTTTGATGCATAATATTTAAAACAACAATTTTTTTTCTATATAGGCAACATACATATTTTTGCTGAACTGATCATTTTGGAAATCTTAAAGAAATCTCTTAAACAATAAATTAAATAAATAAAGCTGAGGATCAACGTTAGCTTCCCTCAGTGGCTTTGCTTTCCCTTTATAACTCTGTGTATAACATTATCTCCATGTGGAATCCTCTGTTTTGTGTGAGATCCATACAATCCAATCTTGACCATAAACTTGACCACTTGGTCAGTAGGCCAGTCTTTTTCTTCAGCCTTACCCTTTTCCTCTACCACAGTGGGACTTCAAAAACATCAGAAGTCTTCTAAGCAAATGAGTGACACAATCATATTTGTTCTTTCAACTCTTCTCCTGTAAGCAGTTTGTGAAGTATGGTAGGCTGTCAAGACTTTAGGCAGGGAGATAAACTGTGAGACTCATCCTGAACTGTACTTGCAGCCCATTTCAGAATGGTCTGTTTCAGGAAAAGACACTATTGTCCTCCTGACAGCTCAAATAAGAAACATGGAATTATTTTAGATTTCTTCCTTTTTCCCTCTCCAATCAGTCACCTACTTCTGGTCAGTTTCCAACTTGTTAATTCTATTTTCTTACATTTCTCAAAAGCTCAATTTTTCTCTCCATTGCGCCTGCTCAGTCAGGCTAGCCCAAATTCTCTATTAGTTGGATTACTGGAATAGTCTACTAATTGGTTGTCTTGCTTCCAGCGTTGTACCCTCTAATTGACTTCCTTTGATACAGCCTGAGTGATCTTTCTAAATGCAAGTCTGATCAATTCTCTTAAAACCCTTTAATGATCCTCATTGTTCATGCAATATAAATCCCAATTTCTCATCATGGCTTACAAGGCTCTTCATGATCCTGTCCACTCCAGCAGTTTGATTTTTTGCTACTTTTTGTATTCTGCACTTAATATCTGGTCACAGAGAACTTTCAGTTCCTTGACCCACCCATTACTCTTTCCTACCTGTGTCCACACTCCTTTCTTTCTGGAACACTACACTCATCACTGCCCTTTGACTGGCTAAGTCCTTTCATCCTTTAGGTCTCAGCTTATCCTTTACCTTCTCCAGGAACTGATTCTGCATTCACAGGACTGGGGTATGTGCTCTTTCTTTGTGCCCAGGTAGCCCCCTGTACTTCCCCAATGACAGCCCTATTCCACTATATTTCAATTACTTTCATGCTTCTCTATTCCTCTCAATACTTGAAGCTCCATTGTATTTCACATTCTATTACCTAGCAGTGTTTATTTGCCGTAGAAGCTGCATTACTCATTGTGGAGTAGATACAATGAAAATAAACGCCTCTCTTTCTATATCTCAGCCAGTTTCTCTGAACCCTCTGGACAGCCCTTCCTATCACTTTCTGTATATCTTCCTGGATTGTGTCTGCTTGGGACATATCCTTGGCCCACTTGCTTTTTGGTAATTGCTTGCTACCTCTAGAAAGATTTCTCCTTTCTGAGCTTCATTATGCCTTGATTTTGTTCCATGCCATAGCATGCATGGGTGCCCACACTGCTTGATAGTAGTAAAACACTAATGTAATATTGAAGGAAGAGATTTGGACTTATAATAGTAGAAGCTAGAGAATTAGTTTGCTTAGATCTATGAAAGAAAGAGTCGGTGGTTAATACTGATAACCAGACTTCGTAAAATGAAGAAAATGTCTTTTGTCAAAAGCTTAGTGAGTTTCAGATATTATAAAAATCTCTTGTACAGAAATTCCTGTACCAAAACCATTAATCGGGGCTTTCTTCTTAATAGGTCTCAAACAGGTACTACCTTTTCCCCCTCATCATACATATATGACATAAAGGTAGAGGTTTAAAACTTCGGAGATGACCAGCTCAGCAAAAATGTATGTTTTGTCTATTGTTTTAAATACTATGCTTCAAACTACTTGACTACATTGGAGGCAAAACAATATGAAAATTAGAAAATATTTTTATTTTGTTTTCTGTTTGTATGTCATAGATATTTGTGTATATATAAAAACATGCCTTATATATGAAGTTAATTATAATTTTGAACCCCTAGCAATGTAATAATTAAAACAAAAGTCTAAGATTTGAAGAGATAACTTGCTTCAGGATTTTGATGGAAGGCAAATGCTAACTTTAAAAACCAGATTTCAGAGTAGTAAAAAAGAAATAGGTAAAATATTTTACTTATTATTCATGATTCTAATTTAACAGGAAAAGATTATATAAAATTATTTTGGCTTTGCTTGTTTTTCTGCTTACTCCATTTAAATCTTACGTCTTCAGAAATGCTCAAGAACTGCGAATGGAGAAAGTACAGTTAGAGTTTGAGAACCAAGAGATGGAGAAGAAACTGCAAGAATTCCGATCCACAAGAAGCAAAGAAAAGGAAGAAAGAGAGTGAGTGAAACTCTTAGAGAATTTTAGATGAATCAACTAAATTATTTAAAGAACGATTTTATATACTGTTGTCATTCCAATAAAAGCATTTAATGGATGGATAATTTCTGACTTTAACTAATGAACGAGCAATAGCAAAGGCCTTCTATTTTTTTGTTTTTGTGCCACTTAGATGAGGCATGTTGCTTTTTAAAATTACCATTATTTTGTTTCTTCTGAACATTATTGGGTCTTATCCTTTCTTTTTTTTTTGACTGAATTAATTTTATTTATTTATTTATTTATTTTTTTTTTATTATTATTATACTTTAAGTTCTAGGGTACATGTGCATAACGTGCAGGTTTGTTACATATATATACTTGTGCCATGTTGCTGTGCTGCACCCATCAACTCGTCAGCACCCAACTACTCGTCATTTATATCAGGTATAACTCCCAATGCAATCCCTCCCCCCTCCCCCCTCCCCATAATAGGCCCCAGTGTGTGATGTCCCCCTTACCGAGTCCAAGTGATCTCATTGTTCAGTTCCCACCTATGAGTGAGAACATGCGGTGTTTGGTTTTCTGTTCTTGTGATAGTTTGCTAAAAATGATGGTTTCCAGCTGCATCCATGTCCCTACAAAGGACACAAACTCATCCTTTTTTATGGCTGCATAGTATTCCATGGTGTATATGTGCCACATTTTCTTAATCCAGTCTGTCACTGATGGACATTTGGGTTGATTCCAAGTCTTTGCTATGGTGAATAGTGCCGCAATGAACATATGTGTGCATGTGTCTTTATAGCAGCATGATTTATAATCCTTTGGGTATGTCCCCAGTAATGGGATGGCTGGGTCATATGGTACATCTAGTTCTAGATCCTTGAGGAATCGCCATACTGTTTTCCATAATGGTTGAACTAGTTTACAATCCCACCAACAGTGTAAAAGTGTTCCTATTTCTCCACATCCTCTCCAGCACCTGTTGTTTCCTGACTTTTTAATGATTGCCATTCTAACTGGTGTGAGATGGTATCTCATTGTGGTTTTGATTTGCATTTCTCTGATGGCCAGTGATGATGAGCATTTTTTCATGTGTCTGTTGGCTGTATGAATGTCTTCTTATGAGAAATGTCTGTTCATATCCTTTGCCCACTTTTTGATGGGGTTGTTTGTTTTTTTCTTGTAAATTTGTTTGAGTTCTTTGTAGGTTCTGGATATTAGCCCTTTGTCAGATGAGTAGATTGCAAAAATTTTCTCCCATTCTGTAGGTTGCCTGTTCACTCTGATGGTAGTTTCTTTTGTTGTGCAGAAGCTTTTTAGTTTAATTAGATCACATTTGTCAATTTTGGTTTTTGGTGCCATTACTTTTGGTGTTTTAGACATGAAGTCTTTGCCCATGCCTATGTCCTGAATGGTACTACCTAGGTTTTCCTCTAGGGTTTTTATGGTATTAGGTCTAACATTTAAGTCTCTAATCCATCTTGAATTAATTTTCATATAAGGAGTAAGGAAAGGATCCAGTTTCAGCTTTCTACTTACGGCTAGCCAATTTTCCCAGCACCATTTATTAAATAGGGAATCCTTTCCCCATTTCTTGTTTCTCTCAGGTTTGTCAAAGATCAGATGGCTGTAGATGTGTGGTATTATTTCTGAGGACTCTGTTCTGTTCCATTGGTCTATATCTCTGTTTTGGTACCAGTACCATGCTGTTTTGGTTACTGTAGCCTTGTAGTATAGTTTGAAGTCAGGTAGTGTGATACCTCCAGCTTTGTTCTTTTGACGTAGGATTGTCTTGGAGATGCGGGCTCTTTTTTGGTTCCATATGAACTTTAAAGCAGTTCTTTCCAATTCTGTGAAGAAACTCATTGGTAGCTTGATGGGGATGGCACTGAATCTATAAATAACCTTGGGCAGTATGGCCATTTTCACAATATTGATTCTTCTTATCCATGAGCATGGTATGTTCTTCCATTTGTTTGTGTCCTCTTTTATTTCACTGAGCAGTGGTTTGTAGTTCTCCTTGAAGAGGTCCCTTACATCCCTTGTAAGTTGGATTCCTAGGTATTTTATTCTCTTTGAAGCAATTGTGAATGGAATTTCATTCCTGATTTGGCTCTGTGTTTGTCTGTTACTGGTGTATAGGAATGCTTGTGATTTTTGCACATTAATTTTGTATCCTGAGACTTTGCTGAAGTTGCTTATCAGCTTAAGGAGATTTTGGGCTGAGACAATGGGGTTTTCTAAATATACAATCATGTCATCTGCAAACAGGGACAATTTGACTTCTTCTTTTCCTAACTGAATACCCGTTATTTCTTTCTCTTGCCTGATCGCCCTAGCCAGAACTTCCAACACTATGTTGAATAGGAGTGGTGAGAGAGGGCATCCCTGTCTTGTGCCAGTTTTCAAAGGGAATTTTTCCAGTTTTTGCCCATTCAGTATGATATTGGCTGTGGGTTTGTCATAAATAGCTCTTATTATTTTGAGGTACGGTCCATCAATACCGAATTTATTGAGCGTTTTTAGCATGAAGGGCTGTTGAATTTTGTCAAAAGCCTTTTCTGCATCTATTGAGATAATCATGTGGTTTTTGTCTTTGGTTCTGTTTATATGCTGGATTATGTTTATTGATTTGCGAATGTTGAACCAGCCTTGCATCCCAGGGATGAAGCCCACTTGATCATGGTGGATAAGCTTTTTGATGTGCTGCTGAATCCGGTTTGCCAGTATTTTATTGAGGATTTTTGCATTGATGTTCATCAGGGATATTGGTCTAAAATTCTCTTTTTTTGTTGTGTCTCTGCCAGGCTTTGGTATTAGGATGATGTTGGCCTCATAAAATGAGTTAGGGAGGATTCCCTCTTTTTCTATTGATTGGAATAGTTTCAGAAGGAATGGTACCAGCTCCTCCTTGTACCTCTGGTAGAATTCAGCTGTGAATCCATCTGGTCCTGGACTTTTTTTGGTTGCTAGGCTATTAATTATTGCCTCAATTTCAGAGCCTGCTATTGGTCTATTCAGGGATTCAACTTCTTCCTGGTTTAGTCTTGGAAGAGTGTAAGTGTCCAGGAAATTATCCATTTCTTCTAGTTTTTCTAGTTTATTTGCGTAGAGGTGTTTATAGTATTCTCTGATGGTAGTTTGTATTTCTGTGGGGTCGGTGGTGATATCCCCTTTATCATTTTTTATTGCATCTATTTGATTCTTCTCTCTTTTCTTATTAGTCTTGCTAGCAGTCTGTCAATTTTGTTGATCTTTTCAAAAAACCAACTCCTGGATTCATTGATTTTTTGGAGGGTTTTTTGTGTCTCTATCTCCTTCAGTTCTGCTCTGATCTTAGTTATTTCTTGCCTTCTGCTAGCTTTCGAATGTGTTTGCTCTTGCTTCTCTAGTGCTTTTAATTGTGATGTTAGAGTGTCAATTTTAGATCTTTCCTGCTTTCTCTTGTGGGCATTTAGTGCTATAAATTTCCCTCTACACACTGCTTTAAATGTGTCCCAGAGATTCTGGTATGTTGTATCTTTGTTCTCATTGGTTTCAAAGAACATCTTTATTTCTGCCTTCATTTTGTTATGTACCCAGTAGTCATTCAGGAGCAGGTTGTTCAGTTTCCATGTAGTTGAGCGGTTTTGATTGAGTTTCTTAGTCCTGAGTTCTAGTTTGATTGCACTGTGGTCTGAGAGACAGTTTGTTATAATTTCTGTTCTTGTACATTTGCTGAGGAGTGCTTTACTTCCAATTATGTGGTCAATTTTGGAATAAGTGTGATGTGGTGCTGAGAAGAATGTATATTCTGTTGATTTGGGGTGGAGAGTTCTATAGATGTCTATTAGGTCTGCTTGCTGCAGAGATGAGTTCAATTCCTGGATATCCTTGTTAACTTTCTGTCTCGTTGATCTGTCTAATGTTGACAGTGGAGTGTCGAAGTCTCCCATTATTATTGTATGGGAGTCTAAGTCTCTTTGTAAGTCTCTAAGGACTTGCTTTATGAATCTGGGTGCTCCTGTATTGGGTGCATATATATTTAGGATAGTTAGTTCTTCCTGTTGAATTGATCCCTTTACCATTTGTAATGGCCTTCTTTGTCTCTTTTGATCTTTGATGGTTTAAAGTCTATTTTATCAGAGAATAGTATTGCAACCCCTGCTTTCTGTTGTTCTCCATTTGCTTGGTAAATCTTCCTCCATCCCTTTATTTTGAGCCTATGTATGTCTCTGCATGTGAGATGGGTCTCCTGAATACAGCAGACTGATGGGTCTTGACTCTTTATCCAGTTTGCCAGTCTATGTCTTTTAATTGGAGCATTTAGTCCATTTACATTTAAGGTTAAGATTGTTATGTGTGAACTTGATCCTGCCATTATGATATTAACTGGTTATTTTGCTCGTTAGTTGATGCAGTTTCTTCCTAGCCTCGATGGTCTTTACATTTTGGCATGTTTTTGCAATGGCTGGTACCGGTTGTTCCTTTCCATGTTTAGTGCTTCCTTCAGGGTCTCTTGTAAGGCAGGCCTAGTGGTGACACAATCTCTAAGCATTTGCTTATCTGTAAAGGATTTTATTTCTCCTTCACTTATGAAACTTAGTTTGGCTGGATATGAAATTCTGGGTTGAAAATTCTTTTCTTTAAGAATGTTGAATATTGGCCCCCACTCTCTTCTGGCTTGGAGAGTTTCTGCCGAGAGATTTGCTGTTAGTCTGATGGGCTTCCCTTTGTGGGTAACCCGACCTTTCTCTCTGGCTGCCCTTAAGATTTTTTCCTTCATTTCAACTTTGGTGAATCTGGCAATTACGTGTCTTGGAGTTGCTCTTCTCGAGGAGTATCTTTGTGGCATTCTGTGTATTTCCTGGATTTGAATGTTGGCCTGCCCTACTAGGTTGGGGAAGTTCTCCTGGATGATATCCTGAAGAGTGTTTTCCAGCTTGGTTCCATTTTCCCCCTCACTTTCAGGCAACCCAATCAGACGTAGATTTGGTCTTTTTACATAATCCCATACTTCTTGCAGGCTTTGTTCATTTCTTTTTCTTCTTTTTTCTTTTGGTTTCTCTTCTCGCTTCATTTCATTCATTGGATCCTCAATCACTGATACTCTTTCTTCCAGTTGATCGAGTCAGTTACTGAAGCTTGTGCATTTGTCACGTATTTCTCGTGTCATGGTTTTCATCTCTTTCATTTCGTTTATGACCTTCTCTGCATTAATTAGCCATCAATTCTTCCACTTTTTTTTCAAGATTTTTAGTTTCTTTGCGCTGGGTACGTAATTCCTCCTTTAGCTCTGAGAAGTTTGATGGACTGAAGCCGTTTTCTCTCATCTCGTCAAAGTCATTCTCTGTCAAGCTTTGATCCGTTGCTGGCGATGAGCTGCGCTCCTTTGCCGGGGGAGATGCGCTGTTATTTTTTGAATTTCCAGCTTTTCTGCCCTGCTTTTTCCCCATCTTTGTGGTTTTATCTGCCTCTGGTCTTTGACGATGGTGATGTACTGATGGGGTTTTGGTGTAGGTGTCCTTCCTGTTTGATAGTTTTCCTTCTAACAGTCAGGACCCTCAGCTGTAGGTCTGTTGGAGATTGCTTGAGGTCCACTCCAGACCCTGTTTGCCTGGGTATCAGCAGCAGAGGCTGCAGAAGATAGAATATTTCTGAACAGCGAGTGTACCTGTCTGATTCTTGCTTTGGAGGCTTCCTCTCAGGGGTGTACTCCCCCCTGTGAGGTGTGGGGTGTCAGACTGCCCCTAGTGGGGGATGTCTCCCAGTTAGGCTACTCAGGGGTCAGGGACCCACTTGAGCAGGCAGTCTGTCCCTTCTCAGCTCTCAACCTCCGTGTTGAGAGATCCACTGCTCTCTTCAATGCTGTCAGACAGAGTCCTTTGCGTCTGCAGAGGTTTCTGCTTCTTTTGTTGTTATCTGTGCCCTGTCCCCAGAGGTGGAGTCTACAGAGACAGGCAGGTTTCCTTGAGCTGCTGTGAGCTCCACCCAGTTCGAGCTTCCCAGCGGCTTTGTTTACCTAGTTAAGCCTCAGCAATGGCGAGCGCCCCTCCCCCAGCCTTGCTGCTGCCTTGCAAGGTTAGATGGCAGACTGCTGTGCTAGCAATGAGGGAGGCTCCATGGGCGTGAGACCCTCCCAGCCAAGTGTGGGATATGATCTCCAGGTGTGCCTGTTTGCTTAAAGCGCAGTATTGGGGTGGGAGTTACCCGATTTTCCAGGTGGTGTGTGTCTCAGTTCCCCTGGCTAGGTAAAGGGATTCCCTTTCCCCTTGCACTTCCCAGGTGAGGCAATGCCTCGCCCTGCTTCAGCTCTCGCTGGTTGGGCTGCAGCAGCGGACCAGCACCGATTGTCCGGCACTCCCTAGTGAGATGAACCCAGTACATCACATGAAAGTGCAGAAATCACCGGTCTTCTGTGTCGCTCGCGCTGGGAGTTGGAGACTGGAGCTGTTCCTATTCGGCCATCTTGCTCCGCCTCTCATCCAGTCTCGACTGCGGGTCTTATCCTTTCTTATTTCCTTTTTATTTAACTTTTTGCTTTTCATTGTTTTATGGTCTGGAATGTTTACTACAGCAGTGCACACTTTACCTTTTGCTCTCAGAAAATTGCCATCATTAGTAAATAAACACCAGTTTATGTTTAGAGTCATTTTTATTTATTCAAAGGCTTTTGGGAGCAAGAGTTCACATATATATACATAATGAAGATCTGAAAAATAAATGCTATGACATATATATATATATATATATATATATATATATATAAAATCAGAATTGCTCAAACCCTTAAGTATATTTAAAATATTTTTAGCAAATGCTAGTTAGCTGAAATTTTATTAATGAAAACTTTCTAATATTGTGCTTATATATGTGTACTAATTATACTGAATTTATTGTTTTCTTATAAAATAATATAAATGATAGCAAACAGAACTAATAATTATGTGATGGAAATTCTCTCTTCTTAGTTCTAGGCTAACTCCCAGCCCATTTTCTAGCACCCGTTTTAATGACTAAAAATCTCCACAAATGTCTTATCTTTGTATAAGCCTACATATATACATGTATATGAATGTATTTTGTTTTCAGTGAGTATATCTGTTGAATATATTGTGTCTTTTACTTTTTTTTTTACAGATGAGTTCATCTAAAAATATGGAAATTAATTCATATCCTACTATTTTACTTAATATATCTTAGTGCTCTTATCACATGAGAATGCCTTGATGTGATAAGAAAATTAGCCTAATTTTCTTAGTGGCTACATAGTATTTTTTGTGTGGATATAATAGCATTTATTTTTCAGATTTTTATTATGTTTTTAGTGTCTTATGATTATAAATGCTTCCGTGAACATGCTTCTTCATGTATTTTCACTTACATATGCAAAGCTATTTGTGGGATAAATTCCTACCTCTGTAATTTTAGGTCAATATGTTATTTGCATTTTACATTGTGATAGATATTGAGAAATTGTCTTCCAAATAGGTGTCAAAACTTTATAATCTTTCCCTACAGTGTATGAGAGTGCATGTTTCATGTCCGTTTGCTGGTACTAAATATCACCAAACTGTTTGTATATTAAATTAACTTTTGTTTAGTCCTCAAAGTGATGACCGTCAAATACCTAGAAATACTTTCTTAACCTTTAATGACAATTCAAATGTGCTCATTATACTTTCAGTAGTATTTATCTTTAGAGTCCAATTATTTGAAAAATATGCATAACTCATATACATAGCCCCTCTAATAATTAGAGCATTGGTTTAATCAGAGCATCTCATGTTGTATGTCATCCAGGATGACAAAGTTTATTATGTGTCTTGCTGCTTTTAATGATCTAGTGGCCAATTCTTTAACCTTCACTGATTCGAACTTTGTTTGGACTCCTAAATGGATCATGATACTCATCTGAGAATCAGAGTTGCTGAAATCAACCCTAATGAGTGAGTTTTTCTTAGCTGTGGAAGCTTTTCTAGATGATTCTTAACATTTTAAAGCATGACTGAGTTTTTACATTGTTTTCTGAGGTCACACAGATATTAAATGTCATAGCCAGAGTGAGAACCTGCCACTCACTAGCCAGGAAGATAGTAGTGCTCCAATCTTAATTATTTATTCTGTGTGATGTTGAGCAACTGTTTTTCTTATTATTATTTTTAATGATAATTGGACTCTCTGGCTTGATAACTTCAAAAATATTTTGTTATGCTCAAGTAAATGTGCTTCAAAAACTGTACAGCTGAAGTATGCCTTCTTTGTAATCTCTGTTATGTTTCAATGTGGGAGATCATTAGAGGTTTTAACAAGGAATTCATCACTTACTAGATCCACTGAATATTTTGGGGTACTGGTTTGCTTGCTTTTCTTCTTTACATTTGTGGACATTTAGCTTTTAAAATTGCATAAAGACCTGTAAAGTTTCCTATAAATTAAGAAAGCTATCTTTAGTCATTGTGAATATCAAGGAAATAGAATTCTTCATTTGAGTTTGTCTATTTCATTTTATTCATTTCTCCACAAAAGTCACAAATATGATAAAGCTATATTTTAAAATTACTGAGGATATTTTGACATTATTGATATTTCATTTTCATTTTTTGCTTTTTTTTTTTTGCATGTTAACAACTGAATTTCCATTTCCTGAAACAGGAAAACTATATTTCTTTTCATTAAAGGGAGAAATGTATTTAGTAATTATATTTTGTCTTATTTATATATATTAAAGGTCAAGCGAATATTACTGGAAATCTGGAAAAGTGGGCAAATTGGGTAATCAATCATATATGATGTCAAAAAATAAAGGAAATGTTATTAAGGTAAGAAGATACTATTTGATTCTTATGCATTCTGCTAAGCAAGAAGATATTCTGTTTTAGGTCTTGCATTTTCTTCTATACTCAGAATATTGTCTCCTTATTTTAACAACTTTGTATATTATTCAATTTTTGATTTATTTTGTAGGGTAATATGCAACTTTCATTATTCAATTATGTTTTTGTTTTTCAGCTACAAACTGATTTCAAAATTTTACCTTGCAGTGAATTTGTCCATATTCCAAACTGAATTTTTCCATTCAGTGTGGATCTGGTTTAAAGTATATAAAATAGAACTCAATACTTCTAACCTAAGGTGAAAGCTAATGTTGTTTAATATAACAAATGAGAGACTTTATTCCTACTTTTATATCAAATTTGTTTAGTGTTTTATATTCTGCTTCAATACTAATTTATTATTCATATACTGTTGATTCCATGTGTAAATATACCGAAGGAAAAAAATGCTTTTCAGTTTCCCAGCTATAGAATTGCTGTTCCTTTACTGTATACTATAAAATACAATATTATATTGAAGATGAAAATCAGATAAGTGTTTTTACATAAAGAAAACAGTTTTGCTTCTGGATTCTTTAGTGCAAGATTCATGACTTGGTAAATATTAACTTACACAGCTTTTGTTTTTTATGTACCTATCATTAAACTTTCATTGGGTCAGTTGGAATCTACAAAGATCTTACTTGGCACTTCTAAAGTTTTTGGCTTTGAGAAAGCATTTTATTCTCTAGTGTCATCTATCTTAGGGAAAAATCAATTATAAAAGTTTTAACCCCCAAAATTAAAAAAACGTATCTCACTAGAAACAGGCTATTTGTAAGACTATTAAAAGAATCTATAGGTCAGATAAAAAGAGGCTGAATTAAAAGGGTAGAAAAACATATATAAAGAAAAATGTGGAACCATGAAAGAGTAAGAAAGGAGAAGAGGAAGTCAAACATATGATTGTTATTACAGGCTGGATTGACTAAGAGACAGCATAAAGAAGGGACTCAGAAAAGTACAGGGTATACATTTAGGGTTTTGTTTGAATTTTCAAGAAAGTTGAAGTTAAAGGACTAAATGTACTCCCTAGGGATTTGTAAAAAGTAGAGAGGTATAAAGAATAAAGCTTAAAGAAAGCAAGTGTGTAAACTATATTGGCAAAGAGAACTGTAATATTCACTCAATAAGCTCAATAAGTGTTAATACCAGTCAACGGTTTAACTTCTTTTCCTTTCTTATCTCATTAAGTGCTTATATCACTCCTAAGAGGATGTTGTTATTATTCCAGTTTCACAGATGAAATAATTTAACATCAAAAAAATTAAATAACTCACTCAAGGTCAAAAGTCAGGGCCAAGATTTAACATATAAGCTCTCAGGCTTGTCTAAGATAATTTGCCAGCTCCCTAGTGAAGAGAGATTGAGAAGAAAAAGAATAGCAGAGGTAAAATCGAAGTAGTTCAATGTTATAAGGACAAAAGTAAAGGAGAACATTTCTAGAAAATATGAAGTCAATAATGTCCAATATATTGTGTAGTGAAAAACGTTTTGAGTATCTATTTAGACCAGTGTTTCTCAAGGGGACAATTTTGCTTCGCAGGAGATATTTGACAATGTCTGGAGACATTTTCAGTTGTTAACATTGAGAGATACACTTTGTTGTTGTTGTTGTTTTTATGTGTGTTTTTTCCTAAAGATATATAGTGAATAAGGGCCAGGGGTGCTGCTAAACATCCTACAATGCACTTGACAACCCCCACAACAAAGAATTATTTGGCCCCAAATGTCAGTGATGCTGAGGTCTGGAAACTCTGCATTAGATTATATAGATTAACATTCACTTAATCTTTCCAAGCCTCTATTACCATATTTGTAAACTTGCATAATAATACCTACTACTTCAAAGAGCTTTTGAGCAATGTCAAAAACTCTTTGAAATATGTGAAACCACTTTGTAATGATACCTAAACATTACATTAAAATGTCTATTCCTGGATAATGAAAATATTTAAAAGCCCTAAATGTGATGAGTGTGTCAATATTAAATAAGAAAGCAGATTTCAATTGGTTGAAAAGAAAAGGATGGGAAGCAGTGAGTAAAGACTATTGTTGCAACCAGCATGAAAGTAGAGGGTGACCTTTCAAGGGTTTAATAGAATCAAGGAAAGACTTTATTAAATTCTTTTCTAGAATTGGCAAGATGATGTGAGCCAGTTTGTAGAATGAAAGATGGACATCTGAGTAGAGGAAAGAGTAAAAATGTGGATGAAAGAGGTGCCATTTGCTGGGTGTGTGGTCTTTGAAGGGATGGTTCATTAAAGAGGCCTTCACCAAGGAAGGAAGACATATTTTTTTGTGTGTGAGACAAGAAAGGTGGAAGAAAAAACAGGTGGCAATGAAAATAAATTTTAGAGATTTTTTTGACAAGTGGTGAGGTAGGACACTGAAACATTTTAATAGGAAGACCTCAACTTTCTTAGGACAGTTGAAGACAATATCATCTTCTCAGGTGAATGAATGGAAATGGGATGAATTTGAGTTCTTGGGAATGAAGAGATTTGGAGTAGCCGCTGTGGGAATTGTGGTTGGGGATTAGTAGCAAATGAGTAAATGGATTGCCAAAGAACCATAGAGCCTACTGAGGTTGTTCAGCATGGATTTGTAGGAGACTCTATAGTATTATTTTTATCACAGTGGTACATAGATATTGGAGGCATCAGAGGGAAGAGATAAGGTGATTGATGTTGGCACTGAAAAAGTTTTCAGTCTGAGATTTTGAAAGTGTGGCTATTCAGAATGCTGCTTACGTGCCAGATTTGGTCATAATGGTGAGGTGGCTGAAGAGGCATTTAGATGTTCACAGTAGCCAGCATGTTGGAGGGTCTTCAAACCAGGATGTCAGGTGAACACGTACATTGAAGTCTCTAAGACTGTCAAGCAGAAATGTGATGGAGAGAAATACTGAGCAGGTTGCTGAAGTTCAGGTGGAAGAGATCCTAGATATTGACACAGGCAATAAGTGGATGGTGGGGACCTACAGTAGAGGCAACTTTGCTGAATCATAATAGCAGAATCATATTCTGGAAGCAGCACTGAAGAGCAAATCGAAAAATTTTCTCTCTCCTGGTGTGTGAAAGGAAGTGGAAAGGAGCTAGGTCCTATGGGAAGTGCTTTGGTGAAGACTGTGTCTAAGTAAAGGTGGCTTTCAGTTGATGTAAACTTTTGAGTGAAACATTTTTGGGAATGGTTTAAAGCATAAGATACATAAATGACTATTTAATAGAAGCTCCATGGAATGGCAGTAGGGGTTTGGAAGGAACGACAGTTAGTACAGAATTGCAAAGTTTCAGTAGCTAATTGGGTTGACAGTGAGAACGTCTGAAAGATGACTTGTGGGAGAAGTTTGGGCTCAGTGTGGCAGATGAAGGCATTGGTGGGAGTTCAGAGGTATTTGTGAATGCCAGGGAGGCTGATAATGACAACATAGTCTGACCCCAGTGGCTTAGATAATATGCCTGTGTGGTAAATCCACTAAGATTTCCTGCCCCCTGATAGCGCCCCTTCAATACCTACTGGTGGGGGAGTCAGCACATTAATAAGTCATAGGCTTTAGTATATTAAGTTCCTGACATTTGTATATACAAACATATACAGATATCCATCTTTCTATCTATATGTATATATAGATATGCATGTATTATATATGTGTATGTACATGTGTGTATATGTGTATATGTGTGTTTGTGTAAGTATGTGTATCCTTGGTTCAACCCTACCTCCAACCCTTTCCCAAATGGATAAAAATCAGACCTATGAGGAAATTCTATTTGTCTAAAAATAGCAGCTAGCAGTTTGTTCACTGAAATATTTTTATGCAATTTGAATTACTTGAAATAAATATGGCTGTGTTCATAGAGCAGAACAATATTAATCATAATAATAAAAACAAATTATACAATTTCCCGAATAATGGGTTCATTTTGCTTGGGCATATCTATCCATTCCATCTAGGGTAGCCTATAACCACACTAATCATATTTCAATTCAGATGTATCATTAAAGTAATCATACTGGATAATTTGGTTATGAAAAATGAGATTAGATTATCTGTAACTTGTATAACATTAGCAGTTTAAAAATAAAAGTGTGGTTCATAGAAAAATTGATTATTTCAATCTTGTTTTCTTTTCTGCTATGTTTGGTACATAGCATCTGAGCAGTTACTTTGAAGAATGTGAAAAATAACTGCCCCTTTGAAGCAAAACCACTAGATTCACTGAGAATAATTAGGCCTACATTTTCAGATGACTGCAGTTGGTACAGCCATAGATATAGAGGAAGCCATTGTTCTCATATTCTCACGTACAAATTGAGCAATTGAGCATGCAAATTGCAAATTGAAAACTAGGCCTGAATTGACAGTATCTATATAAATGCATACCATCCTTCATTCTCGTTTGTGTACTTTAAATGTTGGTTTTAATAAGATCAAGGCAAGCATGTTCAATTGGCAAGTGTATTTTATTTCCTAAAATATTAAAATCCCCAAATTTTAAGTGAAGATTTATGTGAAATATCTAGCAGTGAATCTTATTTATTCAATTTTTTTTGACTAATATTTAGGAAAGTCAGGGATCACTAATAACACTTTTGAAGGATAAGTCTGTGATGCCTACACATGTAGTTCTCTAAATTGGGCAAGTAAAATAATATGGTTTCTATAGTAATGTAAGCAGAATAGATTAGTCACAATTCAGTTTAGATTCAGCTTACACAAATATTAGACTGTGTGCCTCAGAAAGAGCAGAAATAGAAAAGATGTATTAAACCTTTACAATATTTGAACACTAGCACTTTCCTAAAATCATTACATGATGACATATAATGATTTTTGTTTAAAAGACAATTTATGTTTTCAAAAATTGGTTTACGTATATTTTTAAAATTTATTTTCTTTTTTATGATTTCTATTAGATTAATTAAAAGGTACACATATGCTTTAATGATGATCTCCTATTAATTTTATATTATTCTTTAAAAATAAATTTTTGTTCAAAATGCACCAAAGCTACAGCTTTCTAATGTTTTTGTTAGTAACTTAAACTTTCACTGAATAAGATAATATACACCTGACAAATAGTGTCTATTTTATTAATACAGTTTTCTGCTGGAAAAGTGAAATTAAAATTACTGAAGGAACAGATTCAAGGTAAATAGTTTATCACGATGTTATTAAATGCTAAATATACTCCTTTCTTTTACATTTGAATTACAAATAAAGTTAAAGTTTTAGAATTGTTCGTGCAGTATAAAGATTCTAAACCCCCAAATCATGACACGTTGATTTTCAACATAAATTTTATTCGAGTATTTTGGGGAGCTTTTGTGTCAAAAAAGTAAACTTAATACATGATTATAATAATAGTATATTTCAAAAGTGAGGTCTTTTACAGCACTGTTCCTTAAATTTTATTGATGTAATGTTTTAATAAGGAAGATAATTTAGCAGTGTAAATTATAAATTAAAATTTCACTCTAGAAAAGTTTTAAAAATAGAAAAATTGCTTTATATCTTAATAGATTGTTTAATAATAGCAAAACCAAAAATGTAATTTGAATTTATAATAATTCTCAAGGAAATAAGATGTTTTTCTGGAGGATAGTAAACACATTTAATGTTGCATGATTAATATAATTTGGTAGAAAAAATTTAGAAATATATATAATATATATTTATATACATATATGTATTATGAATATGTATAATTATAAATGTTTAGAATTTGTTCTATGTGGGCTTCAGTTAGATCCAGAGATGGGAAGTGTGCATAGTTTCATTAATTTATCAATTGGAAAGCTTAACATTATATTTTTAAACGATTGGAGTAACATTGTTTTTTTTCTTGCAGAGCCAGTGAAACCAAGAGTTAATTATAAAATGGCAAATTCTTCAGAATGTGAAAAACCCAAGATAAATGGGAAAGTTTGTGGACAGTGTGAAAACAAAGCTGCTCTACTAGTATGTACACTATATGGTATTTATATACATATACTGTGTAGTAGGTATATTAAGCAGTTAGAATTTTCACATGGCCTCATATACTGCTCCCGACTTAACTTGCTTGGTAGCCATATACTTTTTCTTCATTACTGTTATTGTGGGTTGAGCATGCATGCTGCTGGGGACAGCCAACACCTGTACTTATTCTCTGAATTTCATCCTCTCATTCTCGTTTAAAGACATCACCTTAGACTTTGTCCCAGCTCCTCTGAATCATACCTATTAGCACACAAACATGCTGCAGTATCTCCCATCCAAAAGCAAAGCCAAACCAAAATTTTAAATTTTAAATTAAAAAAATCCAAACAAAAAAAATTCTTTATGACCTCCAAGTCTGCACCCCATTATTGTAAAACTCTTCTGAAGAGTTGTCTGTACTTGCTGTCATCATATTGTATCCTCCCATTGTCTATTTTTTTAATATTGAGGCATAATTTACTATGAAATGGATGGGCTTCAATGTACAGTCAGATACCTTTTTATTAATGTACGTAGAAGATTACCTTTATCCTGGAAAGTTCTCATGTGCCTTTTCCAATCAATCCGCAACACCAAGGCCACTACTGTCCTGATTTTTAACACTATAGATTTGGTGATATCTGTTCTTGAACTTTATGTAAATGGAATGATATAGTATATATTTTTGGCTTCTTTTGCTCCACATGGTGATTCATCCATGTTAAATTTATCGGTAATGTGTTCATTTGTATTATGGAGCAGTATTCCATTGTACAGTTATAACACAGTTTGTTTATCCATGCGTATATTGAATGACATTTGGGTTGTTTCAGTATTTTTGCTATTATGTTTAAGGCTGCTATGGACATTTGTGTATGTCTTTTTTTCTTTTCTCACAAGTGACATATATTCTTCTCTCTCTCTCTCTCTCTCTCCCCCCTTTTTTTTTTTTTTTTTTCTTGAGAGAGAGTCTGGCTCTGTCGCCCAGGCTTGAGTGTAGTAGCGCAATCTCGGCTCAATGCAAGCTCCGCCTCCCGGGTTCAAGCAATTCTCCTCCCTCAGCCTCCCAAGTAGCTGGAATTACAGGCATGCACCACCACGCCCAGCTAATTTTTTGTGTTTTTAGTAGAAATGGGGTTTCACCGTGTTAGTCAGGATGGTCTCAATCTCCTGACCTCATGGGACCCACCCTGGCCTCCCAAAGTGCTGGGATTACAGGTGTGAGCCACCGGCTCCTGGCCTATATTCTTCTCTTAAAAGCTATAAAGTGAAGGCTGGGCATGGTGGCTCACGCCTTTAATCCCAGCACTTTGGGAGGCCGAGGTGGGCGGATCACGAGGTCAGGAGATCAGGACCGTCCTGGCTAACACGGTGAAACTCTGTCTCTATTAAAAACACAAAAAATTAGCCAGGCATGCTGGCGGGCCCCTGTAGTCCCAGCTACTCAGGAGGCTGAGACAGGAGAATGGCGTGAACCCGGGAGGCAGAGCTTGTGGTGAGCCGAGATCTCGCCACTGCACTCCAGCTTGGGGGACAGAGTGAGACTCTGTCTCAAAAAAAAAAAAAAAAAAAAAAAAAAAAAAAAGCTATACAGTGAAAGTGAAATGAAAAAGTTACAGAAAATTATGACTTCTGACTGCTCTTTAACTTCTCATTGGTACCAATTTCATGAACATTTACAAAATTATGGTGATATACATATAAAATAAAATGTATCAACTTAGCTATTTTAAGTATACAGTTTAGTAGCATTAAGTACATTAACATTGTTATTCTACCATCACCAGCGTTCATTCACATAACTGTTTTCATTTTGCAAAACTGAAACTCTATATCCATTAAACAATCACTTCCCCATCCCTATTTCCCCCCAGTCCCTAGTAAATAGTATTTTACTTTCTGTCTCTGAGATTTTGACTACTCTACCTGGTATAAGTAAAATCATACACTATTTGCCTTTTAGTTATTGGCTTATTTCACTTAGCATAATATCCTCAAGGCTTATTCATATTGTGGAATGACAGGATTTCTTTGTTTTGTAAGGCTGAATAATATTCCTTTGTATGGATGTGCCACATTTTGCTTAATTGTTCATCCATTGGTGGACACTTGGGTTGCTTCCCCCTTTTGGCTATTATGAGTCATACTGCTATGAACATAAGTGTACAAATACCTCTTTAAGACCTTGCTTTCAGTTCTTTTGGGTATACACTCAGAACTGGAATTACTGGGTTCCCATTCTCTCTTGAATTCTCTCCATTCAGTTTTGGGTCCCCACTACTATCCAGGAACTGTTTGTCAAGGTCAACCAGTGACTTCCACATTCTCATATACAATGGTCAATTCTCAGTTCTTAATGTATTAGGAATATTTTATAGTACAGTATCCCTCTCCTTATCGATGATTTTCTTCAGTTGGCTCGCTCTGGGACACTATGATTTCTTGATTTCATTTGACATTGATATCTGTTTCTTCTCTGTCTTCTTTGCCGGTTTTCTGTTTTGAACTCTTAATGTTGGAATGCCACAGGGCTCTAATCTTGTCCGTCTATACTTACTCTTTCGCAGTATCAACCACTCTCTTGGCTTTAAAGACCCTATCTATATTGATCATCCCCAAATTTACACATTCACCTTATACCTCTCCCCTGAAATTTTGGCTCAGTCTACCTACTCAACACCTTTATATGAATGTCTAATAGGCATCACTATTTTAACGTGTTCAAAATTGAGCCTTTAATTTTTTTCCCAATAGTCTTCCCTCACAGTTTCCTCATATCAATAAATATCAACTGAAATATTACCTACTCTGATAGCCCTTTATAAAATAGTAAAAGCTAATTTGCACTCTCCAGTTTTGTGAAGCTATTTCTTTTGTCTATGTAATATTGATCATCATTTAATATATATTTGTTTATTTTCTACTTATCTGCAATGTAAACTTCATGAGGGTAGAAGTTTAGTTTTGTTCACTGCTGTGTGCCTACCACCTAGAATTATGCCTGCAGTATGGTAGGCACTCAACAAATATTTAATGAGTGAATTATTTATTTGAAACTATTTCATAATATAGACATTCTCTTAATTTAGACATATTTTCATTTCAGTTATCATCGAAGGTACTGCAGCATCATTTGCAATTTTAAATATAACACATAGGTAAAAAGCAGTTTCCTCTTCGAAGAATTTAATGATTATATATACTAATATTTGTATATTATGTTATAGTTTTAGAGAACTTTGCCATAATCATTTCTGACTTAAATCTATATTGTTAGGTTTATTTAATGGCAGTTTTAACTGGACTCTGAGTTAGAATGCTGCACATCTAATAAAGAGCTAATAATAATATTAAATGTAAAACCCTAGCTCTTGGTAGTATAATATTCTTCTTATTATATTATTTTATTATTTGATATGATGTTCGACAATAAGGAATCTTAAACAATTATTACTGTCCAGAAATTTGTAAAAATTATAAACAAATGTCTTAAGTTAAAAGTATGAAAGCTAAAAGGTGCTTACAGGTTGAATTAAATTGTTGGGATCTGCTCCTAATGATCTGAAAAGGAATTATACAGGAGCTATGAGTCAGTATTTTTTGTGACTCCTACTCTGTGGTAAGCACTTGAGCCATGGAACTTGAAAGGTATGACACAAGTAGATAGAGCTTGACCTGAAAATAAAGGATCTGTTTTTCAAGAAGGAAGGAAAAGTAAGAAGAAGGATGTCCCAGACAAGATAAGCAGCATGTGCCTTGGCTGGAAAGCACATGAGAGTGACATTGTATGCAGTGATTAAACAGCTGATTTACCTGAGAAACATTGTGTAGACAAGCCAGAATTTAGAATAAAGAATTTAAACAGTCTTTTAAAAGATTTTAAGAAATAATGTTCTTTTATTTGAATAAAAATAATATCCCGTATTAGTTGTCAACACATAATAATAAGCTATTTAAAAATTCAAGTTAGGCAGATTTAATGAAGTAGACCATGGTACTGTTAAACTCTGATGTTATCTTTTGTTCTTAGCATCTGTCATTGCATATGGTTATGCTGACTGGATAATTGGAGTGAATATATATATTTGAAGGCCACATACATGTATATGTGGATATATATAAAGGAGATATATATATGTGTGTGTGTGTGTATATATATATTTCCCTGGCCTTCACCAGGGAAAATTGTGTATGGGAGATAGGAGTTAAGGGCTTTTGTTTTGGGAGTTTGAAACTCAACTTTACCTGTTATTAGCTATGTGACCTTCAGCAAATGACTTAATCTCTCTTTTTCTCTGTTTCCTCATTTGTGAAATAGGTTACTAGGGATAATAGTAATCTGTACCTCAAAGTTATTACATGTAATGAGTTAATACATGTAAAATATTTAGCATTGTGTCCAGCACATAGATGGAAGATAATAAACAGTGTGCTTTTGTTGTTGGCAAAATTTTTAATGACCTATCCATTTACATATATTGATGGCAAAGACGAAGCCCAAAAGTTCCAATTTTCTTATATATTAATTTGGCAAATGTGAATAACTTAATTAAACTCAAATGGATTCTGATGCTTAGCACAACTGATCTGGCATTCATCAGATTAACAAGATATTTGTTAAAACTGCAGTTGGATATTCCATCATCGAGGAAACATCTGTGGTGGAAAGGAGTCCTTATTTATATTTTTAGCATGTTTCTGCCAGTTGTCCAAACTGCCTAAAAAGATTTTCCAGTTGGAGGTCATTTTAGCTCAATTTGAATCCAAATATCCTTGTATAACAAAATATATAAGCTTACTCTGCAAGTCCAGCATTGATCTTCCAGTCTACAAATATTCGTTTGGCTACTTTTACTGAAAGTATGTTGTTAACAGATACTTGGCTTACAATTATATGCTGAAACTCATTTTCAGTTTTCTGCATTTTAGTGTAAAAACAGTGCCAAATGTTTAGGGGAAATTCACTTAAAATTAGCAAGTTTTAGTAAATAAAAATTATGCAGAGTATATTTTGAAATACATATTAATATAATGATATAACCATGTATTTATATAAAATTATCTTTTTTTTTTTTTTTTTTTTTTTTTTTGAGACGGAGTCTCGCTCTGTCTCCCAGGCTGGAGCGCAGTGGCCGGATCTCAGCTCACTGCAAGCTCCGCCTCCCGGGTCCACGCCATTCTCCTGCCTCAGCCTCCCGAGTAGCTGGGACTACAGGCGCCCGCCACCTCACCTGGCTAGTTTTTTTTGTAATTTTTAGTAGAGACGGGGTTTCACTGTGTTAGCCAGGATGGTCTCGATCTCCTGACCTCATGATCCACCCGTCTCGGCCTCCCAAAGTGCTGGGATTACAGGCTTGAGCCACCGCGCCCGGCCTAAAATTATCATTTTAAAGTTTATTTTACACTTAGAATATGGATTTAGGATAATGCTTTTATCATTTCTCCAGAAGAATGTAGCTCATGAAACAAGAATGGAAAGAGGGGACTAGTTTCTATGCTAGGGATAGTGTTTATTTTTCTTCAGATTAAGTAAAAAGTCCATCCTGTTTTAGCTAATCACACTTGAAAAATATACATTTGGATTTTGGTACATACTAGACCATGCATTCATTTTAAATGCTGAATTTTATTTTACTGTGGATTTTATCAAGGTTTTTCAATACAAATGGTCCCTGACTTACCATTTTTGACTTACAATTTTTTGACTTTAAGATGTGTAAAAACAGTATGTATTCAGTAGGAACCATACTTCAAAGTTCAAATTCTGATATTTTCCCAGGCTAGTGATATGTGGTAAAATACGATGCTAGGAAGTTCATAGTCAGCCATGTGATCATGAAGGTTAAAGAAAAACACAAGATATTCAACAATTTATTATAAAATAGGTTTGTGTTAGATGATTTTGCCCAAACGTAAGCTAATGTAAGTGTTTTGAGCACATTTAAGGTTAGCTAGGCTAAGCTATGATGCTTAGTAGGTTAGTTGTACTAAATACGTTTTCAACTTATAATGTTTTCAATTTATGATGGGTTTATTGGGCAGTAGCCACATTGTAAGTTGAAGAGTATCTGTAACTGATTACTATTTTAGCTTATTGTAAATGATTAATTTAATGATTAGTAATGTGTGTTGTGGTTAAGAGCTTAAGCTTTGAGCCACATGGTAGGATTGAATTCCTGTCCCCACTGTTAGCTTTTATGACTCTGGACAAATTCTTCATCATTATGTTCCTTTGTTATTCCTCTTCATTATGGAGACACGATAATGATTGTAAATGTATAGAGTTGTTGAGAGGATTAAATTAGATAAAACATATCATATCACTGCTTTGTTAAAATTTATTATTATTATTTTTATTTTTATAGATTTAATTGGTACAAATGAAGTTTTGTTACCTGGAGGTATTGCGTAGTGATGGTGTCTGGGCTTTTAGTACCCACCATCTGAATGGGAACATTGTAGCCACTATGTAATTTTTCAGTCCTTACCCCTCTCCCACCCTTGCAATATATGGAGTCTCGGATGTCTATTTTTCTACTCTGTATGTCCATGTGTTTAGTTAACACCTGTTGTTTAGCTCTCCCACTTACAAGTAAGATCATGCAGTATTTGACTTCCTGTTTATGAGTGATTTCACTTAGGATAATGGCCTCCATCTCGTTCCTTTCATGTTGCTGCAAAAGACATAAAATCATTCTTTTTCGTAGTGGAGTAGTATTCCATGGTACGTATCTTACAGCATTTTCTTTATCCAGTCAATTGATGAGTCTTCAGAGAAGCCGTTAGGGTTTTCTACTCATAAGATAACATCATTAGCAAACAGAAATAATTGAAATAATTTGACTTCCTTTTTTTCCAATTGAGATTTTTTTTTTTTTTTTGAATCGGAGTCTCGCTCTGTCGCCCAGGTTGGAGTGCAGTGGCATGATCTCGGCTCACTGCAACATCCTGAGTAGCTGGAACTACAGGAGTCTGCCAACGCACCCGGCTAATTGTTGTTGTTGTTTTTTGTTTGTTTGTTTGTTTTTTAGTAGAGACGGGAGTTTCACCATGTTAGCCAGGATGGTCTCGATCTGCTGACCTCGTGATCCACGCGCCTCAGCCTCCCAAAGTGCTGGAATTACAGACCTGAGTCACCGCGCCCGGCCTGAATGCCTTTTATTTCTTTCTTTTGCCTGTTCTGGCTAGGAATTCCAATACTATGTTGAATAGAAGTGGTAAAAGTAGGCATCCTTGACTTTTTGTAGTTGTTAGGGGGAATGTTTTAGACATTTCCCAGTTCAGTAAGATGTTGGCTGGGGTTTGTTGTCTTATGACCTTTATTATTTTGTGAATGTTTCTTCTGTGCCTAGTTCGTTGAGGGTTTTTATCATGGAGTGATGCTGAATGTCATCAGATGCTTTTTCTGCATCTACTGAGATATCATACAGTTTTGGTTTTAATTCTGTTTATGTGGTGAATCACATTTATTGGTTTGCATATGTTGAGACATCCCCTATCCCCTGGATAAGACCCACTTGATTATGGAGTAGTATCTTTCTGATGTGTTGTTGGATTCAATTTGCTAGTATTTGTTTTGAGAACTTTTGTATCTATGTTTATTAATGTTATTGACCTCTAAACTTTATTGTGTCCTTGCCTAGCTTTGGTGTCAGTGTTACACTGGCTTCTTAGAATGAGTAGGTAGTATTTCCTCCTCGATTTTTTTGAAATAGTTTCAGTATATTAGTATCAATTTTTCTTTTTATGACTGGTAGAATTTGCTGTGAATCTGTCTGATCTTGGCTTTTTTTGTTGCTGTCGTTCTTGGGAAAATTTTTATTACTGATACAACTTCACTACTCATATTGGTCTGTTCAGAATTTCTGTTTTTTTCCTGTTTCAGTCTTGAGAGGCTATGCATTTCCAGGAATTTATCCATTTTCTATATGTTTTCTAGTTCGTGTGTGGAGATGCTCATAGTGGTCTCTGATGATCTTTTGTATTTCTATGGTATCACTTGTAATGCCACCTTTATCATGTCTTATCGTGCGTATTTGAATCCTTTCTCATTTTTCTTAATTTAGCTAGTGGTCCACCAATTTCATTAATTTTTTCAAAGACCCAATTTTTCGTTTTGTTGATTTTTAAAATTTTTTGGCTCAATTTTATTTATTTCTTCTCTGAGCTTTGTTATTTCTCTTTTTCTGCTAGCTTTGGGTTTGGTTTGCTCTTGTTCTGTTGTTGTTGTTGATGTTGTTGTTTTTGTTGTTGTTGTTCCTTGGGGTGTAATGTTAGGTTGTTGACTTGAGATCTATCTTTTTGATGTAGGCATTTGATGCTATATAGCCCGCTGCCCGTTAGTTGGCTGTGATAAAGGGGCTGGACTGATCCTGGGTCCCCAGCTGAACACTGGTGGGTTAGCGATGGCTATGTTGTGGGCCAGCCACCAGGAAGGGCAGAACATTCTCTAATGGAAAGGCCAGCAGACAGTTTTGGGAGAGACTGACAGGCATGGGGTGCTTGATCTGAATGCACCAGGTCATGCATTAGCAGTGGCAGAGCATGAGAACACCCAGCCTCCCCTCTTGCTCCCCGGCCCTGCAGACAGGAAGGGCACCAGTGGTCTCTGGGCAGGACTCAGACCCTTGGGGTATGGGCTCCAAGAATGGCACCTTAGTGCAGCTGCTCAGCACTTGGAAGCCTATGGGATGTCACATGAGTTCTAGCCATTCCTCTGTGTGATATCCAGACACCTCCCTACGCTAGTGTGGAGGCCTATGGGGCTCCCAGATCTCTCCATACTTAGGATTGCATAGGTCCATGGTAGGAATGTGAAAACATTGGAAATCCTTCACTTACTCCTTCCCTGGGTCCAGATCCCAGTGACCCCAAGCAGGAAGACCTATTTCTCTTTTCTTCACCCTTAGTGTCTCCCATCATCTCTCTGCTGAATTCCGGTGTTCTCTTGCAGGCAGTCTGTTTGAAATGTGAATATCTACTTGATACTTTGGCTCCTGTCTATAGAAAGACACACCCAAGGTACATTTAATCAACCATCTTGAACCTGTCATCCAATTTCCGTTTCCTTTTCTCTTTCAGTTTTGCTTGGCACCATCATAGGTACAAAGTGTTTTACATTATTTAACTTGTCCAACAATTTTAAAATTACATTTTTAAACATCGTAATTTGGAAGTTAAATATAAACTTGCCCATAATCATTTTATCAGTTATTAACATCACAGACATGGTAACATAGTTCCATCCAGTATTTTTTTCTTATAAAGTATTTTTCAGTATTTTTTTTTTCCTTTGGAGATGCTTGTGAGAAAAATTTTAAAGCCATATTTTGAGAACCACCAGTAAAGGAGTACCTTCCAGGGAAGTGTATAGGGATTTTGGAGGGCAAAGAGTATGCATATCATTTGAAAGTAATTATGTCATGTAAATCCATACGGAAAGATAAAATAACTCATAAAAATGAAGGATTATTCACCCAGAGATAATACTGTTTAGTTTTTACCAGGTCAAGAAGTTTGACCTGAGGCTACTGGTTGTTTTATAATTTATTCAGAAACTATGCATACATCCATGCATCTAAAATATACATCTAAAACCTACATTAAAACTACTACATTTATTTTGTTATAAGAATAATTAGTGTTTTCAAATTAGTTTTCCTAAAGAGTCAAGTCTTAACTGGGACAACTAGTCCCTTAACTAGTCCTAAGCCTGGGATAGGCTTCTCAAATCTGATGATATAGGTATTTAATTAGAGAAATAAATATTTAAAACATGACATCTTTATGCAAACACTTTCTAAAAATCATACTCTTTTATAAGATTACGTAACTTTTTAAAAAAATATCTTTTTAGGTATGCCTTGAATGTGGAGAAGATTATTGTTCAGGATGCTTTGCTAAAATTCACCAGAAAGGGGCACTAAAGCTCCACAGAACAACTCTTTTGCAGGTATGGCTTTCTAAAATGATTTACATGTAGTGTGTTTATAAAATGTTTTCACATAAAGACATTTAAAATGTGTTTAGTTATGTAGACCTCAGGATGATTTACACTAATTTCTAAAATTCTATTATATACAGACAATCCTGAGGTATATCTTAAAATTGTTTTATTGAACACTAATCTAGACTCTATTTTACTATTTAAACTGTTTTAATGTAGTTGCAGAAACAGCTTAGAGTCTTCAGATTATGTATTCTGACTGTGAACTTGACACTTAAAAATTAGACAATATTTTAATCGTGTTTTTAAATGAACGCATAGGTTATTTTAAGTATTATTTCTACGGTTTTTAGATATAAATCTCTTATGTTTTCAAGTTTATTTAAAAATTAGTTCTTATTTACCTTGCCCATTATTATTTAGGAAAGCTTATCTCTCAGGTTTCTATTTTTCCTTCTGTACATATAAAGACCTTTTATTTATCCTTATATGATCACTGATTTTGGAAATGCCTAAACTCAAACTCTGTCAAGTGGCTTTAAGATTCTAATACTTAAACTACAAATACGGTTAGATATAGACATGGCATTACACTAATTACAGTTAATGATGCATTGCTTTGTCATAGATCTTATTCATTTTATAGTAATTTATTCAACAAATATTTATTGAGTACTTCCTAGAAGGCAGGGTGTGTGCTAGGCAGTGACCTTACAGAGATGAGTAATGGTAGGATCCTACTCTTAATTAGTTAAGGGTTTTAATATTATCTGTAGGCAAAGGAATGGAGATAATCAGATCTGTGTTTAGAAAGATTACTGGTGAATTTCAATCTTTACATTTACCTCAACATACTGATAAATATCAGTAGCCATCAAGGGTGCTGATGACCCAAGGGTGCTGATGACCACAGAACATAAAACATACCTAACTAATATTCACCAAAGTCAGTGACTTTTGAGTGACCACCCAATGTTTAGAGCTTCTGGGCAGAAAGGATGAAGGGAAAAAAAAACAAAAGCCAACCTGATACTTGCCTCTCTCATGGTATTACAATCAGATAGTCATAAGAAATGAAAATTAATTGATATAGAAGTGAGTCTAATTGTTAATATATGAATAATATCGAATTTAACTAAAAACATTCTCTACTTTGAAGATAAATACTGTAATATCATTACGACAGACGAGTTCATATTAGGAATTTTTCATTCAATGATTTATTCAGCACATTTTCTGAGTTATCACTCAGTGACTTTAAGCCCTATGCTAGCTGATATAAGAGATACAAAGAAGAATGAGACATGGCTCCTTTCCTTCAGTGTCTGAGCTTCAAGATTTATCCAAGTTTGATTTTCTTCTTCTTGCGCTCTCTCCCTCCCTGTCTTCTCCTCTCCCTCCCACATAATTTCAAAGGATAGACTTTGCCATAATATGGCTTATTGTGATCCAGATGCAGATATGACATCAGTTGAAATCATAATTACTAAAAGCAACATGACATACAATGTGCTTTCTAAACATTGAGTATTATTTTGTTTTATGCTAATGTTTTTAAAGTGTATGTATCCTGTATCTTAACAGAAGAAAGTGATCATTGCAGGTTGGAAATTTATCAAATTCCAAAGGTAGACTGGATTAAATTAGTGAGAAAATATCTACCAAATATACACTTCATTATATATATATACATATATAATGTATATATAATATATACAATGTATATATAATGTATCTATATATAATATATACAATTATATATAATGTTTACTTTTTTTGTACAAATTCCTTCAGTTTACATAGTTCTTTTGCACAGAACATTTATGACAATCTACATACTCCTTCTGCTCCCTTTCCATCTTTATTGAGCCATAATTGACAAGAAAAAAATGTGTACAATTAAGGTGCATAATTTGATATTTTGACATATATATATACACATTTTGAAATAATCTCCAAATTCAACATAATGAATGTTTCTGTCACTTCACATTACATCACCATTTTTCTTTCTTTCTTTCTTTCTTTCTTTCTTTCTTTCTTTCTTTCTTTCTTTCTTTCTTTCTTTCTTTCTTTCTTTCTCTTTTCTTTTTCTTTCTTTCTTCTTTTCTTTCTTTCTCTTTCTTTCTTTCTTTCCTTCTTTCTTTCTCTCTGTCTCTCTTTTTCTTTTTCTCTCTTTCTCTTTTTCTCTCTCTATTTCTCTTTCCTTTGTTTTCTCTCTCTCTTTCCTTCTTTTTCTCTCTTTCTCTCTTTTCTTCTTTCATGGTAAGAACATTTAAGATACTGCCAGCATTACATTCTTTGGTTTTGATTGCAGAGGAGGGGAGGTTGCTAAGCCACAAATAGTAAAATGATATTTAAGTTCCTGATAAATAAAATAATGTTAAGTTCCTAATAAATGATATTTAAGTTCCTAAAAAATAAAAGGTATTTTTAAAAAAATTATATAATCTTATAAAAGAGTATGATTTTTAGAAAGTGTCTGCATAAAGATATCATGTTTTAAATATTTATTTCTCTAATTATATACCTATATCATCATTTATTAAGCTCTAATAAATGAGTTTAGAATACTTATTTATCACTAAAAGTTAGCATACATGGATTCCATAATATGTACACAAATCAAAGAGCTTGGCAAGGAACCATGAATCTTTGCAAGGTTTCTTCAAATATTGCGATTCTTTTATGTATATAAATTTAAAGTTAAATACAATAAAGAACCATGTCTCTTCCTTGTTTATGTTACTACTTTATGTTTCCACACCATCTGTGGAGAGCAAAGTTGCTACTTGGTGCTTTTGTTGGGGAGAGTCCTGGAAAGTGCATTGTCTACTAGGGAAGTGGAATTGTGAGGTTGGCACTTAGCAAAGAGCATACACAGACCTCCTGTGCTGGGAGCTAAACCTATAATGATGTTATTCTCTTTTTTATAACATTATTTCACCTAACGGAATTGCTAAGGAGTAAAGTACTTTGAAGGAGACAGCTTTTTGGTTCAGCTAATTCTTAAAGCAAATTTGTCCGTTTATTCATAAAACAAAAATTTTAAATTAAAATGTTTTTTTAATTTAGATTTTGCATGTATGTGATTTCATATAATATTTTTCTTTCTGTGTCTGGCTTATTTCATTTACCGTAATGTCCTCCAGGTTTATCTATGTTGTCAAAAATAACAATATCTTCTTTTTAAAAGGTGAATAATATTCCATTTTTTGTATATAGGTGGAAGCAACTGTGTGAGGTAGTGGATATGTTAATATGCTCGATGGTAGTTATCATTTTACATGTATACTTATGTCATGTGCATGTACATGCATATCAAAACATCATGTTGCACATTTTTGTGTACTTTAAATATACACAATAATAAATAAATTAGATGATTTTTGAAAGAAACAATTTCAAATTGTACTACATACTCTCTCCTATAAATAGAACACAGTGAACAGTTTCACTATATGTGAGTGTCTCATGCCCATTATAATAGCCACCTTTATTATAAGAAATAAAATAAGAAAGAGGTCTCAAATAGCTGATATAGTGTTTATTATGACATATTCCCCATCAGAAATTCACTGTTCTGCTTAGTACTTAATTTTTCTCCTTTATTCTGGTCTTGCCCATTCTCTGTCATCATTTCTTGACTTTAATCAATTGTCTTGTAGCTATCTGCTATTTTCTTTCTATCTCGATTCTCTGTTTAATCTTTCACTTCTTTTTTCAGTCAACATGCTTTTTTCTCTTGTTGTTTTTATCATTTTCCTATGCATTTAGTTTTTGTTGTTGTTATTGTTGTGCTTTGGCTTTGATGGCCATTTGGTCAAATAATCTCTTTTTGTTTAGCTCTCATTAACCAATCATGTAGTAGTTTTAGTTTTTTATTGTTTTGTTAACCATTAAAGTCATGAGGCTTTGTTGACTGCTGAATTCATTCCTAATTTGAGAAGTTAGGGAAGACATCTGATAGATGAATATTAAGCATTGCTATATAAGAAGCAAGTATTCTAAGCTAACAGTGATTACACTTTATATTCTTTAACCTATGCTGTCATTTGTGCTTAATATAAAGTGTAGTCAAATTTGATAGTTGTAAACTATTTCAGCCTTTATCCAACAGCCCAGTAGGTCCTGTGAGTTTAGTCAGTAGGGATCATTTTGTACCACCGTGTCTTGTTTTACTTAAGATTCCTGAAAAATTGAAGGCAAATATTTACATGTTGACTAGTATTGTAATTTCAAAGGGCCTTTCCTTTGATTTATGATTGATTTGTACTTGGCAGTGATTCAAAACACTTCAAGTTTCTTTGCCTTTTCCAACCTCTGTTAAATATTTAATTAACTGAAAAATGAAGCATAAATGCATGAGAGGGAATTACTAAGAATTTAAATTTTACTTCTACATGTAGAAAGATTGTTAACACTAAGGGTTGAAACAAAAGTTATTTTCAAATGAGAAATGAGGTCTTAATACATCAGGCATTCCTATTTCCTTTTAACAATTTAAGATCAGACAGAAGAGACAATGTTAATCAGAGAAAATAGAAGATGAGGGAACACAAACAAAAGGCATTCTATTTGTGAAGTATGACATGCACAAGGGGAGTTAGATTAAGTAAATCATTAATAGATTATGGTAAATATGTTTTCTTAATTGGAATGAAAAGTTTCTTAACTGAAAAGGAGAAACCTTGGGAAGGTGGGTAGTATTAATGAAAGAAAAAATAATTAAGGTAGAATTTCCATGCAGTTTTGGTTACTGTAACCTTGTAGTGCAGCTTGAAGTCAGATAGCATGATGCCTCCAGCTTTGTTCTTTTTGCTTAGGATTGTCTTGGCTATATGGGCTCTTTCTTGCTTCCACATGAAATTTAAAGTAGTTTTTTCTAGTTCTGGTTAGAAAGTCAATGGTAGCTTGATGGGAGACCACAGAAGGGGCAGAGTTGAGAACACACAGTTCCTTCTCTCAGAGTTACCAATAAGATTGAAATATGTGGATGACAAGTAAATGTTCTCTCAAAAAGGAATTATCATAAAGTCACATGGTTTTTGAGTCCAGGTATGTGAATATTTTGAAAAAAAGCATGAATTTTCTATTTGTATTAGTTAATGTTATACTTAAGAAAAATAAAATATTTTAAATGTATGTGAGCAATTGAGTATTGTCATATTTTTAACTTATTTCTTAAATATGAATAATGCATATTCCTTATACTACAAGTGTGTGTTCATTGCCCTTCAGTGATTGTTATCACCTGGCATTTCTTCTATCAAAAGTTTTAAAAAACTATGTTGCTATCGACAATCATATCTTCTGATAAATTTTAGGACCTGTGAGAAGGACTCTTTTTTGTCTTGTTCATCACAGTATCCTCAGTGCTTAACATTGTACCTGTCCTGTATAAATCAATTTTTTAAGGAATAGAAATGTGAATGAGTCCTTAGTGGTTCGATTAAGCTTCCAAAACAACTTAAAACTGTATTTTAGGGCAAAATTTATTTTTCTTTGAATTTTGAAAGCAAGGGCATTTTTTAACCAAGGATTGGAAAATTAAAAGGATTTATGCTATGTTAAGTTGTTAAATTAGTGAAGGGTTAACAAAAACTTTTCCTCCCAAATGTGAGAATTTGACCTTTAATTAACTTTCTTGCCCTTTCCTTGGGAAACAGATAAAGGTAGTCATGTCAACTACGTTCCTAGGCAATATACTTATGGTAAGTGTAACCTCTACTTAACCTCTACTTGGCAAATTACATCTAAACAAGGAGAACTATACATACTCGAAGGAAGATATAGCTCCCTTTGTAATGGGCTTTGTAACTGAAACATCCACTATGGAACTAGCTCTGGAGCTGAGGTGGGGATTGGCTCTGGTGGAAAGTAAGGTTTCTAAATCAGGTGTGTTCCTTATCTACCTGAGCTGTACTTCTGCTTGAACTCTTCCAAGACTACCACCAAAAAGGAACAACTGATGCTGTCCTGCTGGCAAACTATTATTCCTGTCCTCATCCTTCTGAGTAGACTGATGCCAAGAGTGATTTGATGGTAGTCTTGAGATTTTAAAGGTTTAGTTAACACAGACAGACTCTGTGGTGAGTATGGCATTTAAGTCCTTGATGAGTCAGAATTTCAAACATAGAATGGTAGGATAGCCAAAAGACAAATGAAAAACACTTGTCCAGGAATCACTGACAAAAAGTTTTTAAGAACAGCTTTATTGCTATATAATTCATATACCACACAATTCATTCATTTGCAGTGCACAATTCAATGAATTTTAGTATATTTACAGCTAAGTGCAACTATTAGCATAATTGATTTTAGAACATTTTTGTCACCTCAAAATGAAACCCCACACTCTTTTGCTCCATCTTCTTCCTATTCCCCTATATTCTGGAGACCAATACTACTTTCTGTCTCTCTAAATTAGCCTATTCTGGACATTTCATATAAATGGAATCTTGTCATATGTGGCCTTTTATGACTGGCTTCTTTTACTTGCATAGTGTTCTCAATGTTCATCCATGTTGTACCATCTCTCAGCATTCCATTTATTTTTATGGCTGAAAAACATTTCATTGTTTGAAATAGCACATTTTGTTTATTCATTCATCATTTGATGGATATTTGGGTTGTTTCCACCTTTTGGCTATTACAAATAATGCTGCCATGAACATTTGTGTACAAGTTTTTGTGTGGACATATGTTTTTATTTCTCTTGGCTAGATACCCAGTGGTGGAATTGCTGGGTCATATGGTAACTCCATTTTTAATTGTTTGAGGAAATGCCAGACTGTTTTTCAAAGTGGCTGCAGCATATTGCATTCCAATCAGCCATGTACAAGAGTTCTGATTTCTCTACTTCCAAGCCACCACTTGTTATTATCATCTGACTTTTTGGTCTAGCATCCTAGTAATGTGAAGCAGTAGCACATCGTGGTTTGGTTTGCATTTTGATGGCTAACGATGTTGAACATCTTTTCATGTACTTGGTGGCCATTTGTATATCTTCCTGGGATAAATTTTGACAAGAATTTTTAGAAAACCTAGATGTGGGATAGTTCAGTAGCCTGCACTTTAATGAAGTTATATCTGTGGTAATTACTTTTAGATGCCAGTTCTAAGAAAAGCTAGGGAAGGGGAAATAAAGATAATTGAAAGAGGTAGGGAGAATGGAAAGTAGAGTTAATGAAGAGTTGGGAGAATGTAAGTGGCTTAGTGAGTATATTACAGCAGCAAATGACAGAGCAACCAACACAGTAGAGAGGGTAGCCGCAGTACAGGGTCTTAAACCAGAGATGGCATGAATCAACCTTAAAGGGAGAGGTGGGTGTTTCTGTGATGTTTATGCTGAAGAAATTTTGAAAGGTCATATTTATATATGCAAGTTCAGAAGCTTGCAGGGCTACTATGAAAATCACATTAAATGCCAACAATTATAAAAGTATTCTGCTCATAGAAGGTGCTCCATACATTAGGTTTTATCAGTCAGGATACAGTATTAGTAGGAATTCAACCCCATTCCTATACTATCTACATTTAAAGCCCAGAAAAGAATGTAATATTAATGATGAGTCCAAAGGATTCACGAAAAGATTAATTTTGTGTTGAGGGCTGTTTTCTTTTTTTATTACAGCTCTATTAAGGTATAATTAATAGACAAAAACTGCACATCTTTAATGTACACAATTTGATGGGTTTGGACATGTGCATATACTCATTATATCACCAGAATAATGGTGATACATACATCCATCACCTCCAAAAGTTTCCTGTGTCCCTTGCTGTTTTTTTTTTTTTTTTGGTAAAAACACTTACCATGGACCAGGAAGGTATTACAATAATTGAAATAAGGAAGTTACAGAAGGACAAATATTACATAACTCTGCTTATATGAGGTATTTTAAACAGTCAAATTTATAGAAGCAGAAATCAGAATAGTGGTAGTTAGTGGATAGGGGAAATAGATATTGTTCAATGGGTACAAGGTTAAAGTTAGCAATATAAATGAGTTCTAGGTACGTGTTGTACAACATAGTACCTATAGTTAATAATACAGATGTATGCATGTAGGGGTGTTTTTAAAAGCATTATAGTTATACATATTTTGGATATGTGTAGGCTTTTGTATTTAAAAACCCCATGCAGTAAAAGTTTTAGAGCTCAATGTATCAGAGTATATATAAAAATACAGTCTTCCAATTTATTCACACATAGAAGATAATAGACTCTCAATTTTGGAGGGGACCATAAACATCACTAGTCTAACCCACTGTCTGAACCTTTAGTCAATCATATTAATGCAGAATATTTGAGGGGCTTTTATAATTGGCAGGTGCTACCTACGTTATCGCATGAATTTTTTCATGGAACCTGACAAATTTTTACAGTAGTTTATTGGCTATATGTTATGTTCATGGGTCTTTATGGGATACCAGTTATCTAATTGTCATATAACAGCAATACTATGTTTAAAAACCAAATATAACAAATTATTGATTGCTACTTGTTAGTAAGTTTATTCTGCTATACCTAAAAATGTTATTCATTTCATTGCATATGAAATTTCTTCCTTATGTAGTTCAAATAAGCTCATGATTTTTTCATGGAATCCGACAAATTTTACAGTAATTTTGCTTGCTATAATATACGTTATGTTCATTGGTCTTTATGGGATACTAATTATCTAATTGTGATATAACAGCAATACTGTATTTAAAAACCAAATATAACAAATTATTTATTGCTATTTTTTAGTAAATTTATTCTGTCATGCCTAAAAATGTTACTCATTTCATTGCATATACAATTTCTTCCTTATGTAGCTCAAATATGAATAATTGCTGAAAGCAGTTAACTCATCTGGATGCAATATACTTGTAATATTAATTGAAAACAATTGCCAGTACTTTCTAAGATAATTAATATAGTGCATAATTATATGGCATCAAAACTGCAAATAGAAAGCAAAATTACAGGTGTGAGTTTCTTATGTTATTTTCTTGTTGCTATTCTGTCTCACTTCTGAGATTGCTTTCTAAGTAGAATTTTGTAATATAATAAAAATTGAAAGGTACAGTTATTTAAATCAAAATCCAATGCTGTTATGTTTCCTGAGACCAGGTGCTTTAAACTTTTTTGACAATATGTTACTTTTTCAGCTATTACATTTATATGTTGTCTTATTTTAAAATATTTTAACTGGATTAGATATGTTTTATTTCATTATTTTTGTGTTATTTTATAAAGTACTAAATAAGAGTCCAGATTGAATCCAGATTTCATGTTATTTTATAAAGTACTAGATATTGAGTCCAGTTTTATTTAATCTATCTTTTAAATAATAAGGTGCATTCATAAACAGGAGCATGTGTCCAGGTCCTTGTTTTTTTTGCCACTCTGTGGGTCAGGGAGGAGTAATAATACATAAATCTTTAATTAATAAAACCAGATAGAAATCAGACCTTTAGAGGAAAGGTTAATCTAAGAGTCTTTTAAGTACTAAAGTAATACTTACATGATGTTGGAATAAGCAATAAATTTCAGCCACATGAATTTCACATTTGCAGGATTTGATTTCTGTCTAGCTTGTAATAAGTAGTTTTTTATACCCTTGATATTTCTGTACCACTACTCATGCAAATACCATATCTGTTTTTAGAAATATGATGAGCAGAACTGGATTTAAGAACATGATTCTGCTGTTAGTTCTTCCATTGCAATTTTATTTCATCTAGTAAATATTTATTTTCCTCTTGTTTCTCTATGTGTTTAGATGGGGGCTTTTCCTCAAATCCTGTTTTTCTTTTCCAGTTGTCTTCTATATAGAAATTTCTTCCTTTTGCTTCTCTACCTTTTCCAGTTGGCCCGAAATTTACTGCCCCGCACCCCCAACACTTTCTTTTGGTTCTAGCAGTAGATGAAAACTTTGATCCAATCATTTAGAGATAGCTTCCTTCAATTTTCAGAGAGAATTCAGACTTGACTATGATAAAGCCTATTTTTAGGCAATAAATTTGGTCTAAGACTATCTATAAAGATGGATTCATAAGAAAAGCAAAGTAATAGTTTGCTTTAAGAATAGAAAACATATTTTAATAATGTAAAAAATTGAGAGATAATGCTCATCTTTTTCATTCTTGTTTAAAGGATTAAGATGTTCAAAATTATGTATTTTTATAAGAAAATTACTTTTATTTTGCAAAGATATTTTTACTAAGTGGAAATTTGATGGTTTTATTGCATCCTGCCATAGGTCCATGATACTTTGAGGAATTTATTTGCTTGGTGTAGCTAGTACCTGCTTGGTGTAGTTAGGTCTATGATAATATGAGTAATTTATCTACTTGGTGTAGTAATTTCCTTATAGCTCCCAACTTCTCTGATTTAGTCTATTTTGTTATTATTGATTTTAGATCATAGGATCCTCATACTCATAGTGCAATGTATTCCATGTAATGTGTAAATAGAAGTATCCTGGCAAAATAATCTGTACAGGTTTCTTTGGATAAATAAACCTTAGCAAATGTTTTGATGACTTCTAATAACAGAGTTATTTTACTACAAATTAAAGCATAATTTTTTAGTATACATGTGTTGCTGCCACAACACGATATATGATTCCTGATGGATGAAGCTGGAAGCCATCATTCTCAGCAAACTAACACAGGAACAGAAAACCAATCAACTCTCACTCATAAGTGGGAGTTGAACAATGAGAATACGTGGACATGGTGAGGGAAACAACACACACCAGAGCCTTTCGACGCATGAGAGGCGAGGGGAGGACAAACATTAGGACAAGTACCTAATGCATGCAGGGCTTAAAACCTAGATAATGGATTGATAGGTGCAGCAAACCACCATGGCACACGTACACCAATGTAACAAACCTGCACATTCTGCACATGTATCCCGAAACTTAAAAACAAAACAAAACAAAATAAAACAAAACAAACATTTCTCATTTGGAAAATTGCCCACCTAATTAACAGGGCTTGAGGGAAGATTAGGGCTAGGAGAAGGCCACTCAAATCCTATGGTGCTTTGTAACCAAAACCCAAACAAAAGCAGTTAACAAATCCTAGTTAAAATACTAATGCATACTTCTTGAGGGTTTGTTCTTCCTTCTTGGTGTTGTAGTTCCTAGTAGTAATTCACTTCTAAGAGAGATTAATTTTACCAAAATGGAGAATCTAAATCAAGATACAGCCTCCTTTATTTATCTGATGCTTTAAAGTCAGAGGTGTCTTTACAGCTTCTTTGTGCTCATAGTTTTTCTAGATGGCTTAACTTAGTTAAATGCAGGGTTGTTGAAGTCCCTAAAACAGTCAGATCTTACATGAAAGGGAGGCACTTTTATATATTTTTCAGGTTTTTTTCTTAACAGTTTTCATATATTGTTAAGATTTTGGCTTTAGTTGTAAGAAAGCTTGCCCCTGATTGCTTCAAAACAATAATAAGTTGGGGAGAAAACCCTTAAGAATCAATAACACTCTGGAGTTATACTGGCATCATTGCCCTATTTACCAACTACATATAAGGTAATTCACATCAAAGAAATCAGAACAAATTGTATTTGGGAAAATATTCTTGATATGAAAAGGAAGTGTTTTCTCAAAAGCCAGGCCAAAAAAAGATTTATATAACATATATAATAATTTTAAAATTCCCATTAGTCCATAACTTGATCATCCTGAAATAATTTTGTAAATAAAGCCTTCCAAGTTCCAATCATATTGAACAATCACTGCAACCAATGAGTTTATGTTACTTGAGTGCTGCTATAACACAATTTTTTCTCTCTGTGTCTATATGTGTGTTTCTGTCTCTACCTGTATATCACTTTGTCTAACAAACTCAGATGAAATAACAGAACTCTTCTGCAGAGTTTAGAGTTTTCAGTTTTTAATTCAAGGCTGTGGTTACAATAAATCTCTTCTAAAATTTTGTGACTGGAAAATCAATGCAAGTTAACAATAGGAAAGGAGACATCCTCACTCTTTTCCCCCTCAAACTTGCAAAGTAATATAGGTCTAAACTGTGTGTAACCTTTTTTTTTTTTTTTTTTTTTTTTTTTGATCTGGAACTTCTGGATCACTTAAGGAGATAGGGCTATGTCAACATGATTATTAATATTTATTGCTGGACAGCCAGAGTTTTGGATGATGATGGTAGTTAGAGTTTTGAAGCACTGACTCTACATAAAGTATATCATTTTTCTAACTAAACTAAAACTTTTATTCTTGGACTTTAACTTCTACAAGGTGCCATCCATTCCAAAATGCTATAAAATATCAACCCTCTTTGCTTTGATTAATGATACATTGTCAGAGTGATGAATTCTTCTAGAGTGTAATTTGAAAGATAATATCATTCTAGGTGGGAAAAAAGTTTAGGTGAGAATTTAGAACAGTTACCAGATGAAATCCTACCATCATACAGTGTAGTGAAGGATGTGGGGGAATCTGGAAATGCTAGCAGTAAATCACATCTTTTGGCTCTAGTTTAGCTTCTATCCTATAGTGAGATACATGATTTACTCTGTGCCTTGAAGGTTGTTTTGGTTTGATTTTAAAACATTTTTAGCATGTAGAGCAGTTGCACAGGTAATTTTATACATTTTCAATTTCTTCCTCCTCTTATTGTTACCTATTAGTACTTCACATTTAAATTTTTATACGTAGAAAATGGAAAGAAAACTATCTGTGGTTTGAGTTTTAACATTCGAAAATATTTTATTAATATATGGTACAGTGTTATGATACTTAATATGTATAGTTGTCTATGACAAATATTTTCTAAAAATAACCTTCATATTCTTATTCATTGGTTGTTACTCAAAATGATTATTGTTATATTATTATGTGAAAGGTAGTGTGCTTTCTGTTCTAAATCTAGATATGTTCTTTTAAGAAAAAACAAAGTTTACAGGATATGTCCATTTAAGAAAAGACAAAGGTTATAGGATAAAAACTGTTAACAGTAGTCACTCTGGGGAGTAGTATTTTGCTATAAACCAGATTTGTATCAAATTCTGGCAGGTATTTAGATTGACTCGTGATCTGAGTCTGACAATGTCCTAGATAAACTCTTTTTTTCTGAGATGGAGTCTCACTCTGTCACCGAGGATGGAGTGCGGTGGCACAATCTCGGCTCACTGCAACCTCCGCCTCCCCAGTTCAAGCGACTCTTCTGCCTCAGCTTCCTGAATAGATGAGACTACAGGCATGTAGCACCATGTTCAGCTAATTTTTTGTATTTTTAGTAGGGATGGGGATTTCACCATTTTAGCCAGGCTGGTCTTGAACACCTAACCTCAAGTGATCCTCCCACCTCGGCCTCACAAAGTGTTGGGATTACAGGCATGAGCTACTATGCCCAGCCTAGATAAGCTTTTATCAGCTCATGTCAATATAATTAAACTATAGTTATATTGATTCTTTAGCAATAAATGAACTTCAAATTTTAATCTGTGTTCTAATCCTCATTCTTTTAGATACCTCTCACATTTTCCCTGCAGTTCAAAAACTCTGACTTAGCCCAAGTCACCCAGCTTGTTATGTGGTGGCCAAGTCTGGGTTGAAATTAAGTCTGTTGAGTTTCAAACTCACAAACCCATGCTCATAGATATAAAATAAAATGTACTCTATGTTAGTGGGACCTATTTTCAGCAGACAAAGTATGCTTGAAAATAGGAGGAACCTCCATTTCTTAAATTTTTTATATGGTATGACTATGATTTATTTCTATATACTTGATCAAATATAAAAATAGGCAAAAATAAGTTAAAAACAAAGAAACAAACAAAACTAAATCTCTTAATCCTTGCATATGCAATTGAATACAGAATTAGAGTTTTGTGAATTTTTAAAGCAAGGAACAATGTTCAAATCTGTTAGAGACAAAATTTAATATTTTCAGTTTCAGGAAATCAAAGGTAAAACACATTTTCTGTATCACAAAGACTAACATAAATCTAGTAGGGAAAAGGCTTAATTAAGCTAGAATAGATAATTTGACACTATTTCAAGTTATGACATTTTGTAGCTGTTGGACTTTGGCCTAAGCTTTCTGAACTTGAAATTCCTTGTCTATGTAATGGGATCATAATATCTGTTCTCTTTCCTTGTATGAATGTTCTAAGATTAAGAAAAGTAAGGTATATATACACAGCCTTACAATGGAGAAAAGTAATGTTTAAGTGTATGATGTTCTAGAAAAGAAAGTTTCCATTTATTTGCTTTGTATTGATTTCAGTTATATACTAAATTAGCAGAACTTTAAGATATTCAGATATAGAATTCTATTTTATCAGTTACCTGTGATGTTTATCTTATTTTTTAGCATAAAAAATTTGGGTTTTTTCACTGTTTCTGATTCTCATAATATGTTACCTAAAAATGTTGTAACAATTATTGTAATATTGATAGCAGGATACATTTTAGGACAGAAATAATCTTTGTTTTGTATTATTTAAACACATATTTGAATTATAATTCTATATAAAATTAATCCTATAGTTTTTGATATTTTAAAAACATAAAATGAAAACCAAACATGTAACTAACTGCCTCTGAAATGTACAGAGCTTTATTCTAGGACATTTAAAATCAGGCTTAGGTTGGATTATTCTGTTTTAAAAATGTTGGTAAAACTACAGATGTTTCTGAAAGAGTGAAGCATTACCATCGGCTTGAATTTCTTTTAAAAATAAAAGTAGTATATAGGCCTGTGTAGGTTTTCTGAGAATCATTGGGAAAATTTGGAGCAGATTCCTCAGGTTTGCATACAGACAGCAATAAATATGCATAGGTCACATTCGTCATTTTTCATAGATATTTTATGAATTCACTATGAAATAACACTAGTTAATTTGATGTTCACTGATATATTCCAGAATCAGACTGCAATGAATCTTAATAGATTTACAAAAGGTCGTAACTGAAAAAGTTTCAATGTAATGTTAGCTATCTAAATTGGCAACTAGATGAAAATTTAAAAATAGAAGCATTTTCATGGCAGAGTACAAAATAATTATATCTGATCCCTGCTAAATTTTTCTTGTTTGGAGGATATTTGCTAAGAAATAAGAGCTACTTACTGTCTTCCTCATGCCAAGTTCTCATAGAGCATCTGACGATTTTGAATCTTCCCCTTGGAGTTTAATTCAAACTCAGATGGGATCCTAAATCCTGCAGTCCCTAGGCAGACTCTGGTAGTTTCTGATAGAAAACCCTTCAGAGAATGGAGCCTTTCCCAAATTTGCCAGTTCTTTGTCAGTCACTCTGACAGCACGTGGAAAGTTTTTCTTTAAATCCCTTTTCTATATTACTTATTTCAATTCTGTAGCTCTTCTCCCTCCCTGACACCTTATTTTTACCATATGCTATTTTTCCAGGAACTGTAGTGGCCATAAAATCATTAAAATATATATGCTTTTTCCTTTTGTGAGCTTATGTGGTATGATGAAATGTGAGATCAATATAGTTAGGACTGGTAGAGATCTATGCAGGGTATGAAGAGGGTAAACAGGGTAAATAGCGTGTACAGTTGGTGGGGTCGGGGGGTGGAGCGGTGTACAGGGAAGGGTTCCTAGACTTGTAGGAGTAATGGTGTGAATACAGAAGGAGAAGCCAAAGCCTGCCAGGTAAAGATGATGGTAGAGGAGAGATAGCCTTTCTAGTAAGTGAACCTCCTGAGCAAGGCACAAAATGACAAATGACTTGGAGTTTATTAAGAACTACAGAGAGAAGTGCTTCCTGATGTGTCCTTTTGGATAGCGAATGCTTTCTAAAGACGTTTTATCATCAAGGAGTAATCATTACTGCTTATTCACTTTGCTACTAGATTAGCTATATTTAGTTCTTTAGTTATGATGTGCACAAAATATTACATCTATTTATTAGGGGTGTGCATAGTGGAAAGTTTATGAGTCTTATACACACCTGAGGTCACTTCCTACTTCTGCCACCCACTCACCACTGTGACCAAGGGCAAGTTATTTAAACTCTCTGAGCTTTAGTTTCTTTCTTTCTTTCTTTCCTTCTTTCTTCTTTCTTCTTTCTCTTTCTTTCTTTCTTTTTTTCTTTCTTTCTTTCTTTCTTTCTTTCTTTCTTTCTTTCTTTCTCTTTCTTTTCTTTCTTTCTCTTTCTTTCTTTCTTTCTTTCTTTCTTTCTTTCTTTCTTTCTTTCTTTCTTTCTTTCTTTCTTTCTTTCTTTCTTTCTCTCTCTCTCTCTCTCTCCTTCCTTCCTTCCTTCCTTCCTTCTTTCTCTTCCTTCCTTCCTCCCTCCCTCCCTCCCTCCCTCCCTCCCTCCCTCCCTCCCTCCCTCCCTCCCTCCCTTCCTTCCTTCCTTCCTTCCTTCCTTCCTTCCTTCCTTCCTTCCTTCCTTCCTTCTCTTCCTTCTTTCCTTTTTTTTTTTTTTTGAGATGGAGTGTCATTCTGTTGCCAAGGCTGGAGCACAGTGGCGTGATCTCAGCTCACTGCAACCTCTGCCTCCCGGGTTCAAGCGATTCTCCTGTCTCAGCCTCCCGAGTAGCAGAGAGTACAGGCACACACCACCATGCCTGGCTAATTACTATGTTTTTAGTAGAGATGTGGTTTCACCATGTTGTTCAGGCTGTCCTGGAACTCCTGACCTCCAAATGATCTACCCGCCTCAACCTCCCGAAGTGCTGGGGTTACAGGAGCGAGCTACCACGCCCGGCCTGAGCTTAATTCCTAAAACAGTTTTCTTAATTCCTAAAACAGATAAAAATAGTTATGTTTTAGAATTGCCTTGATGGTTAAGTGATATATTGTTTTTAAGATGGTTTGAATTGTATGAGCCCAAACTAGTTCCCTCAGTAGATGGCAGCTGTCACTGTTATACTGGTTGATACAAATGCCAATTTGTCTTTTTAAAGATTAAATTGAATTTATTTAATTCTGGGAGTCATAGAATAACACAAATATGAGTTAATGTATATAAATTATTTAGTTTAACGTATGAGGCTCTTTATTTATATTTTGTTACTTTTTTAATAGGCAAAATCTCAAATAGTATTCAGTGTATTGGATGTTGCCCATCAGTTTATAAAGGATGTTAATCCAGATGAACCCAAAGAGGAGAATAATTCTACAAAGGAAACCAGTAAAATTCAGCATAAACCCAAATCTTTATTTCTCCAGAGGAGCAGCTCTGAGGTAAACTGAGGAAAATATAGTAGACATTTTCTGATATACGTAATTATGGCAAGTGCCATTCATGTACTTAAGCTACAGAATTTTGCTGATAATTTCATCACATTATTATTTCATATGGATTTGTTCTTTATTAACCAAATACATCTTGACTATAAAAATCTTTTCAAGAAGATTGTTTTGATTCCACTGAATACTAGTCTTTTTGATGAATGATATTTTGACCATATGTCTTTCTGGACATTTTCATCTATGTCAGGAATTGGATGAGTATTTGCGGAAAACGTTTTTTAAAAAACCACAATGCAATCTAACAATTTTATATTAGTCAGGACTTCATTCAGAGAAGCTAAAAATATAAAACCTTGCCAAGAGTTTTAAGTGACAGGCAATTTCACAGTTATTTAAAACTAGATTTATACCAAATTCTGGCAGTTATTTAGATTGACTACTGATCTGACAATGTGCTAGATAAACTTTTATCAACTCATGCATATATATTTATAATAGGCATATTGATTCTTTAGCAAGAAATGAACTTCAAATTTTGATCTGTGTTATAATCCTCATTCTTTTAGATGCCAGTCACTTTTTCCCTGCAGTTCAAAAATTGTAACTTAGCTGAAGTCATGCTGCTTGTTATGTGTTGACCAAGTCTGGGTTGAAGTTAAATCTGTTGTGTTCCAAACCCATGCTCATAGACGTAAAAGAAAATGTGTTCTATGCTAGTAGGACCTATTTTCAACAGAGGAAGTGTGCTTGAATTTTTCAGGAGTGTCAGCGTATTTGTGTGGATTTCACTTTCTAATAGACCTGTCAAGGATGTTTTGTGAAGAATCACTGCCTCCTAATTATAACAATAACGTACTGAAGACCAGACACTGCCATAAATATTTTACACATTATCTCCTTTTGTTTTTTCTTAATTATTCCACTTTTTCAAATGAGAGAATAGTGGCAAGGAATAGTTTTTATAAATTGCCAAAGGTAGAATTGATAATGGAACTTAGATTTCAGCCCAGACCTTCTGACTCCAAATTTCCTGTGTTTAACCATTATCCAGAGACTGTGGCTTTAAAAGTTTCTTCTTCATGCCTGCCTGCCTTTTCATCTAATTTATCCTATCAAAAATAAATCAGTAGCTAACTTTCATTGAACACCTTATGCTAGGCATTGTACTTAATGCTTTACTTGCCTTAAGCAATAATCACAATAACCATGTAAGGTTTGTGCTATTACCCCAATTTAACAGATGAGAGAGAGGTTAAGTAACTAGCCTTACTGGAAAGTGATAGTGTAGCCTCCTCTGTGTTATTTATTAATCTTTACACTAGATGTTTTTCTTGTCTTCATAGGTGACTATGTATGCTGTATACATTGTCTGCCTCATTGTCTTAACTTAAAAACCATTAATTCAATTATTTTATCCAGGAGTGTATATTAAAATCAACTGGAGAAACAGTAAAGAAATACATATGATTAAGTTCAGCATCTCCGTGGGTGGGGTTCAGACGTCTGTGTGTGTGTGTGTGTGTGCACGCGTGTGTGTTTAACAACTCCTCAGTGATCCTGGTGAGTGTTCTTGTTGGGAGTCACTGTTATAGATGACAGAGTACACAGTGAAGAGATAACCCCTTCATAGACTTAGTGTTCCTCTGTGCCAAAGAACAATGCTTCTCAAACTTTAATAAGCATCATAAGAATTGGAGATTGTTAAAAACTTGCATTCCTGGGTCTGTCACCAAATTTGGATTTTTTTTTTTAGATATTTACCTCTGGGTTAGGGCTCAGGAGTCTGATTTTTAATTTAATGGCTAGAAGAATCAAATGGTACCAACGCCTGATGCCTCTCTTATGGGCTTCTTAATGGATCAAAGCCAATGGCACATCCTTGGAAAGAGGTACAGTTCACGAAAGAGCTTACATCTTATGAGCTGAAACCTGGGTTTAAAATAATGATGCTGTTTTTCTTATAGCATTGTAACATTGGGCAAGTTCCTTACCTCTTTTGATCTTCTGTTTTCTGTTTTGGAAAGTGGGGATATTAAAACACATCATCGTACAGGGATATCATGTACTTACAGGGTAATGAACGTACAGCATTGAATTTCTATGTGCATCTTCAAATGTCTTTTAGAATTGGGCAAGGTCATATTGGACTCTGAGTGGACGTGATATATGACAGTTTTGAGCTGAAACGTTTAAGAGCTAATGTACAACCCTCCAGCTTTTTCTACCCTGCCACAGCTATGTGGAAGCTGATATTCCAGTGGCATAACTCCAAGATGCAAATGTCTGACATCTCTGATTCATTGCTTGGAAGGAAGCTTCCCTGGAGAGCTGCTGAAATTGCTGCATATTGAAATAATTTTATATTAAGTCACTGAGTTTTCAGTGCTTGTTCATTAGTGTAGCATATATACATAGACACACTGACATATTGCTTACTGGATACCAATAAGTACCTTCTCACAAATACTCCTAAGAGTCTATCTTCAAACTAAATTTATCCTCTCTTCCAAAACCTATCAATGTTATTGTTGAAGGTGCCCTACCTAGCTTTCCAAGCCAATGAAGGCAGTTATTTTCTGTTGTGTTTTCACTTCCTCCTATGCACATCCAATTGGTTACTGTATTAGTCTTCTCAGGCTGCCATAACAAAATACCTCCAACTGAGCGGTTTAAACAAGAGAAATTTATTTTCTACAGTTCTGTAGTCTAGAAGTCCCAGATAAAGGTGCTGGCAATATTGGCAATATTGATTTCTGGTGAGGTTTTACTTCCTGGCTTGTAGGTGGCTGCCTTCTTGCTGTGTTCTTATATGGCTTTTCTTCTGTATGCACATGCATACAGAAAGGAGAGAGAGAGAGAGAGAGAGAGAGAGAGAGAAAGAAAGAAGAGATATATGATGCCTCTTCATATTTATTTATTTATTTATTTATTTATTTGAGACAGGGTCTTGCTCTGTTGCCCAGGCTAGAGTGCAGCGGTGTGAATTCAGCTCACTGCAACCTCCTCCCATGCTCAAATATTCCTCCTACCTCAGCCTCCTGTGTAGCTGGGACCACAAGTGCACACCACCACGTCCAACTATCTCCCTCTTCTTAACAGGATACCCAGTCCTATTAGATTAAGGCTTCAACTTCATGATCTCATTTGACCTCAATTACCTCCTTATAGGCCCTATCTCAAAATGTAGTCACATTGAGGGTTTGGGCTTCAACATATGAATTTGCGGAGGGAGATGCAATTCAGTCCATAATAGTTACCATGTCCCATATAGGCTACCAGCTAAAAACTCTTGAATGTTTGGTCATTTATTCTATCCTTATTGCTTTTTCGGATACTGCAATTTTTTTCTTTATAAAAGGATTATAAATGGAAAGTACATTTCATTCTCTTCCCTTCTAGGAGTCAGGCAATCCTTCTGGTTTTGTATGTATGTATTTTTTACACAAATGTTAATATGTTTGCTCTGCAAACATGCTTTTTTTTTTTCACTTAACAATGTAATTTTTATATCCATGTAAGTACAATATAGAACCTTCTCATTCTATGTAGTGACTGTAAGTACTCCATTTACTAGATGTGAAAAGACTTTTAAAAATCTATCTTTCACCGATCAGCATTTACGCTGTTTCAATCTTTTGCTAGTATATGCTAAAATATAAAGTATAATTTTGAATAATGTGGTTTTTCATAGATATATCAGTATGATAAAATCCTGAAACTCCTACATAAAAAATTATGCATTTGTAATGTTGGAATGTTGGTCAATGTGGGTAAATGTCTGTACCATTTTGATTGGTTTCCTTGCAGCCAAACACTATTTCCTAATTTCCCTCTCTTTGCCACATTGGTATATGGGACTTTACAATGATTTTACATGTCCAATGGGTTTAAGCTCCTCTGTGCAGCAGGCAGAGCCCTTTATATTCTTTCCCCACTTCCCTTTCTACCCTTTATATTTTCTCATTCTTTACTTTCTGCTATATCAATGCAAACTGCTTATAGTTCCATGCCACCAATGCTGTTTGACTCCCATGTCCTAGCATACATATCATTTCCTTTCTCTGGAATGCTGCCCTTGGCACTTTTTGCTTATGGAATTCTTGTTTTACCTTTCAAAATCCGATTCAGACATCATTTCCCCTGAGTTTTACCTGCTTCTTACACCGTTTTCTGTTGTGGACTTATTAACCAGTGTTTCTGTGGCCAACAGTTAGCATAGTGTCTAGTGTCTGACAGGTCCTCAGATACTTTTTGCTCAAATTTGAAATTTTTATATACATCTTTAGCAAAATACCCTGAATTGTACTCTAACAAACTGCCTGTTTATTTTTCAATTGTGGGCTGAATATACAGATTTATACTCTCATGTCTTAAAAGATACACATGAATATTTAGCAATTTGATCAGTGTAGGTAATCCACATTTGATAATTCAGCCACTGGTGTGGGTTTTATTTTGCTTGGGTTTCCTAATGTGGCTGTTCTCTTTGATTCAGTGTATAGCTTCCAAATACTACCTTTATTTTCTTGTGTACTTGGACTGGATTTATATTTTGTACTGAATTCATCTCTCCACAGTCATCGTTAATCTGAGGAGCATGCATTGTATTACATGCATCGATGAACTTCTTCATTTATTCCACTAACTTTTAATGAGCACCTACTTTGTGCCAGGCACTGCTCTTGGCACTAAGAAAAAAGACAAAATCCCCAACTTCATTATATACTAATGGGTAAAGACAGGCAATAAATAAACATAGAACAAAGTCACATGGGAGTAAGTAATGGGAAGAAAAATAAAACAGTTAAGGAATTATTAAATGGTGGAAAGGGGGCCTATTAATTTTAGAATTGGTAGTGAAGAACTTTCTAAGTAGGTGATATTTGAGCATTTCACTGAGTCAACGAAATGAGGGAATGGCTATGTAAAGATATGGAGAAGGTTCATTCCAGGCATTGGGTATAGCTAGTACAAGGCCCTGAAGAGGAAATGTGCTTGATGGGTTCTCAGAACTGCCAGAGTGTGAGACTAACTGGTGCAGGGTGAATGAAAGGAGAATGGAAGGAGGTAAAGTAAAAGGCAAGGAAGTGCAAGGTTGTGTAGGGCAGTATAGGTCCTGGTAGAAACTTAGGGTTCCTGTTTTTTTTTTTTTTAATCTGAGAAGGTTGTGAGGAGTAGTAGATTGGGGACATAAGGAGAATGTATACAAGACAATTGCACCTTTACAGAGAGAACACTGGTGAACAGCATAAAGTCATCTGTTCTGTAGGCTCTCATCTTCATAATTTCTGAAGAGACCATTTATAATTGCCAATAGAGTTTTAAAGAACAGAGTAAAGCATATAAATAAGCACAACTTAAAAATATTCTAAGTTTGAAAAGTCTGATTTGTAATGACTAATAATTAGTTCTACCTGTATTTTAAAACGCAGAAATTTTTTATTAAAATAATTTTTGTGGGTGAATGCAGAAAATGTAATAAAGCATGCCTATATATGCTTTTGATTAGGTAGAAATTACAACGACAAAAAGAGCAGAATGTACAAAACCAAGAGAGAGTCTATTGTGTGAAGGGTCATTCAATGAAGAAGCTTCTGCACAGTCCTTTCAGGAAGTGTTAAGTCAATGGAGAACCAGAAATCATGATGACAAGAAACAGAATTTACACGCAGCAGAAAAAGGTATGGCTTTTCTTTTCTTTTCTTTTCTTTTTTTTTTTTTTTGAGACAGAGTCTCACTTTGTTGCCCAGGCTGGAGCGCAGTGGCGTGATCTTGGCTTACTGCAACCTCCGCCTTCCAGGTTCAAACAATTCTCCTGCCTCAGCCTTCTGAGTAGCTGGGATTACAGGTGTGTGGCACCATGCCGGGCATTTTTGCATTTTTAGTAGAGACGGGGTTTTGCCATGTTGAGCAGGCTGGTCTCGAGTTCCTGACCTCCTGACCCGCCTGCCTAGGCCTCCAAAAGTGCTGGGATTACAGACATGAGCCACTGGGCCCAGCTGGTATGGATATTTTTATAACACAAATGTTTTAAAATGAAGCTGACTTTAGTTTATTTACCTCCATTCTCTGTGAATATAAATGTGATGTTCCAAATCTATAAACACTGGGAAAGCAGTTTGCTGTAACTCCTCAAAGGAGCATCACTGTGTGATCATTGGTGAGTGGTATAATATTCATCGGCCCTGAACTGGGCACTAGGGGGATTTGCATTTGTTTTCTATGTAAATTCAGACTGTCAAATGAATGGATAATTGGATTCTTTCAGTTCTTCTTCTAGTAGAAATTTTTGCCAGGACAACTATCGCTTTTTTTGAGCAGTAATTGTAACACATAAAACGGGAGAGTCTGTGAGATAAAGAAGAAATTTTTTTTTTTTAGAATATTTGACTTAAAAATGCAATTTCAAGGACCACTATGAACTTCAGGGGGATAATTAATTTGTGTTCTCATTGTTTTTGTTTCTTTTTGAACTGCTTTTTGTTCTTTAATTTTTTTAAAACAGTTTCACTCCTACATTCTAGACATTGATGATCTGGATGACTGAACAGTATCTTTAAGTTTCCCAGTATGTCTTGAGGAAAACCACAAGTTTTTAAAGTATTCAATTTATTATTTTTATTACTCAGAATCTTGTAGTGTCTTCCATTTGCTTTTTATTTAATATAAAATGTTAGATAATAAATTTCAATCATGTATCTTACTTGCCAATTTTTCTATTTTTATTTCATTCTTTTTTTTTTTTTTTTTTTTTTTGAGACGGAGTATCGCTCTGTCACCCAGGCTGGAGTGCAGTGGTCGGATCTCAGCTCACTGCAAGCTCTGCCTCCCGGGTTTACGCCATTCTCCTGCCTCAGCCTCCCAAGTAGCTGGGACTACAGGCGCCTGCCACTTCGCCCGGCTAATTTTTTGTATTTTTTAGTAGAGACGGGGTTTCACCGTGTTAGGCGGGATGGTCTCGATCTCCTGACCTCGTGATCGGCCCGTCTCGGCCTCCCAAAGTGCTGGGATTACAGGCTTGAGCCACCGCGCCCGGCTTTTATTTCATTCTTTTCCAGCAGAGAAACTCTGCTGATTATTACTCTTTTATTACACCGTGTAATTTCTAATCTCAAAGTATCACACATCATCTTCTAATTATAATTGAACTTTTAAATAAATTTTATTCAAGTATTTTTCTACATTTCTTTATTACACATCAATTTCACTGATATTTTCAAGACATTATTTGTATGGTCTCTTCTTAGTAGTTTATATCTCAGTATACACCTCATTTTTCATTGACTGTGTTATTTTATGTGCTTTATACTTACTACTTCACGCATTTTTTTACTTGTCAACCCTGAAAAGTACTAATTATTCTATAGGAATACCTCTTTGTCTACTTTGAAAGCCATAGTATTTAAAATAATACTGTACCCAGTTGAAAAGTCACCAGATCAGAAGTGCAACTCTTTTAAAATTTGTTCTCTATAATGGAAATAACCATATGATAAAATAATGAATGCTTATTTTAAAAGACTTGCTTATAACAGAAAGTTACCAAGAAGAAAATGAAAACAGCTCAGTCTCATCATATAGAGAAAATCCATGTTAACATTTTGGTACGTGTTTTTCAATAAACACAGTTGTGTACACACACATGCTCACACAAAAACTGAGGTAACACTAAATACTATTAGTTAACTTGCATTTTCACTGAGATTCTGTAATGGGCAACTGGCCATCTAATAGAGATATACACAATCATTTGTAATTCTTGTAGAGTATTCCATATGGCATGATTTAATCAGACATTTATTGATGAATATTTTATTTCTAATTCCCAGTATTATAAAAGATACTATGATAGGCATCTTAGCTATTTGTGCACTTACAGCATTACCTTAAAATAAATTTCTAAATATAGAAATGTTGTCTCAGTGACTTGTTTTATAAAATTTTAATGAATATTGTCAAACTGTCCTCCAAAAAGATTACTGTGTTGGTTGTACTCTCACTGGTAGGGTGTGACATGACTATTTTCCCATATTTTCTAGTTCTTTAACTTTAGCCAGTTGGGTTGACAATAAATTATTATCATTATAGCTGGCTTTTTACCATTATTTGTGAAATAGACACTATTGACTATTTTTTGTCACTACCTTTTGAGCTAATATTTTAAATACACCATATAGCTAAAGAGTCTCCTCCCAGCAAATATTATTAATTCACTTGCCTGTAGGTCTAGTTATCAACTTATTCACAAGCAAAGTAATCCAGGTCACCTCCCATCTTTATTTCTCGGGAATGTGCCATTGGTAAGGGAGAAAAGTGAATCACGGGCCAACTGCTTTATCTTCTTCCTCCTCCATCATCCTTCTATGTTTAGAGTTTATATCTCAAACACAGTAGCTCTTCTCTAACATCTAGACAGAAAAAACAAAGAATTATTTTTTTCTTTTTTTTCCCTTTTAGCTCTGCTCTCAAGAAGTCTTGTTTCAAAATGAAAAGGGGAACTAATAGTGGAGGCATTTCTTTTCTCTCATGACTTGCTCATGTCCTTAAGTGCTCTTTCAGTTCAAGGGATTCTAATCAGTGTTTTTCCAAACTTTTTCCAATTGCTTTCCTCAACACTGCTCTACTCTTTGGGAAGAATAGAAGTGGGATTTCTTACTTTATTTTTGTTTTAATTTGTTTCCGTTGCTGGCCTGTGGCTGTTTCTGGAAGTTAATCATTAAAGTCTACAGTATGAGGCCGGGACATCCTGTAGTCTTAGTTTATAAAAAAATGTTTTTCCCATCTCTATTTCCCTTGATTCTCCTACATTTTTTTCCCCTTGTGATGTTCAGTTTGGAGACAGGAGTGATATGTGGGAGGGTGGAGAGACTAGTGATCCTGGATTTACACTGCTTTATTTCCCAGATATCTTCATCAGTTTTAAATATCTCTGAATAGTAATTTTAATTTAGTAGTGCTTCAGAAATATCTTAAACATCTGGAAGTAAATTACCACATAGATATAAATTTGTGAAGAAAATTGTCTCCTCCAGATGTCATTATGAGTTATTTATTTCCCATTTCTCATAATGTGTAAATATTGTTTTCAGTGGCTATAATACTTTATATATCTGTGTGTTATACCTTTATATATGTGTTTATATAATGTACAATGAATGTTTGTATTTATAATTTTTATTTAAAAGAATGAGTTGCTTTAACAAACCTTCTGAATCATAAGATCCCTTCATTTCAAGAGATTGTTGAAGAAAACTATGTATCCAGTCACTTAATAAACTACCGATATTTAATACTTGTACATTATTTAAACCTTAATCTATTGATTGTATAGGTAAATATTAAAGCATATATGCCTCACAGATGATGAGTTCTACATCTTGAGAGAAGATATGGTAATTTGTAAACTTGCTTGTATTAATTATGCACATTGTGTTTATTTTTACAGACTCACTGGAAGAATGTGAAGTGCAGACTAATCTGAAAATTTGGAGAGAACCACTTAATATTGAAATTAAAGAAGATATTCTATCCTATATGGAAAAATTATGGCTTAAAAAACACAGGAGGTATTTTCTGGAATTGTAATACTATTAGGAAATATGAAAGTTATTTATGTTTCTTTCTTGTATGACATGCCTTCCTATAGCAATTTTATATGTATATTTCATCTTTGCATACATAATTTTAAAGCAAGATTAAATCCCTGTGAAGTTGCTGTTCCAATAAGAATTTTAATTCTATTTATGTATATGATGCATCATTAATTTAGATTTTTCCTTGATAAATGGAAATATGTATATGAGGAAAAGGCACAAATGCAGAAAATAATTTAAGAATAATAACAAAAATAATGTGATAAATGAAAGATTACTTAGAGAAGACACCAGTTTTTTCCATTAGCATTAACATTTGAGACTATAATTTTCAGAATCTAGTTTTAAATTAATTAAACCTTTTTCTAATTGTATTAATAATAATTAAATATACTTTATTCAAAGAGATGTCACCAGATACAATCATCTAGAAATTTTGGCAAAATACGGGTTATTTTTTCGTAGATCTGAAGTGAGGCCTGAGATTCTGTATTTCTGAATTTCTAATAGTTCCCAGGTGATAATGGTTGGATGAGGGTGGTCTTTTTTTGAGGTGCAAGGTGGTGGAGGAGCTCCCTAGAATTTGCTTGATAAGTGGTCATCATACCCTTCCTTCACCTTCAGTTATGCAAAACCATCTCCTGAGGTGGCCCATTCCATCTGTGAAAGAGATATTCATTGAACTGTAATCTGTTTCCAGCTCATTTCTAAACTTGGCTCTAATTCTACCTATTAAGCCCACACAGGTAAAATCTAATTTCTCTTCTCCATGGTGTCTCTTCAGATTTTTTAAATCAACCCTCATGTTTTCCGTAAAGCGTCTGCTAGATAGGTTAATACCTGCACCACCACTCACCTTCAACTGTTTTCAATGTGCTAGATTTTTTTATTTTGGATAATTTTGAAAAGAAGATATACAGATGGGTTTCAAAATAACACAAAGAATTCCTAAATAACATTCACTCAGCATTCTCTAATGGTAACATCTTACATAAACATAGTGCATATCAAAACCAGAAAATTGACATAGGGACAATATTATTGACAACTGTACATTTTACTTTAAATTTTATCATCAGTGTTTTCACTATTATCCTTACCACATTCCAGGATCGAGTCCAGGATTACACATTTTTTTTTTTTGTCATATCGCCTTATCCATTACAGTTCTTCAGTCTTTCCCTGCCTTTCATGACCTTAACACTTTTGAAGAGTACTTGCCAGTGTTTCATAGAATGTACTAAATTTGGGCCTGTCTGATGTTTTTTCATAATTAGATTGAGGTTATACACTGTGAGGAAAAATACTACGGAGAATATGTGTCCTTCTCAGTGCGTGACATTCTGGGATCATGATGTCAATATATCTTATTACAGATGATGTTAACCTTGATCACATAGTTAAGGTGGTGCTAAGTTTCTCCACTGTAAAATCACTACTTTACCTTTATAATTGATAAATATTTTACAGGAGATATATTTAGATGATACATCAACGCTGTTTTCCCTTAAACTTTCACTTCCTAATTTTAGAATTTGTGAGTGAATTTTGCCTGCAGCAGTTAGTACTGTCCTGCTCTATTGCTGATATTCTATTTCATTTTTTCCTTCTAAATTTATTAGTTGGAATTCTTAAAAGAAGTGTTCCTTCACCCACTTTTATTTATTTATTCTTTATTTATGTGAACTCATGAATATTTATTTTATTTTGGGGATTGATTTCTAATATTATTGTTATTTATCTTGCAACTCAAATTATTTCTGTTTTGGCCATTGTGGACTCTCTCGGGTTGACTCTTACATCCTTTTGACTTGTTGTCATTTTTTTTTTTTAGTTAGTTTGCTTTGAACATCTCTTTTTTTCCGGAACTCAAGATGTATTTTCTCTTCCCCAGCCAAGGAATTGTTTTTCCAAAAAATACTGATTCCCTTTATTGGGGAATTGTGTTCAGAAACAAAGATCTGGACTCCAGGTGTGGTCATTACTATTCTGGTACTTCTAGGCCTTCTCAGAGGAAGAAACAAGGAAGTACACACACACACACATATACACACACAAATCCACATACACACATATAAATTTTTTTCTGTATCTATCCATCTGGATATCTATTAAAGTAACATGCATTCACACTCAGGCATTCCGAATCCAAACCAGCATCACATGGTTCATTTCCATTCTCCCTTTGCTTATTTGACAAATTTCTTTCACCTACAGTGAGAAACTTGGCTTTCATTATCTATAATATATTTATTAATTAACCCTAAATATATATATATGTATATATATATATATATGTATTCATACTTACAGTAGTTTCAGAATCACTAATATCACTGAGAGAAATGAGGGACAATTAGTTTCAAAATTATTAATAATATCACTGAAATAAATGAATTTTCCACCTAGACTAGAATCTTTTTGTGTCATGCTTTCTGTCTGTAGCCTATGGTATCTAGGCCAAACTATGTTTTGCTCATCACTTTGGCCACAGTGCTCATTTATTTCTCACCTCCTTTAAGGTTGGTATGACTTTCATTGGGTTCTGCCCGTATCCTCACTGATTTTTAAAATTTAAATAAACTTGTGGTGTACAGTTCTATGGGTTTTTACCACTGCATAAAGTAATGTGTCTACCGTAGTACCCCCGCCCCCGCAAAAACCAAAACCAGTTTCACAACCACAAAAATTACCTTGAGCTTCCTCTTTCTCCTCTTCCCTTTCTTAGTCCATAATGGCTTTCATCTGTTGTCCACCCTTACAAATATGCCTTTTTTTGAAGGTCATATAAATGAAATCATACAGTGTCTGTCCTTTCATGTCCTTCACTTAGCAGAATGCATTTAAGATTCATTCATGTTCTTGTATGAATCAATATTTCTTCTGGCTGGTTTCCAGTTTTTGGCAATTATCGCTAGGTCCTTTAAAATATTTTCGTAACAGGTTTTTCTTGAATATAGGTTATTAATTCTCTGGGTAAATACCTGGGACTGTGATAGGTGGGCTATATAGTAAAAGTGCATGTTTATTTTTATAAGAAACTGCCAAACTCTTTTCTAAATTGACTGTCCATTTTGCATTTGCTCCAGCAGTGTATGAGAGTTCCGGTTGCTCCAAATCCTTGTCAACACTTGGTATTTTCAGTTTTTTTTTTCTTTTGGTTGACATTTTAATAAGGTGTGTAGTTGTATCTCATTGTAGTAGCTTACATGGCAGAAGTTTAAGCTAATTCATTTATAACTAATGTCCAGGCTGTATGTATTTTTTAAAAGTATGATGCCCATCATAGATCTTCAGGCTATTTTTCTTTGCAGGGGTACTGTGGTAGACATATGACTTTATGCATTGGTAAAAATCCACAGAACTTTACACCACAAATTTATTCAAATTTTCAAAGTCAATAAGGATATGTGTAATAGTAGTGTGTATCTGTTAATTGCCTTTTTCTAATTTAGCAATTAGTATATAAATGTAATTCCAGAGTCAGTTGTCATTTCTGGTGGCTACCTTTCAATGTTGGGTCATTTTGGGTTTCTTATATAGTAAAAGAAGCACAATTTTGTTATTAAGTGACAACTGTCATTTGAGCTTGAACACATACAAGAAAGTTTCATCACAGTCACATCAAGGTCCTGAGCTGTGCTCAATGCTGCGTCTTGGCCAGTTTCCTTAGCAGAAAAGAATACTTAGTGAATATTTTCATGTTCACTAGGGTCTTATTTACATGGTTATTTTTAATGGTAATCTTTTTTTTTGAGCTAATACTTTATGTCTTGATTATAAATGTCAATGTAGGGCAATCTATTTGCAATTCACAGGTTTCTAATGCATTTCTGATGTTTTGCTTCAGAAAAGTTTCTCATGTAAATAACCATGATCATGATTTTGACTTTACTTTTGCCTATTGCTGTGTTTTATATAGTAGGCTTATAAATATATGTTCTATTGCTTTTTTAATATTTTACTGATTTGGACAGCAAAAGTTTTTAAAAATTTTACCTGCAATCAATACAGAAGTATTGATAGACCTTTTATCCCCTAGCTTTATTGAGGTATAAATAACAAATAAAAATCATATATATTTAAGGTTTACAATGCAATATTTTGATATATGCATACATTGCACAATAATACCTTAATTAAGCTAATATATTCATAATTTCAGTTTTTTGTGTGTGACACTTAAGACCTACTATTAGCTATAGTTATTATGCTGTACATTAGATATCCAGACTTCATTCATCCTGTGTAACTGGAACTTTATAACTTTTGCCCAACATGTTTCCATTTCTCCCAACCTCCAGCCCCTGGCAACCACCATTCTACTCTCTACTTTTGAGTTTAACTTTTATATCAGTGAGATCATGCAATATTTGTCTTTCTGTGTCTGGCCTATTTTACATAACATAATGTTCTCTAAGATATGGCAACAACCTAAATATTCATCAATGGATGGATAGATTAAAAATATCATATATGTATAATGGAATATTATTGGGTCTTAAAAAGAAGAAAATCCTACCATTTGTAACAATGTAAAAGTGTTGATAGATCTTAGTAGCAACACCTAGAGTGGATCTTTTAGATATGGGAAAGCTTAAGAAGGAGTGCAGAAGTTTTGGATTAAGAATATTTTAAAGACAGATGTTAGCAACTAGCTGATATTCTGATTCCAGTTCCCTTACTCTTTTCATTGTGTGTACTTCTCAAGTCTAGCTAATCATCAGTAGCAGCTGGGGGAAGCTTTTACACTACTGATTCCTGGATACCAGAATGAACTAAAAATTAGTGTCTCTAAGAATAGGTGTGAGACCTAGCATAAAAAAAAAAGTATTCCTTGGTCATTTGGATGGAAACAGCCTAACACTGATTCATATAATAGATTTAGAACCACTCATCACACATTTAACCAACTGAAAGGGTCAATGCTCAAAAAATATTTGCTAAATTCTAAAAGAGGAAACTATGGTGAAGTAAATGCTATCTGAAATGTATTTTATCATTTATTTATGTGACATCATCTTTAAAAAAAAAAAAAAAAAAAGCACTGGTGCCAGGGTTTGAATATCCAGAATCCAGGATTAGTTCTCTGGCTAACTAGTTGTTTATTTCTGGGAAAATATCACTTCAATTCTTGTGGCCCAAGTTTTCTCATTTGCAAAATATCGAGTTTAGAACAAACAATTTATATGACCCTGTAAACTCCAATAATTCATTATCTAGTTTCTATAAGTCTTTGGTTCAGGGATTTTATGAAGCAAAAAACTTCATAAAGAAAGAATATCTAAATAACAGTATATTTATGTATATGTATGATGAATTTTAGTTTGGTAGATACATGTCAAATTGGAAAGAGGTTTCTTGTAGATGGATGCTAGTTTGTCTTTGACATAACTCAATATTTTCATCTGTCACCAAATTAAATTATGGATGTAGGGTGCCATACTCATCAAATTTGTTAAGACACAAAGTTAAATAATATATAAATATTGTATAGTCATCTGCCAAGACCAGCTCAGTTGAGGAGACCCTAACCCAGCAGCGCTAGAGGAATTAAAGACACACACACACAGAAATATAGAGGTGTGAAGTGGGGAATCAGGGGTCTCACAGCCTTCAGAGCTGAGAGCCCCGAACAGAGATTTACCCACATGTTTATTAACAGCAGACCAGTCATTAGCATCGTTTCTATAGATATTAAGTTAACTAAAAGTATCCCTTATGGGAAATGAAGGAATGGGCCGAATTAATTGCAGCAGGAACACACCCTTAAGACACAGATCGCTCATGCTTTTGTTTGCGGCTTAAGAATGCCTTTAAGTGGTTTTCCGCCCTGGGCGGGGCAGTTGTTCCTTGCCTTCATTCCCGTAAACCCACAACCTTCCAACTTGGGCGTTAGGGCCATTAAGAACATGTCATAGTGCTGCAGAGATTTCGTTTATGGCCAGTTTGGGGGGCTTTCTCCCAAAAGTCATCTTATATATACGTTACCTATATTGGGAAAACACAGATAACCACAGACTACCAGAAGATTATCAAAATTTTAATGCCTTTAAAGTTGCAGAAGAGGCATTATAAAGGAAGTACGTGGTTAAGAACATGGTCTTTGGGAAGCAGATTACTTGAGTTCATATTCCTCTTCTGCATTCACTACCTTAATGACTCAACAAGTTGGTACACCACTTTGTGTCTCCGTTTCATCCTCCATAAAATTAAGATTATATTAGTGCCTGTTTAATATCTAATAAAATTTAATGTACCAAAATTTGTTAGAATGAAGCCTGGTATATTTAACATTTTGTATCCCATATTAACTACAAATATCATTAAGAAGGCTCTGCTTTTTACATGAGGACTTCATGAGTTTGCGTGGTATGGAAGGGCTGTGCAACTACTCATATTCTTGGCTAAAAAGTGACCCTTCTCTCCAGTAATGTGGTTATATACTATGAAACCAAATATACACTCTTGACCTCTGTGAATTCCTGGGCTTCATTGCCTTCCATATGAAATGGGCTGCATCAGTCTTCACTGTTAATTAAGTAATAGATAACACAGCCTGAACACCTTACATTTTTATTGTAAGAGCCTGTTATCACCCTGCTGTTATGATGGAAGTTTAGACAAATGCCTTCAGGTTCCCTTAGAACTCATCAACGCAATGCCAAGACTGTGAACTAAAACTCATATTTATAAATTAGGTTTTTAAGTAGCATGGTGTTTTTAATGGACTCCGTGTGGCTTTTGAGAGAACACTGACTTGTAGCATAACTTTGATTTTAGCTTAAACAAAACTCAGTAGGATATGCAATTTAAAAATCTTCTGTGATGTCAAGTTGATTTACACAGGTTTTTCTAGTACATTAAGATTCTGTTATACAACTGTACTTCTCTTTGAATTAAAGGTACAGTTATGGTTTCATCATTAATTTTGTATACTCACGCATTTGATAAATAAATCAAGAGCTTGTCTGGGAAAGTTTCAGGTAATATATTTCAGTCTCTTAATTGCTTTTTCTTATTTTGTAGAACACCACAAGAACAACTTTTTAATCTGCTACCAGATACATTCCCACATCCATGTGAAACCACTGGTGATGTACAGTGTTCTCAAAATGAAAATGATGAAGATAGTGAAGGTTAGTTCATACTTGATTAGATATTTTTAAAATGTATTATTTCAAATTATATACAATAAGCATTAATCAGAATCTGCTTTTGGTTTTCTTTAATATATTATTCTCAGTTGTACCATGTAATCTTTTATCTTTAGATTAAAATCATGTAGACTCACTTCTTTCCCTTTCCCTGGATATACTTTGCCTTGATTTAGATGGTTTCATTTAAAAATGGAATGCTAATAAATGTGTATTTCACTTGAACTGGGAAAATTGGCAGTATCTGTATTTTTGTGTAGATATACATGAGAACACTCTTCTTTTTTGGTGGCTATCTTATTTGAAGAAATTGTAAAGTAAGATATATTCTTTGATGATATTATTTGTGAATCTTATTTCCTAGGTGAGGAGACCAAAGTACAACACACAGCTCTTTTATTGCCAGTAGAAACATTAAACATAGGGAGACCTGAACCATCTCTAAAAATAGTTGAACTGGATGATGTAAGTGCATAAGTGCATAATGACCATTCATGCTTTTTAGCAGGGAATTCATAATGTATAGTTACATCTGCATATTATTTTCAATAAGATTTCTCAAATAACTAATATAGCTTAATAGGAAATTTACAGGTGTTTGAATTCAAATGTGCTTATGAGAATAAAACAATATTCTGAATGTAAAGAGTAAATTTGTGAGCTAAACTGGTGTTGTCACTTTTTTTGAATGAATGTAGTATGGGAGTTAAGAAGACATTACACTATTTTAACTTATATAAATGTAGTGTGATATTTTGTTAGTTTAGTTCTATATGTTATCGGGTTTTTTAAACAAATATCAGTCTCATTACATGGTACCTATTAAAATTTAAGTGTAAATTTAGTTTCTTGAATGTCATTTAATATTATTTTCTGTTTATAGGTAGAAATAGTGTTTAAGACTTAAGAAGTTCAGTAAAATAACTTGAACATGACTTGACCATATATATAGAAGACACCAATAGAATCAACTAGAGCTAGGACCCAGTCAGAGTTAGAGCTCTGGACTGAAGGTTTAGGGTATGATACACTCAGTGCATTTCTGACTTTCTAGTAATATAGTAGTTGAATGTGCCACTTGTCCTAGATATTTCTCTTACTGTGGTTGTTACAGAAAAGGACTAGAACAGAGAACTTACCTCTTTTAAATACTGCTTTCTTCCTTTCTTAGGTTGAAAGCTTCTGCTATTTTTGTTCTTTGTGTTTTTTGGCTAGCAACATTTTTATTTCTCCTCTGGATAAATTTGAGAGACTGGACAAAAACACACACACCACATACATGTGGGCATGCCATTCATTACATTGTTGATACACAGAGTAAGTTTATGATGAGCCAGTCAGAGAACTGAAAACCTCCTAGTCACTAATCCACTTGGCAGATAATAGTTACATATTTAAATAGAAGTTATTATTGTTGGGTTGGGGTATTACAATAGTGCTAAAGTAATTGACATATCAACCAAATGTTAGTTGAATTTGTTTAGTTCTCCTGGAACTTATGTGTTATAAAATATAATTAGAGCTCTCATAACATCATTTGTTGGAAAAACGTACTCTCAATATCACCCATAAGTAAGTTGGTTAATGTGTAATAAATTTTTGTGAACTTACTAATATTATATAACTTTAATTTAATAAGACTTATGAAGAGGAATTTGAAGAACCAGAAAATATTGTGCCTTACAAAGTTGAATTAGCTGATGCAGACAATCAACCAAGGTAAAGTCTTTCTAATTAACTTTGTGTGCATATTGAGCCCCTTCCTGACACACACACAAAATCAACTGTCTTTTTAAATGTGAAATTTGTGGTGTCAAAAAACATGTGACATTAATGTTAGAGTATATTTTACTTAACCCATGCTTAAATTTGTATATAATATTGCTAATATTTAATAACATTCAGCAATTAGAAAACTGTCTGATAGGTTTGTACTCTTAATATTTGGATTATTAAATAAATTCTTCTGAAGTTAAGGGTTGTTATCCTCTGAAATGGTTGATTAACTTTGTTATATTTCATATGAGCTTTGTTCTTTTCTCCAAAGATACTCTGGTTTTTCTTCAGTTTTCTATGAACCCTAAATAAAATGTTTTATAAATGATTAGACTGAGGGACTAAAAGAGCTCCTGTACTATAAATTACTTCGTAGGCAGATTTTAATGTATAATTAAGTAAATGAAGTGTAATGGTTCACTTTGTAATTGTGTTGGAGAATTTTCTCATTTCCAAATGAAAAATAGTATCTAACTGTATCTGTTAGTGATATTAAAACAGTCCTTTTTTGTTGTCGAAACTGTAGGATTTGTAAACGGTGGAATGAAATTCCTGTCAAGTAACCCCTCTACTGTTTCTTTATTCAGATCAACTTAGGCCCCTGTCAGTATTTTGCAATAGCTATGGGCCTGAGTGATTCCCCTGAACAGAAAAAGCCAGTGTTTAGACACACAGTACCAGCGATCCAGCAGCAAATCTGCTTTTGGAAGTAGAGTTTTTGCAGGAGAAAACTTTCTGTTCAGCAGATAAGAGGTTTATATCCCCCACTCAATCTCCAAGGAAATGAATGGCATTTCTGTTCTCTAATTTGATTCTTTCATATATCTTATCACATGTTTTGCTTTGACTCCTGTGTAAGGTGTTAGAGAAGGCAGAGAAAGTTACTCATCATGGTTTGGCAGTAGTTTTACAGCTTTGGTTTGGAGGTGCCCATAGAACTACATTAATTTTATCTCTCTCCTGGGGATCATGAGTGACACAAGAGGGCCTTTTTGGTTGAGTATAATCCATAAGTTTTATGATGCTGTTCTGTAGAGCTTATATAAATATTAGGTATTATTAAATATATTATTCAGTTCATAAGGAATGTTATTTAAATTGTAACTATGCATATAGATAGTAATCATTATTCAAATTTGAAACCTAAATATCACATGCTGCTTTTAAACTCATATCTCATTGATGAACAAATAATATGTTTATCTAGTAGTAAAGCCTTGATTTCATCAGATTTTAATGAGCTTGAAAGATAACACTCCCTTTTTAGAAGAAAATGTAAGAAATCAAACTTATTTCGAGATATTTTGGAAAACAAACTTTCAACTGAAATTTTGCAGTTAAATCAGATTTGGTCCAGTTGCCTATCCCTCTTAAATCCATAATGTTATTAGTTACTTACAGTTGAGAATGTATTCACAGTAAGGTTAAAATAAATATTAAATTAATGTAAATAACCCTGTTCTATTAAGGTTTTACTATATTTGTTTTAATGACCTGGGACTTTAAAAATTTTCTTTTTGAAACATTTTTTCAATTCTATTATTTTGTTTGTCCCTACATGTGAAAGTTGTGCTTTTCATGATTATCAGAAGAATAGCTTTCTATATGAAAATGACGTCCATCAACATCATGTTTTCCATAAGGGAAAGAGACACTTCTTAAATCTTTGTCTGAGAAACAGCTCTACTTATTACAAAGATAATTCAAAAGGTAACATTTTTCTTGTTGCTAAATATTATTAACAGTGCGTGTTGGTAATTTACTACTGCAGTCTATAAAAGCTTTGGTATGCTGCTCATTTTGAAGCCAAAAAAAAGCTCAGTACTAAAATGAAAATTGGTTGAAAATATAATTTTCTAGTAAATATGCAATTTAGTCAATGGACAACAGTGTTTGTATGTGTAAGAAAAATCAGCCAGTATAGGGTACTCTAAAAGTTATTATAGACTCAGCTAGCATTTAAAAGATTACATAGAAGGCCTTTTAGTGACAAAAGTCTGACTGGCACCCTCTTACCCTCACTTGCACTAAATGTTTTCCGAAAATGGGCCGGGCGCGGTGGCTTATGCCTGTAATCCCAGCACTTTGGGAGGCCGAGGCAGGTGGATCACGAGGTCAGGAGATCGAGACCATCCTGGCTAACACGGTGAAACCCCATCTCTACTAAAAGTACAAAAAATTAGCCAGGTGTGGTGGCGGACGCCTGTAGTCCCGGCTACTCGGGAGGCTGAGGCAGGAGAGTGGCGTGAACCCAGGGAGGCAGAGCTTGCAGTGAGCCGAGATTGAACCACTGCACTCCAGCCTGGGCAACAGAGGGAGACTCCTTCTCAAAAAAAAAATGTGTGTGTGTATATATATATATATAATTTTTTTCCAAAAATATTCAGATCTGATATAAAGTTTCACAAGAGATAAATGAAAATAAAAGAAATCACTAGCTGGGTGTGGTGACTCACGCCTGTAATCCCAACATTTTGGGAGGCTGAGGCAGGTGGATCACCTGAAGTCAGGAGTTCGAGACCAGCCTGGCCAACATGGCAAAACCCCATCTCTACTAAAAAAAAAAAAAAAAAAAAAATTAGCTGGGCATGGTGGCAGGCGCCTGTAATCTCAGCTACTCAAAAGCCTGAGGCAGGAGAATCACTTGAGCCCAGGAGGCAGAGATTGCAGTGAGCCAAGATCACATCACTGCACTCCAGCCTAGGCGAGAAGAGCAAAACTCCGTCTGAAACAAAATAAAACAAAACAAATAATCGTGCTTATATATCTATGATACTGTTACTAGTAGTTCCCTAGGTACCTATAGATTAGAATGATGTGTGCATATGTGTGGTTTCAATTTCCAGATTGTGAGATCATTTAAAGAGAGTCACAGCAAAGTATCCTGGCCTAGGAGTCAGATTTTGTTTCCATTTTTGCCTTTAAATTACTGTCTGACCTTGAACGTGTCACTTACTTGCTTAGGCTTCATTTTCCTAAGCAAAAATGTAGGAACTAGATAATTTTCAAGCCTCCTTTTAACTATTAGATCTGATCTACCTAGAATTTTAAGGAAAATTAATAAATATATCATATGTGAAGATAAGATTTTTGAGAGATATCAGAGGGCATATCTGAAATAAATAGTTGTAAAACTGATGATTACTTTCTGATTGGGCAGCAGAAGATAGAAAGCAGTGGTAGATGTGTGGTAATCCTGCTGGTCTTGACATTTTCAAATACTAAACCACTAAATTATTATGGCCAAATACGAACTCCAACCACATGGGAATTTAGGACTTTACAGTACTCCAATCTTTTACTGAAGATGAGTATAGTTTGATCAAGCTAGTGCATGGTGTTTCTGTTGCCTCTGAGAAAATGATGCACATAAATGCCCATGTAATTGTCATTTTAAAGACACATTTTTGAAGTGTTTACTTTTTAGAGCAGTTTTAGGTTCACAGCAAAATTGAGCAGAAAGTACCGAGAGTTCCTGTATACCCTTTGCTCCATGCACATACATAGCCTCCCCCATTATCAACTTCTGCAACCAGACCGGTACATTTGCTACAATGGATGAATCTACTTTGATACATTATTGTCACTCAATGTCCATAGTTTACATTAGAGTTCACTCTTGGTATTGTACATGCTATGAGTTTGGACAAATGTATAATGTGATATGTATTTACCACTTATAGTATCATACAGAATACCTTCTTGTCCTAAGAATTATCTGTGCCCTACCTGTTTATCCCTCTCTCTGACCAACTCCTGACAACCAGTGAGTTTTTTTACTGTCCTCATAGTTTTGCTTTTTTAGAATGTCATATAGTTAGAATGATACAGTACATATCTTTAATAATTGGATTCTTTAACTTAGTAATATGCATTTGAGGTTTCTCCATGTCTTTTTGTGACTTGATCTCTAATTTCTTTTAGTGCTAAATAATATTCAATTGTATGGATGTATAATAGTTTATTTATCCATTCACCTATTGAAGAACATTTTGGTTGTTCCAAGCTTTAGCAATTATGAACAAAACTACTATAAATATTCATGTATGGGTTTTGATTGGGACTTAAGTTTTCAATTTATTTGGGTAAATACCAAGGAGCATAACTATGGGATCATATGGTATAGATATGTTTAGTTTTGTTTTAATAATTGCCAAACTATCTTACCAAAGTGGCTGTACTATTTTACATTCCCACCAGCAATTAATGAAAGTTACTGTTGCTCCATATCCTCACCATCATCTGGTGTCAGTATTTCAGATTTTTTCCATTCTAGCAATTGTGTAGTGTTATTTCATTGTTCTTTTTTTAAATTTGCAATTATCTGTTGACATATGATATCGTTAATCTTTTAACATGCTTATTTGCCAACTGTGTACCTTTGTTAAAATATCTGTTCAGGTTTTTAGCTAATGTTTTGATTGGGTTGTTTATTTTGTTATTGTTGAGGCTTAAGAGTTTTTTGTATCTTTTGCATAACACTCTTTTATCACGTATCTTTTCCAAATATTTTCTTTCAATGTATGGATTGCCCTTTTATTCTCTGGACTATTTTTCACAGAGTATAAGTTTTTATTTTAATAAAGTTTAGCTTATCAATTTTTTCTTTGATGTTGTATCTAGAAAGTTATTGTCATATCCAATGTCATCTATGTTTTATCCTATCCTATCTTTTGAGAGATTCATAGTTTTGCATTTTTATATTCAAGTGTGCAATCTATTTTGAGTTAATTTTTGTGATGGTGCAAGGTCTGTGTCTGTATGTATTGTTTCACATGTGGATATCTAGTTGTTCCAGAATCCTTTGCTTAACAGATTATATTTTCTTTGTTGTATTGCCTTTGTTCCTCTGTCAAAGATCAGTTGACAATATTTATATAGGTCTACTCAGGACTCTCTGTTCTGTTTCATTTACTTATTTGTCTACATGTATTCCAATACCATACACTCTCTTGATTGTTATAGATTTATAGTGATATTGATGTGAGGTAGTATCAAGTCTTCTGACTTAGCTCTTCTTCGATATTGTGTTCACTATCCTGGGTCATTTGATTCTCTATAAAAAGGCAGGAATTTTGATTGGGATTGCAATGAATCTATAGATCAAGTTTGGAAATTATACCTTGACAATATTAAATCTTCCCATTCATGAACATGGAATATTTCTCTATTTATTTAGAATTTTGATTTCTTTAATCAGAATTTATAGAATTCCTCATATAAATCTTGTACATAATTTTTATATTTATATCTATGACATGGCTTGGCTCTGTGTTCCCAACCAAATCTCATCTCAAATTGTAATCCCCATGTGTCGAGGGAGGGACCTGGTGGGAGGTGATTGGATCATAGGAGTGATTTCCCCCATGTTGTTCTCATGATAGTGAGTGAGTTCTCATGAGCTCTGATGATTTAAAAGTGTGTGACAGATCCTCAGCCCTTGCCAACATGTAAGACATGCCTTGCTTCCCTTTCACCTTCTACCATGATTATAAGGCTCCTACGACCTCCCAGCCATGTGGAACTGTGAGTCAATTAAGCCTCTCTTCTTAATAAACTACCCAGTCTTAGGTAGTTCTTTATAGCAGTTTTAAAATGTACTAATACAGAAAATTGGTAACAGAAAAGTGAAGTACTGCTGTAAAGATACCTGAAAATGTGGAACTGACTTTAGAACTTAGTAACAGGCAGAGGTTGGAACATTTTGGAGGGCTCAAAAGAAGAAAAGAAGATGTGGGGAAGCTTGGGACTTCCTAGAGACTTGTTGAATTGCTTTGACCGAAATACTGATAGTGATAATGGACAATGAAGTCTAGGTTGAGATGGTTATGGATGGAAATAAGGAACTTATTAGGAGCTGAAGTAACGGTCACTTTTGATATGCTTTAGCAAAGAGACTGGCAGCATTTTGCCTCCCTCTTCCACCTAGACATCTGTGGAATTTGAACTTCAGAGTGATGATTTACAGCATCTGGCAGAAGAAATTTCTAAGCAGCAAAAAAAAAAAAAAAAAGCATTCAAGAAGTGACCTGGCTGTTTCAAAAAGCATATAGTCGTATGCATTCACAAAAAAATGGTATGAAATTGGAACTTATGTTTAAAAGGGAAACAGAGCACAAAAGTTTGGAAAATTTGAAGCCTGACCATGTGGTAGAAAAGAAACACCCATTCTCTGGGGAGAAATTTGAGCCACAAGCTGCAGAAATTTACATAAATGAAGAGGAACCAAATATTGATTGCTAAGACAATGGGGAAAATGTCTCTAGGGCATTCCTGAGATCCGCACAGCATTCACTCCCATTACAGGCCTGTATACCTGGAAAGGAAAAATGGTTTCATGGGCCAGGCCTAGGGCCCCACTGCTCTGTTCACCCATGTCCCAGTGGCTCCAAGTGCAGTCAGTGTTAAAACAGGCCAAGATACAGCTTGGGCCTTGGATTCAGAGGGTGCAAGCCCCAAGCCTTGGTGGCTTCCACATGGTGTTGGGCCTGCGAGTCACAGAAAATAAGACTTGAGGTTTGGAAACCTCTGTCTAGATATCAGAGAATGCACAGAAATGCCTAAATGTCCAGGTAGACGTCTGTTGTAGAGGCAGAGCACTCATGGAGAACCTCTACTAGAGCAGTGCAAAGGGGAAATGTGTGGTAGGAACCTGCACACAGAGTAACCACTGGCGCACTGCCTAGTGCAGCTGTGAGAAGAGGGCCACCATCCTCCAGACCACAGAATGGTAGATCCACTGACGGCTTGCACCATGCAAGCCAGTGATGTTAGACAGCAAGTTTTATTAAAGTAGCAGTGTATAGCAGCAGCAAAGGCAGTGTTCCTTTTGGAACAGGTTTACCCCATAAGCACTGTACCCAGAGTAGCATCTCAGAGGTGGCTCTGCAGTAATATTTTTAGCTACTTTTAATTACATGCAGTTTAAAAGATGACTTATTAGGAAATTTCTAGAAAAGGAGTGGCAACTTCTGGGTCATCAGGTTGTTGCTGGGGAAACAGGTGGTAACTTCCAGATGTTGCCATAGCAGTGGTAAGCTGACATGTCACTGGTAGGCATGCCTTTTTTTTTAACATTTAAGTTCAGAGTGTGTAGGTTTGTTGTGTAGTTAAACTTGTGTCACGAGGATTTGTTGTAGATGTTATTTCATCATCCATTTATTAAGCCTTGTACCCATTATTTTTCCTGCTCCTCTCCCTCCTATCACCCTCCACCCTTCAATAGGCCCCAGTGTGTGTTGTTCCCTCTAAAGTGTCCATGCGTTCTCACCATTTAGCTTCCTCTTATAAATCATAAACTAGTGCTTAGTTTTCTGTTCTTTTGTTAGTTTGCTAAGGATAATGGCCTCCAGCTCTATCCATGTCCATGCAAAGTACATGATTTTGTTTTTCTTCATAGTATTCCATGGTATATATGTACCACATTTTCTTTATCCAGTCTGTCATTAATGAGCAGTTGGACTGATTCCATATCTGTGCTATTGTAAATAGTACTGCATTGAACATACATGTATGTGTATCTTTATAATAGAATGATTTATATTCCTTTGGGTATATACCCAGTAATGAGATTGCTGGGTTGAATGCTATTTCTGTCTTTACGTCTTTGAGAAATCACTGCACTGTCTTCCACAATGGTTGAACTAATTTACACTCCCACCAACAGTGTATAAGTGTTCCTTTCTCTCCACAACCTCACCAGCATCTGTTATTTTATTTTTTACTTTTTAATAATATCCATTCTGACTGGTGTGAGATGGTGTCTCATTGTGGTTTTGATTTGCATTTCTCTAATGATCAGTGATGTTGAGCTTTTTCTCATAGGATTGTTGGCCACATGTATGTCCCTTTTACAAAAGTGTCTGCTCATGTCTTTGCCCACTTTTTATTGAGGTTGATTTTTCCTTGTAAATTTCTTTTAAGTTCCTTATAGAAGCTGGCTCTTAAACCTTTGTTAAATTCATAGTTTGCAAAAGTTTTCCCCCATTCTGTAGTTTGTCTGTTTACTCTCTTGATAGTTTCTTTCACTGTACAGAAGCTCTTTAGTTTAATTGGATCCTATTTGTCAATTTTTGCTTTGCTGCTGTTGCTTTTGGCATCTTTGTCATGAAATCTTTGCCTGTGCCTATGTCCTGAATGGTTTTGCCTAGATTGTCTTCCAGGGTTTTCATAGTTTTGAGATTTGCATTTACGTATTTAATCTATCTTGAGTTAATTTTTGTATATGGTGTAAGGAAGGGGTCCAGCTTCTATCTTCAGCATATGGCTAGCCAGTTATCCCACCATCATTTTTTGAATAGAAAATCCTTTCCCCATTGCTTGTTTTTCTCGGGTTTGTTGAAGATCAGATAGTTTTAGGTGTGTGGTCTATTTTCTGGGTTTTCTATTCTGTTCCATTGCTCTACGTGTCTGTTTTTGTACCAGTACCATGCGATTTTGGTAACTGTAACTCTTCAGTATAGTTTGAAGTTGGGTAGCATGATGCCTCCAGTTTTGCTCTGTTTGCTTAGGATTGCCTTAGCTATTGGAGCTCTTTTGGCTTGACTGTCTTTGGTGTATAGGAATGTTAGTGAGTTTTGCACATTGATTTTGTATTCTGAGACTTTGCCAAAGTTATCAGCTTAAGAAGCTTCTGGGCTCAAATTATCGGGTTTTCTGGATTTAGCATCATGTAGCCTGCAAACAGTGATACTTCCTCTCCTACTATTTGGATTCCCTTTATTTCTTTCTCTTTCCTGGTTACCCTTGCTAGGACTTCCAGTATTATGTTGAATAGGAGTTGTGAGAGATGGCATCCTCATTTGTGCCAGTTTTCAAGGGGGAATACTTTTGTCCTTTCAGTATGATGTTGTCTCTGGGTTTGTTATATATGGTTCTTATTATTTTTAAGTATGTTCCTTCAATACCTAGTTTATTGAGAGATTTTAACATGAATGAATGTTGAATTTTGTCAAAAGCCTTTTCTGCACCTATGTGGGCATGTCTTATGGAGAGAGGTACTTTTGATTTCCCTGTTTCCACTAGTCTTCAATCTGGTCTGGAGCCCAGACCCTGCCTCTGTGGTCAAGTCCTGCCTTTTACTTCAGTTGTAGACATTTTAATATAGGAAATGGCATTTTTTTCTCCCCCTAAATTGGATAATTTCCATTCAGGTTTAAGAGGGAAGAACAACATTATTGTGGGAGTTTTATTGTATTGAATAGATTTTATAAAGGTTTTCTTCAAAGATGTTTCTCTGAAACAGAGATTATTTTATTTCTCCCAATATATATGCTATCAAAGAGGTAGCAGAAGTTGAAAGAAGTTCAAAATACTATCTGAAATTGTCGAGTTATATAAACATTTGATTGCAACAAGCAAGTCCTTTGTAAAGCTGTAAAGCATTTACATCACTGGAGACAGTTTTATTCAAAGTTTCTACTATTTTACATAGTCTACTTATAGAGACATTTGTTTTTGGAACAGAGTAAGGGATAACCAGAAGAAGCTATATTCAATCTGGATAATGGTGTACATTTATTTAAAATGAAAGCAGTGTGGTGTAAACATTCAAAGAATTTTTATTTTTCAGAAAATCTGGATCAGTGTTTTGCTACTGTGCTACACACTGTAATTACCTGGACAACTGAGCAAGGGGAAGTTCAAAAGACCAATGCCTGAGTTCCACTCTCAGGATCTGATTAATTGGTTTGGGGTCAGGCCCATACACTGACAATTTTAAAGAGTGCCTTCAGATGATTCTACTGTGCAACCAGGTTAAAAACCAGTGATGTAAACCAAATGATTTATTTAAAGCAGACATAATGAGGTGGATGACTAATACAATCTTGTTCATTTTGTAGCTTTCTAGAGGCAGGTGTCCCTGCTACACATTTTCTGGGCCCCCAGCTGCTGCTCTTCTTTCATCTGACACATTTCCCTGTGCCCTCTATTTATTGCTAGGCATGCTAGGGAAAAATGGCAAAATGAAAAAATCTTCCCTCTGTGTTACTTCTCATGAATTATTGTTGTAAAATTTCAGTGAGAGGAGGAGGTGGGAAAGTGAGAATTGAACCACAGGCTGAAATAAAAATTTGCATAAATTTTAAGATTTCACTACAAAATAAAATATTACCTTCTTTTACTAGTCTAGCTCATTAATATTTGGCTGTATAAGGAATTATGATTACCACTTATGAATATAAGCATAGTAAAAGTATTATAACACTAAAACATCAGTAAAGGAATTTGTGAAATAGTGTTTATTGATAAAGTTTTTTTTTTTTTACCACAGAACTTTTGGTTTATTAACAGTTTTATTATTTGTTTAAATTTGTTTATGTACCTTTTGTAACTGTGTGTTTTTAACAGCAGAAACTTCAAACACAGATTTTGACAACATCGTGGATCCTGATGTGTATTCTCCTGACATTGAAAAAATTGGGGAAAGCACCTCCTTTGAAAGAAATTTAAAAGAGAAAAGTATAGGTTTAGAAAGTAATCAAAAGTCTGATGATTCCTGCATATCACTTGAAAGCAAGGATACTTTGCTAAGTATAGATTTAGAAAAACCTCCCATTGAGGAGAAATTATCTCAAGACATCAAAGAATCCTTGGAATTCAGCAATCTGCATAAGACGCCAAGCTTTGAAGATTCAAAAACTACAAAGTCATCACTGGTAAATCTCTATTATGTTTATTATATTAGAATTTTATAAGAAATCTTATAAGAAAATGTCTTAGTGACACAATACATTCTCAAGTTACTCCCTATTAAAGTTAAATTGTGCTGCCTTACATTATTATGAGATAGTTGAAGAGTGACTCATATGGAAGAGAACATTAATGACTTCTAGGACAAATTCTAATATGAGGAATGCCATTTTAATAAATGGCTTGCTGTGATAAATAATACTTTAAGGCCCACCTTATGCAACATAGTAAGAGCACTGTTACTTTTCCAAATGAAATTCATTATGAATAATACAGTATAATAAATCCTTTCTAGTTTTTTACGATAGTATAGTCAATGGTCAAAGTGAAATAAATGCAGATATCTAGATAGAACCAGTTACTGTGGTTTAATGTAAGTATAAGATGAAGAAGGTAATTATTTCAGGAAGATGGCTAATAAAGAAACGGAGTTATAGTTTTTGTTTCTTCTCACAGGAAAGGTAAAGGTAAAGTTGCTCATTTTTTCATTGTTACCAAGTTATAAAACTATATTTGAATTTCATTCTATATACTAGAAATCTTTACTAATGGTAAATATTAATAATACATTCTTTGGAAATTTAAGTGAGGCAAACATTTTTAATAATGCTCAAAAGTCATTTAAAATGAATTCCTATGGTTCCTGAACTGAAGAGGGAAGCAAAAAAGCAGAAGGATGAATACTTGAGTTGCTTCTACTTCTGCTTGGACGGTTGGTTTTCTGTGCCCACTTTGTTACAGATGTTGTGCCTTTGTGAGATACGAAATTGAAACTGAGGCCTCTGCAAAAACTTAGACCCCTAAATGTCTGATCAGTCATGTAAGGAATGTGCTAGGAACATGCACATAGGTGCAACAAGATGAAAGGAAACTGATTTCTGCAAGTGATGTTGGCTAGGTCAATAAAACATTTCACCTGGAAAATGGATGTCTTGGGCTTTCATTTAGCATAGATTTGGATATACCTACTCAAATATACATTTGCGTATATATTTCTTGCTTGTCAAGCCAAGACATTAACATTATTGTTAATCCATGCCTTTTAATACCCTGATGTATCTGACAGAAGTAAATCCTAATACTTTATAAATGGACATCCTTACAACTTATCCCATAATAGATTCCACAAAATAAAGCTCCACTTCAGATGGGCTTATCTTCTTGTTACCCCAGTGAAGAAAACAATTGATCATAGCATGAATTTCAGCAGAGAAAACAAGAACTTCAATTTCCACATTTCCAAAGGGCAACATGAAGAGTACCAGGTGACATCTATATATACAGTGAGCTGTGTGATAAGTGAGGAATCCTGACCTTAAGAAACCCGATCTTTTACACTGGGCAGTAAGCCTGCCAGACCTTTGTCCTAGAGGAAGACTACCCTTATTACACTAGACAGTAAACAAACCTGCTCTTTGCTCTAGAGAGAGACTCAATCTCTATCCTCTGAGATTATGTTTAAAATGTTTAAAAATAGGAAGAAATAAAAAGAACTTAAGAATAAGATAGTATGAACTGCTCCATTTATGAAAGCTAATAAAAAGTTCTAACATTCAAAATATATTTATTCAAATTATAATTAAATGGATACTAAACAGCATATTAAATACAAATAAGGAGAGAAATATTACCCTGGAAGGTAAGTTTTAAAAATTGCTTCTATTGCAGCAAAGACGTGTGAAGAGTTAGTAATATGACAGATTGTAAAATAACCAAGTACAATTCCAGAACATTATAAATAAAAACAAATCCACATTATGACTTTTATTTGAGATACCTCATAGACAATCTTAAAAGCAATAAAAGACAATAGAAAATTATCTCCAAAAGCAATTACTAGATTGCCAGTAAAATTCTCATGCACAGCAACAGGGAGCCTCAACAGTGTAACACAGTGGAACATTATCTTTAAACTTCTAATAGAACTGACTAACAATCTAGAATTCCAAGGCTTGCAAAACTGTCATTCAAGACCAAGAATAAAATAATGGCAAGTTTAAACAAAAGTTCAGGTAATTTAGTTATTTCCCCTCTTAAATGAGCATCTGAATGATATACTTCAAAAAAGAAATTAAACCTGGAAGGAAGAAGTAGGATGCAAGAAATAATGCTGTGAGGGAAAAATGAAAAATATATTAGATGTATTACAAAATAATTATTATAATGCCCAATTTGAGAATTATAAAAGAAGAAATTTGAATGAGAATAATATGTGCCGTAACTTGTAAGACTGTTAGATATGTATGATTACAGTTAAAAGTACTAAGATTCTGTATTATAAAGAAAGTAGAGACCATTGTAGGAATTGTTGTTGATTTAGTGTTTTAGTTATACACGTTAAATACTTTGAGTAACAATTAAAATGTTACAGACACAATGTATATCATCCAAAACACTAAAGGAAAAGGGGAATATAGAAAACTCAATTAACTAAAACAGTCAGGAAATAAATGCATCAAAGGAAAAATAGTATGGTTAAGCATTGGGTATACAATTCCTCTTGGGTCGCTCATGTTTTTTTGCACATCTTTTGAGCAAAACCACCTACTCTATTTGTTCCAAAGTATATTTTCAAGAATGCTTGTATAGATAACAGCTTTGAACGATAGAGATTATGTCCCTCTTCAGAGCAAAGACTAGGTTCGTTTATTGTCTGGTATAATATAAATAATGTTTTCCTCTGGCAAAGGTCAGGCAGGGTTACTGCCCAGTATAAAATGGATTTCCTAAGGTCAGGATTTCTCTCCTGCACCACAGCTCAGGGTACGTGCAGATGTCACGTGGCTCTTTTCATGATGTCCTATGAAAATTGGGTTCTGGGAATTGGTGCAAATGATGATACTCTGGCAACTGCTATTGTTGTGAGTGAGAAAATCCTTTGTCTCTGACCAAGGAAACTTGTATCTTCTTCCAGCATACATGAAACTGTAACAGGTTTGCAAGTAGGGTAAAATCTCAGACCCTTCACAGTTCTTGACAGCAAGTAGAAAGACTAAAGCAAGCTGACAGGATTAAATTCAATCATATAAGTAATTAGAATAAATGTGGACAGTGTGTGTGTGTGTGTGTGTAGAGTTATTTTACCAGACACCTGCTTAAAACATGGGGTGGCAGGGAGGAATTTCAGAGTAAAGCCAAGCACTAATTAAAAAAATAAATAAAAATTTAAGGTAATAAAACATTATTGGGGTAAAGGGGACCATTGTGTAGATGTTAAAATCAACTATTTAATAGGAAGATTAAAGAAAATCTGAATTTGTGTGTACCTGTCAATATAGCCTCAGATATATTGTAGCAAAAATGGACAAAATCAAATGGTATTATTGACAGATCCATCAATCTACTATGATTTTCTATTAAAAAAGAGAAAATTTGATCAATACAAATAAGCTTAAAGAACATATTTAGAACCACATGCTCAATAATTAGAGAATGTGTGTTCTTTGCAAGAACAAATGGAACATTTGCAAAATACATGTTACAAAATATTACAAAAATAAATCCACAAAGGAAGTTTCAACAAATGCTAAAGAAATCATATTACACACTGTGTTTTCCAATCATAATACAATAAATTATAAATTGATAGCAAAATGCTAACAAAATTAATACAATTCAAATATGTCTAGGTTTTTATTTATTTATTTTAATTTTATTTATTTATTTTTTTGAGACAGAGTCTCGTTCTGTGGCCCAGGCTGGAGTGCAGTGGCGCGATCTCGGCTCACTGCAAGCTCCGCCTCCCGGGTTCACTCCATTCTCCTGCCTCAGCCTCCTGAGTAGCTGGGACTACAGGCGCCCACCACTACGTCCGGCTAATTTTTTGTATTTTTAGTAGAGACCGGGTTTCACCGTGTTAGTCAGGGTGGTCTCCATCTCCTGACCTTGTGATGCGCCCGCATCGGCCTCCCAAAGTGCTGGGATCATAGGTGTGAGCCACTGCGCCGGGCCAAATATGTCTAGGTTAATGAAAAAAATTAAAATAGAATGTAGAAATAATTAGAACTGAATGTAAGCAAAAACATCACAGATAAATAATGTATAGGATGAAACTCAAATAGTACTTACTGAGAAATTTATAATCCCAAATGCAAGAAAAAAGTAAAAATTAATGAACTATGAATCTGACTCAAAAGTAATAAAGCAATCATAAACTCAAAGGAATTCACTGGAAAAACTCTTTCCTGTCATTCTCTTCAATTCAGCAGGAGAGGATAAGGAAATATGTATTGCCCTCAGGCCCTGCCTATTTATCCAATCCAGGAAAACTTTCATTTAGTTAGATAGTCTGATGATTTGCATCCCATCGACTTTCTGGTCTACTCTCAACTGATCAGAGTCTGTCAGGATAGCTGTGACCTATATAACACCAATAATTTACAGAAGGGTTCCTTTACTTCTTTTATGTGTTAATACATGCTACCCTATTCAATTAATGTAACAGGTGTGTCATTAGGTTTAGCTGTTTCTTAAAAGGAAGGTATGTGACATGAACATACAGAGGGGAACAGCATACACTGGGGCTTATCAGAGGGTGATGAGTGGGAGGAGAGAATTAGAAAAAATAACTAGTGGGTACTAGGCTTAATGCCTGGGTGATGAAATAATCTGTACAACAAATCTCCATGACACAAATTTACCTATGTAACAGACCTGCACAAGTACCCCTGAACTTAGAAATTGTTGGGTTTTGTTTGTTTGTTTTGTTTTGTTTTGTTTTTTGTTTTTTGTTTTTTTAAAAAAAGGTTGGGCGCAGTGGCTCACCCCTGTAATCCCAGCACTTTGGGAGGCCGAGGTGGGTGGATCACAAGGTCAGGAGTTTGAGACCAGCCTGGCCAACATGATAAAATCCCGTCTCTATTAAAAATACAAAAATTAGCTGGGCGTGGTGGCAGGCACCTGTAATCCCAACTACTCAGGAGGCTGAGGCAGGAGAATCGTTTGAACCTGGGAGGTGGATGTTGTAGTGAGCTGAGATTGTGCCATTGCACTCCAGCCTGGGTGACAGGGTGAGACTCCATCGAAAAAAAAAATGAGAATGTGTGTGTGGCTGGGATACGTTCTTGTTTTATTCAATTTAAGACTATCCATTGCTCAGTATAAAATATTGCTCAGTATAAAATATGTTCTGACAGAGCTAGTTCAGGAAACAATCTGAATGAGTATTTAAGTGCATAGGATCCATAAAGTTCTCAGCAGCTCAAACCTGCTGACATAATCAAAAGCCAGTGACTGTTGTAAAATGGCTTACATGGTTATTGTTTTTTTCAATTAGGTGAGACTAAATGTAGTCCTGGACAGTAATAAAATAGTGTTATGTAAAGATTGCCTTTTCCTCATGGGGATATTGGATTGAGAGGTTTGAAGTTTTTTCAGGAATAATCTGTCATAGGATTTTAGAAGTATTCTCAACAAACTAATGGGTTTCTAACTCCAGGATTGCCCCTTATATAAATAAAATAAAGAATGTTTTAATCCATTCCTAGGTAATTATATCTGATGAATAAAAAAGTGTAAATAGTTTCACAGACATTGTCTACCACTGGTAAGACAGGACTTAAGCTGAGCGCCAAAGGTTCTCCTGTGCATCTTATTACAGGAGATGGCCAATCTCTGTAAAGAATTAAGTTGTTGGATCACAAGAGAATTTGAAGAGTTGCAAAACAAAAGGTGAAAAGCAAATGGAAGAGAGCTGTAAAATAGAGCTTTCTGAAGTGGCCATCAGAATTGGTGCTTCACAGTTTGCAGACTGAGTTCCTGCTTCTGAATAAAGTGGTTGAATCTACTTTCTTTTCATTCCTAAGAACTAAACCTGAACCTATTTTACTCTTTTTCTGTCCTAGTAGAAGTCATTCCATCAGAAGAAACTACTTATAAATCTATTGTGCTCCATCCAAATTGAGTATAAAATTGTTTCTTTTGTACTTCAGTTTTTAGAAAATGATTTCTGTGTAAGGTGGAACTTCCTACAGAATTAAGTACTAATTTGTAGGGCAGTAGCTAGGAAAACAATGGACTAGTCAGGGGTCCTTTGTTCTGGCTCTAAAACTATCAATAGTTAACTTTGTAAGTTTGTGCTAAAAGTAATAAAACATAACTATTTTAGGATTTTTATCTGTAAACCAAGACATTCAAAACTCTTCCAGATTTGCAATTGCATAATTCAAATACAAGCTTCACTAGAGTGGAAAGAATTCTATAATTGTTTATCAGTGTCTGGGAGAGCCAGGGAATATGTGCTGAGAATTTTGGATTTGGATTTGTCTTTGAATGACATGCTTTATTGGTCACTAGCTTTGTTCTTTAATATTATCTCATTTATATAATTTATAAGTTTATATTAAAGTAATTTGGTTTACATTGATTTATTGCAACAGACTATATTTGAGCATTAATTAGGTTAGATTCATTAGGGAATTGTTAAAAACTGATAGCTACTCTGATTATACTATAACCTCATCTAGAGCTATTACTAATGAATTCCTAATCTGTTTCTACTGGATTCACATTTTTTAAAATCCCAGTTATATTCAATTCTAGAATAAGAACATGTAAAAATGACTTAATAGGGTGGCAGGATAAGTCTACGTTTCAAATCAGTCAGACCTATATTCAAAGCCTAGGTCTGCTAGTTTCTAGCTATATAAACTTCGTAAATTACTTATCTTCCTCTTGCCTCAGTTTCCTACTTGTATATTTGCTTCATGATGAGTGTTTTGTTAACTTACATTTTTTTTCCATGACCATTGTCAAGTCAGATATTTCCCATTGGTATTTTACCTTCAATTTTGAAATTATTTTATATATAGACAAAGACACTAGTTCACAGCCACTGCATGTGGAAGTAACTCTGAATTCCAGGATAATTTATGTGCAAGGACACTGAGGGATGAAAATAAAGGAAGAAAGAGAAAAAAAATTATTTTATTTCACGAATTTCTGTCCTTTTTGGATTAATATCAACTTTCAGAGAATCACTATAACGGTAGTTAGAACTTACTATATACAAAAATGTTGTGTTACTATTTGTCTCCACTGTTAGAAACTAAACTTGATGAGGGAAGAATTTGTGCCAAGTATATAGTAGGTATCTGATAAATGAATATGCTTGTTTGTGTTAATGAGTTAGAAAATAAACTTTATAATGTTGAATATTTTGTTTCTTAGTTGTTACAAGAAATAGCCTGCAGAAGGAAGCCTGTAACAAAACAATATCAAGGACTTGAGAGATTCTTTATTTTTGATACAAATGAAAGACTCAACTTACTTCCTTCTCATCATTTAGAATGCAACAGTTCCAGTACTAGGATTACACTTGCAGGTAAAGTTCTAGCTCATTTTTCTAAAACAGTCTGTTCTCATCTTAGGAAACACTGGGCAGTTCTGTTCAATGTATAAAATCATTTTCTTCTTGCCTAAAATTATTGACCTTGTATTAGTTGCTATATATTTACATTTAAGGTTACTATCAGAATGTGAGAAACTATGACTTATAATGAAACTAGGAAAGATTATTTTTAGCATTTAGAAGTGTGGTTATTTTAGACATTTTAGTGTTGCTATAAAGGAATAACCAAGGCTAGATAATTTATAAATAAAAGAAGTTTATTTGGCTCAGAGTTCTGCAAGGCGTGTAAGTAGTATGTGCCACCATCTGGTTGGTGTTTTACATTACTGCCAATAGTGCACAAAAGTTCCGATTGTTACTCATTCTTGACAATACTTGTTCTTTTCTTTTTTTGGCAGGGGCAGGGGAGAGTAGTCATCCTCATGGGTCTGATGTGGTATAATATTGTAGCTTAGATTTGCATTTTCCTCATGATTAGTAGTGTTGAGTATCTTTTCATGTGCTTATTAAGTCATTTGTATATACTCTTTGGAGAAAAGTCTATTCAGTTACTTAGCTCATATTTTAATTGGGTTATTTGTTTTTTCATTGTTGAGTTATAGGAGTTCCTTATTATATTCTGGATACTACTTCTTCATAAGATATATTATTTGTAACTATTTCCTCCCATTCTGTGGATTGCCTTTTCACTCTGTTGATAGTGTCTTTTGATGTAATTTTTTCCAATTTTTATAAAGTCCAATTTGTCTATTTTTGTGGGTGCTCTTGCCTGTTCCTTCAATGTCATATTTAATAATTCATTTCCAAAGCCAATGTCATGGGTCTATACTTCTAAGGTATTTGTAGTTTCAGGTTTTATATTTAGGTCTTTGATCGATTTGAGTTTATTTTTGTACATGGTATTAAAAGTCCAGATTCATTATTTTGCATATGGATATCAAGTTTTCCAGCACCATTTGTTGAAAAGACCTTTCTTTCCCCCATTGAATGGTCTAGGCACCCTTGTCAAAAATTATTTGGCTAAGAGAGTAGATTTTAAGTTTTCTCACACACAAAAAAATTATTGGTGAGTTGAGATATATGTTAACTAACTTGATTTAGCAATTCCACAATATGTACATATTTCAAAATATGTTTTATACCATAAGTATAACTTTTTTCAAATAATTGTAATTTGATCATATGTGTGAGGATATATTTCTGGGTTGTTTACTGCATTTCATTGGTCTATATGTCTGTCTTTGTACCAGTATCACACTGTTTTGATTACAGTATCTTTGTAATAAGTTTTGAAATCAGCAAGTGGGAGTCTTCCAGCTTTGCTCTTGTTTTTAATATTGTTTTGGCTATTCAGGGTCCCTGTTGATTGCATGTGAATTTTATGATTTTTTTTTAATTTCTATGAAAAACGTCATTGAGTTTTTGATAGGGATTATATTGAATATGTAGATCACTTTGGGTAACATTGGCACCTTAGCACTATTGACTCCTCCAGTTCATGAACATAAGATATGTTTCCCTTTATGTGTGTCTTCTTTAGTTTCTTTCAACAATGTTTTATAGTTTTCATTGCATAAGTCTTTCACCTCCTTGGTTATGTTGATTTCTAAGTTTGTTTCTTTTTGATGCTATTGTGAATGGAATTGTTCCTTTAATTTCCTTTTCAGATTGTTCATTGTTAGCATATAGAAATACAATTGGTATTTGCCTATTGACTTTGTATCTACTACTTTGCTGATTTCGTTTATTTTAACATACTTTTGTGTAATCTTTAGTGTCTTCTACATCTAAGATCACATCATCTATGAACAAAGATAACTTTACTTCCTCTTTCTAATTCAAATGTCTTTTATTTCTTTTTCTTATCTGTTCTGGCTACTTATATTGAATAGAAGTAGCAAAAGCAATCATCCTTGCCTTGCTCTAGATCTTAGGAATTGTTCTTTTTTTCCATCATTGAGTTTCATGTTTGCTGTGGTTTATTAACATATTACTTTCATTATGTAGAGGTATTTCCCTTTTATTCCTAGTTTGTTAGGTGTTCTTATCATAAAAGTGTGTTGGATTTTGTCAAATGCTTTTTCTGCATAAATTAGGATGATTATGTGTTTTTTTTTTCTTTCACTCTATAAATGTGGTATATTACATTGATGGATTTTCATATGCTGAACCATCCTTACATTTCAGAAATAAATGTTATTTGATCATGATGTATAACCCTTTTTAATATGCTGCTGAATTTGGTTTGTTAGTACTTTGAAGATTTTTACATCACTGATTATAAATGATATTGTTCTGATGTTTTTTTTTACTTGTAGTGTCTTTGTTTGGCATTAGTATCAGTGTAGGTGTAGACTCACAGTTTGAGTTGGTGTCCCTCCTCTTCAATCTTTTGGAAAAGTTTGAGGACTGGTGTTATTTCTTCAAATGTGTGATAGAACTCACCAGTGATGCAATTAGGTCCAGGACTTTTATTTATTGGCAATTTTTTTCTTACAGATTTAATCTCCTTACTAGTTATATATATTCCAATTTTTTGTTTCTTCATGTTTTTTTTTTTTTTAATTTTACTTTAAGTTCTGGGGTACGTGTGCAGAACATGCAGGTTTGTTACATAGGTATACATGTGCCATGGTGGTTTGCTGCACCCATCAACCCATCACTATATTAGGTATTTCTCCTAATGCTATCCCTCCCTTATCCCACCACACCCTGACAGGCCCCAGTGTGATGTGTCCGTGTGTTCTCATTGTTCAATCCCACTTATGAGTGAGAACATGTGGTGTTTGGTTTTCTGTTCTTGTGATATTTGCTGAGAATGATGGTTTCCAGTGTCATCCACGTCTCTGCAAAGGACATGAACTCATCCTTTTTTATGGCTGCATAGTATTCCATGGTGTATATGTACCACATTTTCTTTATCCAGTCTATCATTGATGGGCATTTGGGTTGGTCCCAAGTCTGCTATTGTGAACAGTGCTGCAACAAACATATGTATGTATGTGTCTTTATAATAGAATGATTTATAATCCTTTGGGTATATACCCAGTAATGGAATTGCTGGGTCAAATGGTATTTCTAGTTCTAGATCCTTGAGGAATTACCACACTGTTCTCCACAATAGTTGAACTAATTTACACTCCCACCAACAGTGTAAAAGAACTCCTATTTCTCCACATCCTCTCCAACATCTGTTTCCTGAATTTTTAATGATCACCATTCTAACTGGTGTAAGATGATATCTCACTGTGGTTTTGATTGGTATTTCTCTAATGACCGGTGATGATAAACTTTTTGTTTGTTTGTTTGTTTGTTGGCTGCATAAATGTCTTCTTTTGAGAAATGTCTGTTCATATCCTTTGCCCACTTTTTGATGGGGTTGTTTGTTTATTTCTTGTAAATTTGTTTAAGTTCCTTTTAGATTCTGAATATTAGCCATTTGTCCAATGGATGGATGGCAAAAATTTTCTCCCATTCTGTAGGTTGCTTGTTCACTCTGATGATACCTTCTTTGCTGTGCAGAAGCTCTTTAGCTTAATTAGATCCCATTTATCTATTTTGTCTTTTGTTGTCATTGGTTTTGGTGTTTTAGTCATGAAGCCTTTGCCCATACCTAAGTCCTGAATGGTATTGCTAGGTTTTCTTCTAGGGTTTTTACGGCTTTTGCTCTTACATTTAAGTCTTTAATCCATCTTGAGTTAATTTTTGTATAAGGTGCAAGGAAGGAATCCAGTTTCAATTTTATGCCTATTGCTAGCCAGTTTTCCCAACACCATTTGTTAAATAGGGAATCCTTTTCTTTTACTTGTTTTTGCCAGGTTTGTCAAAATCAGATGGTTGTAGATGTATGGTATAATTTCTGAGGCCTCTGTTCTATTCCATTGGTCTATGTATCTGTTTTGGTACCAGTACAATGCTATTTTGGGTTACTGTGGCCTTGTATTATAGTTTGAAGTAAGGTAGTGTGATGCCTCCAGCTTTGTTCTTTTTGCTTAGGATTGTCTTGGCCATGTGGGCTCTTTTTTGGTTCCATATGATATTTAAAGTAGTTTTTTTTTCCAATTCTGTGAAGAAGTCAATGGTAGCTTGATGGGGACAGGATTGAAAATAAAAATTACTTTCAGCAGTATGGCCATTTTCATGATATTGATTCTTCCTATCCATGAGCATGATGTTTTTCCATTTGTTTGTGTCCTCTCTTGCTTCCTTGAGCAGTGGTTTGTGGTTCTCCTTGAAGAGGTTCTTCACATCCCTTGTAAATTGTATTCCTAGGTATTTTATTCTCTTTGTAGTAATTGTGAATGAGAGTTCACTCATTATTTGGCTCTCTGTTTGTCTGTTAGGGGTGTATAGGAAAGCTTGTGATTTTTGCACAATGATTTTGTATCCTGAGACTTTGCTGAAGTTGCTCATCAGCTTAAGGAGGTTTGGGCTGAGACAATGGGGTTTTCAAAATATATAATCATGTCATCTGCAAACAGAGACAATTTGACTTCCTCTTTTCCTAACTGAATACTCTTTATTTCTTTCTCTTGCCTGATCGCCCTGGCCAGAACTTCCAATACTGTGTTGAATAAGAGTGGTGAGGAGGGCAACCTTGTCTTGTGCCAATTTTCAAAGGGAATGCTTCCAGGTATTGCCCATTCTGTATGATATTGGCTGTGGGTTTGTCATAAATGTCTCTTATTATTTTGAGATATGTTCCATCAATATAAAGTTTTATTGAGAGTTTTTAGCATGAATTGCTGTTGAATTTTGTTGAAGGCCTTTTCTGCATCTATCGAGATAATCATATGGTTTTTGTCATTGGTTCTCTTTATGTGATGGATTACATTTATTGATTTGCATATGTTGAACCAGCCTTGCATCCCAGGGATGAAGCCAAGTTGATTGTGATGGATAAACTTTTTGATGTGCTGCTGGATTGGTATGCCAGTATTTTATTGAGGATTTTCACATAGATGTTCTTCAGGGATATTGGCCTGAAATTTTATTTTTTTTGTGTGTCTCTGTCAGGTTCTGGTATCAGGATGATGCTGGCCTCATAAAAATAGATCAGGGAGAAGTCTCTCTTTTTCTATTTTTTGGAATCATTTCAGAAGGAATGGTACCAGCTCCTCTTTGTACCTCTGGTAGAATTCTGCTGTAAATACATCTGGTCCTGGACTTTTTTCAGTTGGTAGGCTATTAATTGCTGCCTCAATTTCAGAACTTGTTTTTGGTCTGTTCAGGGATTCAACTTCTTCCTGGTTTAATCTTGGGAGGGTGTATGTGTCCAGGAATTTATCCATTTCTTCTAGATTTTCTAGTTTATTTGCATAGAGGTGTTTATAGTATTCTCTGATGGCAGTTTGTATTTCTGTGGGATCGGTGGTGATATCCCCTTTATCATTTTTTATTGCATCTATGTGATCTTTCTCTCTTTTTTCTTTATTAGTCTGGCTAGTGGTCTATCTACTTTGTTGATCTTTTCAAATAAACAGCTCCCAGATTCATTGGTTTTTTGAAGGGTTTTTCATGTCTCTATCTCCTTCAGTTCTGCTCTGATCTTAGTTATTTCTTGTCTTCTGCTAGCTTTTGAATTTGTTTGCTCTTGCTTTTCTAGTTCTTTTAATTGTGATGTTAGCGTGTCCATTTTAGATCTTTCTAGTTTTCTCTTGTGGGCATTTGGTGCTATATATTTCCCTCTACACACTGCTTTAAATGTGTCCCAGAGATTCTGGTACATTGTGTCTTTGTTCTCATTGGTTTCAAAGAACATCTTCATTTCTGCCTTCATTTTGTTATTTACCCAGTAGTTATTCAGGATCAGGTTGTTCAGTTTTCATGTAGTTGTGCAGTCTTGAGTGAATTTCTTAATACCGAGTTCTAACTTCATTGCACTATGGTCTGAGAGACTGTTTGTTATGCTTTTCATTATTTTGCATTTGCTGAGGAGTGTTTTATTTCCAATTATGTGGTCAATTTTAGAATAAGTGTGATGTGGTGTTGAGAATAATGTACATCCCGTTGATTTGGGGTGGAGAGTTCTGTAGATGTCTATTAGGTCCACTTGGTTCAGAGCTGAGTTCAAGTCCTGAATATCCTTGTTAATTTTCTGTCTCGTTGATCTGTCTAAAATTGACAGTGGGGTATTAAAATCTCCCACTATTACTGTGTAGCAGTCTGCATCTCTTTGTAGTCTCCATGAACTTGCTTTATGAATCTGGGTGCGCTTGTATTGGGTGCATATATATTTAGGATAGTTAGCTCTTCTTGTTGCATTGATCCCTTTACCATTATGTAATGGTGTTCTTTGTCTCTTTTGATATTTGTTGGTTTAAAGTCTGTTTTATCAGAGACTAGGATTGCAACCCCTGCTTATTTTCTGTTTTCCATTTGGTTGGTAAAATTTCCTCCATTCTTTTATTTTGAGCCTATGTGTGTCTTTGCACATGAAATAGAGTTCCTGAATATAACACACTGATGGGTCTTGACTCTTTATCCAGTTTGTAAGTCTGTCTTTTAATTGGAGCATTTAGCCCATTTACATTTAAGGTTAATATTGTTATGTGTGAATTTGATCCTGCTGTTATTATGCTAGCTGTTTATTTTGCCCATTCGTTGATGCAGTTTCTTCATAGCATTAAAGGTCTTTACAATTTGGTAGGTTTTTGCAGTGGCTGGTACTGTTTGTTTCTTTCCATGTTTAGTGCTTCCCTCAGAAGCTCTTGTAAGGTGGGCCTGGTGGCAAATCTCTCAGAATTTGCTTGTCTGTAAATTGTTTTATTTCTCTTTTGCTTATGAAGCTTAGTTTGGCTGGATGTGAAATTCTGGGTTGAAAATTCTTTTCTTTAAGAGTGTTGAATATTGATCCCCACTCTCTTCTGGGTTGTAGGGTTTCTGCCAAGAGATCTGCAATTAGTCTGATGGGCCTCCCTTTGTGGGTAACCCAACCTTTCTCTCTGGCTGCCCTTAACATTGTTTCCTTCATTTAAACCTTGGTGAATCTGATGATTATGTGTCATGGGGTTGCTCTTTTCGAGGAATATCTTTGTGGTGTTCTCTGTATTTGCTGAATTTGAATGTTGGCCTGTCTTGTTAGGTTGGGGAAGTTCTCCTGGATAATATCCTGAAGAGCGTTTCTCAACTTGGTTCTATTCTCCCCGTCACTTTCAGGTACACCAATCAAATGTAGATTTGGTCTTTTCACATAGTCCCATATTTCTTGGAGGCTTTGTTCATTTCTTTTCACTCTTTTCTCTAACCTTGTCTTCTCGCTTTATTTCATTGAGTTGATCTTTAACCTCTGATATCCTTTCTTCCACTTGATCTATTCGGCTACTGTGTATGCTTCATGAAGTTCTTGTGCTGTATTTTTCAGCTCCAGCCGGTTATTTATGTTCTTCTCTATTTATTCTAGTTAGCAATTCGACTAACTTTTTTTTCAGAGTTCTTAGCTTCCTTGCATTGGGTTAGAACATGCTCCTTTAGCTGGGAGGAGTTTGTTATTACCCACTTTCTGAAACCTACATCTGTTAATTAATCAAACTCATTCTCCATCCAGTTTTGTTCCCTTGGTGGTGAGGCGTTGTGATCGTTTGGAGGAGAGGAGACATTCAGGTTTTGGAATTTTCAGCCCTTTTGCACTTGTTTCTCCCCGTTTTCGTGGATTTATCTACCTTTGGTCTTTGAAGTCGGTGACCCTCAGATGGGGTCTCTGAGTGGATGTTCTTTTTGTTGATGTTGATACTATTCCTTTCTGTTTGTTAGTTTTCCTTCTAACAGTTCAGCCCCTCTGCTGCAGGTCTGTTGGAGTTTGCTGGAGGTCCACTCCAGACCCTGTTTGCCTGGGTATCACCAGTGGAGGCTGCAGAACAGCAAAGATTGCTGCCTGTTCCTTTCTCTGGAAGCTTCATCCCAGAGGGGCACCCACCAGATGCCAGCCAGAGCTCTCCTGTAAGAGATGTCTGTCATCCTCTACTGGGAGTTGTCTCCCAGTCAGGATACAGTTGAGGAGCAGTCTGTCTCTTATCAGAGCTCAAACACTATTCTGGGAGATCTGCTGCTCTCTTCAGAGCTGCCAGGCAGGGATGTTTAAGTCTGCTGAAGCTGTGCCTACAACCACCCCTCCCCCCAGGTGCTCTATCCCAGGGAGATGGAGGTTTTTATCTATAAGTCTCTGACTGGGGCTGCTGCCTTTTTTTTCAGAGAGGGAAACTTGAGAAGGCAATCTGGCCATAGTGGCCTTGCTGAGCTGCCATGGGATCCACCCAGTTGGAACTTCCCAGTGGCTTTGTTTACACTGTGAGGGTAAAATCGCCTACTCAAGCCTCAGCAATGGCAGACACCTCTCCCCTCACCACGCTCGAGCATCCCAGGTCATGCTCAGACTGCTGTGCTGGCCATGAGACTTTCTAGCCAGTGGATCTTAGCTTGCTGGGCTCCATGGGGGTAGGATCTGATGAGCCAGACCACTTGGCTCCCTGGCTTCAGCCCCCTTTCCAGAGGAGTGAATGGTTCTGTCTCGCTGGTGTTCCAGGTGTCACTGGGGTATGAGAAATAAACTCCTGTGGCTAAGTTGGTGTCTGCTCAAGTGGCCGCCCAGTTTTGTTCTGGGAACCCAGGTCCCTCGTGGCATAGACACTGGAAGGGATCTCCTGGTCTGAGAGTTGCGATGACCATGGGAAAAGTGCAGTATCAGAGCCAGAGTGCACAGTACAGTCCCTAATTTCTTCCCTTGACTAGGAGAGGGAGTTCCCCAACCCCTTGCCTTCCCAGATGAGGTGACACCACACCCTGTTTCAGCTTGCCCTCCTTGGGCTGCACCCACTGTCCAACCAGACCCAAGGAGATAAACCAGTCCCAGTGAGAGGTACCTCAGTTGGAAATGCAGAAAACTCGCCTTCTGTGTCAATATCACTGGGAGCTACAGACTGGAGCTATTCCTATTTGACTACCTTCTCTTCATGATTTTTTGGTTTTCATTTTGAGAGCTAGATCTTGGTGACATCTATATTCTTAGGCATCTTATGTATTCAAATGTGTTTATTCATGTAGAAACAATAATACTTTATGTTGCATTGTTATATACTTTTTTAATTTTTTTTTTTTTTTTGAGATGGAGTTTCACTCTCTTGTTGCCCAGTCTGGAGTTCAATGGCATGATCTCGGCTCACTGCATCCTCCGCCTGCTGGGTTCAAGTGATTCTCCTGCCTCAGCCTCCCAAGTAGCTGGGACTACAGGCACACACCACCATGCCTGGTTAATTTTTGTATCTTTAGTAGAGACAAGGTTTCACCATGTTGTCCAGGCTGCTCTGAAACTCCTGACCTCAGGTGATCCACCCGCTTCGGCCTCCCAAAGTGCTGGGATCACGGGCGTAAGCCACCACACCCAGTCTATACTTTTTAAATTTTTAAAATTAAAATATTTTAATTTAATGATTTTTATTTTGTAATAAGATTTTGTATTTCATAATATATATCACTGTTATAAATATTCTTTATTCAGTTAAATATTGTCCAGTAAGACATAAATACAAAACTAATAAAATTGATTTTCTTCTTTTTAAACTTTATATTATCTTATTATTTTTCAATTTCAGAAGACAGAGAATGGATTCCAGACCATAGCTTAAGTGAACATGCTGATAATGCAATTGTCTTGGGTGTTCTGCAGGGTGCTCAGAGTCCATCATCAAGTAGAAAACAGCAAAAGATGGGTAACATTGACTCAAAGGCAGCAGTGCCATGTTGGCAGCTTACTTTCTTTAGTAGTTAGCTTTATTAGCAGTTTAGTAGGCACCTGAAATTTAGTTTTTGAAGTTCTGTAATTTAAAATCATTCATTTTAACTAAATGTCCTCGACTTTTCTTCCAAAACCAAAGCACAAAAATAAGTGTACTCATTTTTCCAAAGGCATGAATTATCATCTTATTTTCTATAGCAATGTATTAGGAAATAACATTTGCAAAGTGTAGTTGAGTATGGCATATTTTGAACAATCCTTATGAAATACGTACTCAGTTTCATTACTCACTCAGGAAGCAGTATGTTTATACCAGATTTTGCCTACTCTTTACCTATATTATGATCAGACAGAACCATATGTGAAATGATTGACTTAGCTTAAGATGCTTATTGCCGGGATTCAGAAAGCTTAGTTCTAAATATAATTCTGTATGTACTGACCCTGGAATCTTCATTTCAGTTCATTAACTCTATTCTCTAAACAAAGTAATTATAAGATTTTCCATAGAATAATTCTTTTGACATACTGAATGTCTATTTTAATACTTTCCTAATGAGTTTATACAGAGTATATGACATCATTAAAATCACTAGTATTATTAGAACATTACTGTTATCCCATTATACCAGCTATAATGGGTTTGCTTTATGCCAAAGTAGAAAGTTGTAGTATATAACTAATGAATTCAGGTAATTCAGTATATATATTGAGGATATTAGCACTTGGCTTGGCCCTGAGGATAAAAGAGATACATAAGTAATATTCCCTGATCTTATTAAGCTCACAGTTTAGGAGGAATACTTGAGAAAGTGGGCTATTTGCGTTGGTTTAAAGGCTATCTTCAAGGCAGAAATTTAATTGCATATGATTCGTCTCTCCATATAAGATTTATTATGTCTCTCTTGCCCTAAAATCTATGATTAAACCTCTCTGGCTAGCTTAGATCCTTTCCATATGCATTTATGTTGAGAATCTGTCAGATATAAAACTTTTTAGGGAGAAAACAATGTATTTATGGGTTTTTTTGGCTCTATAATTAGATGCCTATTTTTACATCAAAGTCTATGTCAACTTCAAAAATTCGGGTTGCTTCCCTCTGAGGCAATCAGAACAAACTGTTATAAGTCACTGTATATTGATGAAAACAAATTCATATACATGCTATGAGAAATTTATTACAAAGACAAATCTACAAATCAGTAGTCAAATGCTTTTAAGTATCAGTTTGGACAGATCAGTCAAAATCAATAATTTGCTATAAAAAACATTTGTTGGCTGGGCATGGTGGCTCACACCTGTAATCCCTGCACTTTGAGAGGCTGAAGCAGGTGGATTATGAGGTCAGGAGATCGAGACCATCCTGGCTAACACAGTGAAACCCCATTTCTACTAAAAAATACAAAAAATTAGCTGGACGTGATGGCGGGTGCCTGTGGTCCCAGCTACTCGGGAGGCTGAGGCGGGAGAATTGCTTGAACCTGGGAGGCGGAGCTTGCAGCAAGCCAAGATCATGCCACTGCACTCCAGCCTGGGAGACAGAGCAAGACTTCATCTCAAAAAAAAATGTTGTTGAAGCACTACTGCCAGACACTGGTTATACAAAACAAACTCTTATCTCTATTGCTCAAGAGCTTAGAGTCCGGTATAAAGTTTCTCAAAAGTCAGTATGAGTGTAATCACCTGGGAAACCTCTTGTAATGCAGATTTCTGGATCTGACTCTTAGGGACTCTGATTAATTAAGGCTGAGATAATGCCTAGGAAATTGCATTTATTTCTTGAACAACAACAACTCCTTTTTATACTAATATAGACAGTCTGAATACCTTATTTTGAGAAAACTGTTATAAATTTTCTGATATACGTAAAATGTGTGTGTGAATATATAAACTATATCACATATAAGTTTTATAAAAAGAGCTATGAGTAATTTACTTTTGGACATTAATAGGTAATTAATGATAATATGTCCTATTAGCTATAATAGTTAGATATATAAGCGGGGTATTTATTAGAAATAGGGATGATAAAATAATGACCTTGCTATTGAAAAATGTAGATTGGCAAGATATTAGAGACTAGGTAACATTCAGTTAAGTCTTTAAAGTTATAATATTTACCAGTCAGAGAAGTTAGGAAATGGCTTTCTAAACAGGGATAGTGGCCTAAACTAAACTAAAAATTGCCTGGCTCTGTCACAAATTACAGAAATCTTGTATGCCAGCATATAATGGAATTCCCATTTCCACAAAAATTAAAAACCCGTGAATGTAAAGACATCATAGCTATGTGTGTTTAGCAGCAAGTTCATTCATTCTTCCCATCCCTGCCACAACTTAATCCTCCCCCACCCCATCTTCCTGCCTCTGGAAATGGCAACTCTATCCAAACATTGATTAAGTCTGAAATCTGGGAGTCATCTTGCCTCTCACTCAGTGCATCCTATTTATCTTTAGATTCTGCTGATTTCAGCTCTAAAATCGACCCCAATTCTAACCACTTTTACCTTCACTATTCAAGATTAGCCCAAGTCATTTGTCTGTAATCTCTCATTTGTCTCCTATTTTCACTTTTACTTCTCCCAAAACTATGTTGCTATAATTCATTTCCATTATATTCTACTATTTATAGTCAGTGAGTTGAGTTGTTTATACTCATAACAGTATTGATATTTATAGCTTATATATTAATATTTATAGCTTATAGGAAGTGAATCATACTTTCCATAAATATAAACCATATATTGTATCATGCCATTCTATTGCCTAAAGCATTCCATGGATTCCTATAGAAAGTAGAAAAAAGTATGCCTTACCATGTATCACACAGCAACACCTTGGTTGGCTACCCATGTCTCCTAACTGCATCTTCTCCTACACTGTAGCCACATTTGCTTTCTTTCTGTTCTTAAGCTACTCTCTTACTCAATTCTTAGCCTTAGAATTAGATCTTGTCTCTTATCCAGGATGCTCTGAAATTTCCCTGTCCATTCTCTCACTCTTCATATGATTGGTTCTTTTCCATTATTCAGCCTCAGTCCAGATGCTACCTCCATAGAGAGGCCTTCTGACACCACCCTATCTAGTGCTGGTCTTTTGAGTCCCTCTATCACATTTACCTTCTTTTATCTTTCTTGTAAAAGCTATCACTATTTAACATCATCTTATTAGCTTTATTCCTGCTCTCTCTTACCCTTGGTTGGAAAGAAATCAAGAACTAGCCTGTCCTGTTTGTTGGTGTATCTTCAGTAATAGAACAGGGCCTGGCCTATTGTAAGTGCTCAGTAAGTGCTTTCCAATGAGCAGAGTAGGCTAGTAGAACTGTGTGTTAGTTTGGAGCGCAACTTGAGGGTAGAGGCAATGTCTTACTCACTTTTGAATACCCCAATCCTGACACAGTGCCTGGCAGTTTTAGGAGGTGATAAATAATTTTATAATTGAATTTGATTGAGTATTAATTCACAAATTCTCAGAGTTGGAATAAATTTAAGATATTGTACTATCCAGTTCCTGAATTTTGTATTTCACAGGTCATAAGCTGATTTCTAATTCTATAGGATAACACAATAGCATTCTTAGCTACCTAGTTTAGTATTCTTTCCACTTAACCGTGCTGTGAAATCAAATTTCTATATGTTTTGAGAAATGTGTTTTCTAAGAATTCTTTTTATGTATAAATTCTCAGCAGTTGATATAATGGAATAAGAATGTCAATAGACAATAGTGTTTTGCAAACTTTATTTAAGATCAAAATACTGGGTCTTTTGATAAGAATATTATTTGTTATTAAAACACTACCTAAAATCATGTTGCTATAGTTACATTTTATTTAATTTTAACTTTGTATTTAGAATAGCAATAACGGTTATCATCATATTAAATAATATTCAGTGAATTACTCCTATTTTTTATATCCTTACCAGTAATACTGTACCCATTCATATAATTGAAGGCACTATTGAATTTTGTCTTCCCAATAGTTGGCTTAGTTTATTAGTAATCATAGAGCATATATTCTTTAGTTAACACCAAGGAAATTTAATTTTGTTACATTTAGAATATAACTGATCAGTGCTAATCAATAATTTCTTACGATTGCATTGACAGTGATGGTGCACGTTACTCCAGAAGTAACTTCTTATGCTTTTAATCTACAAACTGAGATTTTTTTAAAATTATGGAATGATCTCCTCAATCATGGCATTTTTAATTAGTACCAGTATTAATGTTGTCTTATATCTTAAAGTTAACAGCAACATTATACCCTTATATATTAAGCATTAGATATTAAGTCATTATATTGACTTAGAAGAACAATAACAGAATCAGTAATCAAATTGGGGCCTCTTCTATCTCTTTCTGTCTTTTAATTACTTTAAATTACACTTTGAGCATATTTCCAGTAAGAAAGATGGTCTGTTTCTTTGCTGTGTGCTAAGCATAAGTCTGACCTGTCCTTTGTGTCCTTTTTCTCAATGGGGATCAATTACCTTTAAATACTGTGACAATCAAATGTTCTTGTCAGTGTTTGTACTCTTCTAGATTTTCTGAAGGGCATCTACATTATATTAAATATTTCTTTCTTCATTTCTGTGAATTGGCAGAAGTCCAGTCCTTACTCATAGCATTTTCTTTTGGTTTGTTTTTTTTAAAGTAAGAGTTGTAAATTCCTTTAAATTTTACCTTGACTGAGACATACCATTGTACAGATACTAAAATGTGGTTTACCCCATAGAGTAGAACTTTTGGTTTATATTGTGAATTATTGTTACACTCACTGACTTGTGCGGCTACTGTTAACGCCCCTACTATTGCTTCCTTATGTAGACGTGGAGAGTTTGGTTCTTGATTGCTATAAATATGGTTCTTTACATATTATAGATAAAAGAGGAAATCATTTCTAACTTATAGTCATAAAAATTTTAAAAATAACTCCCAGGGATAATTATATATATATGTTTTTAACACTTAGGCATATTTTAGCCTGTTATTTTTCTCTGAGCACAAATAGACACAAAGGATCAGTCTTATTTTAACTTATTCATAATTTTATTTCAATAAAAACTATTTTAAAAATTGATTTCTGAAATTTTCATTAAAGTTGGTACCCTTTGAAACTTACCTTGGTCAATTTTAATTGCTTAAATAATTACATACTGTATTCAGAGTCTTCTGAAGTATTAGACACATTCGAAGTAGATTTTTTTTTTGAGTTAAAAAAAGACAAACTCCACTTTGGTAGGCCGAGGCAGGCAGATCATGAGGTCTGGACATCAAGACCATCCTGGCTAACATAGTGAAACCCTGTCTTTACAAAAAATACAAAAATTAGCTGGGTGTGGTGGCACGTGCTTGTAATCCCAGCTTGGGAGGCTGAGGCAGGAGAATTGCTTGAACCTGGGAGGCAAAGTTTGCAGTGAGCCGAGATCGCGCCACTGCACTAGTGACAGAGCAAGACTGCATCTCAACCAAACAACAACAACAACAACAACAACAACAACATCAACTCAGTGGTCATTAAATACTTAATACATGATGACCGCCTGTAGTCACTTTTTTGAATTTTATATTTTTCATTGAGTCGCTAGAATGAAAACAATGTTCTATGGCATAGGTTCCATCAAATTAGAGTTTTTATGATAATGACAATTGCACATTAACTCACCTAATAGTTTTACAAAGCCAGTTTGTGTTAAGGGAGTGCAAAGTTATCTTATAATATAATTATGTTTACTATAAACATATTTACCTAAATCAGAACAATAATTTATTACATTAAAGCATTTACCTGCCCTACAAATTTTTAAATATGTACCTTGAAAACTCTCTTGGCCTTATTAAGTAATATTTTGTGAGAAGTACCAAATTAGAAATTAGTTATGTTGTGTTAGTGTAAGATTTGAAGAGATTTTTTTTTTTTTCCTACTGTGAAAGAAGCAAACATGCTGAAGAAACCAGCTAAGTTGACTTTCAAAATAGATCAAGACAAAGTAGTGACTGTCCTAGTGGAACAATGTAATAACCTGACAGAGATGGGTGCTTCTGGAACTTTTCCAGAAGAGAGTGAGCTCATCCTTCGGAAAATTAGAGATGTGATCTCAATTTCTTTAAAGCCTGTGTTTTTCCAAATATTCATGTAGATTTTGTAAATTAGTCTGTTTTGTTGCCATATTTTTAAATGTAAGAATAAATTACAGATCATCAAGTAAAATTGGTTCACTAGGAAGTGGCACCATGCTTTTTCTAAGGGTTTTTTTCTTGCAAGGTATAGTGTGGTATTGTCCTGGAATTTAAGACACATGTCGTGGTGCTTGGCTTTGGAACACATTATAAAATTGTGTGTTGTTTCTTTATGAAGTTGACTTAGTTTATAGATATTTTCCTTTGTGAATATTAAAACTAGTTTGTTTTTCTCTGAATGTAGGAAAATTAGGAAAAAAATACACAGAAGTGTTCTTTATGACATTGGAAAAGTAATTTGAGATTAAGAAAATGTGGTTAGCTAGAAAGGGTGATAGTCAAAGTTAATTTTGCATAAACTCTGTTACATGAACTTAACTTCTCTGTGTGCAGGGACCTGGTAACTTGTATCTTTAACTACTCATTCAAATTTTTAAAAGTTGATTTAAAATCTTTTTACTTTTAATTTTAGATTGGAAATCACAGAGACCTTCAACATCAAATTTTCCACTTTCCAACTCTGTTAAAGAAAGCTCCAGCTGCCTTTCATCCTCTCCTTGTCGATCAAGAAGTGCAGCTGCTCAATCATTGTCTAGAGCTGCTTCTGAAATTTCAGAAATTGAATATATTGATATTACTGACCAGAATGAGCTTTCCTTATATGACACTACTGATCAATGTACCTTAGACAGTTTGGAAAAAGAATTACAAGTGCTGACAACTCTTGCAGGTAATGCTATTTTTTTCACTTTCAATAATGCTAATTAACTCTACCCTCAGCCTGATTCTTCATGTCTTGCGCTAACAAAACAAGCCAGCAAACAAGAAAGCTTTCCCTTTTCTTCTTTAACCATCAACCATTGTGTCTGTTTTCCTGGAAATCCCCTGACATCACTCTGAATATGTTTAAAAATGTGTAGATGCCCAGCCACACCAAAGATGGTCCCCATAGCCTATAAAACACAGCTAAATTGTGGAATGAATAATTTCATGTGCACAGAAAAAAATCTTTTTTTCTCTTTTCTGCAAACCCACTATAGGATTAATCTCTATAGCTTTATGTAAGCCACTGTTCAACATCCTTATTGGAAAACTGAGCCTTTAGAGCTTTTAAAGCAGTGCTTTTCAAACTTAAATGTTTATACAGATCTTTCAGGGGATCTTGTTACAATGTAAATTCTGATTGAGTATATCAGGTAAGGTGAGATTCTGTATATCTAACAGGTACCCAGGTGATGCCAGTGCTGCTAGTTGACAAACCATATCTTGAAAAATTATACCTGTGCATTTTATTTCCAACTTCAGTGGACATAGTCTAGCAATATAGTGACCATATTCTTGAACATGTAAAGTTCTGGCTCAGTAGCAAAACATCAGGGGAATTAATCTTGTATTTGCATCATAAAGGCACTCACACAGTTTGGAAGAAGCCAGCTGCAGATCCAAGAGACAGGCTAGAAAATTATTTGGTCCCATATATTCCATACTTGCTTTTCCCTTGTTCTCCTGTTAGTGGTCTCCTCCTTTATTGATCTTAGAATAATGACTGCTATTTCTCTATAAATTATACATCTTTGTTTTGAAGAAATTAAAGCAATACAAAAATACAAAAAAAGAAATAAAAACTCACCACAAATTCTAACTACTCTTAAAATAACCATTATTAACATTTAGTGAGAATCATTTCAAACATCACTGTTTATATAAGTATACATATAAGAATATAAACTTAGTAGAATGAACAGATTGAAGGAACGTGATAAAAATTTTACAAAAATAGGTCTATGCACTCCATAATATATTTTAAGTATACATTTAACCAACTTAATAAAAGGAAAAGTAAAAATAAAATTAAAATTAATCATACATTTCAGATAAATGTTTTTCCACCACAAAAATATTAAGTTGAACTTGTTATAAATGAATTTCTGATGCCGCAAAAGAAACAGCACTTGAATATAAATTTAGTTTCCTCAGCAAGGCAATTTACTTTTGCAAAAGGGTGCCACTCCTATCAATCAAGATCACAAGTGCGCAACAAACAAAGGATACCAGGGGGTTTTTATATCCCTAACATGATCCCTATTTCTGTGTTCTTCCCCCATGGGCTGGGGTCAGACCACACAATCTGAGCTGATCTGATTGGCTACTTGTAAATATTTTTCTAAATATGGATGGGAGGCGGACGTGAGGTACAGTGATGGAGCGTGTGAGATATGCGGTTTCAAGGAAACAATGGGTACAGGTAACCAAGGGAACAGATGTGAGTTATTGATTAGAACTGATGGGAAGGAGGTAGGCTGTTTACAGTAACTGTTGGCAAGGAAAAACAAGAAAGTTGAGTTGGAGAACAAAGGGTAAGGAAGTTAACAGGCTAAACCTTTTGAAGAGAAACTCAGAAAGATTCATTGTCTCTTACAATTCCTCCCTTTAAAATTTTTATAATCCCTTCTCTTCAAACCTTTTTAACATGTCCTGGCTTTGCTGTTCAACTTGGTCTTCTAAAAGGAAAGGCTTATCTGAATAGGGTGGAGGAACATGAAGGGAGGTTTTAGTGAGTGTTGTCTTTATAAGCCTTTGTACCAGCCCACGGATGCATGGTATGATGCAACACCCAACAAGAATAAGCACACCTATCATGACTGCAAGAGAAATGAAGATTGGGGCCATGACTCCTTTCCATTTACCAAACCATCTTTCTAGCCATCCTGAAAGAAGGCTATCAATTCCAGAATTTTTAGCTAGTTCATTGGACAAAGCAGTCAGTCTCTGTAAGGCCTTTCTTATGCTTCTGTCAGAGGCAGTATTGTTTGGGATAAAGGTGCAATATTGAGTTTTGATCATAATACAAACTCCACCTTTTTCAGCTAACATCATGTCTAGGGCTATTCTATTTTCCCAAACCATTTGGCTAGTAGGTCCTAATTGCTCAACTATTCCTTTGACAGCATCTCTAGTGTAATTAATAAATCGTTGCTGGTTATAGTAGATATAATTAATCCAATCTACATTTTTATTAATAGTTACCCATGGAAATAATGGTTCAAATCCTGCAGCTATTTGATCTCGGGCTTTGAACCTATCAGGTACCCCCCGTGGGACTCCAATTGCGTCTAAATAAACTTCAGAGTCAAAAGACCCATAAGGGGCTTCTCTTATTTTATGGCTTTGTGTTTTTTCTTTTCCTGGTTGATGAAATGCCAGGGTGAGAGGGATAGCCAATTGGACAAAAGCGCAAGTACTGCTCCAGTTACCTGACAGAGTGTCCAGTAAGGGTCCAGGACAACACCTCCACACATTTGCTTGAGGATGACTAAGGGGAGACTGAAGAGTAAGCTCCTGGAAAGGCTTAAGATCACTGTATCCCACTAAGCTTCCAAGGAACACTAAATTCTCCCTCTGTTATGAGAGACACAAGGTGAAATTGACATCAGAAGACAGAAGCTGAATGGCCCTCGGGGGCTGACCCACAGGGTGTTAGATTTTGGGATACAGCAGAGAGAGAGGTTGCCATGATTTGTTGCCCCAAGCCATGGAATCTTGGAAGAGAGCTACCATGCAGCCCATGCCCAGTCAACTGGGAAACCATCCAAGTGGAAAGGGGATGATCTGGGCCTCTGGCCGGCCGAGTGCACAAGCATAACAATTGCTTTTATTTAATGTGAGACAGAATATTTGATCCATTCCAACCAGGCATTTACATCTTGATATCCTGTTTCAATTGCTGAAGTTTGCCTACATCATCTTCTGCTACAATATCTACTTTAGTATTATCATTAGGTACAGAAGAGATGGCAGTCTGATTAGAAGAAAGCTCAGAAGGAGAAGAGAAGGAAGGGGGTGAAGAGAATGGAGGATTAATAAAACGCATTTCAAAAGACTCTCTGAGCTCTGTGCAGCCAAGTTGGCTCCTGTGCCATAGAAGCGACTTAAAGTAGGTTTAGGATCAGTAGATGTGGGAATGAGAATAGAAATTTATATGGGATTACATTGGTTATACTGGCAATTAGGGGAGGTGCTCTCCTTAGTGAAATGAATGTATGGTTTTAAGGATAAACCATACATTCACCATACAACCACCCGCTGATGAGGTCCAGCCTTGATATTCGGTTATCAACAGGACATCATTCCAGCTATGACAGACTTGTTTTTCTATATTTGTTAAGGAACAAGTGTCTTGATAGGGGGAGCTTTTCACTTTAAAGGGGCGGACATACTTTTCTGAGGCTGAGAGTTGCCTCTGACTTTGGAGATCTCTACAGGGTATGACTAGACAAGCATCAAACGTAATAACTTGGGGTGTGTTTGATTTAGCTACATTAATGACAAGGTGGTCAGCATTGGAAGGAGAAAAGAAGAAAGAGTAATAAAATAGGTGGAAGATAGTTAAATTTTTCTTAACTTTAGTTTGAGGGGGTTTTCCCCTGGAATAATGGCACATGACTTCGGGGGGTGACGGTGCTTTCTTGACTTGAGTGTAATGGGTCCATCCTTTCTCTGCTGTCTGGACTGCAGTTTCAATGGTCAGGAGCACTAGGTAGGGTCCCTCCCAGGCCAGCTCAAGGTTTCCTTCTTTCCAGCTTTTGAGGAGGATGTGATCCCTGGGCTGGTGCTAATGGACCAGAAACTCTAGGGGTGGCGTCTGTACCATGAGACCTTTGGCTTTAAGAGAAGAGAAGGTAAAGGAGAGACCAAATATGCAATTACTGAGGAATTGATCTTTTGTCTCAAATGTAGGGATACAGGTAGTGGAGTGTACATAGGGCAGTCCATAGAGCATTTCATAAGGAGAAAGGCCTATATCCTTTTGAGGTGTAGTTTGGATTCTTAACAGGACAATAGGAAGACATTTGGTCCATGGTAACTGAGTCTCTACAACTAATTTGGTTAAGTGATTTTTTAAAGTTTAATTCATCCTTTCTACTCTCCATGATGAAGATGGATGCCCAGGTGTATGATATTCCCATTTAATGTCTAGGTCTTGGGACAACTTTTTAATGACGTGTGCTGTGAAATGGGTTCCATTGTCTGAGTCAATGTTCTCTGTTAGTCCGAATCTATGCACTATATTTTCATTTAGTGCTTTTACTACATTATTGGCCATTGCATTTGAAAAGGGAATAGCTTCAACCCAGTGAGCGAGGTGATCTACTATTAATAACAGATACTTTAGATGAGCTATTAGGGGCATTTTAGTGTAGTCACTCTGAATTCTTTGGAATGGTCTTAGCCCTGGATTCCTCCCTACCAAGGGAGATTTCTTTATAACTTGTTTGTTGTTGTTGTTTTTTTTTTTTACATATTAAGCAACTCTCCGTGACTTGTTTGGCCAAGGTATAAATTCCTATACATCCGTGAACTCTGCGAACTGTGTCACACATGGCTTTGGGTCCCCAATGGGTCTTTTGATGGAAGTGAGACAGGATTTCTCTCAGGAGGTGTTTGGATAGCATTTCCCTTTGGTCTGGTAATACCCATTTTCCTTCTGAGTTTTCTTTGGCCCCTATTTTTATTAATTTTTCTTTCTCCATGGCTGAGAAGACAGGGACTGCAGTAGGGGAAGACAAGGGGTTAAGTGAAAGACAGGTGTTCCAGATGAAAAGGCAGTCTGCTTGGCTATCTGATCTGCTAAGTTGTTTCCCTAGCTTTCAAAAGAAAGGTTTTTCTGTTGTCCGGGAACATGAACAATAGCTACTTCTTTGGGCAACTGAAGGTTATCTGATACTTGGGTGATTAACTCCTTGTGAACAAGGTCTTGGCTTTTTCTATTAATAAGACCTTGTTTAGTCCAAATTTTTCCAAATGTGTGGGCCATCCCAAAGGCATATTTAGAATCAATATAGATGGTTCCTTCCTGCAATCACTTTAAAGCTTGGATGAGTGCAAACAACTCACAAGTTTGGGCAGAGCAGTTATTAGGCAATTTGCCTAACTCTGTTTCTTCAAGAGTTTCTCCATCAATTGCTGAATACCCATTGTGTCTTTTTCCCTCAATCACTCAGGAGGAACCATCTATGAATAAGTGTCATCCTATTTTGAAGGTGGTATCCCCTAGGTCTGGTCTAACCTTTGTTTGGTAGTCAATTAAATTGAGACATAGGTGCTCCCTGTTTAGATTTGGATCTCCTGTTAAGAAACCTGCTGGGTTGAGTGAATTATCAGCAGTTAATGTTAAATCACCTTTTTCTAGCAAAGTGGTTTCATATTTCAGGATTCTGGAGTGGTAAGCCATCTCCCGGCTTCTTTAGTTAGTATTGCTCTAACTTCTTGGGGTGTACTTGCAGTCAACTTTCCCCCAAAAGTTAACTTTCTGCTTTCTTCAACTAATATTGCTGTAGCAGCAACAGATTGGATGCATTGAGGCCATCCACAAGTGACTGGGTCTAAAACCTTTGATAAGAAGGCTACAGGCTGCCGGCAGCAACCGTGCTCTTGGGTAAGCACTCCTACAGCCACTCCATTATTTACATTGATGAAAAGGTGAAAGGACTTTTCTAGATAAGGCGAAGTTAAAACTAGGGCAGTCATAAGTCTTTCTTTTAATTCCTCAATTTGGTTGACTTCCTAAGAAGTCCACAGGAAATAGTCAGGTTTTTCTTGAGTAGGCTTCTGGTATAGCAGCTTACTGTGTAAGGCATATGAGTCAATCCAAAAGCGGCAGTATCCAACTAATCCTAGAAATTTTCTGAGCTCATGCTTAGTTTGAGGCAAGGGTAAATACACAATGCCTTCATCTTGCTCTGGCTCTATTCTCCACTTGCCTGCACTTATTAAATGGCCTAAATATTTGACCTCAGGTTCTACATACTGAAGCTTTTTCTTTGAGACTCATAACCCCTCAGAATGTAGATGATCAAGGATATGTATGGAAAAACTGGTTAGTTTTTCTACATCCTCTCCTGATAGGAGGATATCATCAACATACTGGAGCATGCAAATGTGCTTTGGAACAGAAACCTTTTCTAGCACTTGTTCTAAAATCTGACTAAAGAGGTTGGGTGAGTCTGCGAACCCTTGGGACAAAACTATCCACCAATACTGTTGTTTTTACCCTGACTGGGTGTCTTCCCACTTAAAAGCGAATGTGCCTCAGCTGTCTTCAGCTAGGGGACATGCCCAAAAAGCACCCTTTGAGTCTGTTACAGTAAACCATTGATGATGACATGGAATTTTACTGAGAATACTGTAAGGGTTAGGGACAATGGGGAGAATAGTTTGGACTATTTGGTTGATAGCTCTAAGATTTTGTACTAACTGGTATGACCCATCTGATTTCTTGATGGGCAGTATTGGGGTATTATAAGGAGACATACAAGGCTCAAGAAGCCCATCTTTCACGAGACTTTCAATTATGAGCTTTAATCCTATCTGTCCTTCTAAAGGGATAGGGAATTGCTTCCTCTTCACCACTTCCTCGGGGGTTTTTAGCTTGACGTGGATTGTGGGAATCTGAAGTTTTCCTTGGTTTCTTTCACATTGAATAAATACATTTTTCATCTGTGGTGGTGAGTAAATTTAATGAGGCAGGGAAACCTTTTGGGCTAACTTGTAAGACTATGCCTAACTTCAACATTAAGTCTCTTTCTAATAAGTTAGTTCCTGCCTCAGGGATCAATAAAAATTGGATATGAGTCAATCAATCTTAGAATTTAACTTCTGTACTTTCTAAGACTTTTTCTTTAAATGGTTCCTCCCTTATCCCAGAGACTAAAAGGTCTTCTGAAGAGCAGGCAATGTCAGATGGAGGGATACCAAGGAGGGAGCGACCCCTGAATTGACTAGAAAGGTGATAAGCTCATGATGGGGTCCAACTTCCAAATTTATCAAGGACTCCTGGTGGGACTTGAAGTAAAAGAGACAGAGCTCCTGAGCCCCCTATTCCTCCTCAGAGGTCATGAAGGAAAGGGCTTGTCTCTCCTTTTCTAATTCGGGATTAGACCATTAAGTGGTCTAATTCGAAGACCACTAAGAGGTTGGTCTTCCCAATTTTCTAATTTTTGTAACTTCTTTGAAATATCTGGCCAACTCTTAGTGACAGAGTGGAGTTTTAACATTCCTTGTCCAAGGCGGTCTTCTAAGTTTAGGCCTGAATATTGTCTCATTTGGTCCTTCAATCTGTCTAGAAATTTCAGAGGCCCCTCATCTTTTTCCTGTTGTATATCAAGTGCTTTAGAGAGGTTGTGGGTTCAGGGTACTGATTCCCTAATTCCCTTTATTATCATCTCCCTTAGGTCTTTTATATTTTCCCGGTGAGCTGGGTTATTATTGTCCCACTGGGGGCCTTGGCCAGGGAACTTTTGATCTGTGGTAGGAACATTTTGACCCAGAGGGTGTTCACGCCCCCAAATTGCCATAGCAGCCCTACGGATCATCCCTCTCTCTTCCTCTGAGAAGAGAATGCCTAAAATGGACATTAACTCAACCCAGGTGTGTAACTGAGGTCCCAGAGATTGATCAACTTGATCTGCTACACCATAAGGGTCATCTAATAATGGTTTAAGTTCCTTCTTTAAATTCCAGACTTGTTAACTAGTTAAGGAAGCACTTACAAAGCCGATAGCACCCCTCCTTGTGGTACCTCTCTCAAGGGGAAGAGAGTCAGAGTTGACTCCACAGATGTGGAGGGAAATGGGAAATTTTGGATATCTCTTTTACATTGTTCTACTTCACGTTGGAGTCCCTTCAGGGAGGGGCACTTAGGCTGAGAGGGAACAGGTTCATGGGATGATGATTCCCAAGAATCAGAATTGTAAGGAGGAGGAATAACGTGAGCAGGGGAAGGATCTGGGGCAAGATCTGGGGCAGCAGCGACTGCCTGCGGGGAAGGATTGGGGCAATGAGTGGTGGAAAATGTTCTAGGGGATCCCATGCTCTGGAGTCCTTAGTCATGGGAACCAGCTTTTCTGAGTCTTCATTGTGCAGTGCTAGATTGGGTTTTTCCGCAGTTGTTTTTAAGGGATAGAGGAGAACAGGTCCCTGTCTCTAACAAAGAGTATAGTCCAGTTTCTCTTGAGAACACTGAACTTTTATCATTTACATGTTGAATTAGGAGTTGACACATTACATCCTCATTTGACCCAAACTTTGGCGAGAAGATTGAGAGTTTGAGGAGAGGACTCTGGGTCCAAATAAAACAGCAATATTTTATCATTTGTTGCTTTATCGTATTGGAAATTTCTTGCCTATCCTTCCCTGGAGGCTTATTAAGGATCAATTCCCTTGTATGAGGAATATCTTGCCTGTCCTTTAGCCCCGCCTGTTGGAGGTTCCTTGCACCCTTCTTTTGCTTCCTCCACTGTGACCACTTCCCTTGCAGGAGTATTTCAGATCCCTCTTAGCATGGATGGTGGGTCAGTATAAGCCCTGACAGGACCCCCAAAGGGCCACCATAAGCCATATGAGGTGACCATGGAACCGCAGATTGGACTCACTCACTCCGCAGAGCAGTAGTGCTTGTTACCACTCACACACTTTCAACCTCCAGAATCCCGACCACCAAGGAAATACTTTGTCGCCCCTGCGACTTTTCTTACCTTGGTCTGTGCACAGAGTTTAACTGGCCGCCGTGGTATATGAGTCCCCTTTTCCCAAGCTGCTGGCGTCTTCCTTTCCCAAGTTGCTGAGAGTCCGGGTTTATTCATCACACTGGGTGGGTCTTGATTCGTCACCCTGAGGCCACCACAATGAGGCAACGGGGTGCGCCATCTCATGAGAAAGGACGGGAGATCCCTCCCCAGAGGAGAATGGGCTCCCCCTGCAGGCCACCAAATTGTGATAAATGAATTTACAATGCCTCAAGAGAAACAGCACTCGAATATAAATTCAGTTTCCTCAGCAAGGCAATTTACTTTTGCAAGAGGGTGCCACTCGCGTCAATCAAGTTCGCAAGTGCACACCAAACAAAGGAGACCAGGGCGTTTTTATATCCTTAACGCTAGCCCTATTTCTGTGTTCTTCCCCCATGGGCTGGGGTCAGACTGCAAAATCTGAGCTGATCTGACTGGCTACTTGTAAATATTTTTCTAAATATGGAAGGGAGGGGAATGTGAGATACAGTGATGCAGCGTGTGAGACGTGCGGTTTCAAGGAAACAATGGGTACAGGTAGCCAAGTGAACAGATGCCATTTATTGATTAGAACTGATGGGAAGAGGGTAGGCTGTTTACAGCAACTATTGGCAAGGAGAAACAAGACAGTTGAGTTGGAGAACAAAGGGTAAGGAAGTTAACAGGCTAAACCTTTTGAAGAGAAACTCAGAAGGATTCATTGTGTCTGAAAAACTGTACAAAATTACCCTTTTGTAGACCAAAAACAGTGGAATATTGGCAACTTTATATGGTTTAATCCATTATTTTTACAAATATACCTTTAAAAGTTGAGAGAGAAGGGGAAGAGAAACATGGCAGAATAGAAGCCTGCATCATTCATTTCCCCATCCTCCCCCATGCTGAAACACCAAATTTTAACAACTATCTACACACAGGAAAGCACTGTGGCAGGAACCAAAACTCAGGTGAATAATCACAGTACCTGGTTTTAACTTCATGTTGTGGAAAGAGGTATTGAAAAGGGCAAGAGAGACATATTGAATTACCAATGCCACCCCTCCCCCACCTCCTGGCCGCAACCCTGTAGTGTGGAGAGACAATCTGTGCTCTATGGGGAGGGAAAGCACAGCAACTAGAAGACTTCACATTCACCTCAGTACTACCTGGTCACAGCAGAGAATAAAGCTGTGCTGGACTCAGCCAGTGCCTATGCATGGAGGAAGCATTTGAACCAGTCATATCCCAGAGGGGAATCATCCATTCCAGCAGTTAGAACTTGACTTCCTTGGCAACCTATGCCACATTGAGCTGAAGTGCCTGGGGATCCTAGGTAAACTCAAAAGGCAGTGTAGGACACAAGGACTGCAATTCTTAGGCAGTGGCTAGTGCTAGGCTGGGCTTGTGCCCAGTGAACTAGGGTGTCACGTGACCTAGGGTGTCACATGACTGGGCTTGTGCCCAGTGAACTAGTCAGTGAACTAGGGTGGCACATGACCTAGAGAGACACCACCTGGCACAGCTAAGGGAGAGCTTGCACCATCCCTCCCCCAACCCCAGGCAATGCAGCTCATAGCAACAAAAGTGACTCCTTCCTTCTGCATAATGAAAGGAGAGTGAAGAGTAAGGAGGGTTTTGTGTTGCATCTTGGCTACCAGCTCAGCCACAGTAGGATAGGGCACTGAACAGAGTCGTGAGCCCCCCATTTCAGGTCCTAGCTCCTAGATGATAGTTCTTGACACAACCTGAGCCCAAAGGGACTCTGCTGCCTTGAAGGGACAAGAACCCAGTCCTGGCAGGATTCATCACCTGCTAACTGAAGAGCCCTCAGACCCTGAATAATCTCCAGTGATACTAAGGTAGTATACCACAGGCCTTGGGCTCTAAGATGCACTGGCTTCCAGGGAGACCCAGCACATTCTCAGCTGTGGTGACTACAATGAAAATGATGAAAAATTGCATTTTACAAAAGCAGAGGGAAGAATGAAGGGGACTTTGTCTTGTACCCTGGCTACCAGCTTGACTATAGTGGAATAGAGCAACAAGCAGGTTCTTGGGGACCTCAAGTCCAGGCCTAGATTCTTGAACAGTATTTCTGGACTCGGCGTGGCCTGGGCCAGATGGGAGCCCACTATCCTGAAGGATGATTCCCAGGCCTGGCAGCATTCATCGTAAGCTGATGGAAGAGCCCTTGGGCTTTAAGCAAACATTGGTGGTGGGCTAGCAGAAATCCCCATGGACTAGGGGTGGCCGTGGCCACAGAGACCTCTGCCTATAGAAAGGGGAGGGAAGAGTGGGAAGGATTTTCTATTGTGGTCTGAGTGCCAACTTAACTGCAGTAGAGTAGAACCTCAGGTTAACTGCTGAGATTGTTGACTGTGAAAGTATAATGCTCACTGGCATAAACACAGAAAAAAGCACAGAATAGTATAACACTGTAATGGTGGTGGGTAAACTTCTCCTGACTTAAGTAGAAAGACTAAATGATGAATCAACCAAAAATAGTAACTATAACAACTTTTCAAGACACAGACAGTATAGTAAGACATAAAAACAACAAAAAGTTAAAAAGCAGGTGCATAGTTTAGAGTTTTTATTCATTTTCATGTTGTGTGTTTCTTTATTTATGCAATCAGTGTTAACTTGCCATCAGTTTAAAATGATAGGTTATAACATATTACTTGCAAGTCTCATGGGAATCAAACTGAAAAACATTCAAGAGATATACAAAAAATAAAAGGCAGTAAATTAAAGCATACCAGCAGAGAAAATTACCTTCACTTAAAGGAAGACAGGAAGGAAGGAAAGACAGAAGAGAAGAATACAAAACAAACAGAAAACAAATAATGAAATGGCAGGACTAAGTCCTTTCAATAATAACATTGAATGTGAATGGATTAAACTCTTCAATCAAAAGACAGAATGGCTGAATGGATAGAAAAACAAAGTCCAGTGATGTATTGCCTGTAACGAACTTACTTTACTTAAAATATACACATGAACTGAAAATAAAGGAATGGAAAAAGATATTCCATGACAATGGAAACCAAAAAAGAGCAGGAGTAGCTATACTTTATCTGACACAACAGATTTCAAGACAAAAATTACAAGAAGAAGATCATTATATAATGATAAAGGGGTCAATTAAGCAGAGGGTATAATGGTGATAAATATATATGCACCAACACTGGAGTACCCAGATATATAAAGCAAATGTTATGAGAACTAAAGAGAGAGCTAGACCTCAATACAATAATAGCTGGAGACTTCAACACTCCACTTTCTGCATTGACAGATCTCCAAGATAGAAAATCAACGAAGAAACATCAGACTTAATCTGCACTATAGAACAACTGGACCTAATAGATATTTACAGAACATTTCATCCAACAGCTACAGAATATGCATTCTTCTCCTGAGCACATGGATTATTTGCAAAGATAGACCATATGTTAGATTACAAAACAAGTCATAAAACATCCCAAAACTGGAAATAATATCAAGGATATTCTCTGACCACAGTGAAATAAAACTATGAATCAGTAACAAGAGAAATTTTGGAAAACACATGTAAATTAAACAGTATGCTCCCAAATAACCAGCGTATCAATGTATAAATTAAGAATTGAAAATTTCTTGAAACAAATGATAATGGAAACACCATATACCAAAACCTATAAGATACAGTGAAAAGAATAAGAAGGAAATTGTAGCAATATGTGCCTACGTCAAATAAAACAAAAACAAAAACAAAGCAACTTCAAATAAATAAAATCTGTATCTTAAAGAACCAGAGGCCAGGCATGATAGCTCATGCCTGTAATCCCAGCACTTTGGGAGGCTGAGACGAGTGGATCACCTGAGGTCAGGAGTTCAAGACCAGCCTGGGCAACATGGTGAAACGCTGTCTCAACTAAAGTACAAAAATTAGTTGGGTGTGGTGGCATGTGCCTGTAATCCCAGCTACTCAGGAGGCTGAGGCAGGAGAATTGCTTGAGCCCGGGAGGTGAAGGTTGCAGTGACCTGAGATTGCATCATTGCACTCCAGCCTGGGCAACACAGTGAGACTCTGTCTCAAAAAAAAAAAAAAAAAAAAAAAAAAAAAAAAAAAAAAACCTAGAAAAGCAAGCACAAACCAAATCCCAAATTAGTGGAAGAAAAGAAAAAAGTCTGATCCCAAACTAATGATCAGAACAGAAATAAATGAATTTGAATGGAAGAAAACAATACAATAGATCAATGAAACAAAAAAGTTGGTTTCTTGAAAAGATAAACAAAATTGACAAAGCTTTAGCCAGACTAAGGAAAAATGAGAGAAGAGCCAAATAAATAAAATCAATGATGAGAAAGAAGAAGACCTTACAACTGATACTGCAGAAATTCAGAGGATCATTAGTGGTTACTATGAGTAATTATATGCCAATAAGTTGGTAAATCTAGAAGAAATGAATAAATGCCTAGGCACACACAACCTGCCAAGATTGAACCATGAAGAAGTCCAAAACCCAAACATACCAAGTAATGAGATTGAAGCCATAATAAAAGTGTTTCCCAGACAGAGGTTGCAGTGACCTGAAACCTTTCCTTTGTACTCCAGTTCGGGCAACAAGAGTGAAACTCCATCTCAAAACAAACAAACGAGCAAACAAACAAACAAACCAAAATTGTCTCCCAATATAGAAAAGCCCAGTCCCTGATGGTTTCACTGATGAATTCTACTAAACATTTAAAGAAGAACTTATACCAATCCTATTCGAAGTGTTCCAACAAAAAGAGAGAATGCGGGAGATCATGGCAGACTGGAGGCAGGACTAGAATGCAGCTCCGGAAAGAGCAACGGGCAGGGGCTGGCTGCATTGTGAATTTTAGCTCCAGATGGACTGCAAGAGCAAATCAGAAATCCTGAGAGGACCCACAGACCCTATGAAGGAAGCAGACTGCTCCTGCAGGGCCTCGGAGACCCCCCCAAAAAACTGAGTGCCCCAACTGTGAAAGTGGGAAAGAGAGACCCGCTCCCCCAAATGTACATCCCCACTAGAGAAGCTGAAGGTCTGTTTGTGGGAGTAGTTTCTGACTTTACCTAGAGCTGAGTCAATTTGGAGAGCCGAGCAAAATACAGGGGTAGAGGAAGCAGCAGAAAGGCCCTGGGAGCTTGTTGGCTTCTCTAGCAGACCATTTCTGCCTGGCACCAAAGAGATCCAAAAGGAGCAAGGCATAAAACTACACAGGGATAAGCAAATCTCTAGCTGAATTTTGTAACAATTTGAATGGGGTGAGAAGCCTCCTGACCAGAATTTGGGGGAGGATGCAAATCCGGTGTGCAGACTCCACAGGCAGGGAAGAACCAAGCCTTTCGTTTTTGCAGCTGGGAGGCAAGTTTTCAACCCCTATGGCTCCACACGTGGAAATGATCTGGGTCTGAGGGCCACTGGGTGGGGTGTCATGGTAGGAGTGAAACAGGCCCTTCAGTTTGTGTGGGAGCTGGATGAGGCTTGTGACTGCTAGCTTTCTCTCACTTCCCTGACAACCTGCATGACTCAGCAGAGGCAGGCATAATCCTTCTTGGTACACAACTCCAGTGAACTGAGACCCTCACCCCCATTCCCCACAGCAGCTGCAGCAAGACCTGCCCAAGGAGAGTCTGAGCTCAGACATGCCTAGTCCCACCCCCACCTGATGGTCCTTTCCTACCCACTCTAGTAGTGGAAGACAAAGGGCATATAATCTTGGGAGTTCTAGCGCCCCGACCACTGCCAGTTCCTCCCCATACTACCAACCTGATGCTCTCTAAAAAGCACCACCTCCTGGCAGGAGGCCCACCGGTACAAAAATAGAGCATTAAACTACCAAAGCTAAGAACCTCACGGACTCCATCACACCCCTCCACCACCTCCGCTGGAACAGGTGCTGGTATCCATGGCTGAGAGACCCATAGATGGCTGACATCACAGGACTCTGGGCAGACATTACCCAGTACCAGCCCAGAGCCAGGTAGACTCACTGCGTGGCTAGACCTGAAAGGGAGACAACAATCACTGCAGTTCAGCTCAGAGGAATCCACATCCATAGGAAAAGGAGGAGAGTACGACATCAAGGGAACACCCTGTGGGACAAAAGAATCTGAACAACAGCCTTTAGCCCTAGACTTTCCCTCTGACAGAGCCTACCCAAATGGGAAGGAACCAGAAAACCTTCCCTGGTGATATGACAAAACAAGGCTCTTCAGCAACCCCCAGAAAACATGTATGCTCACCAGCAGTTGATCCAAGCCAAAAAGAAATCCCTGATTTACCTGAAAAATAATTCAGGAGGTCGGTTATTAAGCTAATCAGGGAGGAACCAGAGAAATATGAAGCCTAATGCAAGGAAATTCAAAATATGATACAAGAAATGAAGGGAGAAATATTCAAGGACATAGATAGCTTAAAGACAAAAGAAAAAATTCAGAAAGCTTGGGCCACACTTTTAGAAATGCAAAATGCTCTGGAAAGTCTCAGCAATAGAATTGAGCAAGTAGAAGAAAGAAATTTGAAGCTCAAAGACAAGGTCTTTGAATTAACCCAATACAATAAAGACAAAGAAAAAAGAATAAGAAAACATGAACAAAGCCTCCAACAAGTCTGGGATTATGTTAAACTACTAAACTTAAAAATAAGTGGTGTTCCTGAAGAAGAAGAGAATTCTAAGAGCTTGGAAAACATATTTTGGGGAATAATCGATGAAAACTTCCCGGCCTTGCTAGAGACCTAGACATCCAAATACAAGAAGCAGAAAGAACACCTGGGAAATTCACTGCAAAAAGATCTTCACCTAGGTACATTTTCATGAGGTTATCCAAAGTTAAGACAAAGGGAAGAATCTTAAGAGCTGTGAGACAGAAGCACCAGGTAACCTATAAAGGAAAACCTATCAGATTAACAGCAGATTTCTCAGCAAAAACCCTATAAGCTAGAAGGGATTGGGGCCCTATCTTCAGCCTTCTCAACCAAAACAATTATCAGACAAGAATTTTGTATTCAGTGAAACTAAGCATCATATATGAAGGAAAGATACAGTCTTTTTCAGACAAACAAATGCTGAGAGAATTCACCAATATCAAGCCACCACTATAAAACCTGCTAAAAAGAGCTCTAAATCTTGAAACAAATCCTAGAAAAACATCAAGACAGAATATCTTTAAAGCTTAATTCACACAGGACCTATAAAACAAAAATATAAGTTTAAAAGCAAAATAGGCTGTAAAATGAGCCTCAATACATTTTTTAAAAAATTGAAATTATATCAAGTACTCTCTCAAACCACAGTGAAATAAAACTGGAAATCAACTCCAAAAGCAACCTTCAAAACCATACAAATGCATGGAAATTAAATAACCTGCTCCTGAATGAGCATTGGGTTAAAAATGAAATTAAGATGGAAATTTAAAAATTCTTCAAACTGAATGACAATAATGATACAACCTATCAAAACCTCTGGGGTACGAGAAAGGCAGTTCTAAGAGGGAAGTTCATAGCCCTAAATGCCTGCATCAAAAAGACTGAAATAGCACAAACTGACGTTCTAAGGTCACACCTCAAGGAACTAAAGAAACAAAAACAAACCAAACCCAAACCCAGCAGAAAAAAGGAAATAACCGAGATCAGAGCTAAATGAAATAGAAACAAACAAAATACAAAAGATACATGAAAGAAAAAGCTGGTTCTTTGAAAAGATAAATAAAACTGATAGACCATTGACAAGATTAACCAAGAAAAGAAGACAGAAAATCCAAATAACCTCACTAAGAAATGAAACAGGAGATATTACAACTGACACCAGTGAAATACAAAAGATCATTCAAGGCTACTATGAACACCTTTACCCACATAAACTAGAAAACCTGGGATAGATGGATAAATTCCTGGAAAAATTTAACCCTCCTAGCTTAAATCAGAAAGAATTAGATACCCTGAACAGACCAATAACAAGCAGTAAGATTGAAATAGTAATTTAAAAATTACTAAAAAAAAAAAAAGGGTCCATGACCAGATGGATTCACAGCAGAATTCTACCAGACATTCGAAGAAGAATTGGTACCAATTCTTTTGCCACTTTTCAACAAGATAGAGAAAGAAGGAACCCTCTTTAGTTCATTCTATGAAGCCAGCATCACCATAATACCAAAATCAAGAAAGGACATAACCAAAAAAGAAAACTACAGACTGATATCCTTGATGAACATAGATGATAAAATCCTTAACAGAATACTAGCTCTTCGAATCCAACAATATATCAAAAAGATAATCCACCATGATCAAATAGATTTTATACCAGGGACAGAGGGATGATTTACCATAATCAAGTCATTAAATGTAGTACACTACATAAACAGAATTAAAACAAAAATCACATGATCATTTCAATAGATGCAGAAAAAGCATTCAACAAAATCCAGCATCCCTTTATGATTAAAACTGTCGGCAAAATCAGCAAACAAGGGACATAACTTAATGTAATAAAAGTCATCTATGATAAACCCACAGCCAACATAATACTGAATGGGGAAAAGTTGAAAGCATTTCCTCTGAGAAATGGAACAAGACAAGGATGTCCACTCTTACCACTCTTCTTCAACATAGTACTGAAGTCCTAGCCAGAGTAATAAGACAAGAGAAAGAAATAAAGGGCATCCAAAACAGTAAAGAGGAAAGCAAACTATCACTGTCACCCTTTTCAACAAATGGTTCTGGGATAATTGACTAGCCACATTTTGGAGAACGAAACTGGATCCTCATTTCTCACCTTATACCAAAATCAAATCAAAATGCATTAAGGACTTAAATCTAAGATGTGAAACTATAAAAACCCTAGAAGACTGATATCCAGTAATGGGATTTCTGAATCAAATGGTAGTTATACTTTTAGTTCTTTAAGGAATCTTCACACTGTTTTCCATAGTGGCTGTGCTAGTTTACATTCCCACCAGCAGAGTAGAAGTGTTCCCTGTTCAACGCATCCATGCTGACATCTACTGTTTTTTGATTATAGCCATAATCAAAACCCACTGGGGCCATTGGAAAAACCCTTCTAGACACTGGCTTGGGCAAGCATTTCATGACAAAGAATTCAAAAGCAAATGCAATAAAAACAAAGATAAATAGCTGGGACCTAATTAAACTAAAGAGCTTTTGCACAGCAGAAGGAACAGTCAGCAGAGAAAACAGACACCCCACGGAGTGGGAGAAAATCTTCACAATCTATGCATGTGACAAAGGACTAATATTCAGAATTTACAACGAACATTTTTGTTTTGTAAGAAAAAAACAAACAATCCCATAAAAAAGTGGGCTAAGGACATGAATAGACAATGCTCAAAAGAAGATACACAAATGGCCAACAAACATATGAACAAATGCTCAATATCACTAATGATCAGGTAAATGCAAATCAAAACCACAATGTGATACCATCTCCTGAAAGAGTGGCCATAATCAATGTGACACATCATATCAACAGAATAAAGGACAATAACCATATGATCATTTCAATTGATGCTGAAAAACCATTTGATAAAGTTAACATCCCTGCATGATGAAAACTTTTAAAAAACTAGGTATAGAAGGCCTTAATAAAATAAAAGCCATCTATGACAGACCCACAGTTAGTATTAAACTGAACAGGGAGAACCTAAAAGTTGTCCTCTTAAACCTGGAACATGACAAGGATGTCCACTTTCACCACTGTTAATCAACATGGTACTGTATATTTTAGAACAATTAGAAAAGATAAAGAAGAAGTAAAGGGCATCCAAATTGGAAAGGAAGAAATTAAATTATCCTTGTTTGTGGATAAATGATGTTAAATTTAGACAAACCTGAAGACCACCAAAATACTATTAGAACTGATAAACAAATTCAGTAAGTTGCAGGATACAAAGTCAACATAGAAAAATCACTAGCATTGCTATATGCCAACAGTGAACATTCTGAAAAAGAAATAAAAAATTCCATTTATAATAGCCACGAATAAAATTTTTATCCAAAAGAAAGTCAATAAAGCCTGCTGGCAAGGATGTGGAGAAAAGGAAACCCTTGTACACTTTTGGTGGGAACGTGAGTGAGTTCAAACACTATGGAGAACAGTTTGGAGGTTCCTTAAAAAATTAAAAACAGAGCTACAATACAACCCATTAATCCCACTGCTGGGTGTACATCCAAAAGAAAGGAAATCAGTATATTGAAGAGATATCTGCCTGCTATGTTTATTGCAGTACTGTTTGCAATAGCTAAGATTTAGAAGCAACCTAAGGGTCCATCAACAGATGAATGGAAAATAAAATGTGATACATATACACAATGGAGTACCATTCAGCCATAAAAGGGAACGAGATCCAGTCATTTGCAGCAACTTGGATGGAGCTGGAGATCATTACATTAAGTTAAATAAGCTAGGCACAGAAAGACAATTGTAGCACGTTCTTGCTTATTTGTGGGATCTAAAAATCAAAACAATTGAACTCACTGAGATAGAAAATAGAAGGATAATTACCGGAGGCTTGAAAGGGTAGTGGGGTGGGGTGGGGTGGAGGTGGGATGGTTAATGGCTCTAAAAAATAATTAGAATTAATAAATAAGACCTACTATTTGACAGCGCAACAGGGTTACTATAGTCAATAACAACTTTAATTGTACACGTTAAAATAACTTAAAGAATGTTATTGGATTATTTATAACTCAAATAATAAATGCTTGAAGGGATGGATACTCCATTCTCCATGATGTGCTTATTTCACATTGCATGTCTATATCAAAACATTTCATGTATCCCATAAATATATACACCTACTATGTGCCTACAAAAACTGAAAAAAAAGAAAAAGAAATCAGTATATCCAAGAAATATCTGTCCTCTTATGTTTGTTACAGCACTGTTCACAATAGCCAAGATTTCGATGTAACCTAAGTACTCATTAACAGATGAATGGATAAAGAACATGTGTTACATATACACAATGAAATACTATTCAGCCGTAACAAAGGATAAGATTTTGTCATTTGCAACAACATGGATGGAACTGGAGATTGTTTTATCAAGTGAAATAAGCCAGGCACAGCAAGATGAACTTTGCATGTTCTCACTTATTTGTGAGATCTAAAAATCAAAACAATTAAACTCATGGAGTGAGAAAGTAGAAGAATGGTTACCAGAGGCTGGGAAGGATGGTGGGGGGTGTGGGTGGAATGGTGGGAATGGTTAATGGGTACTGAAAATAGAAAGAATGAATAAGACCTAGTATTGGATAGAACATCCCGGACACTATAGTCAATTGCAACTTACTTGTCCATTTAAAAATAACTAGAGAATATAATTGGATTGTTTGAAACACAAAGGTGTAATTCCTGGGGAGATGTATTCCCAATTTTTCATGATGTAGTTATCACACATTGCATGCCTGTATCAAAATATCTCATGTACCCCATAAATATATATACCCACTTTGTACCCACAAAAATTAAAAATAAATTTAAAAATTGAGAGAAAAGGTAAAAATAAGGAGTAATGAAGGCCATTTCTAACTATATGCTTTAGTTTCAGATAGTAACAATTCCCTATAATAAAAGATGAGAGCTCATTTGTTTATTTTTTAAAACCACATGCTAATCTAGATTGTATCGAATACATCTCTTGTTGTAGTTATAGTTTCTTATTTTTTAAAGTTTTTCTTTTTAATTTTTTCTTAGTGAAAATCAATATGGATTAAATGTTTAGTACCAGCATTTTCTTCTATGACTTCCCAATCCTGAGCCGTTTAGCTTGATTTCATCTCTTGACGGTTTTATTATAGCATTCTCGATAATGTCTGTTTTTTGTCTTATTGCCGAATGGCACATTAGACGTATTTAGTATGTCACAATTTCCTTTCCTCTGCATTGTAGTAGACATTTTCCTGTTATCTTCTGACCCTCAATATGGTGCTAGTTAGCCCTTTATCACAGTTTTTTTTCATTAAACTTTTGTTTAGTTCAGTTTAATTATCAAATAATTTTTCCCTGCAGGTAGAATTTATAGAAGTTTTATTACCTGAGTTTTCTTTATATTTGAGAATACCTGCTACACTTCTATTTAGATGGCAAATCAGCTGAGGATAATATCATTTGGTCACCTTTGTCTTAAACCTTGTATGTACTGATTTGCCATTTTCTGGCTCCGAATGCTGTGAAGTAATGTGAAGCCTCCTAGATTCTCTCTCTCTCTCTGTCTCTCTGTCTCTCTCTGTCTCTCTCTGTCTCTCTCTCTCTCTCTCTCTCTGACACATGTGACAAGCTTCTTTCCTGACTGAATGCTTGGAGAAATTTTTCTTAATCCTTGAAAGTCAGTAACTGGTCCAGGATTTTGTTTCAGTGTCAATAATTCAGCTTTTTTTTTTTTTTTTTAAACGCAGGATTCTCTCTCTGTCTGTAGAGTACGTTACCCGTTATTTTCAAAGAAATTTTCTGTTTTTGTATCTTTAAATTGCTTTTCTGTTCCATTGGGCTTCCTCCTGCTGAGAAACCTATTTTCTTTATGTTGTCGCCTCTTTAAAAAGGTATTACTTACATATCTTCAATTGTTTTAGCTAGTTTTTAATTTCCCTTTGCATTTGCTATCATTATCTCAAGCATGTCTATATGTCAGGAGTTTAATTTTCACCTAGTTATAATGCACTCTTTATCACTTGACTTTTAAAAAAGTAGTTCTCTAAAGGTGTTGTAACTTTTTCTTTGACATTTTTTGGTAGTTTTCTATTTTGATATAAGTTAAAACAAAATTTGCAAAATATAAGTATAGTATAAAGAACTCTTCCCCCAAATATACTCTGCCTGGTTCACTAGCTATCTTTTGTCTTATTTGCATACACACACGGGTGCATACACGTGCACATACACACCTCCTTTTGTACCTCCCTTTGTTCTGAACAGTGTGAGAGGAAGTTATAAACATTGTAACACTTTACAAAAAAATATGTCAGTGTGCATGTCCCAGAAAAGACTGCTTTCTCTTATATAACCATAGTACAATGATCTGAATCAGGAAGCTCACATTACAAGATACAATGTGATTTTCTAATCCACAGAGCATATTTAATTTTTTAAAATTACCCCATTGATGTTTGCTACAGCTTGTTTTTTTTGTTGTTGTTGTTGTTTTCTGGTATAAGATCCAATCCAGGAACAGGTGACCATTTACTTAGCTTTCCTTTGATGCCTGACACGTTGTTGCTTGATCTTTGACATTGATTTTGCTCTTTTCAAAAAGTTTGCTTTCATTACTTCTTTTGTAGCCAAAGGACTTGTGGAAAATCTTATGGTCCTGATCTATGTTTTCTACTAAATTTTATTTTTTTATTTTTTTCACCCTTTACATGCTAAAGATTCTAGTTTGTTTGCATATCTAGTTGTGTCATCTCTTTGGATCTCACTTGCCTATGCTTATTGTGAGTGGCTTTGTTCCTATCTTCCATCTTTTCTCATATAGTGAAACTAAATTCTTCCTGAAATTCTCTTCACTCATACTGAGTTCTATCAGTCTTTTCCATGGAGCTACTGTTTGTGGGTTCTGTATTGTACTCTTTTCTGTATCCTGCTATCTCAAAGGCATGGGGAAGAGGATAGGACTGGGGAGCTCAGCATTTTTTGGCGAAAGATCTGGGCTTGCTTGTTTTTTCTGGATTTTACTAAATGCCAAACTTCTATTGGCCTGGTTTCCTGTGTTCTGTCTCTGTGGGGAAACCTTCAGATTTGCAATTTTCTTGTCTCTGCTAAGATTTTGAGGTAGGTGATTAGCGGCTTTACTAAGGATTTCAGGTGTCTTCTCTTTACTTCTTTTCACCTACTTTTCTCCCTATTGACATGGTATTGGTGAGACTTGCCTGTTCTTTTTATGACTCTCCCTTTCCTATTCTTCATTTGGTGTCTGTGTGTTGGGCACACACCGTGTGTTGGAATAGCACCCAGACGCACCTCAATAAATTTTATTTCTTTGGTTGACTCTTCTCAAAGTTATTATGTCAATTGTATCCCTTTGTTTAGCTCCTTTTATGGTTATATTTTTATTATTCTGCTTTTTCTATTTATGTAATAGGGTTTAGAGAAGAAAAGTCAATAATCCATATTTACCCATCATTCATTTACCTTGCTTGAATTATTAAAACTCAAATAAATCTTCTAAGAGATAATTCTTACATGACAGGCCAATGTGGAAATAAAGTATGTGAGGTCTGAACTGGATCTAAAAGGATAACCATACAGTTTTTAATTTTAAAAAGAGCTTTGTAATTTTAAAAATTGAAACATTTTGTCATTTACAAATGAAATGCAATAGTGTACAAACACTTGTCTTTTTTCCAACCATTCCAGCTTTTCAATTTTTAAAAATTATTTTTGTTTCTATGTGCTTCAGTTTTTTCCTGTGTCACTTATTTTCTCAAACACTAATGTCAGTATTTTCACTAGAACACATAACTTTCATATACAAAAGCAAGCAGACACTGGGTAGCCTGTGAACTGCCAGGGCTTTGCTGAGGGTCCAGCAGCAGAAGGCAATCACTTTCACACTTAACCCAGACATGCCTTTTTATTTTATTTTATTTTTTATGTTGGGAAGATTGGCTTTGGATGAGTGCACAGTTTGTGAAGAGGCTCACTCTGAGAAAGGAAGAGGGTGACACATCAGGCTAATCAACCCAACAGTCAGTGAAGTGACAAGTGCTAAAGTGACATAAGGCCTCATTGTAGAAAATTCACTGATTCTGCACAAGGCCTTTTTACCCTGTTTTGCATCAATGGGCAGAAAATTTCCATTCACCTTTCACTACTCATGGTGCAGTCTGGAAAAACTTCATGAGCTTTGCTCTCAGACATACACCTCCATACCACTGGATGCTTATACAAATGAAATATGTTCAAATCTCTGTGAAAGCTGCATTATTGTGAACAGCAACCTCTCTAACTTGTTTTCTGCTATTGCTAGGATGCATCCACTTCTTCTTTCTAAGTTCTATGAAAAACTTCCATGTTAAGGAACTGGGAGAATAAGACACAAAATAACTACATAAAGTAAACAGTTTCTTCTTCGATTCAAATTGCTGTGGCTAATATCAGACTGCCATTCCAGAAGTACCTGAGGAGGACAGAGGTGTTTAAGGAAACAGTTTCTCCTTGGATTCTGATTTCTGTGGCTGATATCAGAGTGCCATTCTAGAAGTACCTAGAATGGACAGAAGTGTGCGTGTGGGCCGGGTGCGGTGGCTCAAGCCTGTAATCCCAGCACTTTGGGAGGCCGAGACGGGCGGATCACGAGGTCAGGAGATCGAAACCATCCTGGCTAACATGGTGAAAACCCATCTCTACTAAAAAAAAAATACAAAAAAACTAGCCGGGCGAGGTGGCGGGTGCCTGTAGTCCCAGTTACTCGGGAGGCTGAGGCAGGAGAATGGTGTAAACCCGGGAGGCGGAGGTTGCAGTGAGCTGAGATCCGGCCACTGCACTCCAGCCTGGGCGACAGAGTGAGACTCCATCTCAAAAAAAAAAAAAAAAAAAAAGAATTGTGTGTGTGTTGCAGGCACAACATCGTGATGAATCAAGAGACCAGAGACAGAAAGCAGGATAGTTGATAACCAGGTTCCCCTGCCAGGGCGTGTGTTTTGAAACGATACCAACACTTACTAGCTTCATAATATTGGGCACGTTACTTCCTTAACCTCTCATCGCATCAGATTCTGTATATGAAAGATGAGTATAATAATAGAACCTATCTAATAATATTATTTGATCATTATTTAAAATTATACATGTGAGATGTTATATTTCTGAAAATTTATCTCTATCTCCACACACACAATTAACAGTGCCTAGCATATAGTAAGTCCTCAAAAAAATGTTAAGTTATATAAGAAACAGCAGGTAGTGGTTTTGAAACTGGAAAGGTTCCCTTGTCCCCCTCAGAGGGCATACGATGGGGGTGTGGCTCACTTCTTCAGTGCCCCACTGCTCAAACCGCTAGGGAGCATGCAGACAGGCAGGCTATGGGGCTCCGACTCCCCGAGAGTGTCTAGGGGTGAATGTTTACAGCTGCTAAGGCCCCAGTGGGTGTGTGTTACAGGGTGCCCTTTTGGTTTGTCATCTATAGGTGGCTTGTGTTAACCTGCTCAATTAGACCCTCTACGTTGTTGCAAGGAAGGAGGGCTTTCTGTATCCCAGGTTCTTGCCTTGGTATACCAGAAGAATCGGATCTCACGTGGTCTTAGAGAATGAGTGCACAGTTTTATTGAATGGAAGTAGCTCTCCACCACTGGGGAAGCCAGAAGGGAGAGGGTCTTCCCCTGGAGTTGGGCCACTCAACAGCCCCAGCTCTCCTCCAACTACTCTGGCCAAACTCCACCCCATCCTGCTGGTGAGTGGCCTGCTGGTGTGCTGGTTTCTGTTCATGTGCTCTTCTGCCAGCGTGCTGCCTCAACATCCTCCTCTTGCCATCCAGCCACTTGTGTTTTTTCCTGCTAATATGCTCGTCTCCACATCTGGCTGCCTGTATGTCTGCCCACTCAGGTCTCGGGTTTATAGGCCCAGAAGTGGAGCGTGGTGGGCCAGAGTGGTCTCGGAAAATGCAGCATTTGGGCATGAAAGCAGGAGCACCTGTCCTCACCTAGGTCCAAGGGGGTGGAACCCTAGCCAGAGACCTGCCTTTCTCTACCCAGCACTGCTTGATCCCTCCCGTATCATTCCGCCCTCTGAAGAGGTACATCTAACTGCCCTTAGTTAGAATATGGATGATGACTGGTCTTAGCTTCTTCCTGCTGACAGAGGGCATTGTTCTGGGGAAAATGGCGGTCAGACTCCTCCTAGAGGTCTGTCTAAGTGTTCCTAGAGAACGGGAGTCATCTTCTGAGGCTGCAGTTGACCATTTGGATTTTGATGGTTTCTAGGCTTGAGAGTAAAAAAAAAAAAGTTTTATAAGGTTAAGTGTGCATGGGTTAAACATGTGTATTATACAAGGAAATAATTTAGTGCCAAAGATTACAGAGATAAGAAGTGAAATATACTAACAGCAACATTCTACCCCGAACTGTTTCAGCCTGGTGAAAGAAATTAAACCTTGTATGGGAACAATTAAATTTTAGAAGAGAAATAACTGTACTTGTCATGTCTTTTAGAAATTAACAGGTGCACCCTGGGCATTTTCGGGTTTGTGGGCTTACATGGTGGTCATCAAAGCTTTTGCCTCTTTCCTGCATCTCCTCTCACTTTTCTGGGACTCGCTGTCTCTATTATAAAAGACCGAGGTGGCCATTTTCAGGAGGTCCATTAATATACTATCTGGTCCCAGGGCCCATTTTTGCAACTTCCTCCTGATGTCAAGAGCTACCTGGGTAATACCTTTATCCTTTAGGATTAGCTGTTCTCGACTGAATCAGGAGCTAGAGGTGTACTTTATCAAGGCCGCTCTTAGCCTTTCCAGGAAGGCAGTGGGATTTTCATCAAATCCTTAGTCAATCATAGACAAGTTAATATAATTGAAAGGCTTGGTCTTAGTCCTACATAATTCCTCCATTATGCACACCTGAAAGTGTCTCCTTTTCCAGTCTTCCATCTCGTCATTAGGATCCCATTTAGGGTTATTTACTGGTATTGCTTCTCTTTCAGTTGGATAATATTCACCCCCTTCTCTGACGCTATATATGAAAGAAAGCTCATCCCCAAATCTCTGTGCTACTGACAGAGCAGCCTGCTTCTCCGTGTCCCTCGGGGTTTGATTCAAAAGTAACATAATGTCTCTCCAGGAGAGTTCAAATATTTGGGTGTAATTCCAGAAAGCCTCTATTTATCTATCAGGGTAATCTGAAAACTCGCCAAGATCCCTCTGAATTTGCTTTAAGTCCTGTAGGGAGGAGGGGACCTGGACCTTACTGGGCCCAAATTTACTGGGCATTTGTTGGAGGGTTAAGAGTGAGACTGGGGTTTGTCTAGAGCAAAGATTTTTAGGAGGGGCCAAGTGAGAAGCCGAAGCTGCATAGGGTGGTCGGGTGGACCCCGAGGAACAGTGCTGGAGGCAACTGGATCCTCTGCTGGGGATGCCCCTGGAACTCATATCTTTAATTACCTGGGCTCGCCTCTTTTGACCTTCCCTGAGATGGCAAACAGGAGGGCAGTCCTACACTGTGAGCAAAGGTCTGGATTGCCTTGCAAGGTATAGAGAGCCTACACATATGAGGCCTCAGATCATCTGTCCTCATGTCTACAGAAAAGTTCCAATTGCCAGATGGTATTGAAATGAATGTTTCCTTCCTGAGGCCAAGCCAGCCTTTCCTGTAAATCATAATTTGGCCAAACCTTTTTGCAGAGGGCTAGGAGGCACTTTTCCTCCAGATTCTGAGGCTCAAAGCAGTGCCAGTGGTTCAGAATACACTCCAGAGGAGTATTAGCTGGGGGTGGTGAAAAGAACTGGTTGACAATTCTGAAAGACAGTGAATAGAGGCGTCCCTCATTTCCTTTCCTGTTTCAGCAAAGACTCAGAAAGCGAGCATTCTTCTTTCACTTTTCACCGCTTATCCCTGAGCCCCGGTGACCTTGGCAGGTGCCGGCCATGGGTACTGATGCAGTGTGTATGCACGAATCAAGGAAAACCTGGAGAATGGGAATTAACCGCCCTCATCTATGTCCCCATTTCTCCCTGCTGTCGACAAACCTTGAGTTTCCTGAGCCTGTTTATGCCATGAAGCATGGCCTCTTTCTGTGAGGTGGGGGGTTTAGTTGACAGGAATCGGTCCTGCCCATTTACATCATGCCTGTTGCCTGGCTTTGAATCCCTCAGACTTGGTTTTCTTTCTAGGGCCTCAGCCTGAAATTTGGGGTCTAGTTTGGGACTGAAAAGTTATTTTAGAGACTGTTCATATCTCTTTAGAATGTCTCAAATGTGCCCTGTTGAATTTGCAGTTATCAGCCAGCAGGGGCCATTACTCCATTAACCTTCCTGTCAGAAAGAGAGTTGGTGGGGGAGCCCTCTCACTTAGAAAAGGAAAAAGAAAAAAAAAAGAAAAGCTGTTTAAAAGGAAAAAGGGGAATATCCTGGGGGAAGAACCCCTCGCTTAGTGCAACTGGACTCCTGTAATCCTTATATCTTTCCCCCATTTCAGACCAGGTTGAATTCCTTGGCCAGGGAAAGGTTCCATCATCAAGGTGGGTGAGAAGCACCTATCTGTTGACCCCGTGGGGTCGCATCTACGGTTGTCCCAGCTTTGTCCTGCACCCACTCGTGGCTGTTGGGCTTGGTCTTTGCCTGCTGTGGGCAGGCCTAGGCACCCAAGCTGCGAGGGGAGAGGGTAAGGAGAGGTGCTCCGAGCTGTGTGTGCCTGCAGCCATTAAGGTGGAGGCATACATGGCACCTCTAGGAAAATTGATGTGATTTGCACCTTTGGCAGCTGAACCTAATGCTCATTTTACTTAGTAACATTGCCATAGTCTGTAGCAAAACTCTGAACATTATAAAGAAAGAGGTAAGAGCCATTTCAAACCGTGTGAGGGAGAAAAGAGACGAAGCCTGGGGATTTTGACTGACTGGTAAGGGCAGAGTTTTGTTTGTTTGTTTTATTTTTATTTATTTATTTTTATTATTATACTTTATGTTCTAGGGTACATGTGCACAACGTGCAGGTTTGTTATATATGTATACATGTGCCATGTTGGTGTGCTCCACCCATTAACTCATCATTTACATTAGGTATATCTCCTAATGCTATCCCTCCCCCCTCCCCCCTCCCCACAATAGGACCCGGTGTGTGGTGTTCCCCTTCCTGTGTCCAAGTGATCTCATTGTCCAGTTCCCACCTATGAGTGAGAACATGCAGTGTTTGGTTTTCTGTTCTTGCAATCGTTTGCTGAGAATGATGGTTTCCAGTTGCATCCATGTCCCTACCAAGGACATGAACTCATCCTTTTTTATGGCTGCATACTATTCCATGGTGTATATGTGCCACATTTTCTTAATCCAGTCTGTCACTGATGGACATTTGGATTGATTCCAAGTCTTTGCTATTGTGAATAGTGCTGCAATAAACATACATGTGCATGTGTCTTTATAGTGGTATGATTTATAATCCTTTGGGTATATACCCAGTAATGGGATGACTGGGTCAAATGGTATTTCTAGTTTTAGATCCTTGAGGAATCACCACACTGTTTTCCACAATGGTTGAACTAGTTTACAGTCCTACCAACAGTGTAAAAGTGTTCCTATTTCTCTGCATCCTCTCCAGCACCTGTTGTTTCCTGACTTTTTAATGATTGCCATTCTAACTGGTGTGAGATGGTATCTCATTGTGGTTTAGATTTGCATTTCTCTGATGGCAAGTGATGATGAGCATTTTTTCATGTGTCTGTTGGCTGTAAGTATGTCTTCTTTTGAGAATTGTCTGTTCATATCCTTAAGGGCAGAGTTTTGAAGGGAAATAGAGTCTCTTACCCGCAGGAAAGAGAGAGAAGTGGGAGGGTTTTGGAAGAGAGGCAGACCCGACAGTTTCACATTTATTCACACTCGTCTCCCAGGATCCTAGCAGAGCTTCCATTTGAAATGGGAAAGGGTCCCTAGTCCCCCTTGCAGGGTATGCAACGAGGATGTGGCTTGCTTCTTCAGTGCCCCACTGCTCTAACCTCTAGGGGAGCATACTGATAGGCAGACTGTGGGGCTCCAATCTTACGGCAGTGTCTAGGGGTGAATGTTTACAGCTCTTGAAGCCCCAGTGGGCATGTGTTACAGGGTGATGTTTTAGTTTGCCCTCTGTAGGTGGCTTGTGTTAACCAGCTCAATTAGACCCTCTAGATTGTCACAAGGATGGAGGACTTTCTGTAGCCCAGGTTCTTGCCTTGGTGTACCGGAAGAATTGGATCACCTGTGGTCTTGGAGAATGAGTGCAAAGTTTCATTGAGTGGAAGTAGCTCTCCACTGATGGGGAAGCGAGAAGGGAGATGGTTTTCCCCTAGAGTTGGGCTGCTTGGCGGCCCCAGCTCTCCTCTGACTACCCTAGCCAAACTCTGCCTCAACCTGCTGGTTGATGGGCTGCCAGTGTGCCAGAGTCTGTCAGTGTGCTCTTTTGCCAGCGTGACCTCTTGACGTCCTCTTGCCGTCCAGCCACTTGTGTCTTCTTCCGCTGATGTGCTCCTCTCAGCCTCTGGCCACTTGTGTGTCTGCCTGCTAGCGTCTCAGGTTTTCATAGGCCCAGGATGGGGGTGTGGTAGGCCAGGGTGGTCTTGGAAAATGCAACATTTGTGCACAAAAGCAGGAGTGCCTGTCCTCACCTCAGTCTGTGGTGTAGAGCCTTAGCCAGGAACCTGCCTTTCTCTACCCAGCACTTCCCTGCCCCACTTCCGTATCACTTCCTACGTGCTGTAAGGTACGATGTCCTTGGTAAACCCAATTTTTAATAAACTCTAAAAGCTGTTTCCATTCTAAAACTAGTTATCATCTGTACTGCTTTGAGGAGTATAGTTAGTTGTAGTTCATGCCACTTATTATTCCTTTCACAAATAGTTTTATATAAACATTATAACCACTTCCTTAATGAACTTAACATATCGGTATAACTTACTTATAAAGACACTTTGTCAGTTTCTGGATGTTACTGCAGCCTGAAGAAATTTAGGAAATATGCATTGTGAAAAAGTATTAGGGATAATGCACTTTAAAGCATTTACTTCTTCAATAGTTAAAAACGATTTATTTGTTTCAAGCTCAATCTTATTTGTGGTTTAAGAATCTTTGTAGTCCTTAAGTTCCCACAACAATCTTGTGTTTGTATGATTTCACAGGTAATTAACTGAGCAAGTAATTAAACAGATGAAAGCACTTTTTCTTATATAAGAAATAATAAAAATATACCAGATACTAGACCATAGGCCAGACTGTCAGTGAAATAAAACAATGAGGCAGTGGCTTTCTGAGTAACTGGAGCCTCTGTTCATAGGTTGACCATTAAGAAATGTATTAAACTGTAAAAGTGCTAATCTAGTCAGGATTTATTGTTCACAAATTAACTAGATAACCCTCGAAAAGGCAGCCAAATTACAAAGAGATAGAATGACAGTCTTTTTGCTTTAGTGTGTCTTTAAATTTCTGAAAACAAATTGGGTGCACATAGAAGTGAAAACATATTTAAAAGTTAATAAAAGGAATATGACACCATTTAATCAGTAATAATAATTACTGGTTGCTTTTATATGTGATGTTGCTCCATTCGATCTTAACAGCTATTTGGTAAAGTAGATGGGGCAGATGCTACTTTTAATTTCCTTTCTTCATATTCAATAACTGAGGCTCTGGGCAATGCAGTAATTGCTCATGATCTCCCCTGGATGTATAGCAGAGGCAAGGCACAACCCCAAGCAAAGCTACCCCCACATTTCTTTGTCTTGCCACAGTATAACAATGCCACATAAATAATTTGAAACCTTTACTTCAAATCAATTTTGTGATCACTTGTAATAGTCAATTCTCACACTGCCATTGGAAATACCTGAGATTGGGTAATTTATATATTTAAATAAGAGGTTTAATTGTAGGGTGTACAGGAAGCATGGCTGAGGAGGTCTCAGGAAACTTATAATCTTGGCAGAAGGAGAAGCAGGTACATCTTCACATGGCCAGAGCAGGAGGGAGGTGTGGGTGAGAGGTGCTACACACTTTTAAACAACCAGGTTTCATGAGAACTCTCTATTACGAGAACAGCAAGGGGGAAATCTTCTCCCATGATAATGTCAACATTCATCAGACCCTTCTTCCAACATTAGGATTTACAATTGGACATGAGATTTGGGTGGGAACACAAATCCAAACCATATCACCACTTAAGAAGGGGAGGGTGTGGGCAGAGTGAAGGTAAAGGAATGCAAGCATGAGAGAATAGGAAAAGGAGAAATAAGCAAGACATAGTGCAGAGGGGAGAGGAGATGGAAAGAATGAAAAATAAGGAGGCTGCGGTGTTAGGAATAGGGCTCACAGGTTACAAAGTGGATGTCACACTGTCTTTAATATTAGGATGTAGATATGTAGCTATTCTAGATAGTCCTTTAGAGTTGTTGTTTTTCCTTGCTGGGAAATAGCCTCTCTGATTGGTTCTCATTCTTTGAAGTTTTTATATTTCTTTCTTTAGTGTTTTCTTTCATTTATTTAAATAAGTGCTTATTTCTCTATGGAATATAGTTAGTTTTATGCATGTGTTTTAAATGACTTCGGTTTTAGAAATGTACCTTAGAACTCTATATTTTAACCATTTTTTCTCCTTAGTCTAATTGTTTATTATTGTTTTTAAAGAGATTCCTCCATGATCAGAGAAGGTACTCTTACTCCAGGGATAAAAAAGGTTTAACTATAATTCATTTCTCAACAACTGACTTGCCAGTTGTAAATTTTTTAATACAAATGTTAATCCTGTCTTATCAGGTCCTGTATTAGAAAAATCAGGTGACAGATTTTTGTAGAATTGAACTTTTGGGTTTAACACTAAACTACAATGGGGTTGTTATGAGTAGTTTTATTTTTCTCTGCCTTCATTTTCTGTTACCTAAAATCAAGTGGTATTACCTTTGTTCCTGTTAACTTTACAGGTATTCTGAAATATAATTTTGAGAATAAATAGTTCTAGAAAAATAGACTCATTCTATTTGCACAATTTGAATTAGCTTTATGTTCATTCAATTAGCTCAAATGAGTCGTAAGAATTTGGATATCTTACCTGGTGGTATTCTTTAGATCAAAGCATTACTACTGGGTTTTAGTTCTATAATTCTACCAATTCCAAATCCTGAATTTACTGCTTTCTTGTGGGAGCATTTCCTTTCGTTAGGGCATGTAAAGGTGCCTTGGGTCTTCTTTTACCTTATGGAAAAATAGGAGAGAAGATAATAGCTTAAAGCTAAAGAATTAGATTCTGGAACAGAGTGATTTACAATATTGGTGAGCTGCCAGAGATCAGTTCTAGTTTCAGCCCTTCCACTATATGGCCGTGTAACTTTCAGCAAGTTATCAGTTCTCCATGGGCCCCCAATTCCCTGATCTCTAAGTGAAGATGGAAGTAATTAGGAGGTTTAAAAAATTTTAACTAAAAAATCTTCTGTCTTTTTCAAAATTAATCTTATATAGAACCCCTAAATTTAGATCAGGTAAAGTCCTGATTGTTGAGGATATGGTGAGAGCAGGAACCAAATCCTAAGCTTATTGAATGTACCCATACATCATGATTTCAAAGTCACTGGGCTAAACAATTTTAGGGACACTTCCATGTGTAAATTCATTGAGATCTGTTTTTCAGAGGGAATAATCTGATTTACTTTCAGTAGGGAAATCTCTATTTGCTCAAAAATGTCAAGTTGATACTAATCACCAAAAAAAAAAAAAGTCCACTGTAGAACACATGTGTGTTGATGTTTGGTTCTTGTGACCAGGAGGATGTTTATTTGTCCTCTCATAAAAGTAAAGGGCTTTGAGAGGCGGAGGTGGGCGGATCATGAGGTCAGGAGTTCAAGAGCCGCCTTACTAACATGGAGAAACCCTGTCTCTACTAAAAATACAAAATTAGCTGGCTGTGGTGGCACATGCCTGTAATCCCAGCTACTTGGGAGGCTGAGGCAGGAGAATCGTTTGAACCTGAGAAGCGGAGGTTGCGGTGAGCCAGGATCACGCCATTGCACTCCAGTCTGGGCAACAAGAGTGAAATTCCGTCTCAAAAATAAATAAATAAATAAATAAAAAGAAAGAAAAAAGAAAAACAGGAAGGGAAGAATAGCAACCAGTAATTTTGACAGTTTTAATAGTCATCATAGTATAACTTTATGTATAAGTTAGATGGCTCATTACAATTTCAGCAGTGAAAAAGAAAGCATTATAGCCCTTCTAATATACAATGATATTTAGTTACATACTTGAATTTTTGGTGGTTTATATGAAGATATATTTGCCCAAAGATTTTGTTTATTTAACTTGCAGTATTTGTCCTTAGCTAGGCTAAATCATAAGCCAGCTTCATGAAAAGAAAAATTTAAGGCTTCTCTGCTTTCAAACATGAACAGTTATTATCTACTCACACAAAGGAAGGAAGTCCAAAAAGAAAGAGCAACTTTGCCATGGCTAATCTTTCCCTTAGACTGTGTGGGAGTAAAGCTTTTATTTCTTATAAGAAAAAAGATAATAAAATGTCCAACAGGTTGACGAGTTGCAAAATATTCTAGGGGGTCACTTTTTTTTTTTTAAATTTTATGAGGTATCAGGACATTTGACACAGTTGTAAATGTAATGTGTATTTTAAAATCAATATGATAAAAATGACTTGCTACCCATGCCCCAATTTGGAATTTCAAATTAAACTTATCCCACAAACATCAGAAAATTGAGGAATAATTAAAAATCTATGCTGACCCTGTTTTTATTGCCTGTAATTTACTCCGTGTAAACATACAGCACCGTATGCTGTATATTTGTTTCTTGAATTTATGTTTTGACAATGCATGAAATAAAATGTTTCAGATACTTCAGAAAAGCTTTATAGCTTAACCTCAGAAGAGTTCCCAGATTTCAGCAGCCAATTACTGAATATAAGTCAGACTTCCACAGATTTCCTTAAGACCTCACATGTGAGGGGTCCCTGTGGAGTTGAGGAATTGAGGTAAGTTAAGCCTGCAGTTTATATATTAATATAGTATGTAGTAAAATTTTGACAAGTTCCAACTAGTTATCTTTATTATATATAGAAAGACTGTCCTCGTGTGTGTACTTTATATGACCATTCTTTATAGAATGTTTGGGTTCTTTGCTGATCTATTATCAAGATTTAGTAAAAGGCTTATAAAGTTGTCACTTTAATGTGAAGAGATCGTTCTCTACTGCACAATATGTATCATAAAAATGAAAAGATATTTGGAATATAATAATCCTTCAGCATTTCTTATTATATTGAAAAACAATTGCCTTACTTGAATTAATTAACCTAATACATTTCAATACTTTGTATTAATAGAATCCTACCCAATGTGAATAAGGTTTTTAGAATCAAATAGTAAGTTTCTTTCTTGAAATCAAATCTAGATAATTAACAATAACATTTTAATTTGTATCATATCATTCTTTCCTCACATAAAATACATTTAGGGACTTTAGGGATGGTTGGATCGGCTTATAAGGAATGTACATTACACTAGTAAATGTTTCAAAACAGTAGTCTATTGTTTCAGTCTATTATTGACACTGCAATTCCTTGAAAAAGGAGCAGGATTTCTTTTAGAAAGACTAAAACAAGCATAAAATAAGTTATTTGTATTGTAAATTTATTTGATTGAAATTTAATTGAAATCTGAAATTGTAGTAAAAAGGGAATCAAGGGTTTCTTATTCTTTCTGGAGGAGGAAATCATTGAGCTATTTTTCTTGGTTTTTGCATTTCTTTCTCTTCTAAAACATTTTTTTTAAGACAGGGTCTCATCATGTTGCCTAGGTAGGTTTCAAACTCCTGGGTTCAGACTATCCTCCTGCTTCAGCCACTTAAATAGCTGGGACCACTCAGGCCACCGCACTGAGCCTGGATTTTTGCATTTCTATTATCATTTATATATTTTTTAAAGGATCAATATAAGATTGATATTTTCTTCCCTTAGATAAATCATTAAAAACAAACTAAATCTACAAGTATTCTCATCACTTATAAAACAAATGACATTCAATACTAAAAATATAAGGGGACCTTACTAACAGAATAAAGCACATTTCTTTTTTGTTTTTGTTTTTGATTTAAAAAATTTTTTTTTTCTTTTTTATTGTACTTTAAGTTCTAGGGTACATGTGCACAACGTGCAGGTTTGTTACATATGTATACATGTGCCATGTTGGTGTGCTGCACCCATTAACTCATCATTTACATTAGGTATATCCCCTAATGCTATCCATCCAGCTTGCCCCCACCCCACAACATGCCCCGGTGTGTGATGTTCCCCTTCCTGTGTCCAAGTGTTCCCATTGTTCAGTTCGCACCTATGAGTGAGAACATGCAGTGTTTGGTTTTCTGTTGTTGCAGTAGTTTGCTGAGAATGATAGTTTCCAGCTTCATCCATGTCCCTACAAAGGACATGAACCCATCTAAAGCACATTTCTTTAAAATTAAAAACCTCATGAAACAGTCACTAGCTCTTTTTTCTTGGACCAGTGAAAATTGTAATCACAATGAGATTTTCATTGTTCCACAGACCGTGGTTTATAAGCTGCTCATTTAGCATGTGCTGAGTGTAAAAAGTAATCCAATGAACAGTTATATCCATCACAGAGTGAAGCATTTTATATTATTTAGCAGCATATATAGGTTGAGAATCTAGATTATTTAGGACAAAAAAATCCTAATCGTGTACACTTTTATCTGCTCCCCACCCTACCTTTGTTCCCAAACCTTAGATACTCAGGTGTTACAGCTTCCATCAGTGCCCCCTGCTGCCACCAATAAAATGCAACAAAATAAAATAACAAACAAATGCTGTCATTAATTTTTGCTTTGGCATATCTTGACTGGCTATCTACATAGTCCTAATTCATAGTACACAAAAGAGGTGATTTATCTGGCAGTCTATTCACTCTGATTCTTTTAAACAGCCAATGTGATGATGAATGTTCCTAATGATGACCCTGAGGCTCTGCAGGTTTCTAAAGTGCCTCTGAATCATCAACAAAGACACAATCAGAGACCATAAACTCTCTCCTTCCTTCCACTGTGGCTTTATTTCTTGGGAGAGGGAGAATGATGAGAATTTCTCATTAAAAGGAGGCTTGCTATATTGGGCACACTGAAAATTGTGGTCCCAGTCTGATACAGCCCCCTCACATCTGCTTGCCTCCAGCAACTCCAACATATGTAGTATTGATCAGAAGATAAATGAAGAGTTGAAACCTGGTTCTGTATATTGTGTATTGATCTTGTTATGTATTTTCAGCTGTTCTGGAAGAGATACTGAAATTCAGTCTTTGCTGTCACTTTCTGAGAGCAGTACAGATGATGAGGAGGAAGATTTTCTCAACAAGCAACATGTCATTACACTACCATGGTCAAAGAGTACTTAATGATTATTTGTTGATTACTTTTTCCATTTGGTACCCAGAGTAAAGCAAACAACTGAGAAAAGTAACCAAGTGATTACCTGTCCAAGTGCTGGAGATTTTGATTATTAATGTCTCTGAAGTTTCAAGGCTACAAACTAATAAAAGTAAAATTATAAGTTCAAGGGCTTATTCTTCCAATGATATATTATATGTCAACTACTAATCTATTTCGTAGATTATATTAGTAAAATATGGTGAATTTGAAGAAATAACTGTTATAACTGTGTCTATAAAACCTACTATAGGGCAGAACATGATTATACTTAAAGTAATATTTCATTGTCCAAATATATTTTAAATAATTATGTTATCGACAAGAGTGTGCATTTGACAGCCAAGTCACACTAGTCAGTATCATCAATTGAACCTATAACTACACTGTTTATTTTCTGGTTTTTGATATTTATAGAAGTTCTGGTATCTTCAAAAGTTTGCAATAAAAGAAAAAAAGAGGACCAAAAATAAAATGGATGTGAAACTTTTCATACTCTGCTCCAGCAAAACACAGTAAAGACCCCTAAGCATCTTTTTTATCTTTCTTTTTCTTTTTTTTTTTTTTTAAGAAGGTCAATGTAGTGATTAGCTTTATGTGAAAATGTGACTGGTCTACAATACCTGAATGATATAGGTTGACTGTGTCCCCACCCAGGTCTCATCTTGAATTGTAGTTTCTATAATCTCCAGGTGTCCAGGCAGGGACCTGGTGGGAAGTAATTGAATCATGGGGCAGTTACCCTTATGCTGCTGTTCTCGTGGTAATGAGTTCTCATCTGATCTGATGGTTTTATAAGGGACTTTCCCCCCTTTTGCTCAGAACTTCTCTTTGCTGCTGCCACGTGAAGAAGAATGTGTTTACTTCCCCTTTCACCATGATTTCCTGAGGCCTCCCCCGCCATGCTGAACTGTGAGTCAGTTAAACCTCTGTCGTTTATAAATTACCCAGTCTTGAATATGTCTTTATTAGCAATGTGAGAACAGACTAATACACCAGATACTTTGTCAGACCTTATAATTGATTCATGAATAACACAGCGACTTGGGACACCATCCCTTTGCACAGCCAAATATCTGTGTATTACTTTTTACTCCCGCAAAACGTAACTAATAGCCTATGGTTGACTGGAAGCCTTACCTATAGTATAAATAGTCAACTAACACATATTTTGTATGTTACATGTATTATATACTGTATTCTTACAATAAAGTAAGTCAGAGAAAAGAAAACATAACCAAGAAAATCATAAGAGAAAACGTATTTAATATTCATTAAATAGAAATGGATTATTATAAAATCTTCACCCTTGTCTTCATATTGAGCAGGCTGAGAAGGGGAAGAAAAAAGAGGATATGAGTTTTGTGTCTCAGGAGTGATAGAGGCAGAAGAAAGTCCATGTATAAGTGGGCCCTCACAGTTCAAACCTATGTTTTTCAAGGGTCAACTATATTCTAGATGTTTCTGTGGGAGTATTTTTTAGATTAGATTAACATTTAAATAAGTAGACATTGAGTAAAGCAAATTAGTTTACATAAGGTGGGTGGGCCTCGTCCAATCAGTTTAAAGGCCTTAAGAAAAATAAAATAGTTGAGATCCTCCAAGGTAGAGGGAATTCTTTCTTGAGACTGACTTCAGGCTTGAACTGCAGTATCATATCTTGCCTGGGTCTCCAGCCTTCAGGCCAGCCCTGTGGATTTTGGACTTGCTATTCCCACAATTGCATGAGGCAATTCTTGAAAATCTCTCTTTTCCTATAGATAGATCAATTGGTAGATAGATAGATAGATAGATAGATAGATAGATAGATAAATAGATAGATATAAATATATAGATATAGATACGTATAAACACACACATCTTATTTGTTCTATTTCTCTGGAAAACCCAATACAGCCAGTTTGAAGGACTGTTGGGATAGTCAAAAGAAAGAAGACAAGGGGAATTATTTTGCTGGTGTTGAGAAGTTGTAGATTTTGATACTGGTGGGAGTCCAAAGTTTATAATCTTATAACTCAAGGCTTAAGAAAGAGAAGAAAACATGGGATGATAATTTTGTGGTCATCACTTTGTGACATTTTAGGGCAGTTTCCCTTTATGGAGTTTGTTGACTTAACAGAAAAATACCCCTGAAAGTTGGCCAGGCTCTGGCAACAACGTAGCCATGACTCCAGACTCAAACTCTTTTGTCTTCCCTGTGAGTCTGGGTAGTAACTTCTTATACAAGACTGATGGTTGTTTAGTACACATTTACCTTTGATACTTTTTCGTGTCATTGATAAACTGTACTGAATTCACACACATCATCTACTGATAGGATAGAAAATTATGATGAAGAGACCTATAGCCATTTCCATGTCCTTTAATATAAAATTGCATTCTATTGAAACTGATTAACAAACGTGGACAATAAGCAATCAAGAAAGCAAGGAATATTATCAGAAGAGAATGTTGCAAAAGACATATCGTTTAAAAGAGTGTGACTCCTCTGCAATTTTTACTGCCCTCTTAACACGTCCTCTGTCACAATCCCATAGACAGACAACAGTGAGTCACCAATGAATCTTCATCATTTGTGTCCAAAGCTCTTTTGGCCTCTTGTCCTGACACTGCTGGCTTTCTGAATTTTAGTATCTATAGTTAAAATGAGGATTACTGTTCATCTTTTAACTTAAAATATATATATACATATTTTAGCATATGTGCTCAGGTTTAATGTTTCATGACTCTTTTTCCTTTGCTCTAAGACATCTTCCTTTTCCCTTCTGATGAAGAAACAAATTGTTCCTCTGGGTGTGATTTATACTAGTGCTTCTCTCAGATAAAACGAAAGTGGTATTGTCCTATTCTTGTTAGGGAAGGATTGGAGCACAACTATTTTCTCTTGTGTATTCAGACATAGCTTGAGTCTTTTTTGAACTAGCTCAGAAGATCATTTTATATGATGCTACTACCTTTTACAATATCAGCATTTTGAAATAAATATTAAGCTGATAATTAATTATCATCAGTACATCTCTGGCCAAATCTGAGATAAAAAAATTGTCATTTGACTTCCAATATGACATTGAAATTAAACATGAGGATACTCTGTGGCAGCATAGACCAGACCCCCTTCTGCCTTTATTTGCTTCCAATAACCACACATGTAGAAAGTTCTTTAATTCCATTGCCATTAGTCTAATGAGGAAATAAAAACTAAGTAAAATTAGAGCCTTTGCCTGAAGCAGCTTCAATGTGTTCTCTCATTTTAAAGCTCATACTTAAAATTGCTTCTACAGGCCTGGTTCTAACTGTGGAACTGAGAGAGTTACAGATATTCCACAAGAACCTCAGCCATATTACTAATAGTGGAGTCAGTACAGTGCGCCTTTAACAACTATCGGATAAATGACCACCTGATTTTACATGTTTGTTGAAATTTGTAGTTTATACCCAGACTTGTCTAGTGCTGTAATAGTCATATGAAATTCTGTAATTTTACAGCTCTGGACATGCACATGCTGGAGACAAATTAACGTTACATTTTTTTAAATAGTTTTAGTATGTTTTATATCCATTGAAGTAATTCATATGTAGTGCATGCTGAGTATGTCACACAACACAGGCCAGTGGTGTCTGCTACCTTTAAGATCACTTAATGCTGGGCATTTTATGTGAGGTGCACAGAAAATATTTCTTGAAAAAAATAAATGTTATGAAATGGCTTATCAGCTATTTTAAATAATATATCGATTCAGAAAAAAGCAATTCTCTCTGTCCCTTTATTCAGTTTTTGAAAAGATCTTGAGCAATGCTCATCTTATCCTTGTTTTGGCACATGCTATTTCTCATCTCAAGTCTCAAAATGTATCTTCTCAAAGAGAATTTATCTAATCTCTATCCAAATTAATTCCATTTGTCCCTTTTTTCTTTATTCTTTCTCATTGCATCCTGCTTTGTGCTTCATAACACTTATAATTATTAATATACAAATGTGATTTTGGAAGGTATGCCTCTTAACTAGACTATACTTTTTTTTTGTTTTTTTTGAGACAGAGTTTCGCTCTTGTTGCCCAGACTGGAGTGCAGTGGCGCGATCTCGGCTCACCACAACCTCCATCTCCCGGGTTGAAGCGATTCTCCTGTCTCAGCCTCCCGAGTAGCTGGGCTGCAGGCATGCACCACCATGCGGGGCTAATTTTGTATTTTTAGTAGAGACGAGGTGTCTCCATGTTGGTCAGGCTGGTCTCAAACTCCCGACCTCAGGTGATCCACCTGCCTCTGCCTCCCAAAGTGCTGGGATTACAGGCGTGAGCCACCACGCCCGGCGACTGTACATTTCAGCAGAATATCTGTCCTGTTCACGTTGACTGCCACATAACTCAACCTCCATCAGATGCCTAGCTCAGAATGGGAGGTCGTTAGTAGGTGAATGACTGAATAAGTGAACTTGCAGGATCCAGTTTAGAAGCCCTGTCAGTCCCTACATTTTCCCAAAGGAAGATGATATATATAGTGAGAAAAACAGGGTGTATATCCACGTTATCAGATTATACTACTTACTAACTGGAAAATCACTAATATGAATGTATTTCTTAATTATAAAATGGAGAAAAAGACACTGACTTTCCTTAGCTCAAAGGAATGTTGTGAAAATAAAATGAAGTCATGAATGCAAAAACACTTTTGCAAATGGAAAGTGCTTTGCTATGCTTATTATCATCACTTTTTGTGAGCTTATGCTATAATCTTTGAATATATAGACAAACTAATGTTGGATAAATAAGTGAATTTAGGTGCAGGTTGACATAAGTGACCCACAAAAATCATTCAATATCAAAAGTAGAGAATGCTTGCAGTGAGATGGATAATTAGATTGAATGATGTAAAAAGCCAGTGTTTATGTTAAAAGCTAGATATATAAATTAATTTATTAAAAATCTTTCTGAAATGTTGTCTCATCTGTTTATAGCTTTCTTATATTCTGTGTAAATTCAAAGCTCTTTTAAATATTAAAATTTTACCAGCATTTTATGAACACCTTGTGCATCATTCTTTCAGATAGGAGAAATTTTAAAAACGTATATACTATTTATGCCTCCTTACATACATTTTTGCAGGATATTCTGTTTCATCATAATTTTCACCCCTGGTTATTTATTACTAACCATATTTGCATGAAAACAATGTTTATTTCCTCAGAGATCATCTCTGCCTGTAGTTTATACCCTACCTAAAGTCATAATTCTTTGTTAGTGACACAATGATTGTTTGTTGGGTAAATGATTATGATGTTGCAAACAGGATTATGAGTTTAGCTGGGGAATAACCAGCAGGCATAGATGAATTCTGAGGAAATAAAGAACCTCCTATTTTAATGCAAATGTCTACTATAGTTAAGCAAAAGAAGATGATATTTTTAATGTTCTCCATAAGGTGACACTTATGTTTAAAATGAAAAGAATTTATTGATTGATGAGGATTATTTTTTCAAATGTATAGTAACAGTTATGAGAATATAGTTCTGAAAAGACTATCTACATGCTGTTACTTCTGCCAGAAGGAATCAATATGTGTACTGCTTTCTATCCAGAAGAATGTATATATATATTCACATTTTTATCTAGAAAAAAATTATATATCTACACATTCTAATTACAAATTCTTTTAAAGATTTCCAGGGGGAAAATAGACTTCATCTATATTTTATAATTAATTAAAATTATATACTTAACATAAATGTTATATACTTAACATAAGTATGAGATAAATCTTTTAGAGTAAACTGTTATATAATTTCACTTTTTTTTACATAGTCAAGTTTTTCTAGGATTTATAGGATTTTTATAACATTTTGTTGTTATTCATTCTAATGATGAGTATTCTTAAGCAGTTTCTGGAGGTGCAGGCAGGAAATGAGCAGATGCACATTTTATTTAAAAAATATTTATCCCATTTACTTTCTCCTCTGACCTTCCATGTCATAGCCCTATAAGAATACCTTATAGGTTAGGCTACTGCATAAGTTAGGATTTGTTTTGTTTTAATTTTATATTCCAAGAAACACCAAATAGCAGTGAAATTTAAAAAGTATATTTCTTTGGTAAGGAAATTAAGTCTGGTGGCAGACAGTCAAGAACTACTACAGCAACTACATCTTACTATGTTATTTCAGCCTTCAAGATCACCTCACTGTAAATTTGTTTTGTTTGTAATTTTTTAGCCATTACAATGAGTTCCAGGCATCAAGAAGGAGGAAGTGGGAAGAGTAAAATGGGCATCTCCTAACTGAGGTAGCTTTCTTTAAACAATACTTCTTGCATCTTATTGGCTTGGACTTAGCCATGTGTAGATGCAAGGGAATTTGAAAATGTGGTCGATTAAGTGGGCACATTGGTTCTTAGAATAAAATTGGGGTTGTATTCCTAGAGAAGATGAGGAAAGTGGATACTGAAAGCAACTGGCATCTTTGTCACAGTCTCTACTGTTAGCCTTATTACTGATCAATAGCTACTTGTTTCCAGTATACAAGAATTTTACAGTTAATGTGGTTTGAATTATGTGGTAAAACCAATTCTTTTGAGATTTAAATAAGTTGCATTTAGGAGACACTATTGTACTTAAATCACCCAGTTTCTTATATAATCAATTCCTCTTTTTAAGTCTTTTTATGTCTTTACAAAGGCATCTTTTAGTTATACAAACAGAGACCTCATCATTATTCAGCTTCAAGTTTTCACCTTAGAACTTCTCAAAACACATTGCACATTTCTTTAAAGTTCAGTATTTGGGCTAATGGCCAAATCCAATCTGCTTTTGCAAAGACTTTCAATGCACTGTGTAAAAAAATGGTATGATGCAACACATTTGTTTCAAATTAGTGTTCCAATATTAGGGTATTTTGAAACCTGTGATGGAAATTTTCACAAAAATACATGGAGAACAAATATAAAATAATACATTTTTAGAGGAATGTTAAATATTAGTACAGTAGAGCCAGGAATTACAGATGGTCTTGGAGATAAAGCCTCACTATTTTGTTCCCATAAAGCAGTATTTAAATCTTTTAAACTCCATGTGTAAAATGAGAGATTAATTGCTTTCCAACTGAATTCTAGGGATACTTAGGATTTCCTGATTAGGGAAAGGAGTATAAAGAAAGACTGAATTGCTGAACAAAAAGCGTGAATGCCTGGATATATTTCATGTAAAGGGATTCTTTATAAGACAGAAGAATGAATTCTACCATAACAGTTTGAGATCTGTGGTCTAAAGCCCTAGGAAGTCTCTGGCCCCCCTTCTCAGGCTGCTTTTCTGGAATTTCTGTTGTCACAGGATTGTTGAGATATGTGATTGGATATACATCCTTTTGCTATAAAACGAGACTCCAGAGAGTCACACAGAGAAGATAACCTCTTCACAATTCATTGAAACTGTTCCAAGAAATAACCCAAATTTAGATAGCTGTCTATAATTCTAACTGACTTCTATTTAGATATTTGTTTCTTCAAGTACAGATACCCACTCAAGATACTTAAAGGGGGGTTATTATAGTGAGATGTAAAAGTGTATGGGAATGTCAGAAGAGGAACCATGGAAGAGCTCGCCTCAAGGGTAAATAAGGGTTTCTGGGACCTGGGGCAGCTTTTCTTAAGGATGGACATTGATGATCATGGGTGCTTTTCTTGGCTCACTGGCTCTATTTCTTTTTCTACTGGCTGGCTTCTTATGATCATTTCTACCTTTTGCTCACTCCTGAGCCATTCGTCTGGATTCATTCAGGTCTTTCACTCTATCTCAGAGCCTTCCTCTCAGCTTTACTCTGACAGATATTTAAGTCCCCTGAGTTTGTTTCTTAATTCTACATCTAAATTCTAGAAGCTGGATCGTTTTATGTTTCTGAGCCAGGCAACATGATAGCCTAAGGAGGGCCCAGAGTTGGTTCAGTTCCAAACAATTGTTGCCAGGCCATGGTGAGGGAAGGGGAAGAAAGAAGGATGGGTAATTTGTGTTATTGAAACATGGCCTCAACAGGCCCAGAGTTATGACTTAAGGCAGTTTTTTAAAATTGCAACGGGTCTGGTATGCCATAGTCTCCCCTCAAGGATTCTCAGGGAAGGGACACAAAGGGAGGTTTACAGGGCAGAATGCTAAGTGTTAAGGCGGGTGTGAGGAAAGGAACATTAAGGAAAAAGAGTATTACAGGCTTTCATTTTATAAAAGGGGAAAGATGACAATTCAGAACCACTCTGGCTCTATGGTAACCATTCAGGTCATACCTCTAGTCCCAAACCAATGTCAACAAAACAGCGTAGTGTTCTCACTAGACCTCTTCAAGGCCATTCTTTCACATGTAATTTGGGTGTAATTCTCACTTTATCCTCAAAGAGCCATTGGTGGACATGAATAGCCTGGAGCTTTATTCTGATTTTGTTCTCCAAGTTATCATCATAGTCACCTCTTGATTTCCAAGGACTGGTCTGTTTAACAAGCTCTGAAGTGAAATTTTACACCTACTTCCCCTCTAGGCAAAGCATTCCATGAGAGTCCTAAGAGACTTCCAGAAGTGGCATTGCAGATGTAGCAGGTGCTTTTTCTCAACTCGTCTGACATCCAGGGCCAGATGATTCTGATGGCAGCTCAAGTCTGTCTCACACAAATTCCCCTTTATTGGCTCTTGAAATGAGCCATTTTCTTCTTTATGGAGGAGGAACTAAATCCAACAGATGCTTGTGATTAAAATAAGTGATAATGATAATAGAACTTTTACCAAGGATGTGCCTCTTCCTGCTATCAGATACATGCCAAGGTGAAAACAAGCCATTTATCTGCAAATAAACATTGCAATAGGAGTAAATGGTTTATTTTCCAAGTTGGAAACGATTTTTCTTTGACAGCATCGCTCTCCTTTTAAGATTTTAGGTTTATTATAACATCATTAAAAACACATTTACTTGGTATTAGTGAAACACAGTTCATTGTGCTGTTTTGTAAAAGACAATTTTGACAAAGTTAATTAAAAAGCAGTCTCAATTTAATTTTTCATATTTCTAAAAAGTATATCCCATCTTTTTGTGAATTAAAGTATCTGACTCACTGAGACTTCTTTGAGTAAATGGAATTTTATTTTCTTTTTCTACAAACAAGAATGATAGACTACAATCATATCAAATGGCCAATTTTTCATTGTATGGTATTTTCTTCTCTGGAATGTAGAAGTAAAAATGCTTCAGTTTCTGATTAGATTTAAAGAAATTATTCTATTTCATTGTATACCAGTCAATATAAATGCTACCTCAGAAGAATAAAAATGTATTTCCATTTTCTTTATGGAATCCCAACTGTACGAAGTTTAAGTTCAGGTTAAACATCTGATTTCTTGGAATGAACACCTTTTAAAATACCTACCACAGATTTGGGAAAACTTGTTTAAAAAGGAGGCAGAATTCCAATCTCCTGCTTAATCCAAAAAGTCTCTCTTAGTAAGGGGATGGCATGCTGTCATGTCTTCCACTGCAAAATAGATTTCTCTGAATAATATCTTTAGCTTTTCCTCTCACAATTATTTCTGCTCCCCTCATTAGTAAAATTTCTCAAAAGAAAGTGTATACACGCTTTGATTTTTTTTCACTGGCTGTGTTCTATTTGACCCGTTCAAATTAGGCTCTTGTTCCCACTCTTTGATTGCAATGATCTTGTCAACAATGACCTTCGTTTTTCTCAGAGGTCATCTTAGTCAGGGTCTCAGCATTATTTAAAGTGGTTCACCAGTCTGTTGTCCTTAAAATTGTGCTTCACATATTCTTAAGGACACCACAGTCTCATGATTTTGTTTTTATTTCACCAAGTGCTCCTTTACAGTGTTGTCTGAAATATCTTCTCCTTTTTTTTACAGCCTCTGACTGTTGCTATGCTAAGGGAACAGTCTTTGTCCTCTTGGAGACTGACAATCTCTCTAGCTGATTCTGTCAAACCCCTAATGCATAATTTCACCTTACACGTCATCACTTAATGCTTAACTCCAGATTAGTGTACTGACATACCCAAAAGAGAACCGTAAATTTTCATTGGCAAACTGGCTTTTCCTTTGGTCTTCTCCATTTTATAATTGACAACACTATTTACCTAATTGCTCATGCGAAAGACTCTATTTTCTTTGAATCCTCTTTTTCTTCACAGGCTCATATACATTTTGCAGTGAGTCTCCTTAACTCTATTTTAAAATACATGCAAAATATTGACTTTTCTAACTGCCTCTATCACTCTCACCTGACCTGATTCATTCTTCTCACACTGATCCAAAATCTCCACTTCATAAAACAAAGTTATCTTTTAAAAATGAAGATAAGATCATATTCCACCATGGTGCAAACTCCTCCACTGGCCTTGCATTATAATTAGAACTAATGCTTACTTTTCCCCAATCACTACCAAAGCTCACTTGATCAGGTCACTGCCTCATAACTTGCTCCTCTTTCTTGAGCTCACCCTGCTCTGAGCACCATTGCCTGCTTGCTGTTGTTTGGACTCAAGGTGGTTCTAGCTTCAGGACCTTTATACTGACTCCCTTCTTTAGCATTCTTCCTCTAGATTCTTGAATGAATGTCCCTTTATATTATTCTTGTCTCACCTTAAATATTTCTCAAAGAAGTCTTTACTGGCCACTGTATATAAAGGAGACATTCACTGTTTCACTCTCTCCTCTTACATCTTTTTTTTACAATATGACTACAGAAAGTATTTCTTCACCTTTTTACTAGTGCCTTCCATTATTGGAATATGTTTCCTGATGGCATATGTTGTCTCATTAATAACTATGTCACTAGTGGGTGTTTGGCACAGAGAAGGTATTTATTATCAACTTAATAAAGAAATGCTGTTTTTCTTGGCAAAGATTTAGAAAGGGCAGCTGCTAGACAAGATTTTCTATAGTAACTTCATATCATATGTTGAGCACTTACAATATGTTGTAAGCATTTCTCATGTGCCTCACAATAATTTTATATGGCAGATACTGTTTATTAGTCCTCATTTTGCATATGAGAAAACTGAGGCATCAAACACTTAAATAATATGCCCAAGGTTAGTGAGCAGTAAGTGGGGATGCTGCATTACAAATATAGGCATTCGAATTCCAGATTTTATGCTTGCTAACATAAGCAATAATTTCCGCTTCAATGAATATTTAAAAGATAGCTTACTATTGATTTATAGAGCAGATATAAAGTTTAGGTGCTTGAACTGAACTTAGGGTTTTCTTAGTAAAATTTCTGAATATGGTCTTATTACAGGTGAGTCATGGTTTAATTCTTTAAAATATGTTTCCTTGAAAAACATTGTTTAAATACATCTCCTGAATTGTCCCCAGCCTAGTACATCTTCAGTAAGTCTTGATTGAATAAAATATCAAAAACAAAACCTAACCATGTGGTAATTTTATACTCTTATTATTACGGTGGTCATTTTTCTTCCAGAGGTAGAAGATGTAATTTTGTTGATGGATGGGAGGTGGCGGTGAGAAAGCTAAAGCCAGCATGTGGCCTTTCTGTCCTTGACTGTAGGCTCAGGTAGCACTTGGATCATCATATTTCCGAAGTATGCCTACTCACAAAATAATTCTATGATATATTTTATTTAATCAACAGTCAGGGTCATCCACCTAATACACATTTTCGACAATTCATTATGTGTTAGGCCCCGAGGCAGACTTTGGGGCATAAGTGAATAAAATATGAATTCTGCCTCAAGCAATTTATGGTCTGATAGAGACATTAGAGACAAAAATAATTGCATTAATGAATGCAGATTGACCTCATCTCTGTGAGGTTTGTATCAAGGAAAGCTTCACAGAATAAGTGATGTTTAATTCGGGTTTTAAGAATGAGTTAAGGCCGGGCGCGGTGGCTCAAGCCTGTAATCCCAGCACTTTGGGAGGCCGAGATGGGCGGATCTCGACGTCAGGAGATCGAGACTATCCTGGCTAACCCTGTGAAACCCCGTCTCTACTAAAAATACAAGAAAATTAGCCGGGTGAGGTGGCGGGCGCCTGTAGTCCCAGCTACTTGGGAGGCTGAGGCAGGAGAATGGCGTGAAACCGGCGGGGCGGAGCTTGTAGTGAGCCGAGATCGCGCCACTGCACTCCAGCCTGGGGCACAGCAAGACTCCGTCTCAAAAAAAAAAAAAAAAAAAAAAAAAAGAATGAGTTAAATTTTGTCCTCTCAATTTGGATAGATGGGTGGGTAATGAAAATCACTCCTGACAAAACGTATGTAGCAGAAATAGCTCAAATGAAGAGGGCATCAATTCTCTTTGGGGGCTTCTCATTAATAAGTTCATTAATGATCATTTAGTTTTATAATTAGTCAATTTGTAAACTGAAGACGAAAGATATTGAATTCATGCACAATTCCACCTGCTAAGTTTATCTTAAGGTTTGCCATCAGGGATTAGCAGATCCTTCTAACTTCTAGGGTTCTGCCATTCTGTTCTATAGGAGCAGGAAGCAACATAGTCTGTTTTTTCAAGTTATACATCAGATAGTGGTAACAGGGTGGAAAAAGAGCAAGTGAGAGTTCCACTGATTCATGGGAGCAAGCTAAAGCCAGCCCTGTGTTGTTCAACCAATGATGAACTTCTTCACCTTCTCAAGTTCCTGAAAAAACAATCACCAGGAACTCACAGCAAAATGAATGATGGGGTCATGGGCTGTCTTTCTTTTTGATATTTTGGAAGATAGGAAGGATTATCTAAACTGTTTCAGAAATATTTAACTACTGTATTGTCAAATGCAACTTAGAATTCAACACAGATAAAGACTTTATGTCAATGCTTTTCAAACTACACAAAGGATTAGTGGTTCCAAGAAGCCCCCTAGAAGTGGAGGGCATCATGGAATGCAAACGCATTGTGGACAAAACCTATTCAAGTTTTGGTCACAGAAACTACTTCTATCTCTTCCCTGTCATTCTTTTGTGTGAGATTTTGTCCACCAAAGATATTTTATCTGAAATGTTTAAGTAGCACTGTTCTAAGTCCACTATAATGAGAAATGAGGCTTTCTTGAGACTGCTTGTTTAATTGAGTGGACTACTACCATGCACATGTCTAGTGCAACATAATCCACAAATGCAGAAAATGGACTGCAGAGCACTTTGTGGTGGAAAAACTCAGCTTGACTCAGAAGCTGACTCATTGTTCTGATGATGCACTTTTATCAATTTAAGAAGCACTTTAACTCTTTGGCCTCTGCTGAAAAGAAGTTTAAGAGGAAACACTTTAATATATGAAGTGACTCTACAACCTCTTTTTATCTACTCATAGTTATAGGAAGCTGAACAAATAAAAGAATTTTTAAGTCTTTTCATTTAAAAATACTCAGTATCAGAGGATTCTTTCTAGTTTTAGAGAGCATGTTTGAAGATATTTTTGGCGTGAAACTGTAGAGATCAAGAGGGCCCACACCTAAGATATATTCCCTTGAGTGGGACTGGCACTGGGGCTCAGGGAAGGAGTCATTATCCAGCTACAGACAAGGAAATAGTTTTAGCCCTACAGGCAACACAATGAAAATGATGGTGAGGAGCAGTTAGCTGAGCCCCTGCCATGTTCCTAATATTCAGGACAGCAAATAAAGTAAGATCAAGGCAGGACTACAGCAAGACAAGATCAGGGGTATGTAGTCATCAAAATAGGACTCAGAAATAATGGGATACATGTAGGCTTGGTCAGAGAACTGGGTGGAAGTCCATTTCTTAGCTTGAGGTCTTTGGAATATTGGAAAAAGGGGTCCCTGAAGAACTTTCAGGGGGTTTGTGAATCCTGTAAAATTGTAAACTTATGTAATTTTGTACTGTGGAAAGAGGCCATACCTTTCTTCAGAGTTTTAAAGGTGACCACCTATGCAAATGTTTCAAAATTTTTAAATGAAACTAAAGGTTAGATTTGTGTAAGACCAAGATGGACTTGATGCTGAGATATCTGAATAGCAAATTTGCTTCCCAAGGAAGGATAAGAGAGACCCTGAATGTATGCAGGAGTCAGTCTACCAGTAGGGTTAGCTGGCTCCTACTTTGGGGAGAGGTAGAGGAAATCAGGTAAAATGTAATGCTTTGTCTCTCCTAAAGGCTTCTCTTCTTATTCAGAATTAGAGAAATTTGCAAGAAGTTTTACTCCCAGACTTACTAATGGGGTATCTGGATGCTTCCTTTCCACTAAACACCATCTATAATAGTCTAGGACATGGATTCATTCCTATATTCATCAAATGCTTATTTAGCACCTACAATGTACTAGACTCTGCATAGGAATATGGTACTTTCTAGCTCTTATGAAACATACATTCTAGTAAAATTTTCTGACTATAAAGAAGATAATAAGTATTTATAGATTATAGTTAGAGATACTAAAGGAATAAACTGGCTTCTGAGATGCATTAGTTAGGACATACTGAGTTATGTTAAAATTGGAAACATTTTACTAAAATTTGTGGATAGATACAACTCATATCATATATCCATTGTCACCTGATTGGGGCTTCCACCTTGGCATCACACAAAGATACAGGCTGATGAAATCTCTTCCACCTGTAACATTATTGATTATTATGTATAGGGAAAGAGAATAAGGCAAGTACATACTCTCTAAACTTCTGCCAAGAAGTGGCATGCCATCCATTCATATTTCTTTGGTTGAGTAAAGATAAATGATGGTTGGGGAGCTACTAAAGTAGTCATTAGGGAGTAAAGAAAGTTTTCTCTAAAGATGTGGCATTTCAGTTGAGATCTGAAGCATGAGAAAAGACTATACGAAAAAGATAATCAGGTGAGGAGGAAAAAAGCATCTAGTCAGAGATAACAGTCATGGCCAACATTGAGCTTGGAATTCTCTAGGAGGCCGGGCGCGGTGGCTCAAGCCTGTAATCCCAGCACTTTGGGAGGCCGAGGCGGGCGGATCACTAGGTCAGGAGATCGAGACCATCCTGGCTAACACGGTGAAACCCAGTCTCTACTAAAAATACAAAAAAACTAGCCGGGCGCGGTGGCGGGCGCCTGTAGTCCCAGCTACTCGGGAGGCTGAGGCAGGAGAATGGCATAAACCCGGGAGGCGGAGCTTGCAGTGAACTGAGATCCGGCCACTGCACTCCAGCCTGGGTGACAGAGCAAGACTCCGTCTCAAAAAAAAAAAAAAAAAAAAAAAGGAATTCTCTAGGAACGCAAGAAGATTGATGTCACCTAAAATCTGTTCCCATCAGATTTTCTAATAATTTGATAGAAAATTTGTGTGGTAAATGCTAGTTCTACCACAATATTCTTCACCAGAAAGCTGTAACAATGTTCCATTCCAGGTTTCCTTGGGTTATATGGGTCTTGGGTTATATGGTTATACTTTCTCACAACTCTACAGATTACTCTTTGCTTAATAATAAGGGGAGGACAACATGTCATCACTCATTTGTTTCTAAAAGTCTAGAAAAATGCTATCTTGGCATTTTACGTGCCCATATAATAAAATGGTATTTATGTGGGGGTTACAAAAGACCTATAAATATATGTTAACTATATGTCTGATTCAAACATGCCCAGTCATACTGGTCTTGCAGAAAGGAATTACACATTGGAAATTTGGGAAGTCTGAAAATTTGGCTCCAACTCTTATTATTGTTGTTGATGTTATTAATTTTATCATTATTATCTAACAAGGCTTGGCTTCTCTGAGCTGGGTTTTTTTTTTATCACAGTCACTGGCAGGGCTACTATTTATAGTTGTGCAGTTTGTGCTGGACCGAGGGAATGAGTATGGGCTAAAATTCACCATATACTCTGAAAAACTACATGCCCTCATGAGGGATCTATATCCATCAGAATAGCCTTTTATAACTGAAAGGAACCCAGTGGATAACTAGAATCCTGTGCACCTGAATTCAGGCAACAAGAAGAGCAACTGATCTTGTAAAAAAGCACCTGAAAAACTGTACTGTTCCGTGAAATCTCCAGTGTGCTCTCTGGATCCTCAACCATCAGAGGAGGATCCCAGTTGATGGAGTACTATGGTAGTATCGAAAGTTACTCAATTTGCATGAGTTTAAGACTTGCAGAGCACCCTGTTTCCTGGTAAACTGACTGAGGCAGTAGTTTGAGTAGGAAGATGCATAGTATACAGAGAAAAGAAAGACAATCCGAGCCCCCGATAGTCAAATCAGTCTTGGTGACCAGTGGGATGATTATGATCCAAGTCAGATTACTCTTCTATCTATTTAGCACATAATGAGGGCTTAGTCACTGTGTTTTCAATGATCACAAAACAAGTCAGAGCCCATCAGCAAGAGGCGTTGGGGTCTGGGTTTGAGCTGGAAGTAGGGAATGTGTTGGAGCCATCTTATTCTCTGTTAAACTATTTATCCCATGTATAATTTAGGAACCTAGTTATTATTCCTACCATTTGTGATGATGGTGAAGATAAGAGACACTGTTTTCTTAGTGTTTTGTGAAGTGTTCAATACATAGTAGGTATTTAAAAAATTAAGAAATAAGGGTAGGAGCAGTGCAGAGGAAAATAACTCACGGCAACAGCAGTGAACACATATTAACTGGAAACTCAATTGTGAACCGGGGCTGCCTTTCTTTCTTATACTTGGCTAAACTTGACTTAAACTCCATTCTCACCTTTACGAGATTCCACAGTTTCTCTAACTTGCTGGAATTTACTGCCTTTGTCCTTTCTTTGTGTCTATTCCATATCAATACATACTGCTTCAGTTCCTCCTGCTAAGTTGCAATTGTGGAATAACCAAAAAAAAAAAGGGTCCTCCTGCAACAAGAAACATTGTGAAGGGTGGCATTTTGTTGAAGTTATTTTTGTGGGGAGGTGATAAAATGTAAATTCTGTGGAGGATATTGTTATCTCTGGTGGTAAAAAGAATGGGATACTAGGCTGGACTGGGAAGAGATTGAATATGGTAGATGAGAGAGAGAACAGTGGAAAATGACACTGAAGTTTTAAGTAAAATTGTGAGATAGTACTGCCATTTGCAAGATATTTTATAACAAGGGACAAATTTCAAAACAAATATTACACATGACTATATATTTAATTTATGCCATACTATTTTCCAAATATATTTTTACCAGAGTTAAAACTATCCACTCTCACCATTTTAATGATGATGATTTTAACTTATTTTACTATTAACTATGGCATTTTTTTCCAAACGTATTTACTTATTTATTGACAGATAAAATTGTACGTATTTATTATCTACCATAAAATGTATTGAATACCTTGTAGAATGACTAAATTTGGCTAATTAACCTGTTTATTACCTCATATAGTTGTCATATTGTTTTGAGAACACTTAACATCCATTCTCTTAGCATTTTTCAAGAATATATCATTATTAGCTATAGTCACCATGTTGTGCAAGAGATTTCTTAAACTTATTCCTCTTATCTAACTGTAATTTTGTATCCCTTGATCAGCATCTCTGTAATGATATATATCATGTTTATAGAAAAATAAAGCCTTTAGTATGGCAGTTTATTAAAAAAACATGGAATTAAGCACATATAAATCAATTTATTTATGAGAAGTCTGAAAATAATACAGTAAAATGTCTTTAACTGATATGCATGAGAATGTGATGGCTGGTTAATTCAGAGGCTTATTGGGAAACCAATCTAGCCCTGATATGGGAATAATGGACTATGAATTGGCATGCAATTGAGCCTGTTAATATCTTGTTTCCCACCCGCTATGTCCCCTCCTGTTGGCATGTCTGCCAAGCAGATCGACCTGAGCTGTTGGATAAGGTTAAAGTGCTTCAGGCATTAAAATCTCCAGTCATTTCACTCTCATCTCCTGCTAATTTCTTTTTAACATTTCAAAAAAGAAAAGTAGGAACAATTAACTACAGTAGAGATATCATTCTGTTTTAATGCCACACAGTTTATATGTGGAGCAATAAGGACATAAAAATTGAATCTTGGGGCTCACTAAGAACACCTTTAATAAGAGTACAACAAAAAAGCTATGAATTCTTAAGGACTAAAAATATTTGAACCCGGACCAAGAAAAACATAAAATAATGATTTTAAGGCAAAATTTAATCTGAATTACCAAGTTGACTAATCATTTGTAAGGGGTTCTTGTTCATTAATCATACTTCTGACAGCAGAGAAAGAGTGTTAGTAGAAAGTTAAAAGCTAGAATTGACATGAAAGATCAATTTAACCCAACTCAATGATTTTATAAAGGAAACCTGAGGTCCAGGAAGGTTAAGTGATTTGCCCAAAGTTATAGAGCTCGAGGCAGAGCTAAAACTAAATTTCAACCCTTAAGACTCTGACACAAAATCCCTCCCAGGATGTTTGACTTACAGTTTTCCAGAAGATCTATCCCAAGAAAAGTCTATTTGGCTTTTTATTCCTTTATTGAAAGAAACAAAAACATTTTCTTGAAGACTTACTGTGTTTGCAGCACTATGCAGAGAATTTTAGATTTAAGAAGAAATAAGACCTTCACTTCAAGGAGCTTAGATAAAAGATGGGTGGGTATTACAATGATTAACTCAAGCAAAAGGCCAGAAATTGGTATGGGGTGAGGACTCTGAGGGGAAGGCCTGACTGGTGGGTGGGCAGGGAAGTCAAGTGGAGTCTCTAATGATAACTAAGTGACTGACAGATCAGGAAGACAGAAATCAGGACCTACTGCTGGGCTATGAGACTTTTTTAATTGATACGAATATTTGTACACATTTATGGGGTACATATGACATTATGTGACGTGCATAGAGCACGTAATGATCAAGTCAGTGTATTTGGGTGTCCATCACCTCAACTATTTACCATTTCTCTGTGTTGGCAACATTCTAAGTCTTGTAGCTATTTTTAAATATATGGCACATTGTTATTAAATATTGTCACCCTACCGTGCTATAAAACATTAGACTTTATTCTAACTATATGTTGGTACACATCACCAATCTCTCTCTATCCCACTACCCCAACAAAAACACACCCTTGTCAGCCTCTGGTGTCTATCATTCCTTTTCTAAAATTTTTTATGTTTCATTTTTATTATGTAAAAAATTTTAAATTTCTGTGGGTATATAGTAGGTGTATATATTTATGAGGTACATGAGATATTTTGATACAGGTATACAATGCATAATACATTAGGGTAAATGTATTCATCACGTCAATCATTTCTTCTTCCTCAATGTTACAAATAATATAATTATATGCTTTTAGTATTTTAAAATGTACAATAAATTGTTATTGACATAGTTACCCTGTTGTGCTATCAAATACTAAATCTTACTCATTGTATTTCAACGAATTATTTTTTTGTCTACATTAACCATCTTCCCCCACCCCACCTCCTACCCTCCACTAACTTTCCTGGCTTCTGGTAACCATTGTTCTACTCTCTATCTCCTTAAGTTCAATTGTTTAAATTTTTAGATCTCATAAATCAGTGTGAACATATGAAGTTTGCCTTTCTGTGCCTGGCTTATTCCACTTAACATGATGACCTCCAGTTCCATCAATGTTGTTGTAAATGACAGAATCTCTCTCTTTTTTTTTTTTTTTGCCAAATAGTACTGTATATGTATTTTGCCAAATGGTATTTTGCCAAATACCATTATGTATATGTGCCACATTTTCTTAGTCTATTCATCTGTTGATGGGCACTTTAGATTGCTTTCAAATCTTGTTTATTGTGAATGGTGCTTCAATTAACATAGGAATGCAGCTATCTCTTGAATATACTGATTTCCTTTCTTTTAGGTATATACCCAGCAGTGAATTGCTGGCTCATATGGTAGCTCTATTTTTGGTTTTATGAGGAACCTCCAAACTGTTCTCCTTAGTGGTTGTACTAATTTACATTCTCACCAACAATGTATGAAGGTTCCCTTTTCTCCACATCCCCACTAGCGTTTGTTACTGCCTGTCATTTGGATAAAAACCATTGTAATTGGGGTAAGATGATATTTCATTGTAGTTTTGATTTGCATTTCTCTGATAATTAGTCATTTTGACATCTTTTTATAGACCTTTTTTCCATATGTATGCCTTCTTTTGAAAAATGTCTATTCAGATCTTTTGCCCATTTTTAATTTTGAGTTGTCTTTTTACTTTATCGATTGTTTCCTCTTCTGTGTGAAGCTTTTTAACTTGACATGATCCCATTTGTCCATTTTTCCTTTCATTGCTGGTGCTTATGGGGTGTTACTCAAGGAATCTTTGCCAGTACAATGTCCTAGAGAGTTTTCGTAATCTCTAATTGTGGTAATTTCATATTTTGAGGTCTTAGATTTAAGTCTTCATTTTGATTTGATTTTCATAGTCAACAAGAGATAGAAGTCTAATTTCATTCTTCTGCATATGGATATTCAGTTTGCCCAGCACCATTTATTGAAGAGACTGCCCTTTCCCCAGTGTATGTTCTTGATGCCTTTGTCAAAAAATGAGTTCATTCTAGATGTAGAGATTTGTTTCTGAGTTCTCTTTTCCATTCCATTGGTCTATGTGTCTGTTTCCATGCCAGTACCATGCTGTTTTGGTTACTATAGCTCTGTAGTGTAACTTGAAATCAAGTAATGTGATTCCTCCAGTTTTGTTCTTTTAACAATTTTAGGACCATTTTTCTATTTCTGTGAAAAATGTCATTGGTATTTTGATAAGAATTGTATTTAATCTGTAGATTGCTTGAATGAACATATTAGCAATATTGATTCTTTTAATCCATGAACATGCAATACCTTTCTATTTTTTTGTATTCTTTTTTATTTCTTTCATCAATATTTTACAGTTTTCATTGTGGAAACATTTCACTTCTTTGGTTAAGTTAATTCCTAGGTATTTTGTTCATAGCTATTGTAAATAGAATTACTTTCTTAATTTCTTTTTCAGATCATTCATTGTTGGCATACAGAAATGCTACCGATTTTTGTATGTTGACTTTGTATTCTAAATGTGTTTATCAGTTCTAATAGTTTTTTTTTGGTACTCTTTAGGTTTTTCCAAATTTAAGATGATATTATATGAAAACAAGGGCAATTTGACTTCCTCCTTTGCAATTTGAATACCCTTTTTTTCTTTATCTTTTCTAATTGCTCTAGCTAAGACTTCTAGTACTATGTTTACTAACAGTGGTGAAAGTGGGCGTTTTTATTATGTTCCATATCTTAGAGGAAAGGTTTTCCTCATTCAGTAGAGATACCCACTGTGAGTCTGTCATAGATGGCTTTTATTGTGTTGAGGTATGCTCCCTCTATACCTAATTTTTGAGGATTTTTATTATAAAGGCTGTTGAATTTTATCCAATGTTTTTTCAGCATCAGTTGATCATATTGTTTTTATCCTTCATTCTGTTGATATGATGTATCACATTGATGAATTTGTGTATGTTTAACCATTGTTGCATTTCTGCAGTACATCCCACTTAGTCTTGAAAAATGATCTTTTTAATCTGTTTTTAAGTTTAGTTTGTTGGTATTTTGTAGAGGATTTTCACACTAATATTCATCAGACATACTGGCCTGTAGTTTTTTTTTTTTTTTTTTTTTGATGTATCATCATCTGATTTTGGCATTATGGTAAAACTGGCCTCATAGAATAAGTGTGAAAGTGTTCCTTCTCTATTTTACAGAATAGTTTAAGCAGAATTGATATTCATTCTTATTTAAATATTTGATAAAATTCAGCAGTGAAGTCATTGTGTCCTGAGCTCTTCTTTTTATTACAACTTCGAACTCATTACTTGTTATTGGTCTGTTCAGGTTTTAGATTTTTTCATGGCTCAATCTTGGTAGGTTGAATGTGTCTAGAAATTTATCCATTTCTTCTGTGTTTTTCAATTTATTGGCACATTGTTCCTCATAGTAACCTCTAATAATTGTTTGAATTTCTGCAATATCAGCTGTAATGTTACTTTTTCATTTCTGATTTCATTTATTTGGGTCTTTCCTTTAGTTAGTCTGGATAAAGGATATTGATTTTGTTTACCTTTTAATAAATAATTTTCATTCATTGATCTTTTGTATTTTTTTAATCCAGTTTCATTTATTTCCTCTCTAATCATTTTTTTAAATTTTCTTCTACTAATTATGTGTTTAGTTTTTGCTTGCTTTTCTAGTTCTTTAAGATGCATCATTATGTTGTTTTTACTTTTATGATGTAGGCACTTATAGCTATAAACTTTACTCTGAGTACTGCCTTTGCTGTACCTAATATGTTTTGGTATGTTTTCTTTTATTTTAATTTGTTTCAAGATATTTTAAAATTTCTTTATTTCTTCATTGACCTACTAGTAATTAAGGAACTTCCTGTTTAATTTCCATGTGTGTGTGTAGTTTCCAAATTTCCTCGTTATTGATTTCTAGTTTTATTCCATTATGGTTAGAGAAGATACTTGATATAATTTCAATTTTTTTGAGCTCTTAAAGACTTGTTCTGTGGCCTAACTTATGATCTATCCTTGAAAATAATTTATGTGGTAGAAGAATCTGTTTTCTGTAACCTTTGGATGAAATGTTCCATAAATATCTATTAGGTCCATTTAGTGTATAATGCAGATTAAGTCCATTTTTTTTTTAATGGATTTCCTGTCTAGTTAATCTGTGCAATGATGAAAGTGGGGTGTTGAAGTCGCCAGGTATTACTGTATTGGGGTCTATTTCTGTCTTTAGCTCTAATATTTGTTTTATATATCTGGGTGCTCCAGTGTTGTGAGCATATTAAACTTGTTATATCCTCTTGCTGTATCGACCCCTTCATTATTATATAATGACCACCTCTATCTCTGTCTCTCTTTTACAGTTTTTTGTTTTGAAATCTTTTTTTTTTTTGATACAAGTATAGCTACTCCTTCTCTTTCCAGTTTCTATTTGTATGTAATATATTTCTACATACGTTGATTTTCAGTCTATGTGTGTCTTTATAGAGCAAGTGTATTTCTTGGAGGCAAAAGATTGTTCAGTTTTGTTTTTATATTCATTCAGCTATTCTATGTCTTTTGATTGGAGAGCTTAGTCCATTTATATGCAATCTTATTAGTGATAATCGAGAATTTAATCTTGCCATTTAGTTATTTGTGTTCTGGTTGTTTTGTGGTCTTCTTTTTATTCTTTTCTCTCACCCTCTCTTTTTTTTAGTGAAGACGATTTCCTCTGGTGGTATGCTTTAATTTCTTGCTTTTTATTTTTTTGTGTATCTGTTGTACTTTATATTTGAGGTTACCAAGGGGCTTGCAAATAATATCTTATAACCCATTATTTTAAACTGATGGCGACTTAAAAATGATTGCATAAGCAAACAAGCAGAAAGAAAATAGTAAAAACTTTACACTTTAACTCAATTCCCTCACATTTTAACTTATTTTTGTTTATATTAATACCTTTATTGTGCTATGTCTTGAAAGGTTGTATTTATTATTTTTTATTAGTTGATTTTTTAATCTTTCTACTGAAGATGAGATTATACAACCCAATTACAGTGTTTAAATATTCTGTGTTTTTCTGTGTACTTACTCTTACCAGTGACTTTTACTTTCAGATGCTATTTTAAAGTATTATTTTATGTTTAGGGGTTCATGTGAAGGTTTGTTACATAGATAAGTGCATGTCATGGTGGTTTGTTGTATCTATTATTACTTCTCCCAGGTACTAAGCTCAGCACTTAATAGTTATCTTTTCTGCTCCTTTCCCTCCTCTCACCCTCCCGCTTCAAGAAAACATCTTTGTGTTCATAAGTTCTTATCATTTAGCTCCCACTTAAAAGTGAGAAAGAGGCTGGGCTCAGTGGCTCATGCCTGTAATCCCAGCTTTTTGGGAGGCCAAAGTGGGTGGATCACAAGGTCAGGAGATCGAGACCATCCTGGCTAACACGGTGAAACCCTGTCTCTACTAAAAAAATACAAAAAATTAGACAGGCGTGGTGGCGGGCACCTGTAGTCCCAGCTACTCGGGAGACTGAGGCAGGAGGACGGCGTGAACCCAGGAGGCAGAGCTTGCAGTGAGCCAAGATCATGCCATGGCACTCCAGCCTGGGCAACAGAGTGAGACTCCATCTCAAAAAAAAAAAAAAAAAAAAAAGAAAAGAAAAGAAAAGTGAGAACATGCAACATTTGGTTTTCTTTTCCTGCATTAGTTTGTTGAAGATGTTAGCCTCCAGCTCCATCCACGTTCTCACCAAAGACATGATCTTGTTCTTGTTCTTGTTCTTTTCATTGCTACGTAATATTCCATGGTGCACATGTACTACATTTTCAAAATCCACTGTGACATTGATGGGCATTTAGGTTGATTTTATGTCTTGCTATTGTGAATAGTGCTGCAATGAACATTCACATGCAAGTATCTTTTTTTTTTTTTTTTTTTTTACATGTGTCTTTATGGTATAATGCTTTATATTCCTCTAGGTATATGTCCAGTAATGGGATTGCTGGGTTGAATGGTAGTTCTGCTTTTTGCTCTTAGAGGAATCACCGTATTACTTGTCACAAAGATTGAACTAATATACACTCTCACTGTGTGTAAGTGTTCTCTTTTCTCTGTAACCTTGCCAGCATCTGTTATTTTTTAACTTTTTAGTAATAGAAATTCTGACTGATGTGAGGTGGTATCTCATTGTGGTTTTGATTTGCATTTCTCTAATGATCAGTGATACTGAACTTTTTTTCGTATGCTTGTTGGCTTTCATGTATGTTTTCCTTTGAGAAGTGTCTGTTCATGTTCTTTACCCAGTTTTTAATGGGGTTGTTTTACTCTTGTAAATTTGTTTAAGTTCCTTATAGATGCTGAATATTGACCTCTATCAGATGCATAGTTTTCAAAATTTTTCTCTTATTCTATAAGTTGTCTATTTACTCTGTTGATAGCTTATTTTGTTGTGCAGAAGTTCTTAGGTTTAATTAGATCCCACTTGTCAATTTTTGCTTTTGTTGCAATGCTTTTGGCATCTTCATCATGAAACCTTTGCCCATTCTTAGGTCCAGGATTGTGTTACCAAGTTTGTCTTTTAGGATTTGTATAGGTTTTGGTTTTACATTTAAGTCTTTAATACATTTTGAGTTGATTTTTGTACATGATATAAAGAAGGAGTCCAGCTTCAATCTTCTGCATATGGCTAACCAGTTATTCGAGCACCATTTATTGAATAGGGAATCTTTTTCCCATTGCTCGTTTTTGTTAGCTTTGTCAAAGATCAGATGATCATAGATGTGTGGCCTTATTTCTGGGTGCTTTATTCTGTTCCATTGGTCTCTATCCCTGTTTCTGTACCAGTACCATGCTATTTTGGTCACTGTAGCCTTGTAGTATAGCTTGAAGTCAGGTAACATGACTCCTCTAACTGTTCATTTTGCTTAGGTTTGCCTTGTCTATTAAGGCTCTTTTTTTTGTTCCATATACATTTTAAAAGAATTTTTTCTAGTTCTGTGAAGAATATTATTGGTAGCTTGAGAGGAATAGCATTGCATCTGTAAAATGCTTTGGCAGGATAGCCATTTTAGTAACATTGATTCTTCCTATCCATGAGCATGGTGGCTTTTCCATTTGTGTGTGTCTTCTCTGATTTCTTTGGGTAGTGTTTTGTAATTCTCATTGTAAAGATCTCTCACATCCCTGGCTAGCTGTATTCTAGATATATTATTTTTGTGGTAATTGTGAATGGGATTGCCTCTTTAATTTGATTTTCAGTTTGGTTGTTGGTGGTGTATAGGAATGCTAGTAATTTTTGTACATTGATTTTGTATTTTGCAACTTAGCTGAAGTTGTTTATCAGGTGAAGGAGCTTTTAGACGAAGACTATGGGGTTTTCTAGATATAGAATCATGTCATACGCAAACAGAGATAGTTTGACTTCCTCTCTTTTTGTTTGGATGCCCTTTTCTTTCTCTTGCCTGATTGCTCTGGCAGTCAGAGCTTCCAGTATTATGTTGAATAAAAGTGATGAAAGAGGGCCTCCTTGTCTTGTACCAGTTTTCGAGGGAAATGCTTCTAGCTTTTCGCCACTCAGTATAATGTTGGCTGCGGGTTTGTCATAGATGACAGATTATTTTGAGATGTGTTTTTTTCAATACCTAGTTTATTGAGAGTTTTTAACATGAATCAATGTTGAATTTTGTCAAAACCCTTTTCTGCATGTACTGATATAATCGTATGTTTTTTTCCCGTTAGTTCTGTTTATGCGATGAATCGCACTTACTGATTTTTGTATGTTGAAACAACATTGCATCCCAGGGATGAAGCCTACTTGATCATGGTAAATTAACTTTGTGATGTGCTGCTGGATTCAGTTTGCAAGTATTTTGTTGAGGTTGAGGATTTTTGCATTGATGTTCACAGAGAATATTGGCCTGAAGTTTTCTTTTTGTCTTGGGTCTCTGCCAGGGTGTGGTATCAAGATGATGTTGGCCTCACAGAAAGAGTTGGGGAGAAGTCTCTCCAACTCAATTAACTGGAATACTTTCAGTAGGAATGGCACCAGTTCTTCTTTGTACATGTGGTAGAATTTGGGTGTGAATCCATCAGGTCCTGGGATTTTTTTGGTTGTTAGGCTGTTTGTTACTGATTCAGTTTTGGAGCTCATTATTGATGTGTTCAGGAAATTAATTTCTCCCTGGCTCAGTCTTGGGAGGGTGTATGTGCCAGGAATATATCCATATCTTCTATGTTTTCTAGTTTGTGTGCATAGAGGTGTTCATAGTAGTTTCTGATTATTGTTTTTATTTCTATGGGGTCAGTAGTAATACACCCTTTGTCATTTCTAATTGTGTTTATTTGAATCTTCTCTCTTTTATTTTTAACTAATCTAGCTACTGGCCTATCTATTTTACTAACCTTTAAAAAAAACAGTCCCTGAATTTGCTGATCTTTTGAATTGCTTTTCATGTCTCAGTTTCCCTCAGTTCTCTGATTTTTGTTATTTCTTGTCTTCTGCTAGCTTTGGGATTGGTTTGGTTTTGCATCTCTAATTTTTTTCCATTGTGAAATTAGGTTGTTAAATTGAGATCTTTCTAAGTTTTTTATGTGGGCATTTAATGTTATGAATTTTCCTCTTAACACTGCCTTAACTATGTCCCAGAGATTTTGAAATGTATTTTTGTTCTCATTGTTTTTGAAAAACATTTTTATTTCTGCTTTAATTTTGTTGTTTACTCAAAAGTAATTCAGGAAAATGTTGTTTTAGTTTCCACCTAATTGCATGATTTTGAGTGATTTTCTTAGTCTTGACTTCTATTTTTATTGCACTGTAGTCTAAGATTGTGTTTGCTATGATTTTGGTCCTTTTACATTTGCTGAGGATTTTTTTATGTCCAAGTGCATGTTTGATTTTAGAGTATGTGCCATGTGATGATGAGAAGAATGTTCATTCTGTTGTTTTGTGTAGAGAGTTCTGCAGAGGTCTATCAGATCAATTTGGTCTAATGTTGAGTTCAGGTCCTGAACATCTTTGTTAATTTTCTGCCTTGATAATCTGTCTAATACTGTCAGTGAAATATTGAAGTCTCACACTATTATTTATTTGGGAGACTATTTCTCTTTATGGGTCTCTAAGAATTTGCTTAATGAATCTGGGTGCGCCTGTATTGAGAGCATATATATTTAAATTAGTTAGGTCTTGTTGAATTGAGACCTTTACCAATACGTGATGTCCTTTTTTTTTTTTTTTTATCTTTGCTGGTTTGAAGTCTGTTTTGTCTCAAATTAGGATAGCAATCCCTGCTTTTTTTCCGTTTTCCATTTGCTTGGTTGATTTTTCTCCATCACTTTATTTTTAGCCTATGGGTGTCATCATGTGTGAGATTGGTCTCTACAAGACAGTGTACCATTGGGTGCTGCTTTTTTTATTCAGTTCGCCACTCTGTGTCTTTTAAGCAGGGCATTTAGTGCATTTCCATTCAAAGTTAATATTAATATGTCATTGTGCCATTAGCTGGTTATTATATTGGCTTATTTGTGTGGTTGCTTTACAGTGATACTAGTCTGTGTATTGAAGTGTGGTTTTGCATTAGCTGGTAACTATCTTTTCTTTCTATATTTAGTGCTCCTTTCAAGATCTCTTGTGAAACAGGTCTTCTGGTAATGAAGTCCCTCAAAATTTGCTTATCTGAGAAGGATCTTATTTCTCCTTCACTTAGGAAACTTAGTTTGGCTGGATATAAGATTCTTGGTTGAAGATTTTTTTTTCTTTAAGAATATTGATTTTAGGCCCCCAGTCTCTTCTGGCGTGTAAGGTTCAGCTGAGAGGTCTGCTATTAGCCTGATGGGGATGCCTTTGTAGGTGACCTGCTTTTTCTTTCTAGCTGCCTTTATAACCTTCTTTCGTTTCGACCTTGGAAAATCTGATTATGTGTCTTGGGATGATCTGCTTGTGTAGAATCTTGCAGGAGTTCACTGTACTTCCTGAATTCGACTGTTAACCTCTCTAGCAAAGTTGGGGAAGTTTTCATGGATGATATCCTGAAATATGTTTTTCAGGTTGTTTGTTTTCTCCCCCTCCCTGTCAGGGCTGCCAGTGATTCATAAATATGGTCTCTTTATGTAACCACATAATTGTTGGAGGTTTTGTTCATTGCTTTTTGTTATTTTTTCTTTATTTTTATCCGACTGCCTTATTTCAGAGAACCAGTCTTCAAGTTCTGAGATTCTTTCCTCAGCTTGGTTTATTCTGCTGTTAGTACTTGTGATTGCATTGTGAAATTCTTGTATTCTGTTATTCATCTCTGTCACACCCCCATTAGGTTCTTTTTCTACGGGCTGTTTCCTTCTTCAGCCCCTGTATCTCTTTATTGTGATTCTTATTTTCCTCGGATTGGGTTTTGCCATCTTGCTGAATTTTGGTGATATTTGTTCCTATCCATATTCTGAATTCTATTTCTGTCATTCCAGTCCCCTTGGCCTGGTTAAGAACTCTTGTTGAAAAACTTGTGTGATCATTTGAAGGATATATGGCACTCTGACCATTTGAGTTACTGGAGTTCTTGCACTGGTTCTTTCTTATCCCCGTGTGTGGGTTTTCCTTTAACTGCAGTGTAGGTTGAGCACAGTCACTAGACATATAATCTTGATGTGTTCACCTGGCTGAGGCTTTGTGTAAGGTCTTTATTTGAAGCTGACTTCCTGTCTCTGGTTCCAGAGGGGTGGTATGTTGGTGAGATAGTTTCGGTGTTGAAGCTTTGGGGTGTGATCCAGCAGGCGACACTTAAGCTTATTGGTCAGTTGATAGAATCTTGCTCAGTTCTATGACTCCTCTATATTTCCCCACAATTGTTGTCATGGTCCCTGTCAGTGCTCTAAAATTGTGGGTTCCTTTTCCCTTTGAGTGCTGGCTGTAGTTCACGACTTGGCACTTCTGGATTGCCAACTGCAGCTCTAGAGTAATCTCAGTGTTTATGTTCCTGCCCCAGCTTAGAGGCAGCAGAGGAAGAGATCTTAGTAGTGGTTGTAGCCAAAGGTCATTTGCTTGACTCCTGGGAGCTCCACCCCAGAGAGATGTAGATCAGCAATTTCTCAGTGCAGTGAGCCTAAGATGAAGGGTTTGTGCTGTGGGCCCAAGCCAGGGATTCCTTGTCTGGTAACAAGCTATTTGGAGGGGGGGCGGGTATGTGGGTCTCATGGGAGATGGACTTGCCTCTTCTCCTTGGGTCAACTGCAGCTTGTTGGAGCTGTGGATAAGGCTTAGGGTCTTTGTTCCTTCATTAGTCCCAGGATGGCAAGGGCAGTTCCACTGCAGAGGCAGTGGCAGAGAGGCTTTCAGTTGCTCCTGCAGTCTTTGTCCAGGGAGGTGCTGAGTTGGTACTGGCTCAAAGGCTCTGGTGGGAGGTGGCTGGAGGCCCAGGCCTGGGGGAGCAGCCCAGTGAGAAGATACGGGAATGGACACTCAGGTAACAGTCCAGCAACTTTTCTGTAGAACTGCTGTGGTATGCTTAGGGCCACCTCCAGTCCTTAGTCACATCAGATTTTCCAGAACTTGAAGCTGTAACCAGGGAAGGCTGCAGAACAGCAAAGATGACAGCCTATTTCTTCCCCTGGGAGCTTTGTCCCAGGGAGGTATAGACCTGTTGTTGGCCCAAAGGCACGTGTAGGAAGTGGCTGGTTACCCTGGTTTGTAGATCCCACCCAGTGAGGAGGAATGGGATCAGAATCCACTTAAAAAAGCAGTCTGACTACATTTTTATAGTGTAGCTGTGCTGTGCTAGGGGATCCCTTCCACCTCCAGTTGGCTCAGAATCTCCAAAGCCCAAAGGCTGGAATGGCCAACTCACCCATACAACAAAGATGGTGGCCCACTCCTCCCTCTGGGAGAGCCATCCCAGGAGGAATTCAGATCTCTGTTGGCTGGAGAGTTTGGGTGAGGGTGGCTGGAGGTCCTGGTTTGGAGGTCCTGCCCAGTGAGGAGGAATAGATCAGGCACCTGCTTAAAGCAGCACTCTGGCCATGTTTTTGTAGAGCAACTGTGCTGTCCTGGGGGATTCGTTCTGCCCTGGGTCAGTTCAGACTCTCCAAAGCCTGAAGGCTGGAATGGTTCAGGTACCCAAACAGCAAAGATGGCAGCCTGCCCCTCCCCCTGGGAACTCCTTTTTAAGCAGGTACAATGCTGCTACTGTTAGCTGGCTGGAATTCCAAGCCAGTGGGTCTTATCTTGTGAGGAGCTATGGAAGTGGGGCCTGCAGGCTATTACTGCTCAGCCCCCTGGATTCAGCCTTTTGCCTAGGGGTATATACAGGAGTCTAACCTCCCACTTTGCAGAGCTGCAGCTACTTTTGCCAGAAACCCCAAGTATCTGTCTCCAGAATCTCCACACAAGCCTGAGTGGCTGCTCTGCGAAACTCCATGTAGCTCTGTCTGTCAGGCTGAATGAAGACTGAAGGCCCTAGCGAGTGGGTTCATAAGGAGATCTCCTGACCAGAGAGTTGCAATGATCTGTGAGAGAGGTGTGGTTTCCTGAAGCCACTCATTCTCTTACCACTTTCCTGGGCTGGGGAAGATCTCCTGACTCAGTTATGCCTCTAGATGGGCCATTGTCTTGTCTTGTGGGTCAAGTTGTTTCCTTGATTAATTCCAATGGGGTATACCTGGATGTTTCTGTTGAAGGTGTTCTGTTTACTCACTCCTTCTGTTCCTTTCTGTGAGAATAACACACACTAGCTGCTTCTATTTGGCCATCTTGGCTACTCCTCCTAGATGATTTGTTATTGCTTGTTAGTCTCTTTTTCTTTCACACTGATGACTCCCTTTAGTGTTTCTTGCAGGACAGAGCTGGAGTTGATGAAATCTGTCAGCTTTTGTTTGAGTGAGAAAGTCTTTATTTCTCCTTCATATTTGAAGGTTATTTTTATTGAATATACTATTCTAGGTTTAGTTTTTTTTTTCTTTCAGCATTTTAAATATGTCATTTCATTCTCTCTTGGCCTATAAGGTTTACACTGAAAAGTCTTCTGCCAGACGTATTGAAGCTCCTTTGTATTTTTTTTTTCTATTGCTGCTTTTAACATCCTTTCTTTAATCTTGACCTTTGGGAGTTCGATTATTAAATGTTTTGAGGTAGCCTTCCTTGGATTAAATATGCTTGGTGTTCTATAGCTTTCTTGTACTTGAACATTGATATCTTTCTCTAGCTTTGGAAAGTTCTGTGTTATTATCCTTTCAAATAAGTTTTCTACCCCTATTCCTTTCTCTAGCTGCTCTGTAAGTCAAATAATTCTTAGATTTGCCCTTTTAAGAGTGTTTTCTAGGTTGTACAGGAATGCTTTACTCTTTTTTATTCTTTTTTTCTTATGTCTACTCTGATGGTGTCTTTTTGAATCGTCTGTTTTCAAGTTCACTAATTTTTTCTTCTTCTTGATCAATTCTGGTAAGGGATGCATTCTTTAGCATGTCAATTGCATTTTTCAACTCCATTTCTGCTTAATTCTTTTAAATTATTTCAATCTCTTTGGTAAATTTATCTGATAGTATTCTGAACTCCTTCTCTGTGTTATCTTGAATTCCATTATGTTTTCTCAAAACAGCTAATTTTATTTTATTTTATTTTATTTTAAGACAAGTCTTGCTCTGTCACCTAGGCTGGAGTTCAGTGGCATGATCTTGGCTCACTGCAACCTCCACCTCCCAGGTTCAAGCTATTCTCATGCCTCAGCCTCCTGAATAGTTAGGGCTACAGGCACATGCCACCATGCATAGCTGAGTTTTGTATTTTTAATAGAGATGGGTTTTCACCATGTTGGCCAGACTGGTCTTGAACTCCTGAGTTCAAGTGGTCCACCCGCCTTGTCCTCCCAAAATGCTGGTATTACAGGTGTGAGCCACCACTCCCAGCCAGCTATTTTGAATTCTGTGTCTGGAAGATCATACATCTTTTGTTTTTCCACGATTGTTCCTTGGTACCTTATTTAGTTTGTTGATATCTTGATTACAGGTGTGAACCACCACTCCCAGCCAGCTATTTTGAATTCTGTGTCTGGAAGATCATACATCTTTTGTTTTTCCACGATTGTTCCCTGGTACCTTATTTAGTTTGTTGATATCTTGATTTCCTGGGTGGTCTTGAGGCTTGTGGATGTTCATTGGTATCTGGACATTAAAGAGTTAAGTATTTATTGTAGTCTTTGCTATCTGGGCTTGTTTGTACCTATCCTTCTTGGGAAGGCTTTCTAGGTATTCAAAAGGACTTGGGTCTTATAATCTAAGTTTTTAGTCATTGCTACTGTATCTGCATTAGTAACGCTCGCTATTTCTTGCAGACTCATAGAGGTACTGCCTTGGTGGTCTTGGATAAGATCCAGAAGAATTTTCTGGATTACCAGACAGAGTCTCTTGTTTTCTTCCCTAACTTTCTCTCAAAGAAATGGAGTCTCTCTGTGCTGAGCTTTCTGGAACTGGGGGAGGGGGTGACACAAGTACCCCTGTGGCCACCACTGTTGGGACTGTGCTGGATCAGGCCAGAAGCCAGCACGGCACTGCATCTCACCCAAGACCCATGATAACTAATGCCTGGCTAACACCTCAGTTTACTCGAGGCTATAGGGCTCTACAGTCACCAGGTGGCAATGTCAGCAAGGCTTGTGTCCTTCCCTTCAGAGTGGTGAGTTCTTCTATCCCTGGTTGAGCCCAGAGATGGTGTCTGAGAGCCAAGGCCTGAAGTCGGAAACCTTAGGAATCTACTTGGTGCTCTATTCTTCTAAGGCTGAACTGGCCCAAGTCAAAAGACAAAGTTCTTCCCACTCTTCCCTTCTCTTTCTACGAGCAGAGGATTCTGCCCCATAGCCACTACCATCCCAGGCTCATGGCAAGTACTGTTTGGCTACTACCTATGTTCACTCAAAACCCAAGAACTCTTCAGCCAGCTTGTGGTGAATGCTATCAGGCCTGGGATTCTCCCTTTAATGCAATGGACTCCCTGCTGGCCCAAGGCAGGTCCAGAAATGTTGTCCAAGAGCCAAGGCCTGGAATCAGGGATCTCAAGTACCTGCTTGCTGCTTTTTCCCACTATGGCCCAACTGGCACCTAAGTTACAAGACAAAGTCCCATTTACTCTTCCCTATCCTTTTATCAGTCAGAAGGAGACTCTCCTCACAGCTATCACAGCTGGGTATGCACTGGGTCACATATGAAGTCAGTATGTCTCTGATTCTCATCTAAGGCTATGGGAAGTAATCCACGGCTATGACTGCGGATCACTGACAGCTCAAGGGCTCTTTAGTCAGCAGGTGATGCTGCCAGGACTCATTCCTTCCTTTCAAGTCTGTGTATTTACTTCTATCTCAGGATGTGTCTAGAAATGTTATCCAGGAGCTAAGGCCTGGAATGAGGACCTGCAGACCCAGCCTGGTACTCTCTCCTTCTGTAGCTGAGCTGGGATCCTACTTGCAAAACAAAGCCCTCTATACCCTCCTCTCTCTTTTCTTCAAGCAGAGGGAAAGAGTCTCTTCTGGAACTTTGAGCTGCACCGCCATTTGTTGGAGGAGAAGGAGCACAAGAACTTCCTTAGCCACCTCAGCTGGTTTCTCGCTGGGTCACATGTCCCCAAGTCCACTGGCTGTGAGCTCAACACAGCACCAGAAGTGGCCCAGGATTTCCAGTCCTTGTGGCCTAGACTGACTTTCAAGTTTCTTTAGTACCCCAGAGCACTTTAACCCGCAGTGACTTGGCTTGATAGAACTTAGGTTCCAACCACTGGGATGTGTGACTCCCCTGTGCTTAGGACTGGTATAATGCTTCCTTTATGGGCACTGGCTGAGTTCTGTCTGGTGTTGCTTCCCACTGTGACAGGGAAGCACTGAGTTCCAATGCTAGGAATCACAATCACTGTACTTTCCCTCCCCCAAATGCACAGAGTCTTACTACCATGAGGCCACTTTTGGGGATGTTAGAGGGGTGGTGTAGGCAATTCAAGAGTGGCTTTCCTACCCACTTCTGTCCCTCTTTCAGTGATATAAAGTTTAATCCAGGTACTGTGATTGCTCAACTGATTTTTGGTTCTTATGAACGTGCTTTTTTGTGTGGATTGTTGTTCAACTTGCTGCTCTGTGGGGAGGATGACTGGTGAAGACCTCTGTTTGGCTTCCTTGCTCCCCCAACTCTACCCTGGTTTCTATTATTCTATTCTCTTCATCTATGAGATTAAATTTGTAGCTCCTACTTATGTGTGAGAACATGTGAAAATTGTGTTTCTGTGCCTGGCTTATTTCATTTAACAAGGACTTCCAGTTCCATCCATGTTGCTGTAAATGACATGATTTCATTCATTTTGGTGGATGAACAGAATTCCATTATGTATATATACACCACATTTTTTTAAAGTGTGATATTTTTGGGTATATAGTCACACAGATCTATGGCTTGGATAATAGAGGCAGCATTGGATTTCAGTCTGAATCACTACCTGGGATAGAATAAGCTGAAGGACATTTTAAGTGAAGGGGACCACACTAAGAAAAATATATGATCTTACATTTGTGAATTATTATTAATTTAAGAAAGGTAGAAAAATGTCTGCTCAGGACCTTGAATCATTTTTAAATCAGGTTATTTGTTTCTTTGCTATTGAGTTGTGTGAATACCTTACATATTTTGAATATTAGACCCTAATCAGACATGTGATTTGCAAATATTCGCAAATAGGCTGCCTTTACATTTCAGTGATTGTTTCCTTTGCTGTACAGATACTTTGACATAGTCCTACTTTATATCTGTTGTTGTTGCATGAACTTTTAGTGTGATATCCAAAACATTATTGCCAATGAAAATGTCAGAAAGCTTTTTTTCCTATGTTTCTTCTATAAGTATTGTTGGTTTAAGTGTTATGTTTAGGCCTTTAATCCATTTTATGTTGATTTTTCTATGGGGTATGATCCATTTCATTCTTTTGTATGTGGATGTCCAGTTTTCTCAAAACTGTTTATTGAAGAGGCTGTCCTTTCTCCATTGCATTTTCTTGGTGACCTTGTTGAAAATTAGTTAACTATATATGTTTGGATTTATTTATGAGCTCTCTATTCTGTTCCATTTGTCTATGTGTTTGATTTTATGCCAGTACCATAATATTTTACTATTGCATTGCGTTACAATATGAAATCAGAAAAATGTGATGCCTCCAACTTTTTTTTTTCTCTGGACTGTTTTTGCTATTTGGGGTCTTTTATAATTCAATGCAAATTTTAGAATTTTTTTAACTGTGAAAAATGCCATTAAAATTTTAATAAGGATTACATTCAGTCTGTATATTGCTTTGCATAATGTGGGCATTTTAACAGTATTAATACTTCCAATCCAAATTATTCTATTTTTTCCATTTATTTTTGTCTTCTTCAATTTTCTTAGGAAATGAAATCAACATTTTGTAGAGGTATCTGTTCATCCATGCTCATTGTAGCATTATTCACAATGGCCACAATATGAAAAACTCAGCATCTATCAACAGATGAATGAATACAGAAATTATAGTATGCTTGTGTGTATGTATATATTGATATCATTCTGCCTTTAAAAAGGAGATACTGCCATTTGTGATAATATGGATGAAACTGGAGGATATTTTGCTAAGTGATATAATCCAGACACAGAAAGAAAAATACTACATGATCTAACTTATGTTTAAAATCTAAAAAAGTCAAATACATAGAAACGGATAAGAGAATGGTGATCACCGGAGGGAAGAGTAAGAAATGGGGAGAAGTAGGTCAAAGAGAACAAATTTGCAGTTAAATAAGATAAATATGTTTAAAAGTCTGATAAACCGAATAAGAACTAGAAATAATAATATAGTACTATATACTGGAAATTTCCTAAGAGAGCAGATTTTAGGTGTTCTGAACAAACACATACACACAAAGATACAGATGATTGATCGTTAAGTATTCATTTTGCTATATATATAGCAAAAAAAAAAAAAGAGAGAGAGAGAGGGGGTGGAACAATTACTACGTATTTTTTTCTGACTGTAACTGCCTAATCTGTCTAACTGCCAGAAAGTAATACTTTACATTTGCTTACAAGACAGCTTAATTAACATAAATTACTATTTTATTCTGAGATGTAATAGTGGAGCTATTACAGGTTTTGAATACTGGCTCCACCAATTACTTATTAGGTTTCTGAAAAAGGGCAAGTTATTTCTCTGTGGCTTCATTTCTTCTCCTGTAAAATGCAGACAAAATATGCAATAGGAACGTCATGATATTCTTGTGAGGCATGAAAGAGTAAAACTATCTAAAGTGCTTCCAAAAATACTTGGCATATAGTAAGTCCTGCATAAATGTTAGCTGTTATTATCTCCTTTGATTGATTCAGTAATTCTATAAAGTCAGCAGTAGTACATAATTACCCCATTTAACACATGACCCAGATATCACTTGAGATCATAAAACTACTTAAGATCTTTACATGATTGATCATGGATAATGGAAGACTAAAGCTCTTCTTAAGGGTTTTTTTTTGTTTGTTTTCAAATTCTTCATGGCTTACATTCTCATGGTGGCCTTAGTTACTTCACCCCAATCCTGAGAACTTACTGTTTCCCATTGAGTAATTCCTCCTCCCTCCTCATAGTATCATTCCTTCTCCCTCTGCAACTCCCACTATTTACCATCAACCATCATTATAAAGCTCTTCAGTGTAATAGAACTTCTATGGAAAAGTTGATGGCTTTGATGAGAGGTCAAATTTCACCCTACATAACAAACAACTTAAAATTGTATTTTAGATCTTTTTCCTGCCCTGCCACAGAAATTTCTAATGCCTGGTTTATCTCATGTTGTGCCCCCATACTGTCACCATGTCTTCTCTCTCTGTCTCCTCCTATTTCTTCATTATTTTTTCCTTCTCTTCTCATCTGCTCCATCAATAGTAAGAACCAAATTTATCTCATTTTCTCATGCAAGAAAACTAAGCCTTTCTTTTTTTTTGGTATGAGCTCCTGTCCTCAATATCTTATCTTCTGTCTCAAGTACTTATCGCAGACCTTTTCTAAACAAAGACATTCTCTCCCTGAATCTGGATCAACTGTTAAGAAAATTGATTTTTCTTCTGCATTATAAACTTACAAGTAAACCAAGGCACTTAAGAGAATTTCTGTGGATGACTGGAATTTTTCTATGTGATATTCAACAGAACAAGAACTTCAACTGAATTCCTTGAACTAAATTCAGTACATTGTCTGTTGTCTTCTTATTTAAGGAACAGCTATGAGATACTTTAGTGTCTTAACTTTTGACATATTTATTATGTGTTCAGTTGACAGCATTATGCTAGAGATGAAAGTTTCAAAGATGAATAAGACTTAGTCTGTGTTCTCAGAGTACTCAAAAATTTATTGTGGGCAACTGAATGCTTTACGGGTTACAAGGAAAATAACCTTGCATCAACTAGAGTAGTTCTGCTCTTGCCAATATTACATTTGGGCTACGGTCTAAGATTTTTTTTTTTTTTTTTTTTTTTGAGACGGAGTCTCGCTCTGTCGCCCAGGCTGGAGTGCAGTGGCCGGATCTCAGCTCACTGCAAGCTCCGCCTCCCGGGTTCACGCCATTCTCCTGCCTCAGCCTCCCGAGTAGCTGGGACTATAGGCGCCCGCCACCTCGCCCGGCTAGTTTTTTGTATTTTTTAGTAGAGACGGGGTTTCACCGTGTTAGCCAGGATGGTCTCGATCTCCTGACCTCGTGATCCGCCCGTCTCGGCCTCCCAAAGTGCTGGGATTACAGGCGTGAGCCACCGCGCCCGGCTAAGATTTTTATTATACTTTCTAATTTTAACAAAATAAAATAAAATAAAAGAACAAAATAAATACAACAGGAAGATAATTGCTTATAAGGATAGGTTATTGTAGAATTTCTTTGGCTCACCATTATATGCTTCCTTAAGCAGCCCTGATATTTTATGGCTAGTAATTTTATTCATTTCTTTTTAAACAAACATATGTTGTCTTAAAATTAAGAATATAAGGAGAAAATAATTTCACTTAACCCTACTTATGTGTTTGTTAACTTTTCTGTATATATCCTTTAATTTTTGTCTTAGCATACATACACACACAGCCAGATAAATATTTTTCTGCATATAATTGGTGTTATGGTCTACATTATGTCCCCTCAAAATTCACATGTTTAAATCCCAACATCCAGTACATTGAAATGTAAGCATATTTGAGGATAAGGTCTTTCAAATGGTGATAAAATTAAAATGCTTATGTTAGGGTGGGGCCCTCTCTTAATATGACTGGTGTTGCTATAAACAGAAGAAGAGACATTAAGGGTGAATGCACACAGAGGAGAGGTCATATAAGGATACATTGAGAAAGTGGCCATGTGCAAACCAAAGACAAAGGCCTTAGGAGAAACAAGGCTTGCCAGCACTTTAATCTTGAATGTCTAGCCTCCAAAATTATGAGAAATTTTTGTTAAGTCACCTAGTTTGTGGTATTTTGCTATTATAGTTCAAGTAAACTAATGTAATTGGCATCATGCTTTTCCCACATTTTATATTAGATCATGATCATTTTGCTGTGTCAATAAAAATTCTTCATGAAGTAATATGACACTGTGGGGAAACAGCATACTTTAATAAACTATTCCCTATTGTAAGACATTCAGTTTTTGTTCCTGTTTTTTAACAGAACCTTCAAAGTTGAGAATTAATGAAATGATGGGTCCCTCAGGTGGTCTGAATAGGAAGCTATTGGGTTGATAATCTGGGGGTGTAATTATGCTGACAGTTTATTTCTACCAAGAGGGGTAAAACAGGTTTTACCTTTTCCACTGAAACATGCTGCTTATTGCAGTGGTACCTCATAACTGCTATGACGGCATGTCCATTATGAACTTCCATTTTCAGGGTTTTAAAACACAGCTATTAAGACTTGATTTGGAACAAAACTGCAGCATCAATTTTCAAGTTTTCTTTTTTAAAGCTTTTATTCTTGAACTTGTGACTGGGTTTGCATTTCATTCAAACAATAAGGGAGATTACTAGCAGAAACTTACTAGTTTCAGATATTGTCTTTAGATTCTTTAAATCTAATAGCTTTGCTTTAAAATAGAATTTCATAGACCATTACTTGATCATATTGATTAGTTCAGTTTACTAAATTATTTTAAAACAAAATCACAGAGATATTAAACTCTAATGAAGGTTGCATATCTCCAATAGCTGTTTCTCAGCGATTTAATACACATTCTGATAATGCTTCTCACAAATATGAGGCAAAGAGAATGATGGCTCAGTACTGTGCTCTTGTACGTTATTTAATAAAACTAAACTTTTCCTGAAACAATGGAACTTTATGCCATTATATGAAGACCACTGGATATTTAATCAAGAACCTCAGGTTCAAGCCCTTTTCCCACTAAGAGTCTGTGTGATCATGGATATCTCCAGTAACATTATTATGCCTCAGATTGACTGCTGACATAGTAAATGTAATGCCACCTGTAGCCCCTACTCTATCCATCCACAACTCATAGGGACCAAATGAAACAGAGCAGGAACATGCACTTTCTAAACTGCAAGTGGTAGAAATTATTGTTACTTAGCATGTAGGTGAGAACTATGTTGATCATTTAAAACAGGTAATGCATATATTTGTGGTTTGTTTAGATGAAGATGGTGTATGACATGAAACTGTTGTGAGGTTTTTCTAAAATAAAGACAACAAGAAATTTTGTAAAGAACATTTTCCATCTTGTCAGAGAATGTATCTGTATATGTTCACATTTCTATTTTGACTGTTTTGAGAAATAGCTTTTTCTTTAAGATTATTTAAAATGCAGAGACACAACAAGCAGCAATCTGAATTTCCTGGAGTTTGATGCACCCTGTTATTTTTAGTTATTTGAACTATTATTTCTAGAAATTGGTGATTTACATGAAAACGTTAGCCAGTTCTATGTTAGTGCAATTTACCTCATGAGTTTCTGATTTGTTTATATCAATGTAACCTAAAATAGATAACCAATTAGTGGAGATTAGTTCAGCATTATTCATTTTAGGTGACTAATGGAAGCCATCAATAATGGGACATTTACATATTAGTTTGAACAAGGGAATTAGTCTTTGACTTTTTAACTGTTCAATGAGGAATAAGTAACAGGAAAAACATTTTAGTATTGTGGAAAGAAGGATAGAAGGGTCTTGTGTTAAAAATACCTCTTGGCAATAAAATTTTCAAATCACTGAATAGTTTTAAAATAATATATGTTACAGAAATACCAGATAGATTTCTGTTCTCAATCTACTCCTACCTAACTGAACCCTAGTCTAACACGTTAACCTTGGACTGCTATATGAACAAAATATAAATTTTGACTATCTTTCAGTTACTGTGCATTTGCATCTATATTTTGCTTTGTAATACCTGGGAAACTTTTCCAAATTGTGAACTATCTTGGGCCTATCGAATCAGCACTCTTTGGGATGAACTATAGGAATTCAACATACAGGGGATTTTGAAGCACAAAGAAGTTTGAGAACAACTGAATTGGGTGCTTAATTCATCATTACTCAGGCTCATGATGCCTATCATTGGTCAAGTTATTCTCTCTACTTGGGAAATTCTTTACCAGCAATTTCATCTTTCCATCTTATCCATCTTGTAAGGCCCAATTCCAAAGCTACTTCTCCATGAAATCTGACCTGAGCCTTCCAAATGGGTAGGACATCAATTAGTTGAGATTTCTTCTGGTTTTGTGGCATACTTTGTTGGCACATACTTTGTCTACTTCACAGTAATTATTTGGGAAATGTCATCCTCATCACTAGAACTAACCTGTAGACTCTTTGAGGAAACAGAGCATATTTACTTCTCTTTCTTTACCACATAAGTGCCTGTACTCATTATTCACACATATTCTTATATATTGTGAATAACTGAATAAATATTTATCAAGTGGAATTCAAATAATGGCTTCAGACTCCATGAGGAAATGGGATAAAGAAGAAAGAAATTGATCCAGATGCTTATGTAGTTACTTAGAGAAAGTAGACTGGAATTCAAGCCTCAGGACACTCTGGGAGTCTTTGACACTTTTCTTTAATTTCAGGTTCCAGTTTCAAAACCTGAGCCTCTTCAAAAAGCATGTATAAATGAGATGATGCTGAAGACTAAATGCCCTCTAGCAGTAAGCTTTACAGATAAAAATACCTGACACCTAGTTAAATTTTAATTTCAAATAAAAACATTTAATATAATTATGTCTCATATAACATTTGGGGCAATATTCATTGTTTATCTGATATTCAAATTTAACTAGGTCTACTGGGTTGAATCGTGCTCCCTTCTCCTCTGCCAAATTCATGCCACCTAGACCCTGAGAATGTGACTCTTATTTGGAAATGCGTCTTTGCAGATGTAATCAAGTTAAAATGAGGTTATGCTGGGTAAGAGTAGGCCTTAAATTTCATAACTGATGTCTTGATGTCTTTAGAAGAAGAGACATAGACAGACAGATACACAGGATCATATGAAGACAGAGGCAGAGATTAAATTGATATGTCTGTAAACCAAGGTACACAAAGGATTGCTTGCAACCACTAGAAGCTAGAAAAATCAAGGAAGGATCCTTCTGTAGAAACTTTGGAGAGAGCACAGCCCTCCTGACACATTGATTTCAAATTTTAAATCTCCAGAACTGTGAGAAAATGAATTCGTGTTATTTTAAGCACTCCATTTGTGGAAGGTTTTAATGGCAACCCTTGAAAATGTACAGGCTCGGTGTCCTGTATTTTTATTTGCCAAATCTGTTAACCCTATGGAGGATATCTTCAGTCTCCCTAAAATACGTATTTAGCCATATTACTAGACATCTAATGGTCGTAGAATGTATTGTGACTATAATCTCAATAGACATTTGAATTGATTGTGGCTTTTCGAGAGAATCCAACATTAAACAAAAATCCACTGGTCTCTTGCATTACCATGTGCATGTAACAAGACTTTTAAAAAATTTCCCTGCTAGTATTTCTCTACTTACTGTGAGAATCATGATGAAAGAATAAGTTTTCACGTGTGATTTCCTGAGTCATGTGCATACAATTCCACGTATGTATGTGAATTTCTATGGACCTGCATATAATTCTCAGGAGGGAGGTCTCCTGCCCACAATTCCCATATGGCTTGATAATTCCTTGCGTGAGAGTCTCACTGCCTGAAATATTCTCCAGATGCTGCAGCTGATATACTTGATAAAATACGGCCAGATGAACTGGAAAGTTCATGCCTTTGCAGTGACCCTCAACCAACAAAAGACGAGAGCTGGTGAATTCATCAGCTCTCAGTGGTACAATTCAATTACGAGGCATATTTCACAATCTCTCAGATGTCCCCACTAGGATTGAGTCCCAGTTGCCCACAAAGGTGCCCTGTTCATCAACTCACGCTTTAATGCCTTCCCCTGTTTCTCTATCTCACTTCCCCATTCTCTTATGTGTTTCCTGAAGTCACCTACCCAACAATTTTTGTCTAAAACTTCATTTCAGTGATTTGTTTTTCTTTCTCTCCTGTTACTTTTGGGAGAACACAAACAAGAACAAAGTGAATTTTTAAACTTAAAAAAATTTTTTTTAACATTTTAAAAACTATGTTTTAAAATAAATACCATTGAATTGCGTTCCAGAAAGGTTAACTTCACGTGCACTCTTACGAAATGACCTTTACTTTCATTTTTAAACTGAATTAAAGACCTACCCAAACTTCTGAATACTCTGTGACAAAGATAACCCTTGGATGCCTGATAGTTACAAAGCACTTCTGAAGGTAGGTTTGTTATTAACAAATCCATTGGCTTTACTTGTAATGAGTTGTTCAAAATGCCTAACTAAAAAAACAGCTATGTATTTACTCAGTGGTTTTAAAGCATTGTGTTTCCATTCATATCTGATAAGTATTTTCTTCTCTTTTATTTGCCTGGAAATCTGGCACAATTTAAAATGGGGACATTTAGATAAGACTCTTCCACAATCACTATTATATAGCTTAAACTTAATTTTTTTTTCCATTTGAAATAGCCACAGGATCTATATTAATACATTTTTAATTGACTTTTAAAAGAGATGTACCATCCAGAAATTTAATAGGTGAGAGTACTGTTGATTTTCTTGTCTCTGCCACACTATGTTTCAAGAATTTTACAAATAATATTTTTACCTTATCATATCAAGATATCCATGTGTCTGTGACAATAAAACAGTCAAGGAAAAGGAGGGCTCCTTAGTTTTTAAAAAGTCCTTATAACAATTCTACTCAAATTCATTTAAGCATATAAAAATACTGTAAACAAAAAAGGAAAGCATAGGTATGATTCTGAGAAGCTGTTTCTGTCACACTAAATATAACATTATCAGAACATACCTCTTCAAGTAACCAAGATGCTTGGAGAAGGGTTATTATAGTTCCATCTATTTTGGGTACTTGCTAATTCTCAAATGATAATTTAAAAAATCAATGACAATTTTCTAAAAGAGATCCTACAAATAAGCTGATTTTTGTTAAGGAATGAATCCTGGAAATAATTTCTTCATTGTTGATCAATAGATTTTTGTAAAATAGCCTGTAAGCACATTGATATGGTATTTACAGCTCAGACAGCAAGATCTGTATCATAGATAGATTCCTACTTTGGTTCAACTCCAATAGTCCTAGAGAACTAGAAAAGATGAACTCTTGTGGTACAAATGATTATGACAAGGAAGTAAAGACAGAAACATCTAATATATATCTTCCAAAGCCAACTCAGCCTGGGTAAAGATTACTGAGACAAATACTGAGGAATCACTCCATTACTAATTCAGTAGGACTGATTGAAGTGCTCAAACAAATAACGACATGTTAAGATATAAGAAATTGATAATTCTTGATTACTTATTTTATCCCCCAAAATGTGACTTGCCTTTGTAGACGGCCTTAGGCAAATAAGGCTTGATGGTGATAGGCCAGGTAAGATTTCTTATTATAAACGTCTTTAATTGTGGTAAAAACAGTTCTATTAAAAATAATATTATGTGTAAAACTATAGAATATTTACAAAACTCAGAAAATTTCTTCAATAATAGGTCTCCTAAATCACCAAAGGAAATAGGTAAGAAGACCAAGGCTTCTTATCTATTTCCAATGATAAGACAGGGACTGTATAACTTGTTGGATCAAATATCTGGATACATACTCTAGTTTTCATATGTCATTATTATTTCATACAATTTTTGTGCAAACATTAGAAAGTAATATAATTTTCTATACAGCATAGCAAGAATAGCAAGATTTGATGACCATTATCTTTAATAACAACTTAATTTTTTAAATAAAATAATCAACTTTTGGAATATGATTCATTCTGACAGCGTGTCAATAGCACAGTATTTTTTGGAATTTTTCTTATTGTATATGCTCTCAAAGATATATGTCAATCTAGATTTTCATGCAGCTAACTATGTAATTTAATATGCTGAAGTGACAAGTTACATTTTAAATTCTTAACTCCTCAATGAGAAGAGATCTAGTAGTTTTTTGTAAAATTCTATTCTGTGGATATTATCATTTTTTGAGTGGTTTGCAACTGGTCCACCATTGAATGGCTTTTGATTGAATGACTGTTTGTCACCAAATGGAAGGCATCACTGGTAAGAAATAGTGCACTGCAATCATTTCCATATACCAGCAGTTTCTGCTCATATATTGTATGTCAATATCTGCTTTATGTTTTGACATTTTCTCCCTTTGCTATCATTGTCCTCAAAGGAAGAAAATTATGGTAGAAATTTTATAACCTTTAGAATGGGATGCTTGGAGTGGCTACTCTCATTTTGGTACTATTTCACCAGAGATTCTTTTTGTTGAATTAATTCGATAATATCTACGTGTTAGCATAGGAAAGTGATACTTTTTTTTTAAACTTAGGTACCCAAACACAACTTCTTTATACTTTAAATAAGTTTTAAATATGTTTTCCTTTATTAAGCTAATGATTAAAATATTTTAGTAAAAGCCTGAAATCTTAATACCCTAGGAGCTTCTATTGTCAATAGTATTAGCAAATGAATGATGCCAAAATTGAAGTATTCCTGAATAAATGAGAGTCATTTTACCATACAGAATATTGCTACCTTAGTAATTATTAACTGTTGATAAGTCTGGGCTACAGATAAAGGTCCACTTAAGTTATGTATTTACTTCAGAATGATCTGCTTAAATAAAAATCATATGGGATATAAATCCCACACATTGATTTTATTGATTGTTTTATAGATGATTTTAAATATAGCTGGGATGGACTCATGTCTAACTAGCTTTTCTAATGCCAATATAGTGATTGGTATGTTTTACTATTTAAGTAGTAAAAAACTTTTTGTAAGGTGATTAGACTTATTTTAAATTTTCCTCTTGCTCCATAAATTGCATTTATTTCTTTCACAATCAGTGTGATATTTGAATGTTGATGAAATAGAATTGGTTTCACATGATAATATCCAGATTCTTATCAAGACTCTTCACGAACCAGTCCTCAGTTTGTTCTAAAGGGCTGTTCTCCTGATCATACCACAGACACTAATACATCAGTATCAAAGGGGCCTTTGTAATAGCTACGTTGTGGGGAGGCAAAACTCATCATTAGAGTTTTCAGTGATATCACTATGTGATATATGTCATGCAGAAGAATGTATATTGGCCATAATAATTTTAACAATTAATGGGATGAGAAGATACCTGGGAATAGCTTCACTGATTTCAGATATACCCCAAATATTGCTGTGTGTATATATTGTTTTACTATTGAATTCATTGTGAAATCCCAAAGTGATTTAACACAGAGAAGATGAAACTCCTGAACTTCAACTTTAGGTGAAGACTTGAGTTTGTGTGATGCCAGATGGTGTAAACTCTTGTGACAGTTTTTGATTAGTTTATGCTAGGAAACACTGCTATAGGTTCTGGCAGGTAGAGATGGCTTGGGGCTTTCTTTAGGCCATTATAAACATCAGATTTGATGCATTTAAAGGCTGCTGTAGGCTTTAATTTTAACAGCATATACAATGATTTTATAAACATGTTTGCCCTTGAAGAAATCCCCAAAATGTTAATGTTAGAGCAGATGGTGTGACTCTGCAATATAAGAATTACTGTGCCTATCAAGAAGAAAAATGGTTTCATTTAATTTCAGTCTGATAAAGACTAATGCTGATTAAATGTAAGTTCAACACAGCCACACATCTTGAATTTCTATGTAAAAGATTGTTTGGAAAAGGGTTAGTTTGGTATATGTTTTGTTTCCAGGTTCTAAAGTGTATTTCATGTTGATTTTTGGGATACTTTATATTATTTTATTCTATAATAAGAAAGTCTTCCTGTTACAGTTACTCAAAAGTTACACTAATCTCTTATTTCCAGCATAAGAGTAAATTTGAATGGTTAAGCTGAGTTAGTGATAAATTAACTCTGAGAGAAAACCCTCAGAAAATTGTAGGACTTTAGTGTTCCTTGGGATGACCTTTGATACTTCATCTGCTCCATCTCAGCCAGGTCTTTGCTGTCACTGACTATTATCCTCCCAAGACTACCTTCTCCCCACCTTGGACCATTATTTAAGGAGGAAGTTGCATCTAATACAAATTTTTCTCTTTGGGGGTAAAACATGGAATCTGGTTGCTAAGAGAGATATGATGGTACTGGTTGTTTCTGAGGACTGTGTAGAAGATAGTGCCGGAAACTTTCTTACCTTTCTCATGGCCTGAAACCTTAAAGGATAATTTCTAGGAAGGCAGGAGCACTCACTGCTTCTGGTGCTTGTCAAGGGTCATTGCTTCCTCCTGGTGCTCCAGAAAGAGAATACACCAAGCCTTTGGAAATTCCTATACAAGGGAAGGGCCTGAAGCTGGAGCTTCATTAGCTTCTTGGTGAACCAGCCTCTAGTTGTGTAGGTCAGACTACAGTTCCTTAAATTCTTTCTACCTAAGGTAAGAATAAGTCCTGGTGGCTCTAAGGAGCCCAAGCTAGCAGTTGGGAGAGTCAAAAACGTCCACTTGAGGAAAATGAGGACTAGTGGTGACAGTGGAAACCAAATAAGTCTAATAAAAAAGTCATTGTTTATCTTCTGCTTTAGCCCCCAGAATTTTGTCATTGACAGCTCTCTGGCTGATCATTGCCATATTTTTTATATTTACTCAGTTTTACATACTTCTCATTTCCAAATTCTGAAATACACACAGGAGTCCCAGATCAAAACACCACTTTCACTCTGTGAAATAGTTTGGGGAGTTAACCTTGGGCTTGAAATTGAAATACATCCTGCTTCCTTTGCCATGAATTCATTCATTCACCCAGTCATAGACATGGATGCTAGATAATGCAGATCTTCCCTCCTAACCCTGCATAGGTTACTTATAGTGTGGAGGACAGAATTCCAAGGAGAGATGCAAGTAAACTGAGCTTTTATAGTTTTGTGCTCTATGAATCAGTTTTAAAAATTGAGAGATATATATATATACACACACACACTATATATTACACATATATTTAGTATATATTTATGGGACATGTGATATTTTTAATAAAATAATTAAATCAGGGTATTTGGGATAACCATTACCTCAAACATTCACCATTTCTTTGTATTGTGAACATTTTGAATCTTCTCATCTAGCTATTTTGAAATATACAGTAAATTATTACAAAATCTAGTCACCCTACCATGTTATTATACAGTAAAACTTATTCTTTCTATCTAACTTTATGTTTGTACCCATTACCAACCTCTCTTCATCTTCCCCCAATCTTTCTAGCTTCTAGTAACCATTAATCTACTCTCTACTTCCATGAGATCAACCATTTTACCTCTCACATATGAGTGAGAAAATGCAATGTTTGTGATTCTGTGTCTGGTTTATTTCGTTTAACATAATAACCTGCAGTTTCACCCATGTTGCTGCAAATGACCGGATTTCATTCATTTTTATGGCTGAATAGTTTTCCACTGATAATATAGGTCACATTTCCTTTATCAATTCATTTGTTGATGCATACTTCGGTTAATTCCTTATTTTGGGTATTGTGAATAGTGCTGCAATAAACATGAGACATTTTGGAGTTCTCCCATGGGAGAACATGGGAGAACCACCAAAATGGTGGTGGAGAAGCAAGCTGACTTTATTATTTACCACAGAAAACCAAAAACAAACATGCATTGCCAGGGAATTTATGGAACTACAAGATTGTAGGGAACTACAATTGGTCCTGTCTCAATCTCAATAGAAGCAGGAAGAGTACATAGATGGAGAAATGTCACTAAGGATAGCCAGAGACAAAGAGGGGAGGCAGGATGAACATCTCTAACCCTGAAATCTCTCCTCTGTAACTCTGTCAAAAAGACGAAAAATCAGAGTGGCTGTTCAGCAACAGAATGTGTTGAAAGGTTTGTTTCACAGATTTCCTGGGCACAAGCTACTAGACAGTCTTCCCACACTACCAGGTCAGCCCCTTTGGAACCACCCCCATTCAGGACATGTGATACTTTGCTTACTAGAACTGAGGCAAATCTGGGTTTAAGGTGCCATCTAATGCCAAAATTAGGCAATAACCTAGTGGGGAAAAAAGAAACACAACCAACAGGCAAATTACAGAGAATCTCTGAGCAAACCTAAGCAATAAAAGCCAAAACAAGCCAGGCAGAGAAGACAGGAATAAACAATAAATACTTCAATGAAATGACGTATGTGTACATCCACAAAAACGAACAGCAAGCAGGAAACCATGACCTCCTCAAAGGGTCAGAGCAAGGATTCAGTGAGTGACTCTAAAAAAATGGTGACATGTGAATTCTCTGACCAATAATCTAAAAAAGCAGTTTAAAGTAAATTCTGTGACCCCTGAGATAACACAGAAAAGTAATTCAAACATTTTCCAGAGAAATATAACAAAGAGATTAAAATAATTTTAAAAATCAAAGAGAAATCTTAAAGCTGAGAAATACATTTGCTGAACTAAAAAATTTGATAGTGACTCTTAACAGCAGAATAGATCAGGCAGAGAAAAGAATCAGTGATCTTGAAAACAGGCTATTTGAAAATGCATAGTCAGAGAGAAAAGGAAAAAAGAATGAAAAGGAATGAATATTACCTATAAGATATAGAAAATAACCTCAAAAGTGCAAATCTAAAAATTATTGGTGTCCAAAAAGGAGCTGAACAAGAGAAAGGGATATGATTAAAGAGAACATCCTAAAAGCAATAAGAGAAAACAAGCAAATGACATATACATGAGCTCAAATTCATACAGACTTTTCAACAGAAACTACACAGGCCAGGAGGGATTAGAAGGACATTTTCAAAGTCCTGAAAGAGAAAAATTCTTTTATTCAAGAATACTATACCCAGCAAAAGCCTCATTGAAACATGAAAAAGAGAAATAAAGTCTTTCCTAGATCAAACAATAGTTGAAAGAATTTACTACCACCAGATGTCTTATAAGAAATGCTCAAGGGGGGCTTTTCAATCTGAAAGAAGTAAATAACAATGTGAAAACAAATAATGTGAAAATAAAACATTTGAAAATATAAAACTCACTGGGAAAATTAAGTTACACAGATAAACTCAGAACATTCTAGTACTGTAAATATATGCAATCCACTCATAACTGAAAGTATGAAGCCCAAAAGATAAAACTATCAAAAACAATAATACCTACAGTAATCTGTCAGGAGACAAGCAACATAAAAATATGTAAGTTGATAAAAGATAAAACCAAACTATGTGGAGATCAAGATAAAATGAAGATATTTTTATTTTTTTTGTTTCTATTTTTTTGTTAGATAAGCTGATATTTGATTAAAATAACTTGCTATATATATGACTTTTGTAAACTTCATGATAATCACACTGCAAAAACCAGTAATACATTCACTAAAATGAAAAGGAACAAGTAAAGTGTACTGCTAGAGGAAATCACTCTTGAGGAGAGAAAAATGAGGACCTTCACAACAAGATCACAAGATCTCTTACTAATATTTCTGTATTAGTCTGTTTTCACACTGCTGATAAAGACATACCAGAGACTAGGCAGAAGAAAGAGATTGAATTGGACTCATAGTTCCACATGGCTGGGGAGGCTTCACAATCATGGTGGAAGCCAAGGAGGAGCAAGTCACATCTTATGTGGATGGGGGCAGGCAAAGATAGAGCTTGTGCAGAGAAACTCCCATTTTTAAAACCATCAGATCTCGTGAGACTCATTCACTATCAGGAGAACAGGAGAACGGCACCAGAAAGAAATACTCTCATAATTCAGTCACCTCCAACAGGGTTCCTCCTACAACATGTGGTAATTGTAGGAGTTACAATTCAAGATGAGATTTGGGTGGGGACACAGCCAAACCATATCATTTCCTGAGATTGTGGAAGATCCAGAAATGTGGCAATGGAGAAAGATGATTCCATCCAGAATGGTGAAGCTCATGGAGGCTCTTAATTTATAAATTTGCTGTTGCCTCCACAGTTAGCCATACACATTGCCTGTGCCCTGGTCAGCAGAGACAGATTGTTTCTCTTGATTCTTCAGAGACTGGATGTGACAAAACCTGTTTGGGGTTACACCAATTCTTACTTCTAGGGTGGATGCTCCTAGATGTCTAGAATGGGGTTTCTACTTTAGTAACTTGGTTGAAATAGAAAAAGGTTGGTAGGTCTCTACAAGTCTCTTGCCCTTTCAGGATGGAACCAGCAGGGTCTATATTCCGCTTGGTGGTCACTGCCTCCAGGACAATGCTGGGAGCTGTCCTAAAGCTTTCAGGCCAGGACTGAGCCATGCCTTAATGAAGATAAGCATAGATCCTAATTTCTGTACCTGGTTTAGGAGCCCCAGTAGTCTTTTTGTGCCAAGATGTTCCAAAGTTCACCTCAAAGACTGTTCAACTCACTGGCATCCTCTTAACAGCACTCTGTGCCCCAACCTCAACTCCTTTTGGTGTGAATTTCGGTGAATGGTCCTGCATCAGAGGAGTGATAACAGCTGACTGAGTTAATAATCTCATGACCACAGAAAATTTCTAGTAATAAAAACATATACATAAGTTTTAGTTCCTAAGAGAAATGTTGTATTTTATCTTATTTCATCTTCACAATTCCATAAGAGATTATTTTATTGATGATGAAATTATGGTTTCACTTTGTCAAAGTTTTTAAAATTGCAAATGATATAACTGTAGTTGAACAAAACTTATTTTATGATTCCAAAGACCATAATCTTTCCTCTGTACTATCTAGACATTATGCATATAATGTCCAAAACTTATACATGTACATGACATGACAGTATTTATGAATAAGGATGTAATTTCAGCATTATTATAAAAAGGAAAATAGAAAACTAAATGTCTATCAATAACACATTTCTAAATAAAATACATATGTCCATGTGATTCTATGACATTATGAAAAAGTAGGGTAGCTCTACCTGGACCCTAACAGAAGAGTGTTTAGTGAAAAAGGAAGTTTCAAATAACTAAGTAAAATATGAAAAATCTGTTAAAATTGTCTATCTGCTGCAATGGTGGATATGTCATTATATATTTATCCAAAAACCCATTGAGTGTAAAGCATTAAGAGTGAACATAGTGTAAACTATGGATTTTGGGTGATAATAATACATCAGTGCAGTTTCACGACTCATAATAAATGTATCACTCTGGTGTGGGATGTTGCTTGTGGCATAGGCTATTCCATTGGGGTGGGGATATATGGAAAGTTTGTATGTTCCTCTAAATTTTGCTGTGAACACAAATCTGTTCTAAAAGAAAAGTCTATTTAAAAAAATGTATACGTCTGTATGAAGTAGACAATATTCTGAAAAAAAATTGTACCAAACTATTGATAGTTATTACTCTGGGATGTGGAATTCATGAGACTCAGGGGTGTGTGTGTGTGTGTGTGTGTGTGTGTGTGTGTACGCATGATTGTGTGTGTGTGTAGCATTCACTTAAGCATTCTTCAAATTATTTTTGAAACTTCTGAGAAGCACCACACACTTGTCCTGGGCTTGCTGACATCCATCACAACTTGAAAGACACATATTGTCATATTACCTGGAGCGAGTATAAGAAAGAGTCTCCAGATGCCAATATGAAGAGAGATTTTCTAAAGAGAGTATATTGTATTCAGATAACAGGGAACTGTTTTCTTCTCCAATATCTGAAGGCTTTGTATGACTTTCAGTCTTCTAGAGTCATTTAATCTGAGGATATAGAGGGCAGGGACTTTGCCCTGTTATGTTAAATTTTTGGCAATTTAACATAATTTGCATTTCAGGTGATACTCTAGACTGAACTTATTTCTGAGAAAGAGGCATTCTCAAGTATTTTATGAATTCCCAAATTGTAGGAATTTTCCAAGTTCACTCCCACGTCTATACATCTCTCAATCCCGAAATGCAACAACTCACCTTCACAAGATAGACAAAGTATGAAAATCTCCTGTAGCTTTTGTCCAGAAGATTCTTATCGTGTCTCTTAAAATCTCAGGGTTTTCCCAATAACTTCTTTTAAGGCTTTTTGCCAAAAAGCCCCAGCTTTGTTGTAATATGCCAGATCAGAAGAAACCTACACCCTTTACCTTTTCCACCACAGCTTTGTTTACATGGGACACTCTCACCTAGGACAAGGTCAAGAATCAGACTTGCTTATTCAGGTATATTAACTAAAACAACTGGCGGTAAGTGAATAAAGGAAAGTTACTACGTAAGCAAATGACAAATCAAAGTCATCAGGTCTTCAGAGTCAGCAAAAGAAAAAAGAAATAAGTTTGTTTGTGATCTTAATACCTCTTGTCATAAATATTAGATGTGTGTCTCTCTCAGTATCATGGTGATAAATACTTTAAATTACATTGTAGATTTTTTTCTTAGGCTGATCACAAACTGATCACATTTATAATATTTATTTATCCTTTAAGATTTACTTTAGACATCATAGCCTATCAGAAAATTTCAATTCCCCTTTTAAAGTGTTGTAAATGTTTCCCTTGTACATAATTACATTACAGAATTTTCACATCATTTTACACAATCGGAGTGTCATCTTCTCCCACTGATTGGTGAGATTCTTTAAAAATACATATTTTGTATCTATCTTTTATCTGAAGATATTACTAAAGGATCAGAAGCAGTAGATACTCAATGAATGTTTTGATAATTGAAACTATGAATGAATTAATAAACAAAATCTTCCCTGAACACCAATACTATGTTAAAAAATTACTTGGTTTCTTTCCCCACGTTTTCCTTCCAAATAATTGTTTTTATGGTAATTCCACTGATCACACAGAGTTTAATTACATTGGCTTTAATCTGAGTAAGATTTTTTCTCTATTGTGATTTATTTCTTATAATCCCAAGTTATCCTGTTCATCTTTAATGTAGACTTTGGAAAATATGTAATTCTGGAAATTCTTAGGATTCCAGAGTTTGCTATTTCAAGCTATTGTACCAATTAATATAACAACAGAATGCATTGTAAATATTAATTTGTTTTCTCTGGTAAATTTCTGTTGTGTGATTCAATTCAAAAAATGAAAATCGTAAACCATTTGTAAATTTTCATAAATATTGATTAATCAAAAGGTGGGCAGTTTTATGTCTAACACCAACATTCATTTTGTATCCCGTGCCACCTTGGATAGTAATATACTTAAGTGTATGTTTTCCACGAGTAGTCTGCTTCAGACATGTTATTTGTTGGGTTCATTTCAATTTATTATTCAAATGATAATTGGAGCTGCCGCATTTTGCATGACTTACAGCTAATGTTCCAAATAATGTTTGCTTTCATTTTACTAAGCTACAGCACAAGGGAATTTAGTATGACAATGGAAGGTGCTGTCACTCCTAGTAATAAGAAATATGTTGTTTGATTCCAGCTTCACTGAAAACCTTCAATGTCAGTCACAAATTACCACTTCTCTACTTGCCAGGATTATTCCAGCTTTGCTCTGATGCACAGGCTATTATCTAGCATTAGCAGAATTGGCTCTGAGCACTCCAGATGGGCCACCAATATCCCATGAGCTACTCTTTCTGGGGTAGGGTGAAGGGAGAAGATTTTGCATAGTAAAATTCTCACATAGAACCACCAGTCTGTGATTTTGCTACTTCTTGTCAAAGATGGATTTCTCACTATTACCGCTATTCTGCTAGATGTGTACTTGTTACTTTTGCCATTTCACTTGGCAAACAAGAATTCTTCTTTTTTTTTTTTTTTCTTTTTTTTTTTTTTTTTTTTGAGACGGAGTCTCACGCTGTTGCCCAGGCTGGAGTGCAGCGGTGCGATCTCGGCTCACTGCAAGCTCCGCCTCCCGGGTTCCTGCCATTCTCCTGCCTCAGCCTCCTGAGTAGCTGGGACTACAGGCGCCCGCCACCGCGCCCGGCTAATTTTTTGTATTTTTAGTAGAGACGGGGTTTCACTGTGGTCTCGATCTCCTGACCTTGTGATCCGCCCGCCTCGGCCTCCCAAAGTGCTGGGATTACAGGCTTGAGCCACCGCGCCCGGCCTAAGAATTCTTCATTTTAATAAAGCTGGTATCTTATATAGTATAATGATAGGAGAGGGGAAATTAAACAAAACCAAACAAAATAAAGCTGATCAGCTTGGGTCTATAGTAGCAAACCTCCCCTATTTTAGAATTCTTTACTCTGCAAAATAAACGGTAAAAGCCCCCAAAGCCAAATACTTCAGAGTTGTCACTTTTTGCTGTATAGAAATGTAGTATTCTTGTTACAGGTGATACTTCATCCTCATCTTGGAAATAAAAGTACATTTTAAAGTTGAATAGTAAAATTTAAAATGAGAAAAATATGACATACATTTTAATACCTGCAACAAAAATCAGCAAAATATGACAAGCTACAGAAGCTTTGTGACTATAGCAACCTATTCAAAGTGACTTCATCCCTCTATCTGTATCAGCAACATATCTGAACATGAGTATTTCTTTTTAACTCTTCAGCTCAAACTTCTCTGCTCATTTATTGATTTTGTTGGTTGCAGAAACCCTTTATGTATATATTTGACTGTTACAATGTAAATTTACTGAGGTCTGCCATTTATTTTGAGTCTGTGCTTCCCTTTGTAATGTCGTTCTGAAGCAAAGGAATTAAGCAATGTAGTTGCAGCTACTTAATAGAAGTATTATGAGAGGAAAACCAAGGGGATCCAAAATGAAATAAGGAGCACAAAAGTTAAGCATTATCTCAGAAAGACTTCTTTCAGATCTGCCTCTTAAAATTATTACTCCTTGTTTATAACTGTTTTTTCCATGAGAAATTAGCTTTTTCCCTTCCTTCCTTCCTTCCTTCCTTCCTTCCTTCCTTCCTTCCTTCCTTCCTTCTTTCCTTCCTTCCTTCCTCCCTTCCCACAAATATTTGAGTTCATAGCACTATGGCAGCCAGTATGTTAGCTGCTTACGAGCAACTCATGGTCCCTAGTTGCATTTTGTTTAGTTGTCTATGTACAAAGGGCATGGATAGACCATGCTTCAAATGGATATAAAATTGGAAACCCCCTTTGGAAATAATCAGTAATATGCAAGAAAAATTGAAATTAAAACAAAATATTCTATTACTCGTATATTAAGTTAAAATATTATATATACCATTTTTATCTACTAGTAAATATAAGATATAAAAAATTGTTAAAATTTCAATTGTGAGCAGAAACGTAAGCAAAAATCTTTCTGGAAGAACATGAATAGTATTTATGAAGGAAAATAAAGTATTTATCCACTTTGCTATAATGCTGCATATTGAAATTTACCCCAAGAGAAAAAAACAATTTTGACTGAGCATTAAGTTGTTCAATGGAGTTTTGTTTATAATGCTAACAAAATTAATATAGCCCAAATGTCTACCAGTGAGGAAAGGTTAAGCCAATTATATCTTAACTACCTACGTTAATGTACAGATGGAAAATGGTCATTATGAATATGTTTCTATTGAAAATACTTACTTGTAGGTGGAAAAACAGTGTGTGTTGAATTCAGTCAGAGAATTATTACATATATAGGCAGTACATGGAAAAATGAAAAAATGTAACATTCTGAAATGGCAAGGTTGTGAATGATATGAAATGCTAGAACTGTAGTTTCAATGTTTTTATATGCTATCAAAAAGCTGAAAAATAGTATACTTTTTATGATAATAATGGGACTTAAGTATTCAGCAAGCAAAGTAATATAACCTCTTTTCTATTTTTCTTTTTATTTAAGGTAAATTTACCTATAGAAAAATCCACAATTTTTATTTTATAATTATAAAAGTGTTGAAAAAGTGTAAATTTATGTAACTGGAACCACAATCAAGATATAGAACGAAATATCACAAAAGTTGCTTTCCTATTCCTCCAAATTTTACTGTGCCTCTAATAATCAATCACTGCCCCCATCCTCAGCTTTGGTTTTTATTGATCTATAGCTTTACTTTTGAAAGGATGTTATGTAAGTGGAATTATATACATAGCTTCTTGGGTCTGGCTTCTTTCACTCAGCATAATATATTTCAGATTTTAAAATGCTGTTGCATATATTAGTATTTTTTTCTCTTTATTGCTAATTGTTTTTTCATTGTATAGATGTACCACATTGTTTTAATTCATTCTACAGTGGAGAAACATTTAGGTTTGCTCCAGTTTAGAACAATTACAACCCACGTTTCTATGTATACATTAATGTATAGGGTATTTGTTTTGCATTTTAATTGAGATAAATTTAGATTCACATACATTTGTAAGAAATAATACAGAGAGATCATGTATACAATTTACCTAGTGTCCCCTAATCGTAACATTTTATGAAACTACAGTATAATACCACAAACAGCATTGTTGACAATAATGTTGACGATATTGACAATAATTTGGGTTCTTATATCAATTCTTTATTTTGGCGGGCAGTCAGCCTGTTTAGGTGTAGCATGCACATTCTGGCCTACTTTTGTGGGCTGTATTACCAAATTTAAATTGCCTGGTTATTCTATTCTGCTTGGTTTACCTGTTGACACTGTGGCTCCCACTGGTTCCTGCTGATACTGCTTTTGGAGGTGGAAGGACTTTCCCAGGCTAGGACACTGGGTGTCTCTAGGGAGCAGAGAAAGATCTCAGGCCTGTTGGAATTATGAGGACTCCTGGACCTGGCTGCTTAATGTAACTGGTTTCCTGTTGACTAGTCCTTCAGCCCATCCATTATATATAGGTTTTTGTGTGAAAATAGGTTTTCATTTCACTTGGGTAAATACCAAAGAGTAAGACTTTTGGGTCATAGGATGAGGGCATATTTAACATTATAAAAAATTGCCAAGGCCGAGCAGGGTGGCTTGGGCAGATTGCTTGAAGTTAGGAGTTCGACACCAGCCTGGCCAACATGGTGCAACCCTGTATCTACTAAAAATACAAAAATTAGCTGGGTGTGGTGGTGGCCGCCTGTAATCCCAACTATTCAGGAGGCTGAGGCAGGAGAATTCCTTGAACCCAGGAAGCGGAGACTGCGGTGAGCAAAGTGCCTGGCCTGGGCAATAGAAGGAGACCCTGTCTCAATAAAAAGAACTACCAAAATGTTTTGCAAAATGGTATACAGTTTTATATTCCTTCCAGAATTATATGAGCATTCTATTGACTGCGTTCTCACCAGCACTTCATATCCAGTTTAGTCTCACCATTAAAATAAAAGTGTAGTGCTATTTCACTTTGGATTTAATTGCATTTTCTTACTTACTAATTATATTGAGCATCATTTAAGTGTTTGCATTCTTACATATTCTTTGGTAAATTATCTATTAAAATATATATTTTTTTATTATTGGTTTGGGAGTTTTTAATATATTTTGGATACAAGTATTTTTGTAGGTTATGTAGTTTGAAATGTTTTCTTTATTCTATGGCTTCTCTTTTTATTGTTTATCCTTGTCTTTTAAAGAGCCAGTGTCTTAAATGTTGATGATGTCCAGTTTATCAATCAGTTTTTTAATGCATCATGTCTATAATCCATTTTTATTTAATTTTGGTATAAGGTAAAGTGTGTCAATTTAAAATGATCAAAAGGCTCAGAATCCAGTTAAAACAGTTTATTTAAGTGCAAAGTATGAAGGTGGCCATCAGGTATCAGAGCTACACCAAAGAATGGTGATAGGTGCTCGCGGTGTGGGAAAAGATGAAAACAATTTGCATGGTCAAAAATGGAAGTGCTGATTAGAATTACATTTCCCATACAAAGGCTAACATGCATACATAGGATTTGATTGACTACTACCGATTATATTTTAAGGAGTTGTTTAGCTTATAAAGAGGTAACCATCACAAGGGTCTATATCTCTACCATTTGACCTGGGTTTGAATAAAGAATAGGGAGCCTGTATAGTGAATAACATCTCAACACAAAGGTCAAGAAGCAACAGTCATGCACCGAAGGAAAACGGCCATGTTATGTGAATCAGTTTTCAAGGCTTAACTTTTTCTCTTGGCATAATAAATTTGAAAAATTCTGAAATTTTATTTTCTTTTTACAAATGCATAATTAAAAGTTATTTATGTTTCTCCTGTGGGTATTCAATTTGTTTTTGGTACCATTTGTTGAAAAGACAATCCCTTTTCAATGAATTTCTTCACGTGTTTATTGATAATCAATTAAACATATTTGTGTAGGTCTATTTCTGAAATTGTCATTCATTTTCATTGGTCTATAGATGGATCCTTTTTACAACACAGAATTGTCTTTACTGTAGATTAAAAATAAGTCTAAGAATCAGTTTGCATGATTCCTCGGACTTTTCCTTTTTTGTTGGGAACAGATCCCTAAATCTGGCCATAAACGGGCCCCCAAATCTGGTCATAAAAACAATCTCTGCAGCACTGTGACATAGTCACGATGACTATGATGCCCATGCTGAAGGTTGTTGGTTTACCAGAATGAGGGCAGGGAACATCTGGCCCACCCGGGGCGGAAAAACACTTAAGGCATTCCTGAACCACAAACAATAGCATGAGTGATCTGTGCCTTAAGGACATGTTCCTGCTGCAGATGACAAGTCAGAGCCCACCCCTTGGTTTCCCATTTTAGTTAAATTATAATCTATAGAAACCATGCTTACCACTGGCTTGCTGTCAGTAAATATGTGGGTAAAACTCTGTACGTGACTCTCAGCTCTGAAGGCTGTCAGCCCCCTGATTCCCACTCCTCACTCTATATTTCTGTGTGTGTGTCTTTAATTCCTCTAGCACTGCTGGGTTAGGGTCTTCATGTCTGAGCTGGTTTCAGCAAGTGGTGCCCATACATGGGGCTCGAACCCAGGTTGAAGGGTCACCAGAGCAATGGTTGGAGAAGGTGGAACTATGCTGGAGGACACCTGAGTACTCTTAAGAAATCCCCACGGTGAGTAAGAAGGAGAGCCTGGAAACTTCAAGGTAACAGTGGGAAAAGTGTGGGCTCTGGTTGGTTCCACCTTGGAACATTTTCACACTGATATGAGGGAGAAGAAGAGTACAACAAAGTAATAGAAAAGGTGAGAGAGCAAGTTTGTTTGCCAGCTAAAACTGAAGCGGCAAAGGAGGGAGAGGTTTATCCCTACCCTTCTGCACTCCATCATTATTTTGAAGAAAAAAGTGACTTACCCTCCAGATCTTTCTTTTCCAGAGAACATTGGGTGAAAAGTAGTGGCCCCAGTGACTGTTCAGGCAAGGCCTAGAGTGACTGCCTTCAGTTCTATTCAGGCAGGAAATCAGCAAGCTAGATGAAAGGGTGATATAGAGGCTTGGCAGTTCCCTGTTAGGATACACCCCCCAGATCAACAGGGAAATAATATAGCTACATTTGAGCCTTTTCCTTTTAAATTACTCAAAGAATTTAAACAAGGTATTAATCAATATGGACCAGGTTCTCCTTTTGTAATGGGACTGTTAAAAAATGTTGCTGTTTCCAGCTGGATGATTTCTAGTGACTGGGATGCTCTTACTCAAGCTTGCCTGACTCCTGCTCACTTCTAACAATTTAAAATTTGGTGGGCAGATGAAGCTTCCATTCAGGCTGCTTGCAATGCCCAGGCCCAACCTCAAATTAATATAACTGCAGACCAACTTTTTGGTATTGGCAGCTGGGCTGATTTAGATGCAAAAGTGGTCATGCAGAGTGATGCCATAGAACAGCTTAGAGGAGTGTGCATTAGAGCTTAGGACAAAATCTCTTCAGAAGGAGAGCAATACTCTTCCTTTAGTGCTGTAAAGCAGGGGCCAAAAGAACCGTATGCAGATTTTATAGCTTGGTTACAGGAGTCTCTTAAAAAGGTGATTTCAGACTCGGCTGCTCAGGATACGGTGTTGCAGTTACTAGCTTTTGACAATGCTAATCCCGAGTGCCAGATTGCTCTGCCACTTTTTAGGGGGAAAGTGCATTTAGTTGATTATATCAAGGCCTGTGATGGTATTGGAGGTAATCTGCATAATGATACTTTGTTGGCACAAGCCATGGCAGGACTGAAAGTGGGTAAAGGAAATACTCCGTTTCCAGGAGCTTGTTTTAACTGTGGGAAGCATGGTCATACTAAAAAAGAATGTAAAAAAAATCAGCAAGTCAGGCTGTCAGGTGTTGGGGGAAAGAAAACTACTGAGCCTGGAATATGTCCAAAATGCAAAAAAGGAAAACATTGAGCTAATCAGTGTCACTGTAAGTTTGATAAAGATGGGAACCTAATTTTGGGAAATGCCATGAGGGACCCATCCCGGGCTTGTCTCCTGCCACAGCCCGTAGTGCCACAGTAGATTTATGCTGCACAAAAGCTGTGAGCCTTCTGCCTGGGGAATCCCCACAAAAAGTGCCAACAGGAGTCTGTGGACCCTTTCCAGCAGGGACAGTAGGATTAATTCTAGGTAGGTCTAGTTTAAATTTAAAAGGAGTGCAAGTACATACAGGAGTCATTGATTCAGATTACAATGGGGAAATTCAAATTGTTATATCTACTTCTGTCCCCTGGAAAGCAGAGCCAGGAGAGCGTATAGCCCAGCTTCTGATTGTGCTGTATGTGGAAATGGGAAAAAGTGAAACTGAACAGGAGGATTTGGAAGCACAAATAAGGCAAAGCAGCTTATTGGGTGAATCAAATTACTGATAAACGTCCTACCTGTGAAATAACTATTCAGGGAAAGAAATTTAAAGGTTTGGAAGATACAGGAGCAAACATTTCAATCATTTCTCTACAGCACTGGCCATCTGCATGGTCAATTCAACCTACTCAACTTAACATAGTTGGAGTTGGTAAAGCCCCTGAAGTATATCAAAGTAGTTATATTTTGCATTGTGAAGGGCCCAATGGACAACCTGGGACTATTCAACAAATTGTAACTTCTGCACCTATAAATTTATGGGGGAGAGATTTATTACAAAAATGGAGAGCACAAGTTCTAATTCCAGAGCAATTATACAGCCCTCAAAGTCAACATATGATGCCTGAAATGGGGTATGTCCCTGGTTCGGGACTAGAAAAAAATTTGCAAGATTTGAAGGAACCGCTTCAAGCGGAAAGACAAAGTTCCTGCCAAGGTTTAGGATATCATTTTTGAAGGTGACCATTGTTAAGCCTCCAGAACCTATACCTTTAAAATGCTTAACAGCTAAGCCAATTGGGATGGAAAAATAGCCACTAAGTAAAGAGAAACTGGAGGCTTTAGAGGACTTAGTTACCGAACCATTAGAAAAAGGACACATAGCTCCAACATATTCCCCCTGGAATTCTCCAGTCTTTGTTATTAAGAAAAAATCAGGTAAATGGAGAATGTTGACAGATCTTACAACCATTAATTCAGTTATACAATGGATGGGGGCATTTCAGCCAGGATTGCCTCCTTCTGCTATGATTCCAAAAAATTGGCCTTTAATAGTCATAGATTTAAAAGACTGTTGATTTACTATCCCCTTAGCTGAGCAAGACTGTGAAGCGTTTTCATTTACAATTCCCGCAGTAAACAACCTACAACCTGCTAAGCGTTTTCATTGGTAAGTGTTGCCACAAGGCATGTTAAACCATCCAACAATTTGCCAGACCTATGTAGGGCAAGCAATTGAACCTGCTTGTAAAAAATTTTCTTACGTTATTCATTATATGGAAGATATACTTTGTGCTGCCCTCACTCGAGAAATATTACTCCAATGTTATGATCACTTGCAAAATTTGATTTCTTGCACCAGTTTAATTATACCTCCTGACAAAATTCAGACTATTACTCCTTTCTTCTATTAGGGACTTTAGTAAAAGACACTACAATAGTGCCACAGAAAGTAATCATACGTAGGGATCAACTGAAAACATTAGATGACTTTCAAAAATTACTAGGGGACATTAATTGGATACAACCTGCTCTAGGCATTCCTACTTATGCCACGAGTGATCTATTTTCTTTCCTTAGAGGAGATCCTAGTCTCACTAGCCCTCAGTAATTAACAAAGGATACTGAGGCAGAGTTACAACTAATTGAGAAACAAGTGCATTAGGCTCAAATAAATAGAATGGATCCAGAGAGGACTCTAGATTTGCTCATTTCTTCAACTCAGCATTCACCTACTGGTGTTATTCTTCAAGAGCAAGATCTTGCAGAGCGGCTTTTCCTTCCACATACTAATTCACAGACTTTCAGTCCTTATTTGAATAAAATTGCTACTGTGACAGGAAATGGGAAAACTCAGATTGTTAAATTACATGGATATGATCCTGGAAAAATTATTGTCCCTCTCACGAAGGCAAAAATACAGTAAGCCTTTATAAATAGTCTTACTTGGCAAACCCATTTAGCTGCCTTTGTGGGTATTCTTGATAATCATTTTCCTAAAATGAAACTGTTTCAATTTTTGAAATTAACTAGTTGGATTCTCCCTAAAATAACTAAATTTAAACTAATTGAAGGTGCTGAAAATGTCTTCACAGATGGGTCTAGTAATGGTAAAGCCCCGTTCTTATTCTGACTCAAAAGGTAAAGTTTTCCAGATGCCCTATACTTCAGCTCAAAAAGCGGAGCTTGTAGCTGTAATTGAAGTGTTGACTGCTTCTGATATGCCTATTAATGTGATTTCTGATTCTTCATATGTGGTTCATTCCACACAATTAATTGAAATACTCAGTTAAAATTTCATACAGATGAATGACTGATGACTTTATTTACCCAATTGCAAACAGCAGTTAGGAATAGAATGCACCCTTTTTACATCACTCACGTTAGGGCTCATACACCTCTTCCAGGACCTTTGACTGCAGGGAATTAAATGGCTGATCGATCGTCTAGTTGCTACTGCAATATCTAATGCTAGACACTTTTACAGTTTAACCTGTGTTAACGCCTCTGGTCTCAAAAGCAAATACAGCATTACCTGAAAAGAAGTTGAAGTTGTTATCCAGTGATGCTCAACTTGCCAAATGGTGTATTCCTCATCTTTTAGAGGAGGAGTTAATCCTCGAGGATTGGAGCCTAATTCTCTTTGGCAAATGGATGTCACCCATGTTCCCTCATTTGGCAGACTAGCTTATGTACATTTATGTGTGGACACCTTTCTCACTTTGTCTGGGCTACATGCCAATCAGGACAGTTACTTCTGCCTGTTAAATTTCACCTTTTGCAGCATTTTGTGGTGATGGGCATTCCAGCTTCTATTAAAACGGACAGTGCCCCAGGCTGTACTAACTAAGCTGTAGCTACATTTTTCTCTATATGGAATATTAAACACATTACTGATATCCCATAAAATTCTCAAGGACAAGCCTTAGTGGAAAAATAAATCTCTCCCTGGAACAGCAGTTGCAAAAGCAAAAGGGGGGAAATGGGGACTAAGGAACACCACATATGCAATTGAATCTAGCATTATTGACTTTAAATTTTTTGAGCCTGCCTAAAGACCAGATGCTATCATCAGTTGAACAGCATCTACAGAAACCAGCTGCAAAGAAAGAAACAGAACAACTGATTTGGTGGGGATATCCGATAACAAAAAATTGGGAAATAGGTAAAATAATAACTTGGGGTAGAGGTTATGCTTGTGTTTCTCCAGGACCTCATCAGCAGCCAATCTGGGTGCCATTGAGACACCTGAAACCTTATCATGAGCCAGATGCTGAAGAAGATATTCTGGGAGGAACCTGAGTACCTGCTGGTTGCAGCCATGTCAAGACTGATGCTGAGGAGGACCCCAATTGTCACGAGCAACAGCCGTCGAACACAGCCACCTACCTGCAGATAGATCAAGAAGCTGTCAGAGATGGCAGAAGAAAACCTGAGGAAACCAGGACAACCAGTCACAATGAGTAATTTAATGATAGCTATGATAGCGGTGATCACCATTGCCATGAGTGTTCCTTCAGCAAGGGCTGACACAGAGAACAATTATACTTGTTGGGCATATTTACCTTTTCCACCACTTTTACGGCCTGTAACTTGGCTGGAACCCCCAGTGGAGGTATACACTAATAATAGCTTTTGAATGCTCAGTCCTACAGATGATAGAGGTCCATCTCACCCACATAAAGAAGGAACTGTTATGACTATTTCTTTAGGATTTGAGCATCCACCTATCTGTTTAGGAAAGACCACTAGTTGCCTACCACCTTATTATCAATCTTGACCGTCAATAGTGCCTGGATGTAATCACTCTATGACACAGTTACACATGCTTTCTGGTCTCAGTATTTACCATAATGAATCTCCTCCTCTAATTGAGGCATACCACCCTCAAAAACCTATTTGTAAGCAGGATTGGACCTAGTCAGAATAAATGAACATACTTATTTGGGAAGATTGCATTGCAGAACAGGCAGAGGTGCTGTGCAATGATTCCTATGGAATCATTATTGATTGGTCCCCTAAGGGGATGTTTAGCTTGAATTGCACCTCTCAGTCTGCATGCCATGGCCACACTATGTTCAACTGGTCTGAGTAAAATGGTCAGATGGTAGAAATGGTAAGAAGTAAGGCAAGCGTTCCTAGTATCTGGAAACATGGCAGTATAGTGGCACCTCATCCTCAAATGATATGGCCCGCTCTAGGAGCTAAACATAAGGATTTGTGGAAACTATTAATGGCTCTTAATAAGATCAAAATTTGGGAAAGAATAAAAAAGCATCTAGAAGAACACTCTACAAAGTTGTCTTTGGATATTGCAAAATTAAAAGAACAAATATTTAAAGTATCCCAGGCACACCTGACCTTAATGCCAGGAACCAGAGTGCTAGAAGGAGCTGCAGACGGATTAGCAGCTATTAACCCATTAAAATGGATAAAAACAGTTGGAGGCTCTGTGATTTCTATGATGGTTGTGCTATTAATCTGTGTTGTTTGTCTTTGTATAGTCTGCAGTCGCAGATCCCAACTCCTGCGAGAAGTAGTTTACATTGATAAAGCCACTTTTGCTTTTATTGTCTTGAAAAACAAAAAGGGGGGCATGTTAGGAACAGGCCCCCAAATCTGGCCATAAACAGCTCCCCAAATCTGGCCATAAACAAAATCTCTGCAGCACTGTGGCATGCTTGTGATGGCTACGATGCCTACCCTGAAGGTTATTGGTTTACCAGAATGAGGGCAAGGAACACCTGGCCCACCCAGGGTGGAAAACTTCTTAAGGCATTCCTGAACAACAAACAATAGCATGAGCGATCTGTGTCTTAAGTACATGTTCCTGCTGCAGATTACAAGCCAGAGCCCATCCCTTTGTTTCCCATTTTAGTTAATTTATAATCTATAGCAACAATGCTTATCACTGACATGCTGTCAGTAAATATGTGGGTAAAACTCTGTTCATGGATCTCAGCTCTGAAGACTGTCAGCTCTCTGATTTTACCTGTTTCAAAACAAACATATTGGTACATACTAGGTATATCCACACTCTATATTTCTGTGTGTGTGTGTCTCTAATTCCTCTAGCACTACTGGATTAGGGTCTCCACAACTGAGCTGGTCTTTGCACTTTTTCAAAATTGTTTTTGACTAATTTAGTCCATTTGTCTTTACAAATAAATTTTAAAGTCATCTTGCCAATTTGTACAAGAAAAAAGCCTGTTGAGATATCTGATGTATGACCCAATGACATAGCCCCAGAAATAGAGAATTAATTTTTTAATATCCTTTCCTTATCTGCAATGGTTATTCATCCATACCTTGAAGGCAACAAGATTTTGTCACCCTAACTGTAGCCACTAAACACTATCTTGCCCTAAGTCTTCCATTGGGTAGATGAGTTAGAAGAGTTCAGGGAGAACTTTGTGTCTTTTCTACTTTGCTGTTTTCCTTCTGAGCACTTACACTATGGTGGAAGCTTTTTCAGACTATGAGTTATCCCTATCCAGTGTTTCTTGTGAGCATCATTTAGGTCTTTGGAGGAGAGTACTTGTGTTGGTGTGAATTCACCTAGTATCTGTGGCTTCCAGAAATTCTATATTCTCATTCTTGCCCACACCTGGACTTTAGGAATGGGTTACTAATTGTACCTGAATTCTTCTCTTCATATTCTTTGGCTTCAGGTAGATTGTCTCCACAGTAAGCAAGTGTTCTTATCTTTCTTCTCCTTGGATTTGTCTCCTTAGATTTTCAGATTAGTTTTTTGCTCTGACCTGAACTCTATGTTGGGTCCCAGAAAAGTGGTGAATTTACTGTTGTTGAACAGTAGAAGTAATGTTTTTAAAGCCTTCTGCATCTTAAGCAAAAGTCATGAGTCTCTCTGGTCTCTTCTAGAATATGAAAAAATGTAAGGACAATTTTAACTTTCACCTGAATGTGATTTTTAGATTAACCCATTTAGCCAAACTGATCTGAATCATGAACAAAATCATAGTCCCACACAATGTATCCATATTCCTAAAACACTCATAAGAGCAAGTCATCTTTAGTGTTTGAAGTTGCTTTGATCATTTGTGCATAAATATACGGTTGAAGTAAACCTATCTATAGGCAGTTAGTGTTAAAGGATACTACAACAGACAGTTATCATGTTAGAAACTACTATTTACATAATCTCCTGTCAAAAATTGTATGTACATTATCTATAATTTTTACAACACTACTTTCAAGTAGGGGTTTTGGTTCCATGCTCTACAGATGAGACAACTCAATTCAAAAAAGATTAAATTATATCCCAGGTAATAGAGGTAATAAAAAGCAGAATCATAATTTGACTCCAAGTTTAATTAGCTCCAGGACAAGTCCTTTTTTCTTTACAACTTCAAAATTTGTGTCACCTCAGATTTTTCTTTCTTTTTTTTGGGGGGGACAGAGTCTCACTCTGTTGCACAGGCTGGAGTGCAGTGGTATGATCTTGGCTCACTGCAAACTCCACTTCCCGGATTCAAATGATTGTCCTGCCTCAGCCTCCTGAGTAGCAGAGTAGCAACAGGTGCATACCACCACGCCTGGCTAATTTTTGTATTTTTTAGTAGAGATGGGGTTTCATCGTATTGGCCAGGCTGGTCTCAAACTCTTGACCTTGTGATCCACCCACCTTGGCCTCCCAAAATACTGGGATTACAGGTGTGAGCCACCACACCCAGCCTACCTCAGATTTTACAGTATGATTATAGACTTACTGACACTTGGAAGGACTAGTGGATTTTAATTCCCTTGACTAGATTTAAAACGAAACAACAACAAAAATGAAAAATTGCTATTTAGTCTTCCCTTACCGAAGGATTTGAAAGGAGGAGATGATAGTTGGAGATTTTTGGTTCATAACAAAGTTTTATTTTTCAACATGGCCTCTGTCAGCACTTAGCATATTTTTCATCTTAGAAGTGGTTATAATTCTTAATTTCCTATCTGTTGAAACATGATAGAAGATTTAATATATTAATAGTTCAGTGATTTTACCTGTTTCAAAACAAACATAATAGGTATGCTTTTAATGGGTGGTCAGAGTAAGTTTACCATAAAGCTAAAGAATATAGTTTTAGGGACTCTCATTGACCCCTTCCTTGGCCTAATTATGTATTTGTTATATCGTATTTTCTTAGAACTCCACCTCTCACAGATCGTATAATTTTTAGGGTCCACAAAACTGGTCCCTTCACCCTGGGCACAATTTTTAATCTTCTAGAATTTTAGATATTTTCTGCCAGTTTAGCTATGAAGTTTTAAAATATGGTCTTATTTAACTTAAGCTTATCATGAACTCTCACAGAAATCAGACTGCTCTTTAATTAAAAGAGAATAGTATTCCAATGGGCTATCATTTGTAACAACAAAGCACCTCTGAAAAATGACTTTGGCAAGCAAATGCAGTGATATCTTTTAGATAGTTACCTATCTTTGTTCACCACTGAAAGTTTTGCGTTGTAAAATTTAAATAAAACATCAGGAAATATTCAGATGTATTGCTTTAGAGCAACATAGGAAATGAGGTCAAGAAAACCATCTGGATATAGATGAATGAAAAACATAAATGAATTATTTTTCCATATTTCTGAGTAAATATGAATGCAACTATTTTTAGGTTTAATCTTTGCTGAAGGCTTTTCTTTATGACTGATAATTTTGAAGAAAATGCTATAAACTAATTAAAACCTAATATAAAAGTAATTGTTGCATGTTACATTACATAATTCTCAAGAAGTATATTTTTGATCATTTAAAAGACAGTTACAATTTGCAAGAGTTGAATATACAATGGTGTTTGCAAGTGAAATTCACTTTTGAATATGGATTAAAATTATCCTGTGTTAGATAAGAATCACCAACTTAAATTTCATATGCTAACTGAAATGTGTCTCTTTGGAAAGTCGTAATTCCCTCTAGCCACTGTGTATTTTGAATGATGAGTTTTTCCCTCCTGAAAGATATTTGGTTCTATAATTTCAGTTATGTTGACCATATTTACATAATTTTCTTCCTTTAGCAAAATTGTATAATTTATTAAGGAACCACCATATTCTATTAATTAGTATGTACAAATTGCCATACAATTCACTTTGGGATGAGAAAGCAAAAAAAAAAAAAATGTGAAATAGAGAGTTAATGAAGTAAAAATATTTCTAAATTTAATATATTCTTATTCTCATTATATGCCACCAACAAGTCTGTTTGTAGTAGATGAAAGTCATTATCCTAAAAGGAGAGTGTGGAGGATCACTTCAGCTTGGGATTTGGCCCAAACATAAATGACTATTAAAAATGGATTTACTTAAAGAATTCAATAAATGAAATGGCCTTAGGCATCTAAATTGGTAATGACTGGCAAATACAAAGCATAACTGAAAGACCTATATTAATGCATTTCCATTTGCCTGACAAAGGGGTGTGTGTGTGTGTGTGAATCATGTGTCTCATAGTCACTCAGATAAGAGTCTTTATCTTGCTGACTTTTTCAAAAGTTGGGTTTCAGTTTTCAAGAAAAATTATGCAGATTTGTGAGTTATTTCTCTTAAAGTGACTGTATTTCAATAGAAAAGTCATCTTAATATGCCCTTCTTCACTCTTAATACTTTTTATAGGTTGTCTAATAATAGAGTTGTATAAACCTTAAAGTATTTTGGTTTATTTCAAAATATGAATATTCAATGAAACAGCAAATAAATTATTTGATGCCTTTTTGTTTTTCCTATCCCTGTAATTATAGAGAATAACACTCTTGTTAGTTCACCCAGCTAAGCTATTAAGAGCATTTGTCTAAATAAGCTCATCTCCATGGCTTTCATTATACAGATCATAAAATTATTGATAGCTCTCTCCAAATTGTAGGGTGTACTTTTGGGGAACAATATGTTGCATGAAAAACCATAGCTCTATAATGTTTCTGAAAAAACAAAGACAAATATATTTTTTATAAACTATATATTTTGTATTTGATCAGTTTTTGTAGTTATTTGATGGTGTTTTGAGAGGACTATTTTTTCAGGAGAAAGGGGCTATTGTGTCTAGGATAGGCATGTTTCAAATGTTTACATAAAGCCAGAAGAAAATACTTTGAACAAAAATCAAAAGTAAAAAAAGAAGGTAGAAGTGTGTTCCATAATCAGGATTAAAACATAGTCTCTTGTTACAGTAAGGAAAACCTGCATGGTTTATCAAAACATAAGTCCTGAGAAGAGCTAGGTTTGACTAAGTCAGTAGAAAGGAACTCTTTGCAGGTGTATGTATGCTGGGCTAATATTTTGTCCTGCTCTGCTGCTTTTCCAGCTAATGAATGCATGTTATACACAAACCTCCTTTATTTTTACCCTCTTCTTCCAACTTGCAAACATAATGGATATGTTGCCTGATATGTGCAGCAAGTCAATACACTGAGACACCAAGTTGCAGCAGGAAAAGAGGTTTAGTCATAGAGCCGCAGAACAAAGAGACAAGAGGAAATCTCAACTCCATCTCCCTGAAGAGTATGGGGCTAGTGTTTTTAAGGGTTTTGAAGTGGGTAAAAGTATAAAGTTATTGACTGGCCAAAGATTACAGGGTGAAGTCATGAGACAGGGAAATAAACTATTCTCATGCTGATTTGGTTCTTCTGGTGTCAACTGTTTTGCTAAAATCTGGGATCTGAAAAACATTTAAGCAATTCTTACACAAAAGCCTGAATATTCTAATGTTAGATAATCTATCTCTAGGAACAATGGGGATACAAATAAATTCTTAAACAAAATTCTTATGACCCTAACATCAGAAATTCTATCTGTAGGAACAATGGGAAAGTAAATGATCAGCATCTGGTTCTATGTGACTTTCAGCAACAAGGAAGTGGGTTAAAATGCAGCCTGATGATGCTTAAGTACAACTATATTTCTGTCCAGAATTTTTGTTAACCCTGTGAGGATGACTTGAAACTGAGCTATTGACTATTGGGAAATGGGTAACAGAAGAAAAACTGATGTGTGTTGAACATTAAGTCTATTTTATTACATTTAGTGTACTATGAGGACACTTTCTTCTGTGAGTCTAAGAAATTTTGGATTTCATGTAAAATAGAGAAATAGGTGCATAGCAAAATTTCTACATATGTATTCAATTCTTTGCCCTTTCTTGTCAAGAGTTTGGCTGGACTTTGTCTCTGGTTTCTGAAAAGTAACCTCCAAACCCTCGTAATAAAAAATTTTGTTGGATTTTGTTCCCAGTTGAGTAGTAATTTCTAGATTCTTAGAATTTCCTTAGTGTCTTTGTTATTCATGGTGTGCTTTCTGAACAATACCTAATAGTTTAGGCAATTAGATGATTCAGGGTAGACTCCTAGATAGTTTATTCTATTGAGATGAAGTCAGATAAGAACTGTCCATACTAGAAAGCCTAACCACGTGATTAGGGAGTTGAGACTTTGAGCCACATGCTACCAGCTTAACATCTGGGGCAAGTTAGGGCGATAGGGGTTGAGTTCAACAAGGTGACCAATGATTCAATCAGTTATGCTTATGTAATAAAATCCCAATAAAAATCTGAAAACTAAACTCAGGTGAACTTCCTTCGATGGCAATACTCTGCATATTGTCACACTTCCATGTGCCAAATGGGTAATGCATCTCTGGAGACAATAAAAGCTTTGTGTTTAAACCCTTAAAACCTCACTCTCTGCATATCTCCCTGTACTTTGTTCTGATTTCTATCCTTTTGCAATAGTGTAACCTTAACCATTAAGCATAGTGTTTTATTGAGTTCTCTGTGTTGTTCTAGTGAATTATTGAAACTAAGGAGGTAGTGGGAACCCCTGAATTTGTAGCTGCAGATTATAAGTGAAAATGGCTTGGGGACCCCAAAACTTGCATCTGGTGTCTGAAGTAAGGGCAATGTTCTGAAGTAAGGGCAATTGTTCTCTTAACCTGTAGAGTTTGACCTGATTCTGGGTGGTTGGTATCAGAAATTATTGCACGCCATGAACCCAATCTTCACTTCATAATGAAAACTCAAGAATAAGAATATATTCAATAATATAGCAATTTGGATAAAGGCTGTAAAATGGAATAAAATCCATTTAATTTTAAAATATAATTAAAATTATAATATGAAGCATACTTTGTTAGCAGGCTTTAAATTAAGTATAGAAGAAATGGTTTTCATTCCGACGTATTCTCCTCCATATATCACTCAGACACTTCATTTAAGTCAAGCCAATTGTCATAGGCTAGTTGTTGATTACTTTTAATGTCTGAGGGACAAATGTATTTTTTTTTAATAAATCAGAAAGCTGGTCACTTCATAAAGAATGTGCTAGAAAGTGTATGTTAATTTACAGGTGATAGATAATGCATACATCAACATTCCTATTCAACATAGTATTGGAAATTCTGGTCAGAGCAACAGGCAAGAGAAAGAAACAAAGTGCATCCAGATACGAAGAGAGGAAGTCAAACAATCCCTGTTTCAAGATGACAGGATCCTATATATTAAAATAAATAAACACAGCATTTTACATTTAAGAAGTGGTAATAGTGCAGCATAAATCTAATGATTGGATTTAAAATTAATAAGCAAATAATGAAGAAATTGATTAGATAGTCTTGGGAGTCTGGTATGGTGAAGGACAGTGAGTCAATGTAATGACCAATACTTATTGCTTAGTAAATAAACTAGATGGTGAGGTGTAATAAATAGATGCCTCCATCTGGCTTTTTATTGTTATTAAGGCTGAAGCCTTGTGAAACATCCCTGCAGGTTTAATAATAGTGAGTAATGTAAAACTCAGTGGGCTGGTCACTAGCACATGCAAAATGGACGAATTCTAAGAAGACCTTTATAAATTACTCTGGTATAATCACTAGCTGGCTCCTAAATCCATCTTCTCAGTGGATATGAATTGAAAATAATGAAGTGCTCCACATAGTGAGGCAACTTAGTAGATGATGATGGCAGAAAGGAATTGACTGAGCACATAGAGAAACAACAGAATTTGAGAAAATGGTACTGAATGTTAAAGATTAGAATTTAAAATAATAGCAAGATGAATTTGTTCTTGCAATCTGCTGTACAGCATTGTAACAATAGTTAGCAATACTGCATTATACATTTACCATTTTTTTTAGGTAAGTATTCTTACAAAACGCACAGAATTTTTTTTTCCCATGAGGACATGTTTTATATCTCAGGTTATAATAACAGTACATTTAGATTGGCATATCAAAAAACTTACATGGAAAGTCTTTAGCAATTTTTCTTTTTCTAAGTGACATTTGCAACCACATGGAATGATTAATGTTTTCTCTACCTTGAATAGAACACCACTGGTATTACAGGTGGCTTAGTAAATAGGTATAATATTTAGATTCCATGATTGTACACAACCTGTACACAGCCTGCTTTTTTTTTTCTTTTAAACCAGCTAGATAACCTGACTTTAAGTTTTGGACTTTATTTATTTATTTTTTAAATTTGGTTGTACTCTACTTCTCTAACAGTACTGGATGGTTGCTTCATATGTGGATTAGGTTCATTTGTGGAGACACCGTTAGAGTTGGAATGGCTTTTAGAGGTTATTAGTTCATATGGTGTTGCCGTGTGGCCATTTTCTCTCCACAGAGACTGACAAGTAGGCAGGTGGAAGTTGTGCTTGATGACACCTAACCAGTGATGCAGGATAAATGATGTTTCCCACCCTTCATCTCATCCTTTGGCATTTCCATGAAAGCAGATTATTCTCAAGGTCATTTTGGAATTATGAGAAGAAAATATAAGATAATCATAGAGAGCTGGCTGAGTTACCCTGAAAGTGCTTACCATGGGCTATCTTGTTATATTACATTTTTTTTTTAAGCAAGCATTCTGCTGCTTTCAAGCTAACATCGTCCTAAATGACATATTCTTTTCTGGTTCATTGTGAATATTCTCAGTGTTTAAAGTGCTTAATATCACATGGATTCTATACCCTGATTATGCTCCAGAGCCACAGTCGTCATTAATTTCTCTCATTAAACATGATACCCTAAATTGAAGATTATACCCTGTTCAGGACTCTGACCAGCACTGCTTGAGAATACCTTTCTATTTTTGACAGTGATTTTAAAAATTACATTAGCATTCTAACAGACTCCTCAAGCTATTTGCTCTGATGTGGTTATGAAGCTAAAGATAAACATAAATAGTAACACATCAGGTCACCGTTATGTGATCCACTATGAGATCAATATTTGCCATTCTATATGTTGTTTAAAATAAGTGCATAGCACGTGAAAGCATTCTCTCTGAAAAAATTAAACAATATATTGGTAAAGTGAGTAAAAAGAAAGAGTTATTTCATCCCATCACTCAAACACACATCCTTCTCAAGAAGTAACAATTTATAGAAAATGATTCTAGACTTTTTTCAATGCATTTGTTTCTATTATGTGTTGTTTCACACACTGTATATATTTTTGGAAATTAGCTATTTTTCACTTACAACATATATTGACAAACTTTCAATGTCATTGACTGATGTAGACACATAGACGTTCAATGTCACTGATAGATATAGACATATTTTTTATTGTTGCATAGTACTACCTCATTATTGATGGACATTTCAATGTTATCTTGTTTTCCCTATTACAATGAAACATTGATTAATGTATTCATTTTCTTCATGTATGTGGGTTAATATTGTTTATAATAGATACAAGGAATACAAGAAGAAGAAACATAATAGGGTCAAAGAACACGTGCTTTAAATTCGCATATTGTATCAGCCATTGCTCAATCAGGAAAACGAAGCCACCACAAGCATTATGGTAAAAGGCAGTTTAACATAGCCTATTCGAATGATTTTATAGACAATCAGCATTTGTTTTCCAGGAAGATGAATTTTGTTGGCAGAGTATAAAGTTGATTTTATGGAGACTATATATTGGAATAATTTAAGGTTTTTGAAAAACACACCTAGGAGTTATTTGTTAAAAATGGTAGGATCATTAGGATAAGTCAGATATATCACAATGGCTAGTGGTACTTTGTGAATTCTTATAATTTTATGATACCTCAGTATCCACTTTGAATGTGAGTTTACCTTTCTCATACCAGATATAGGGCTCAGTCACCCTTGACACAGCTTCTAGTTCTGTACCACAAGCAAATGGCTCATGCAAATGGTCAGAGATAAAACCTCAGAGGCATCACTGTTGCCTGGCAGACTAGGCTTCTGGCCTTCTCACTGCTTCCTTTAAATGGACCATTCAGCATTTGCCTGTTTGTGAACTAGAAGTGACCCACACCATATTTCCTTACATGTACTACTAGTTGCCACATGCTCATCTCTCTTTCTCTGCCTGACTATTCATTCTGACTTCATGTGACCCAGGGATAAAGAACTGCACTCATTTCACCCTTCCTGCCCAGATCTACAGGTAAAAATCTTTGAACTTGTTTACTATTGTGGTACTATATGACATTTGTGCCTTCCATCTCAGCGAGTAGGGGTTGCCCCAGGCCAAGATGTTCACTCAGGATGCCAGAGAGAACAGCAGATTGGGCTTGCAATGCCAGAGAAATGGTCAGGCATGTGTAAACTGGACATGGGTCAGATAGGAGCTACAAGGGCATCTGACAGTATAATCAAGTTTTCCGTATGAGGGGCCCTGGATCACAGGTCAGACAACTAATCAGGCATTAGGCTATCTGCCAGGTGAATGGAGTATCTATCCAGTGAAAGGCACACCAAAAACACCCACATCTAGCTCCCCTTCATTTTTGGATTGCTAGCTGCTCTGGTACTAGAACCACAAATTATCTGGAGTCTCTCAAAAAATAATGGCTAGAACATTGATTTTGAATAATGGATTAGGTAAAAATATATCAGGAGGATAGATCATGAACAAAGGCACAGAGCCTGGAATTCATGGGCCTAACCGGGAAGTAAAAAGTGTTTTAGTTTGGATGGAACACTGGCCGTATTAAAGGAAATAATGAAAAATAAAGCTGAAAATGAGATCCTTATAATGAGGAATGAGGTAGAAAGTTAGTTCCATTCTTAGGCATTAATAATAGAACTGGGGAAAGGATAGTAGTAATGAAAATGAAATGGCTCTAGCTAATTTAAGATGGCAAAGATAACAGTCTACAAAGTTCAACATGTGAAAAGAGTTAGAGAGTGAAGGAGGAGTCACAAGTTCTGCTCCTGATGTAAATTTGCCATAGCCAATAGTGGGTTAGCCCCTAAGTGAACATCTTAAAACCTTATAAACTATCGCCTTCTGTTTGTAAGTCTGCAGGCACTATTAAAATAGTTGAGTGGAAATCAAATGAGAAATAACGGTTGAGAACTTTATCTGTTGTCCAGACATCTGTACCCTCAGCAAGCTGTCAAAAGAAATGCTGCCTTGGAAGCCAAAGTCACCCAGGGGGCTAATCAGCTTAAACACATGACAAAAGTCAGACAATTCCAAAGTGCTAACAATGTTAACTAACAGTGCCTCCTGCCAAGGAGCTGCATATCACTGCCAAAATAAAAAGAATGGTTCCCTCTGCCGAGCTTTTGCTTTTTTTTTTTTTTTTTTTCCTTTTTCAACTATACTAGGAGAAGATAGTATTAGAGGGGAACTTGAGAACACTCCATCTGGTGAGAGAGCTGAGTTCACAAAGTTTGGCTAGTTGGGATGCCAAGGAAAGATAGTTCAAAAGCAAATCTATGAGTGTTTGGGAAAATGAAGCTTCTTCAAAAATCTTTTCTCAACCCCAGGTCATTTTTTTGCTTGCCTTCCTTTCCAGATCTGACACTGTGAGGAATTAATGACTGTTCAAAATTCTTTAAGAATCACTCTCTTCTTTCTGACTTGATTTCTCTGATGTTCATGTTAAAAGCTCCTAAAGGTCTTGTGTGGCTTCACTTTACTGCCTCATCTTTCTCCATCAGGTTTTAATGTAAAACTGGTAAAAAGCAAAGATGAATTAACATGTGCATGAGTCATTACTGTGGAGCTATTATGCCTCTGTCTTCTTGTCACTCTGTTCATTGGTGTCACCGGTTACATTTGACTTCATTTCCTACACTTCTCAGTTGACAGGAACAATGAAGCCACGACATTGTAATCTTGATTTTTCTGAATATGACATTTTGTGTTAGTAACTTTATTAGTTACTCTTTTTGCAGCACTTCATATTAGAGGTATCTGTGTGGCTCATCTTATATCTTTATTCTTCTATAAACTTTCAATTTGCCCTGTTAATAATTAAAAATGTGGGTTTGTGAGATCTTCCTGTCCTTTTATTTAAAATTACTTTGAGCTTAGTCTCTGTTCATTTTTGCATAGATTTATAGATCAAGTTTCCAATTTGCATTTCAAATGTATACGGGTTTCTCAGGTTGCTAATAGAATATAGTCAGTAGTGGTATCATGGTGTGCATTTTAGCCTTATTAGCACTATTCGCTCACCTTTTCTCCTCTATGTCTTAAAGTATTTATGTAACACCTACTATGTGCCACTGTTCAAGGCACTACAGATTTAATAGCAAACAAAATACACAAAATCTTTTCTCTCACGGATCTCAGTTATTGTGGAGAGAGATACATAATAAGTGAAATCCAATATGTCAGATAGTTGTAAGGACTTTGGAAAGGGTACAGTGAGTGCCAAGAAAAGTCATAGGTGGGTTATAATTTAAACAGAGGGTCAGAGAAGGTCTCATGGAGAAAGTCATATTTAAGCAAAAGCCTCAAAAAGTTGAAACATCAAATCATGTGATCATAAGGAGGGAGCAGCAAATTCAACCTGAGGAGGGACAGTGTTCTCTGGACAACAAAGAGGCTACTATTCCTCTGTGGAGTGAAGGAGAGGGGAGGTAGAAGATGAGATTAGACAGTGTAGGAGGTGTCTGCAGCCTGCACAAAGCTTTGTATGACATTGTAAGGACTTTGGTTTTTACTCTGAAGAAGAAGTAAGAGTATTTGAACCAAAGGAGTGACATGATCAGACTTATGTGTGAAGGGATCATTCTGGCTACTGGTTGCCAATAACCACACATGTGCAACAGCGAAGGCAGGAGGTCAATTAGGAGGTCTCTAGTCTCTTTCTAACATGTGATCTCAGTTCACAAAATTAGTCTGGCTCTAATATTTTTGGAAATGTCATGAAATTTAAGTGTATATTTTATTTGTAAAGGGGTATTGCACAACAGCTTAGTACTACAGAATGGAATCTGAGAGCCAGTGATTGGATCATATTTCTATCCATGAGCTGTAATTTTTTGTTTTGGGCAAGTTATCTAACTTCCCTCAGCTTGAACTCCTCTGTCTGAAAAACTGGGCTAGTAAGGTTGCCTATCTTAAGAATACATTATGAAGATTAAATGAGATAATATATGTAAAGTCCTTTGTATGGTTCCTGGCAAACTATAAACACTCATTAAATATTTGCCATTATTATTGCTTGTTGCTTTTATTATTACATTTTTATATCATTTATGAAAGAATGTTACATTGGAATTGTCAGTATAATATTACACTTTTGCTAAAATGCTAAATATTGAAAAGGAAGTCATGGCTTCAAAATTTAGTCAGTTATGTAAGCAGCATTTTTACCTTAAAGAATATTGAAGAACACAAATGATCTCTTTAGCTTGAAGTTTTAAGGGCAGGATAAATTCTTACCTGCCAGTTGGTGGCCATTGAATATTTTTACTGTTCTGATTCTGCTTAAAAACAGACTAACATACCAGATTAGCCCTACAAGACAACTTTACTTTCTTACTGAGGGTGAATAATAACCCTCAAGTGCCACAATAGGTCAGTTTTACTCATTTAGCCCTCTGCCTAGCCACAACAGGAATACATGAGAAAAAAAAAAATACGGTTAGCAAGGAAATGTGTTTGTATTTATTAACACAGCTGTCTTAGTCCATTTGGGCTGCTATAACAAAATACCAAAAACTGGGTAGCTTATAAATAACAGAAATTTATTTCTCACAGCTCTGGAGGCTGGGAACTCCAAGATCAAGGCCCTGGCAGATTCTACTTTCTGCCATGTGAGGACGAAGAATTTCAAAGCAGTATCTTGGAAGCAGAGAACAGCCCTCAGCAGTTGCCAGCACCTTGATCTTGGACTTCTCAGCCTTCAGAACTATGAGAAATAAATTCCTGTTCTTTATAAATGACATAGTTTGTGGTATGTGAGGTTACAGTAGCACAGAAAGACTAAGACATGGGCTTGCTTAGGTTAGAGTCTTGACAGAAAGATCAGGCATGAAAATTTTAATCTTGGAATATTTTGGAGAATGATAATTTTATATACTTTACTACATTGTTTTAGAACATGTAGCTTAAGTTTAAGTGTGAAAAATGTATTTAGGTTAGGTAGAATTGCTGATTCAATGCAGAGGTTGGGTCAGAAAGGAGCATGCATGGGTGGAGGTGATGTTTGGGCCTGCATGTTGCAGTGGTGACCATACAGAATGGGATTAAGAACATCGATTTTACTGTCAAGCACATTTGGCTCAGGGTGCTGCTCAGCCTTTACCAGCAGTTTGACCTTGAGCAATTTTCTTCATTTTTCTAAGCCGGAGATAAAGGGGAGTAAACAATGTTACTTCATATATTTAGTAGGGATTAAATGAAATAACACATTTTATAGTCTTAGAACAATGTCTGGCACATGGTAGGTGCTGAATAAACGTCAGGTTGTGGTGCCATTATCACTATTACTATTGGTGAGTAAAAATTTGTAAATCCTACAGGAGCAATACAATTTTATTGGGAGATTCATGTGAGAGGAAAAGAAATCTGAATACTTTATACGAAGTCCACTAAATACTGGGGCACTTCAATAGGAAATTTCAGGGAACAAAACTTATTTTGAGCCTTCCTAGTTTCTCAGGTAGCTTTTACTTTTTCCATGGATTGATCTAACAACACAGGTTGCTATTTTCAAATTTAGTTAAAAGTACATTCTGATGTTTGAACTTGATATGTAATTTCCAAAATATCCAAGTTATAATACTCTCTATATTGCATTGATTAGATAAACAGTATTTTATGAAATATGCTTTTTTTTTTTTCCTGGGAATACAAAGAGGAGTTAGGCCCTCTGATTACAAGGGGTTTAGTATCCAGATGAAAGGAAGATATAAACAAAGATCTACCTCAGTGATATTAGGTGTTAAGAGGCATATAAGGTTAAGAGATATAAGGTGGAAGTCCATAGGCCATGGACTTCCGGACTATGGAGAGGATACAACAACTAACTTTTCTTGGGCAAATCAGAAACAGAATTACAAAATAATTACTTTGTATTGTAAATTTGCATTTCATTATTTAGGCAAGCACAGCCAAGAGAAGCGTTTTCTGAAAGATAACAAAAATGCTGTGTGCGTTTTAAAAACTATTTAAAATAACCATAGTGACAATATCGTGGGGAGAGAGGAATTCTAACAAACATATTATTAGAAAAAAGTAAAAAAGAAAGTGACGCTAGTTTTAAACTCACATCCTGAATATGCATTTTGCTATAACTTAATTTATTACCTGGGAATAAATTACCTCATCTCTATGAATTTAGTCTCTTAGCTGTATTTTGGAATAGTTTTCTGCCTAATTTAAAGATCCTGGCTATAAGTTTCAAATTGAATACATGTTATATTAGTCATGATGACAACGTAACTCTAACATCTCTGTGCTATGTATCTGGCGCAGGTGAGTGGAGGCTCTGCTCCACATAGTCATTCAGGAATCAAACTGACAGTGGTTATTTCATCTTTCAGACAAACTTTTTGGTGGATGTTGCAGGCAGCTTCTAAGGTAGTACACTAGAAAATTCATTGCCTGGGCTGGGTGCAGTGGCTCACGCCTGTAATCCCAGCACTTTGGGAGGCCGAGGTGGGCGAATCACGAGGTCAGGAGATAGAGATCATCCTGGCTAACACGGTGAAATCCCGGTGAAACCCCATCTCTACTAAAAGTACAAAAAATTAGCCGGACGTGGTGGTGGGCGCCTGTAGTCCCAGCTACTCGGGAAGCTGAGGCAGGAGAACGGTGTGAACCCGGGAGGCGAAGCTTGTAGTGAGCCGAGATCGCACCACTGCACTCCAGCCTGGGCCAAAGTGCAAGACTCCGTCTCAAAAAAAAAAAAAAGGAATTCATTGCCTGGTACTCATGGCCTTAGCAATTCCCTTCCCGCAATTAACTTGCCTTTAACCTATAGACTACAACATTGAAGGCCATGTTTGTTCTTGGGTTACAAAATGCTGTGACTTCAGTCTTATTGACCGACTTCCTCCCTTATTGGCTTTGGTGAAGGAAGCCGTTATGTTGATTGATGTGACAAGAAACTGACGGTGGCCTCTAGCTAATGGCGGACAAAGATCTGAAACTCTCTGTGCAACAACCCTGAAGAAGCTGAACCTAGCCAACAACAATGTAAGTTTATAAGAAGTAAATCCATCACCAGTGGATTAAACTTTTAGATGAGATGCCAGCCCCATGGGACACCTTTATTGCAGCCTTTTGAAAGGCTCTGAAGTAGAGGACCCAGTTTCAGGGGGATTAATCCCCTACAGAACCTGGGTGATAATGCGTGTTATTTTAAGTTGCTAAATTTTGGGATAATTTTTAATGTAAAAATAGGTAACCAGTATAGAAAGGGAAAACATTCCTGAAACATTAAGTTCCAGATCTTAAATGCTTCCATCTGGAAATGTCAAAGGCTATGTCGGCTGAAAGCCCTTTTTTCAGAACTGATCTCAAAGGCCCATCTAAATGCAAGAAGACTAGGACATGCAGGAAAACCTGTATACTGTCTGGTGTTCAATGTTTCCTCTGACACAGATGCATAAAGAAAGCACCATATACATTGAATTTTTAATGCATGTATTCTTGGCCTAATACTAACTCCACATGTAACCATCCAGGTAACAACTTGTTGCAATCACTGGCCAAAGATTTTTTATCTAATCTATTTTCAGCAACATCATAAAGTTAATCCAGTCTAATGAATGTCGTTATCTGCACATGATATTTAAAATATTTTCATATTAACACACTACCATCTAAATTTTATTCTCCCATAACTACTTTATTTATGCAGTATTTATGTAGTATTATTTTTACCGATTTTATCAATGTCGAACAAGCCTGGAGGGGTTCAAGCGTCTGCTCAGATCACAGAGCAAGATAGTGGCAACATTAGGTCTTAAGTTTAAGCCATCTTTCTCAAAATCCTGTGTTTTTTTATTTGTGAAGAATACATTTTGCTGGTCACTCTTTTTTAGTGTTAGATTACATAGCAAGTTCTTCCAAACAGTATGTACGCTAACCAAAGAAAGCCATGCTGCTGAATATTAAAACTGCTAACTTGGATGTGTGGTGTAACAGATGCTCTAAAATGACGGCTATTATGACTGCAATCTTTAGTCAAATGTACAGCTTTAACAGTAGCAGGATTGCAGTCATCTATGCCTTAAAATCAGAATTAATAAAATAATATTTCTATATAAAGAAGACTTATGTCTACAGTGCTTGTAAGGAGAACTCTTGGACTTTGTTCCTAGACCAGAATCTACCTTGCTGTGAGACCTTTGGCTCCACACTTGATTGACTTGTACCTCAGTCAATCCAGATGGAAAAATGGGGAAAAAGCCAGACCAGATGCTGCATCTGAGCTGTGATTTCCTAAGTAAATGAATTACAAAACATTGTTCAAGAGTGTATGCATTTGAAATATTCTGGTAAGATAATTTTTTCTCACATAAAAACATATACAACTTGTAAATTATACATGCTCATGTTTTGTTCTTAAGGACAATTGTAACTCATAGAAATATAATAAATTTTTTTGTTGGACTCTCTAGTGACACGAACATTGTTTAACATTCACTTTTTGGGGGGAGAAGATGGGGGTAATTTTGTACTGCTAGAATCTGCTTTGTGGGTATATTTGGCATGTGTTAATATAGATATAAATATATACATAAATACATAATGATACTTAACTAATACATTGTGTGCTATAAATTATTAAAACATATATTTTTGAACAAGGAAAATAAGCAAATAAAGCTCATAGAAAAGGGTAACCTATTATTTTCCGTGGTACCACTTTAAGAAAATTTTGCACTTACATATCACACAGATGACAAAAACAAACACAGTTCCCAGGAAGAAAAGTCTACGATCAGTGTGGGACAGTAAAAATTAATTGTTCTTTTTTTTTTTCATACCTACACTGGAAACATTGGAATGCCAAGTAAATGGAAGTAGAGAAAAATAATTGATGACACTGGAAATCCAAATCACAGGCATTACAAGATGGTTTTTGCCTAAGAGTCAACCAACATGCAGACTTTCCGAGTGGCACATTGAGGGACCTTTTATTCGATATGATTATTCTTTTATATATAAGGGTCAGCATTCCCATGGGGACACCATGGATCTCTGTCTGTCTAAGGTGACAGAACCAGATAGGGATACAGAGTGAGGATTAAAGTTGGAAACTTGCAGTTATTTCAGGGCTAAGAAGCTCTACAAATAAAGTTCTGCTAGTTTTAACAAATAATGCAACTCAACTATCTCCTTCTTTTTTATATTTTCCAGTAACAGCTTAAGAAGAACATTTGGGTTGAGCAACATTTTTAAGGTTGTGTATTCCTAAGTTACCGATTAACCTTGTAAGACAACTGGTTGGGCTAAACAGTGACTTTTAGACATTTAAAATTTAGAGAAAAACATTAAAATGCTGTAATAGGGGACTGATGAAGTGTTGACTATGTTTTATTTTGCTATAAAAAAATATTTTAAAGCTTCCCACAGCAAAGCAACTGCTACTTTTATCACTTTACTTATTTTTTTAAATTAATTTTTTTTTTTTTTTTTTTTTTTTTGAGACAGAATCTGGCTCTGTCGCCAGGCTGGAGTGAAGTGACGCAATCTCAGCTCACTGCAACATCTGCCTCCCAGGTTCAAGTGATTCTCCTGCCTCAGACTCCCAAGTAGTTGTAATTACAGACACACACCACCACGCCCAGCTAATTTTTGTATTTTTATTAGAGACGGGGTTTCACCATGTTGGCCGGGAAGGTCTCAAGCTCCTCACCTCGTGATCCACCCACCTCGGCCTCCCAAAGTGCTGGGATTATAGGCTTGAGCCACCATGCCTAGCCTATCACTTCACTTCTATCACCTTATCTGTTATGCTTATTTTTCTCATTTTTCTTTTGACTGGTTAGAACTTTTAAATGAATGTATATTAGCATGTATAGCAGTACGTATTTGGAAATTAGTAATAAACAGATTTGGTGATTGTTTACAGCACATTTCCATACCTTTTAATATAAGAATGATTTAATTTCAGTTCATTTGAAGAATTAAGGACACTTAGTAGAAAAGGTCTGACAGTAAAATTACGAAGTGGACAAAAACAGTTACAGAATCCCCAGCTTGAATTACATGATTTTAGCTGAGATTGTTTAAGGGGAATAGCAGGAGAAAAATTTCTGCTCTAAGCAGCCAGGTATTTGGGCTGAGAGTTCCAATGTATGCAGATACAGATGGGAATCTGGTGGTGGCTCAGAAAAATTTCAAGAATTCCTAAAAGTTCACAGTTTACTAGTTGAGAGTAATATGATACAGAAATTTTTAAGTCACCAGAATACAATTTCATTAAAGTTTCCATTCTTCCATCATGGGAAGAACCACACTACTCCAAGCCACAGTTGTTCATTTTGCATCTATTCTGTTCTACATGTAATTTGTAGTCTACATGGAGATAAGTTTTGAAAGTGAAAATCTGATCATTTACTTGCTTCTCGTAGGGTAAATTCATTCTGTTAACATGGCTTACAAAACAGTTTGGTCTCCTACTATCTTCTCCATTCTCATCTGTGAGTAAATTCACCTTGCCTCTTTTCTTTTCAACCTTTCTGACTTCTCCATCTTTCATAATTTCCCTTAGCTTTCCCTTCTTAGGGTGTCTATACTGGATGTTTTCTTCTACCAGAAATATTTCATCCTCTTCTTGTACAAGCTGAAGATTTCTCCTTGCCTCATTGAGAAAGTCAATCTCTTTTCTCAAAATCTTTCATTTTAATGCTTCGAAATGCTTGCCATAGATGTAATTTGACATGTATTTGCATGATTACTTAATTCATTTGATATCTCTAGACAGAATTCTCTTTGAAATCCTACTCTAGATTCTAAACTCTGTGAGAACTGTGTCTCTACTGCCTATTGAATGCCCTTCTACTATATTGGTTGAAAAATGAATGAATGAATAGAAGTATCTTTGAAAAAATGGATATGAGATCATAGAATAGTCATTATATAGGTGAGTCAGTAAGCATGAGATTTAGGAAGAACCTCATTAAAATAACTAACTTTTGGCTGGGTAAGGTGGTTCACACTTGTAATCCCAGCACTTTGGGAGGCTGAGGCTGGCAGATCATGAGGTCAGCAGTTAAAGACCAGCCTGGCCAACATGGTGAAATCCTGTCTCTACTAAAAGTACAAAAATTAGCTGGGCATGGTGGTGCATGCCTGTAATCACAGCTACTTGGGAGGCTGAGGCAGGATAATTGCTTGAACTGGGAGTCAGGAGACAGAGGTTGCAGTGAGCTGAGATCATGCCACTGCACTTCAGACTGAGCTACAGAGCAAGACTCCATCTCCAAAATAAATAAATAAATAAATAGCTAGTTTTCAGTTGATATGTAGTTAATTAGGTAGCACAGAAGAGAGGAAAGTAAATTGTTTACTTATCAGTTAAATCTACAGTGTTAGGGCGCATCACCTGCTTTAAGAAAGATAAAAAACACTTTCTCTCCCTTCAAGTGCTTCATGTAGGTGTAATGACAATTTTACAGTCCATTTTCATCTTTACAGAATGTGCCATATAGTTGAAACAGAAAATGCTTCATGTTTGGTGTTCTGTCTTGTGGAAATTGTATTTCCTATTTTATGATTACATCTAAAGCACAAATGATGATTCAGACATGTCATTGTGCAATACATATAAGATACATTTTTCTCAATGAAAAGCATATTTTGTTGCTTGAATAAATACACCCCTCCCTTTCTAGGTCAAGTGAGATATTGTTTTCTTTTGTTACAGAGATCAGAGGCACTGATTTTCTTCCTATCTTTGCCTTATATCATGAAGCAAAAATAATCTCACTACAAAAAATAATAATTTTGTAGGTGATAGATATATTTAGCTTGATTTAGTCTTTCAACAATGTATACACACTTCAAAACATTATACCCCCAAAATATTGTCTTATTTTTTTGTCATAAGCAAATGCAACAGCCTGAATAAATTATAAAGCAAAGAGTTTTATTTGGCACATGATTCTGGAGATGGGAAGTTCAAGATCTCGGGGCTACATCTGGTGAGGGACTTTATTTCCCGTATCATAACATGGTGGAAAACATCACAGGATGAGGAAGGGCGACAGAGGGTGAGAGTGTGTGAAACACACACAAAATTTGTGCTAAACTTATTCTGTTCATAACTAAATCAATTGCAATACCTAACTTACTCCCACAATAATGGCCTTAATCCATTTATGGGGGGCAATGTCCCCATGACTTAATCCCTTCTTAAAGTTTCCACCTTTCTATACAATGGCAGTTAAATTTCAAAATGAGTTTTGGAGGGGACATTCAAACCATAGCATATATATACAATTATTACTTGTCAACTAAAACTAAAACTAAAATTAAAAATAATGTTGTCAGTTTTAACCAGAGTTCTGTTTCCCATAGAGAGAGGGGAGTTGTTTGGAGGAATCATTTACCTTGACTTATGTTCTCCTGAATTCCTGTGGCAAACCTAGTCTGAAATATGCATGAATATTAGATTTACTGAATAAATATTCAGTCCTGAATAATGATTTTTTTTCTTGTCTTTTCAATAAGAATATATTTCTTGGAAAGTCTCCCGGGATTCTCATAGCCATAGTGCAGCTCAGTTTTATGTTTCAGAGGATGCATTTTATTTGTCTCAGAACATTTCTGTTTGGTATTGCTAACTGCAGAACAAAATAGCCAGCTCTCCTGCCCCAAGGAGTCTCCCTCATGAATAAGCCCCATACTTATGGACTTCTACTTTGTACTTGAAATTCACACAAGTAGCCATTAAATAAATTCCTAGGTGCTGAGTCTGTTCTGCAGACTCCGGCTGAGTGACAGATGAAATAAGCATGCTGACACAGGTATTTTGCCTGACAGTGCAGCTATGGGACCACACGGCTCTGCACTACCATTGAGAGTCTGGCAACCGCTGAGAGAGTGCAGCCCTCATAAGCTGGCAATGCTAGCATTTATTTAGTACAGATTTAGTGACAAAGGCTTAGAGCGAACACAATTTGTGGGTAATAAACATTGTTGATCCCCTGAGTAGAGAGCAGTACTCTGCGTGAATGATCATAGGTTGGTTTCTGGAGACAGGAGTAAACAAATTAATCTAGATGAGTTCCTTTACATTCCCTTGTCAGCTAACCCTTGCTCTTAAGATAATTTAACTGCCTTCAGCTAAATCCTCTTTTGAAGCGTTTGCAAAACCTTTTGGCCTTCTAAGAAGGTTTGCATCTTTCCCTATAATTTTTATAACTTTTCCCACCACTCTGATCCATCTCCGACATCTAGGTCTTATAGGTAGTCCAACTCTACTAATACTCAGTGAACATTTCATGATGGTTAATGATGGAGAGAGAAACATGGTGTGCTGGTAAGAACGCCAAATGGGCTCTTGGAAAACATGGATTATAGTTTTGGGTTGAGAAAGATACTCAGATAACATACTTATCACTGTTCTAAATGCAAAGTAAGCAATAAAATATCATTACTGTTATAATTGGGTCACTTGTCTGCAAAATGATGTATTTTATCTCACTAACTAAAATGCTGTAAGTCTTTTCAGTAAATCTAGAAGCCTGTGGGAAATAAGTGGACAGGGTTAAGTACTGATAACTAGAGAACACATAACTTATTATAACATGATAAACAAGGTGAAACATTCTTCAGTCACTTCAAGGTGATTTTGAAAATCAATACCATAATGAGAAAATAAATTATTTTGCTCATAGACAAGTTTTTAGGTGATATGAGTTGACCTATATATATAACTAAATTTTAGAATAGGAGTGATATGAAAAACATTTAGTAACTCTATACAGACAATCACGAGTTATACACAGTGATTCTTTGATCAGACAATCATTTTTGAAGCCATCTCAACTGGGAATATGTAGTTACCATGAGACACTCTCTTTGCCTTTGGTGTTCGAGTCACAGTGGTCTTCTTTAAGTTCCTCAAAGGCCTATTGTTCCTTCAATGCCTTCGTACAGGCTAATATCCCCTGCCAGGAAAATCACTTGTCTACAATCGTTCTCCCTACCTAATTAAATCTTGCTCACCTTTCAAATCTTAGCAAAAGTGTCACTTCCCTTAGAAAGCCTTTGTAGGTTATCTCAGACAAGATCAGGTCCACTTATTCTAGGCTTATAGCTTCTTTTAATTTTCCTTCATGATGATTATCTTTAAGTTATTCATCTGATGTTCATTTTATCACAGCCAGTTTTCCACTCTTCAGTGAGAGAAAGCAAGCTCCAGGAAGGCAGTGTCCCTGACTGTTGGGCTCACCTGCTTATCCCAGATGCCTAGCATACAGTTCCTGGCAGATCATCAGCATTGAATACTGTTTGTTGGATAACTGTATAAATGAATTTCAGAATCCAAGCTATGGTATCTGAATGCCTTAATATGCTATTGTTTTGTTATAACTGTACTCCGTCACATTGTACTTATGTATTTTAATTGACTAACTGAAGAATAACTAAGTGAAGTCAAAGGCCATGACTATTCCACAAACCTAGTAGAAACTCTGTAGGACTTCAACAGTGGCTTTCTATGTGATGTCTATTGTTGCCAACTCATGTTTACTTTTGTGTTTTTTCAAAGCCTTCTCTTATGCTTAGAATATGTATGAAATATAGTAAAATTGATTTTTGGGGGTTACAAGTGAGGCTCTGTTATTCACAGAGGTTTGCTGACCTTGCCAGATAAATTAACAAGGTGCAGGAACAGATGTAGGAAGACGATTCAGATCTCCAGTATTAGTTCACATTTCTGATTTATGCAGTGCTCAGGAAAGAGAAAACCACTTGTCAGAGCCCTACCAGTGTGTTCTTGGCCAGGACTGGAGCAAGTCCAAAATGCAACGTCTTATATCAGAGAAATGAAAGAGGAGGCAATTCAGAGAAGGAGGTCCCAGGGGCTCCCCATATGGAAGTGCCAATCTAAATATGAAGCAAAGATCCAGGTTAAGATCATAAACTAGAAATGAAATAGCAAGTTCAAGGGCCAGAAGGCTTGATTAACCGGGGTGCCAACTTGGCAGGTCAGGCAAGAAGAGACAGAAGTGAGGAAATAAGGGCTCTACGTACGGCCAATAGGGAAAAGGCAGGCATGGGTAGGTTTTGGAAAGTTTTTAAGTTTAAATTTTGATTTTGTTTATTTCCTGTGGGGTCATAGCTATTGAATTATCCTAGTTCTAGACCTTCCTCACGCCTATGCTCCCAGCTATGTGCTAGAGCCCATTTTCTATGTTATGTTGGATAGTCATTGGAAAAGAAGTTCAATCACACAGATAATTCCTAATTTCTACAGGATTTACCAGTTCCTTTTTTCAGGCGTGAACTGGATATAGAATTACAGTTTGGATTTATTACCTAGTGATCTTAGAAAAAGAAATGGTACAAGTTAATTATAAACATGTTTTAAATTTTGTAGTGAATATTGAAGTAGATCAATTATCATAGAATCAGAATCTTAGTCATCTTTGTGAAGTTAACATTCCTCTAGACATTTTAAGTGTCTAATGTATGCTATCGTTTAATGGATCCCTCATGTATTCATCCTCAGCTTCAATACTTATCCACATTCTGTCATTCTTGCTTTGTTTAATAGTTTCATTAGTACTGTCTTTCAAACATTGGGATGTTTGCTGTGCCAATGCTAAATGTGCAGTGGTGAGGCCATGTCAAAGTGGGACTTCTTTGTATATTGTTCAGAATACTCCAGAAGGGTTTACTGAAATGAGCACATTACCTCTTAGATGAAAGCAGAATTAAAGGATTTTCTTCAAAAGAAAGAGCCTCTGACATATTGAATCTTGCCCTTTTAAAATGTGTGATGCCAGGGACAGAAAACCAAGGACGTTACTTTGGTGAAGCAATATCTTTCTAAGAAATACCACTTCTATACATTTATTTATTTATTTATTTATTTATTTATTTATTTATTGAGACTGAGTCTCGCTCTGTCACCCAGGCTGGAGTGTGGAGCGCAGTGGCGCCATCTTGACTCATTGCAAGCTCTGCCTCCCAGGTTCATGCCATTCTCCTGCCTCAGCCTCCCAAGTAGCTGGGACTACAGGCATGTGCCACCAAGCCCGGCTAATTTTTTTTGTATTTTTAGTAGAGACAGGGTTTCACCGTGTTAGCCAGGATGGTCTCGATCTCCTGACCTCGTGATCCGCCTTCCTCGGCCTCCCAAAGTGCTGGGATTACGGGCGTGAGCCACTGCACCCGGCCCACGTCTATACATTTAAAATAATAAAACAATATGAAGCATACCTGTTCCTAAGAATTAGGAAAGCTAAATACAAAATACAAAGCACAAACAAAAATGCTTTTTTGTGTGTATGGAGGATAAATGTTCTTTCTTTCTCTCTCTCTTTAGGATGAATCTGCACTGAGTCCTCTAGGACATCACAATGTGTTAGAATAATTTTTATGTCTTTTAATGTTTAATGTCACCTTTTTCTTTTTCCTTTGTACCTCTGCCAGTAAACCCAGGTACATAGCAGGTGTTTTGTAAGTGTCAGTTGAATTAATTTAATTTGTTTCCTTGAACTAATTTTTTTCTTTCTCAATTGATTATCCCAAAGTTACCAGCCTCCTCACTACCCTATTCTGTTTTAGAATAATAGCCACTGCCATAACGTGCAGTTACATTCCCTGCCATATATAACATGATGATGCTGCTGGTGATGCTGATGATGATAATGGCATCATTCCTTGCCCCTTGATTTGGTTTTTAAATGAAATACAGTCAATGAGGAAGTATCCCTGGCATTGTCTTTGAATAATTCCTTTCCATGCATATAAAAACTCTGTCATGCTGCTTTGTATAACTTTACTACCTTTTAGAAGTCATGTTGAGATCTGTCATTGTGGAACACGTTGAAGCCCTGTGGGAAAGGGAGATGTTTTAATAGTTTCTACTAAAAATGACATTTTTCTCTTAAAAGTCTCCATTGTGATTATGACTCTGACAAAAAAGGAGGATTATTTCTATTCTTGTTCTCTTTAATGAGTTGCAGGTAGAATAACTTATGGACACTGGAACATGGGAATTAAGTCCTTTTTTCTTTCAAATCAATCTGTTGTCAGAGAAGAGATGAATATTTGGTGAATTTGAAATAAAACGTCTCATTTATAATTGATCTGATACAACTCTCAGCATGCTTAGTGTGAAACTCATATTATCTTCCACTTCCAAGGACAAAGACTCACTTGTTAAAATTATATTATTGGTAGAAAAATTTTAAAACACCTATAGTAATGTACAGCAATGGGTGGCAAAATGTATGATGGAGCATTTTAAAAGATGCTAGAAAGATAAATGAGTATTTATAGGTAACTACAAGTGCTGATTCTCTAACTACAAGTATTCACTGAACTTCATGAAGGCAATAATTACTTCTTTTTGGAATTATAATTACAAAATGTATTTGTAAAGTTGTTATTACCTAGATCTCCAGGAAGTACAAGTTATAAACTTCTATAAATTAGGCCTTCTGAGATTTTAAAGATATTTATAAAAGATTCTGTATAAGAAACATTGAACCTTTTTCTGAAAGCCAGGAGTTTTAGTGCACTTTATGTTAGAGTATTCTTAAAAAAAAAAGCAAGAAAGATTTCTCCTCTCACTTTTTCTTCATTTCGTTCTGTAGATGTCACTGTAGCATAGGGAAAAGGAAGAGGACTTCTTTTCTTTTGAAAATATATGACTTCTACATGCAAATGAAAGAAAGAGGTGATTTGATTTATTATGCCAGGGTTGTCATATCAACAATACAGTTTCCAAGCAACTAGAAGAAGAAATTATTTTATAAATTTATTTGCTTAGACTCATAAAATGGACCAAATGGAAGACACTTTTTTCACCCGTGATTATGTGGTAATTTAAAAAAGTCATTACACAGAAATTATGCATTAAATTCGCATTACTAAGAAGAGTTCAAAATGAATCATGTGAATGTAATCAATGCCAAAAGACTTAATGAAGATTTCCTGCTTCCAAGAAAGCATTGTTGTTTCATGTTTATATATTTTCGATAATTGCTTTCCAGGGTCTATACCAATGATTTGAGTAAAATGGTTCCAATTTCCTTCTTCCAAGAAGCTAACATATGCAATTTTCACTATTATGCCCTTTAAACACTCTTCAGAATAAACTCCTTATAGAACCCTGGTGCTCATTCTGTTAGACGTACTGCTTAGAATCCTCTACTTATGCAAATGACCTGTACCAGTTCTTAAAAAGACTTCCAAAAAGTTACTAAACTTATTAGAAAATGAAGCATTGATTTTTTAAGCAATTGCCCTGGGGATGTTAGAGGCTTGTTAGACATTCACAGTCCATATTCCCAAAACATCTCTTATGTAGTTTAAACATTTTCATTGCTATTTTTGAGGTGCTGCTTATGTCTCTACTTGGGAAAAGCCTGACCTACATGTAGCAGAGCTAGTCTTTTGTACTTTCCTTTTATTAGAACTTTCTCCAAGGTTTTTTATTTGCTCAGATTGCTGAGATATATATATCTCACGCATAACAAACTTCTTAGACAAAGGAAGCAAAAATCTGCATGCAATCCTGGGACAAGATATTTTGTATCCATCTATCACAAGCATATTTGTTGACAGAGAAAATTAATACTGCCTATAGAAAGCATCCCTTTCCTTTGCTTTGGCAAGGATGCTTTTTTCTTTCATTTTGGTTGCTTTTGGAAATATTATTTTTTCAGAGGCCCATAGGCTGTACATACCTAAAGAATTAAGAAAAAAACACTTATATTAAAGAATTACTAACCAAACCACAGCATTCTACTAAATTTTTCTATTCAAAATATTGACAAAAAGATAGCTATAATTTTCCAAGCTACATGTAGTGGGACATTTTCTCTGACCAATTCAGATGCATCTCTCCATTGTTAACAACATCTTTTGTAACCCTATAGACACTTCAGAGAGTCAGCAAGTGGAAGAAAAATATTTCTTCCTTCCTTCAAAGGACATTGTCCTTATATTATTATGCTTGCAACACAATTGCCAAGTAGTGCTGTTTCTGGTACTTAGTCCAACTTAGACTGTGGATATTTTCTTCCTTTTTATTTGTTTGTTTATCTTCTCAAGTCACTACTGCCTCAGAAGAAAGGACAATCAATTTTGAGATTCTTGCCAGTGCTGCATATTCCCAGGCTTTACAATAAACATTCTTGCTATACTATGCTTGTTTTCTTGTTACCTGTCAATGCTCTGCTTCATTACTTCTGTATCTTCTTCTCAATATTGTGCTCTTAGGCACATTTTTCTTATTATCTTTCTGGGGAAGTCAATCTATTTGTATCTTCTCCTGTCTCAAAAAAGCAAGTGCACAAATTTTGTCCTCTGTACTTTTTTACATCAAATTTTTTTTTGTAAAACTGTTTCTTTGATTTCTTAATGGAACTCATAAGCTATCACATGTGCCTTCCTGTAAGTAGACAATGAAGTTTGTAATTACTTCAGAAAATTAGGTGGGAGATTTAAAAATGAAGAGGAAGGGTTTCCTTTTTTTTTTTTTTTTTTCCCAGTATGAATTCCCTTAAGTCTTGGTGAAACTATCTTGACTAGTGCTTGTCAAACTTGAATGTACATTAAAATCACCTGTGGATCCAGTATTAAGGTCTATTCTGAATCTGCAAGTCTTGGAAGGGTCTGGGCCTGAAATCTCAGCACTCAGGTTATGCCTATCGTATGAATCTGCACACTACTCATTGAGTGGGAGGATCCTAGAATATTTCCACCTTGCAGATGGAGAAGCTGAAACATAGAGTGCTGAATGGACATATCAAATGTCTTTTTCTGATTATTACTCAATCTATCTAGAACTTAAGTGTACCAAAACAAAAGTGGACATATATTTTTTCTGTGCAGTTTACATAAAGAGATGGTTGATGCCAATTTTCCTCTTCTTGAAACCAGTTCCAGTTTCACTTCTCTGTATAAGTGAATTAAGATTCTTTTCTCCTCATTAAAATTCCCATGTTTATTTATCAATAAAATTAACATAGAAGACAATTGAAGCATAATATTTTAAAAACTCAAACCTATCATCTTCCTTTAATCTGAGAGGCAGAGATTTGGAGAAATTAAGCAAATTAATCTTAGAGTAATGACAAACTATTTCATAGCAAACACAAGAATATTTTAACACCAGGAGATCTTCATTATGTCTTAATACAAGCTTTTTTTTTTTTTTAAATGTGAACTTTCCAATAATAAAATAAGTGCAGTAAAATACATGGGTTTAGACATTGATGGTGCAGCAATTAATTTTCTTTCGTGATTCATTTTTATGACAGGGAAAAAGCAGTAATATAAGGACATGAATGTTTTTCTCAGTGACTTCAAGAAAACCCTGCCATTTTGAGAAAAAAAATTCTGAAATGAGAAGAATCTATGGCTGATTGTTTCTCCCGTTTCTAATGTTTTCTACTATAGTTGGGACCCTTGTTATTCAATATATATTCCTTTCAGAACATTAAGGGTGGTCATTGATATTTCAAAGGTAAATGATTTATTTGTTATAGTTAATAAGAAGTTATGCACCTGGGTCGTGTGGTATCATAAGTAAAGATGGAAGGAAGAAAGGATTTTGGCGAGTGAGAACAGAGACATACAGCCTTAAAGTAATGCTAAAGAAGGGCTTTCCAGGGAGGAACAGGGAAGGAAAACAGAAAATTTTCAAAATAAGACCAAGTCAGCCTCAGACAGAAACACATTGAGCCACATATATTTGGCAATTACAAATGAATGGCTTTCCAAAGGAGTAAGGAAGAAGCTTAACCTGAGCTTCAGAGATATTAGAATATACTTCCAAATTGTAGCAAAACTTGGGTATGTAAGTGCATTTTGCTATGAAGAAAATCTAAAATTTTCAATAGATTCTTAAATGGACTTATGACTACAACAAAATAAGGCCCAAAGACTTACAATAAGATTCAGTAACTTACAGGGAGTTGATGAAAAAATTCTCCCTGGTCCTGCATGTATTTTGAGTCAAGATTACTCTTCTGTGCAAAGAAATGCAGAAATCAACATGTCTTGCTCTTTTATAGAGATGGAGTTTACTTTATGTCTAATATCTTGGGCTTTTTTATATTTAACTTAAAATAAAAAAGATACGTTCTTAAGAAACTTTGTATAAAAGTTTTTTTCTGTGAGAATTGTGCAAGTGTGATTTTAGAAATATGGAGAGGATTAATGTACCCATAAATTTGATGCAGTCAAGAGGCAGAGCTTTTATTTATATAGTACTGATAAAGAAAAATTAAAATAGGAAAGAAAACATAGTTTGGAGTAGATGTAGACTTTTCCGCCTAATTAAAATTAATTAGCTCAGTTTGATTGAGTCATAATAACAAAATGTATAGCTTTTTCTCATTTTTAATAGCTCTTCTTCCACCAAATCTATTCTGGTATTTTGTATTTAATTTTGGCCTAGCTCAACCCAGTGCAGTCCATTTACTAATTAATTTATTCAATGAAATTTCTTCAATGCCAACTACAAACTTAGCATTGTTTTAAACTCTAGTGTTTTGAGAGAGCAATATTCCAGTAAATAAAATTCATTGCTTCTAACCTGAAGCAGCTTACAGTTTCTGAAGAAATATGTTAAGTAACAATATGTGGCAGAAAGTGTATGATTGTCATGTTGGTTCTACAGAAAGCAAATATAATGGGATTTCATGCAGTGTTGGAACTCTTTCCATGAATTAGGAGGAATGATGCTAGTGTTTGGAGAATGAATAGCATTTTATCACTGTAAAATGTGTTCTTTATTTCTCTATTGTTTATTGATTATGTTCCCTTCATATATTACTACTTTCAAATTTATATTTCTGAATCTGCAAAAAAGAAACCAAACTCTTTCCTCTTTTTGAGGTTCTTAGTGATGATCAGGGAGGTGACCGCATAGTAGATCCTTAATGGAAATGGTACTGAGAAGGTGACCATTTTCACCAGCATGAACTACAATGAACCATACTAGGCTTTTGTATTTTAATTTCCTCATCTACAAAGTGAAGGTGTGATTTATAATTAGATACACACACGCACACACATTTATGTCTAGTTTAGCTTTGTAATAGAATGCATATTACTAAAACATCAATTTAGCCATACTCCATGGATGCATTTGTCTTCTTGTTTATTCATAAGTGATTAAGCCAGACATATCTGCTCTCACTGATCTTAGCTTTTAAATAGAAAAGACAGGAGAAAAGGTCTTTCTGCTGTGGTGGAAGAAAATAGAATACTATGTTACAGAATTGAGGGTGGCAATTGAGTTGGGAAAGTGGTATAATTACTTTTCAAAAAGAGAAAATCTTTTTTGTATACTGGTAAAACTATGTGAATCTAAAATATATTTAATTTTGTAAAGATAACCTACAGAATGAGAACACAAGTCTTGCAAACTATGCATCTGACAAAGGCGTAATATCCAGCATTTACAAGGAACTGAAACAAATTTAAAAGGAAAAAAAAAAACAATAAAATGTGGGAAAATGGCATGAAAAAGACACTTTTCTAAAGAAGATATACATCCGGCCAACAATCATATGAGAAAAAGCTCAACATCACAGATCATTAGAGCAATAAATGCAAATCAAAATCAAAATGAGACACCATCACACAATAGTTAGAATGGATGATATTAAAAAGTCAAAAAATAATAGATGCTGGTGAAGTTATGGAGAAAGAGGAACACTTTCAACCGATTGGTAGGAGTGTAAATTAGTTCAACCAATGTGGAAGATAATGTGGTGATTCCACAAAGTCCCAAAGACAGAATTATCATTTGACCCAGCAATCACATTACTGGGTATATACCCAAAAGAACATAAATTATTCTTTTATCAAGATACATGCATGCATTGTAAATTGCAGCACCATTCACAATAGCAAAGACATGAAATCAACCTACATGCTTATCAATGATAGACTGAATAAAGAAATTGTGGTACATATATACCATGGAATACTCTATAGCCATTGCAAAGAATGAGATCATGTCCTTTGCAGGAACTTGAGTAGAGCTGGAGGCCATTATTCTTAGCAAACTAACACAGAAATAGAAAACCAAATACCACATGTTCTCACTTATAAATGGGAGCTAAATGATAATAACACATAGATACATAGAGGGGAACAACACACACTGGGGCCTATCAGAAGTTGGAGGGTGAGAGGAGGGAGAGGATCAAGAAAAATAATTAATGGATACTAGGCTTAATATCTGGGTGATGAAACATGTACAACAAGCCCCCATGATATGAGTTTACCTATGTAACAAACCTGCACATGGACCCCTGGACTTAAAAAAATAAAGTAAAAAAAATCTATTTACTCATTTGAAAAGATAGTTAAGTTGATTATTTTTAAGTTTGAGATGATTTTGCAATCCAAGCTTTTTGTAGGCTCAGAATACAGTTGTCATGCGGCAGGCATGTTTGCTTAATAATTCAACTACGTTGTTGTTGTTTCATTGCAGTGGACCTCACAGTGAATATCACAAATTACATCAGGCATAATAGAGCAGATATCTTCAAAGCAATTTAGGAGCTATTTCCCCTTTTTCACTATATCAAAAGATTTTCTGTTGTTGAACTTGACAGAAACAGACAAGGCTCTGCTTTTCAGGCAAATATTGAGATCTTTGTGGCATTTACATTTGCACAGAAAAATAGACAAAATGTCTGCTGGATTACCCAACATTTGATGGACAATAGTATATCTAGGGGATTAAGAAGTAAGTGCCATTTGTATTTTAAAAAATTGACCACACATTAGGTACTGAATTTGTGCACGACTATCTTGGCTCAACAAAATTTATGAGAAACAGTGATCCAAGTAACTTGATTTTTTCTATTTCTTGAAAGCAACAGAGCAATTAGTGGCTATGCATGATTATTTTATCTCTGGTCATCTCATAAGGCATTAAATACTAGCCAGGTTAGAGTCATTTATCAGAAATATGAGTATATCTTGGAAAAATTGAACGAGCTATCATTCCTAGTATTTTACAGCACATTAACACATTTAGCGTTTGTATTAAATACTTTTTTTTCAATATGACAGAATAAAATACTGTAATTACTAATAGCTTCCAGGAAATATATGAAAAAGTATTGGATACAATGGTATGATATTAGTTTGAAAGATTACCTGCCTGTATTGGATAGATGTCAGTGATATGTATCTGTTCTCATAGATACCAATGCATGGGATTTAAACTGTTTACAAAGACAACTGAAAAGATGCCTTTAGGATATTTTTAGTCAGATATAACAATAGATCATATATTTCAAATATGAATCTCTATTGAATGGTCAAATATAGCCATGGAAACGAGTTTAATTTGATCACTTCTGTGAGGCAGTTTTTAATTTTAGAGGTGAGGAGAATTAAATATCTTTGTCTGAACATGTTTTCGGGACAAATAGGGGTTTTCATTGCTCTATGAATTATCTCTAGATTAGGACATCACACCAAATTCTGCCATATAGCAGAGTGCCTCTGATTTGTTATTTAAGCCCTCTGGGATTCAGGCTTTTTCTCTACATTAAAATGAGAAGGCTAAAACAGCATGATCTCCAAGGTTCTGTGCTGTCCAAAATGCTATAAAATCTACATATAGCAACTGAAAATATTTGCTAAATATGTTTGTGTGTTTTTTGGCAGAATAGTGATTTTTAGAAAAGTTGCCAGGGAAAAATTCTTAGTCGATATTTTAAAAATGCATGTATATTCCACAAAAATTAAAAATTAAACTGCATATCTCTCCTATATAATTTCGCAGAAAGAAGCACAAAAATAAACATTAAGAGAAATTGTAGTATTTTAATAAAAGGAAGAGGTTTCCTAAATAGAAAGCATTTTCCATGGATCTTCACATAATTATGATGTCTATTTTCAGTTATTCCTAAAATAATTGTTTGTATGATTTTGACTTATTAAAAAGTTCAGTTTTAATTTTTGGTGATACACAGCATTGTGGCTGTTTAAACTAAAAGTGTTCCTGACAAATCATCTGCATCTGCAATAGTTCTAACAGAAATTGATGTACTAATTTTTCCAATAGGCAACTGAATATCAAAGCAGTTAAAGGGCTGTCCATGGTCACTTAATAAATTGATTAGAGGAAATGTGGAATTTTGGCTGCCTGATGTGATATTCTTTCCGTTACTCAGAATGTCTCTTAGAATGAATAATTTATTCCCATTGATGGGCAAGAGTAGTTGGTATAAAAGTTGAGAATAGAGACTGAAGGGTCCAATAACATTCTTAATTCAAATATTTAAGGTACATATATTGGATAGGAGCATAATATTTTTATCGAGTAGTAGCTCTGATTGAGGAAGGAAGTACTCATAATGATTGAAGAAGAGTGCAACTACAAATAGGAAATTATTTTTGGCAACTGAATATATAGTCTCAGAACATATGGTCATATAAAGAAACAGGCAATAGCCCAGATAAACAAATCAACCCTAGATAATATAGATGCAGATTTACATAGATATAACTAAGAAAGTCTTTTTAAAATTGAGGCATAATTGACATACATTATAGTGTTCATGTTTAAATTGTGCAATTTAATGTTTTGACATATGTATACATCCATGAAACCATCACCACAATAGAGAGTAAACATATTGATCACCACTAAAGGTTTCATTATGCTCCTTATAATCCCTTCTTTCTCCTCCCTCCCCAACTAGGCAATTGCATATCTGTTTTCTATTATTATAAATTTTTGCATCTTCTAGAATATCATATAAATGGCATACTAGAGTATGCATTCTTCTTGTTTGCATTTTTTTCAACTTAGCAACTCTATCTTGTAGTATGTAATTAGTATTTTGTTACTTTTTATCATTGAGCTATATTCCATGATGTGAATATACTAGAGTTTGCTTATCCTTTTACCTGTTTTGGACTTTTTTTTTTTTTTTTTTTTTTTTGCAGTTTGTAGAGCTGCTATGAACAGCAGCTGTTGTCTGTTGTCACATGACATTCCTCCAATATGTCTTCTCTTCTGCTTATAAAGATACCAATCATATAGGATTAAGGGTATACTCTATTTTAATATGATCTCATCTTATCTTAAATAATTAAATCTTCAATAATCAAATTTTCAAATAAGGTCATAATCTGAGGTTCCAGAAAGGACATGGAACTTTTAAAGAATCTATTCTATCCAGTACAAGAACTTTGTAATAGTATACTTCCATTTCTCCCCTATAGATCTTGTGATATTTTTCTCATACATTTACTTTAAAATGTTATAGTCCAATCCCATTATACTGTTATTTTACTTGGACAATTTTATTAAACATAATATTTTAAATTGATATCTAAGTGATATATTAGCTTCCTAGGACTGTCATAATAAACTACCACAAACTATTGCTTAAAACAATCAGAATTGGCCGGGTGCGGTGGCTCACGCCTGTAATCCTAGCACTTTGGGAGGCCGAGGTGAGTGGCCTCAAGTGAGGAGTACGAGACCAGACTGGCCAATATGGTGAAATTCCATCTCTACTAAAAACACAAAAAATTAGTGGGACATGGTAGCGGGCTCCCATAACCCCAGCTACTCAGGAGGCTGAGGCAAGAGAATCACTTGAAACCAGGAGACGGAGGTTGCGTTGAGCTGAGATCACACCATTGTACTCCAGCCTGGGCAACAGGAGTGAAACTTCATCTGAAAAAACAAATGAATAAAAACAAAAACAAAAAAACAACAGAATTTATGCTGTCACAATTTTGGATGCCAGATGTTCATAATGAATTGTGAACAGGTTTGATTCCTCTGTAGGTTCTGAGGGAGAATCTGTTTCCTGACTCCCTCCTAGCTTCTCCTGACTGCTGAACATTCCTTGCCATTTGTTGGCTTATTGCACCATAACTCTAGTCTCTGCCTCCATCTTCATATGGCCTTCTACCTTGGGCAGATGAGTGTCTCAAATCTTTCTTTCCTTTGTCATATAAAAACACCAGTCTTTGGATGCAGGGCACACTCTCAATTGAGAATGCTCTCATCATGAGATCCTTAACTTAGTTACATCTGCAAAGGCCTTATTTCCAAATAACATCATGTTCACAAATATCAGAGTTGGGACTTGGATATATCTTTTGGGGAGTCATTACCAACTCACTACAATTCGTATATCATAAAGGCTGCACTTTTAAAATGTACAATTCAATGGATTTTAGTATAGTCACAAAATGATATAACCATAAATGTTATCTATTCAGAATATTTTCTTCACTCCCTCAAAAAATTCCTTTGTCAATTTTGCCCTCTTTTCTGAAAGTTATTTTTACTCTTATATAACTCTAGCTTGAAAATTTTTTCTTTTGGTATTTTAAAGATATTGTTCCAGTATATTTTGCTTACATTGTTTCTAAGAAATAATACGCTACCATCCTTATCTTTGTTTTGCTGAATATGCATGTGTTTTAAAATAATTTTTTAAATTGTAAATTGATAAATTATAGTTGTGTGTGTATATATATATATATATATATATATACACACACAAACACACACAAAGTAATGCTTTGATTTATAAATACAATGTTGAATAGTGAAATCAAACTAATTAACCAATTCATAACTCAAATATTTGCTATGTTTTTGTGGTGAGAAAAATTTGAAATGTTATCAATTTTGAAATGAAATGTGTGATATAGTATTGTGCTATATTTACCATGTTGTGCAATATACCTCAAAGAAAAAATAAAGCCTTATGCCTCCTGTCTAATGATCCCTTTTTACTGTCATCTCCCCATTTCCTCCCACCCCTAGCCTGTGTTAACCACAATTCTATTCTGCTTCTTTGAGTTCAAGTATTTTAAATTTTACCTATTTATCTGTTCTCGCATGTAGTATTTGTGTTTCTGTGCCTGACTTAATTCACTTAACATAATGTTCTCCAATTTCATCTATGTTTTTGCCAATTATAAAATTTGTTTAAAACTGAATAGTGTTCTGTTGTGTATACATATCACATTTTCTTTATTCATTCATCTGTTGATATATACTTAGGTTGATTCCACATCTTAGCTATTGTGAACAGTACTATAATCATAGGAGTGCTGACATCTCTTTGACATTACTGATTTCAAATCTTTTGGCTAAATATTAGGCAGCAAGATTGCTAAATTACGTGTCTTGTTTTTATGACTACTTTTTAGATATTCTCTTTATCATTGGTTTTGAACAATTTGAGTCTGATATGCCTTGCAGTTTTCTTCATATTTCTTGTGCTAAGGGATCATTGCGCTTCTTGCATCTGTGAGTTTGTAGGTTTTGTCAAAGTTGGAAAAATGTCAGTCTTTATTTCAATTCTTGCCCTTTTTGGGTACTCCAATTACACATATTTTATGAGTCTTGAAGTTGTCTTCCACAGGCCATTGATGCTCTTTATTTTTATCGTTCATTTTGTATAGTTTCTATTGCTATGTCTTCAAGTTCCTTAATACCTTCTTATCCCATGTCTAATATATCTTGATACTATCCCATCCACTATATTTTCATCTCAGATATTGTCATTCTCATCTATTTAAGCACAATTTGAGTCTTTTCTATATATTTTATATCTCCACTGAACTGTTGAAACATGTTTTTCTAGTAATAATTGTTATCATTAGTGTCCTTGTGTGCTAATTCTCACATGTGGATCAGTTCTGAATGGTTTCAATTGATTATATTCAGTTCTCCTCATTACGGATTTCATTACTACTTCTTGGCATGCCTGACAATCTTTAATTGGATGCCAAACTTTAAAAATTTTACCTTGTTGGTTCCTGGGAATTGTATTATTATATTCCTAAATCTGTTTTTAGATTTGTTCTTGAATTATGTTAAGTTACTTAGAAACAGTTTGATTATTTTGAATCTTAATTTTAATACTTATTAGGCAGGACCAAAATTGCATTGTGAAGACAATCCTAAGCCAAAAGAACAAAGCTGGAGGCATCACGCTACCTGACTTCAAACTATACTACAAGACTACAGTAATCAAAACAGCATGACTGGTACCAAAACAGAGATACAGACCAATGGAACAGAACAGAGCCCTTAGAAATAGTATCACACATCTACAACCATCTGATCTTTGACAAACTTGCAAAAAAAAAAAATGGGGAAAGGATTCCCTTTTTAATAAATGGTGCTGGGAAAACTGGCTAGTCATATGCAGAAAGCTGAAACTGGATACCTTCCTTACACCTTGTATGAAAATTAATTCAAGATGGATTAGAAACTTAAATGTTAGACCTAAAACCATAAAAACCCTAGAAGAAAACCTAGGCAATACCATTCAGCACATACACATGGGCAAAGACTTCATGGCTAAAACACTAAAAACAAAGGCAACAAAAGCCAAAATTGACAAATGGGATCTAATTAAACTAAATATCTTCTGCACAGCAAAAGAAACTACCCTCAGAGTGAACAGGCAACCTACAGAATGGGAGAAAATTTTTGCAATCTACTCATCTGACAAAGGACTAATATCCAGAACCTGTAAAGAACTCACACAAATTTGCAAGAAAAAAAAAAAAACCTCATCAAAAATGGGCAAAGGATATAAATAGACACTTCTCAAAAGAAGACATGCTTACAGCCAACAGACACATGAAAAAGTGCTCATCATCACTCGCCTTCAGAGAAATGCAAATCAAAACCATGATGAGATACCATCTCACATCAGTTAGAATGGTGATCATTGAAAAGTCAGGAAATAACAGGTGCTGGAGAGGATGTGGAGAAGTAGGAACACTTTTACATTGTTGGTGGGACTGTAAACTAGTTCAAACATTGTGGAAAACAGTGTGGCAATTTCTCAAGGGTCTAGAACTAGAAATACCATTTGACCCAGCCATCCCATTACTGGGGATATATCCAAAGGATTATAAGTCATGCTCCTATAAAGACACATGCACACGTATGTTTATTGAGGCACTATTCACAATAGCAAAGACTTGGAATCAACCCAAATGTCCATCAGTGACAGACAGGATTAAGAAAATGTGGCATATATACACCATGGAATACTATGCAGCCATAAAAAAGGATGAATTCGTGTGCTTTGTAGGGATATGGATGCAGCTGGAAACCATCATTCTCAGCAAACTATCGCAAGAACAGAAAATCGAATACCGCATGTTCTCACTCATAGGTGGGAACTGAGCAATGAGAACGCTTGGACACAGGAAGGGGAACATCACACACTGGGGGGAGGGATAACATTAGGAGATATACCTAGTGTAAATGACGATTTAATGGGTGCAGCACACCAACATGGCACATGTATACATATGTAACAAACCTGCACATTGTGCACATGTACCCTAGAACTTAAAGTATAATAAAAACATTTAAAAAATTGCATTAACTTTAGGGATAACTATTCCTACTACTGAGGCAAGACTCTTGAACTCCGTGGCAATATCCCATGAATCATGAGAGTTTCCATTCTGATTGGTGCAAACAGGCACTATTCCCAGGGGCTTCTTGAACACCTTTGTTAACCCCAATCTTCTTCTTCTTTTTTTATGAGACAGAGTCTCATTTTGTTGCCCAGGGTGTTGTCAGTGGTAGACAGGATCTCCACTCACCACAACCTCTTCCTCACAGGTTCATGCAATTCTCCTGCCTCAGCCTCCTGAGGAGCTGGGATTACAGGTGTGCACCACCATTCCGGGCTAATATTTTTGTACTTTTAGTAGAGTCGGGATTTTGCCATGTTTTCCAGGTTGGTCTCGAACTCCTGACCTCAAGTGATCTGCCCACCTTGGCCTCTCAATGTTCTGGGATTACAGGTGTGAGCCACTATGCCCGACCCAACCCCAATCTTCACAGGTGGTTCTCTTTCTGGCCTTAGTGTCTTTGCAAACATGTTCTGTCACATACTCTGTTGAATACTATCGCATAATCCTTTACAGATATCTGTGGTTCTGTTTTGGTGTTGCTCTCACCTCTCTCTCCTCTCTGGTACTCTGGATATCAGTTATAGCCATTTTGGTTTCCCCGCACATTCAACTCTTCAACTCAGGGCATCTGCTGCATTCTCCTTTTTTGGAAGCTCTGTTCAGACAGTAAGTTGTGCCAATTGTAGGGCTCACCTTGTTTGCTCTCTTTCAGGGATCATGGTACTTCATTGCCTAATGTATGGTGACTTGAAAATTGTTATTTCACTTATTTTGTCTGTTTTTGTTCATTTCAAATGGAAGGGTAAATACTGTCCCTGTTGCCATATTTTGACCAGAGACGGAAAATTCAAAGGCTCTATTTTTTTAAAAATGAATTTTATTGTTGACATACATAACACAATAAAAAACATAAAATGTTAAATGTACAGTTCAATGAGTTATAATCACATACATGTAACCACTAATCAAGTAAAAATAAAGAACGTTACTGATACCTAACAACTTTCTTTCCCCCTTCTCCTTAAACAAAACAAAGCAAAACAAGGCAAAAGAGAATATACTCTGAGTTATAATACTATAATTTCATATAACTTTATGTAAATGAAATCTTTAGGTATGCATTTTATATCTAACTTTTTTGTTCAGCATTATGGTTGCTATATTTATCCATCTGGTTGCATACAACAGTTCATACATTTTCATTGTTGTATTTTACTGTATGAATATGGCATAATTTATTTTTCAGTTGGAGAACACTTGGATTGTTACACACATGAACACACAAACACACACACAATTTTGGATATTTAGTTTCGAATGGAATTTTTGGTCCCTGGGTTTGTGTATGTTAAATTTTAGTAAATATTACCAAACAATTTTGTATAGTGGTTTTAAGAATTCAGTTTTCTCTTCCTCCTCTCACAAGCATTATATAACAGGGATAGCAACACTAACCTTTGAGTATCATTGTCTGCTTTAAATTTTAGCCATTTTGGTATAGATGTAGTCTGGTGTATACATAGTTGTGTTTTAAATTTGCATATTCATGATGAATAGTGATGTCAAATTTTCATATGTTGATTGGTCATTTGAATATCTTCTTTTGTGAAATGCCTGTTCAAGTCTCTCGTCCATTTTATTTTATTATCTGTCTTTTCTTATTGACTTGTAGAAGTTTTTTTTTACAATATATATGCTAGATACAAGCCCTTTGTTGATTTCATGTGCTGCAAATATTTCTTCCACTTTGTAGTTTGCATTTTCTGTAATAGTGGATTTACATGAAAAGTTCTGATTTAATATAGTATAATTTCAATTTTGTCCATTATGGTGATAATAAAGAGAGAGAATCGTGCCTGCTCCAGGTTCATGAAAGAGAATTATGCTTGCTCCCAGTTCATTTCATGAAAATATTCTTAATGCTAACTTAAGGAAGATTTAATGTTTCATCTATTATATTTAGAATGGCAGTCTACCTGGAATTAGTTTTTATGTGTGTTCAAAAGCAGGAGCCAATTTTATTTTTTATTACATGTGTATATACATTTGGCCCAATGCCATCTTTTGAAAAGGTCATTCTTTGCTATTGTGTAGTCAATCAAGTGTTGTCTTTATTATCGACCAAGTATCAAGTGTGAGTCTTTTTCTGAACCCTTTTTTTCTGTTCCATTGATCTACTTATCTATCTTTGCAGCAATACCTTATATATCACTTCAGCTTTATAATTAATCTTGATATCTAGTAAAGTTGTCTGTTTCTTCTTAATGTTTATGGCTTACAGCCTAGTCATTATTTTCCACAAAAGCATCTCATAGATCATATAGCACTTGTTACAGATAAACCATACATTTATACATATATTAAAATTTATTTAATTGCTTCTTCTTAAAATAATTTTCTAAACTTTAGAAGGTTAATCTTTATTTCCTTTCTCATCAAGAATATATCAGTAAGATAGTTGAGAATTAAAGACTGAAGAATCATCTATTTTTGTCTTATGTTGCTCATGGCATATAAGTAATTAATCTTCTCAATGATTTTTAGCTTTAACAATTGCTATTAGCATAATTTCTTATTAGAATATTCATAAGAAATATCTATTTATTCAAGTACTTTTTTGTGGGTTTAAAAATCCATTATTTTGCAACTAAATAGGCTCTAAAAGTTTAATCTTTGCAATAAGGTATGTATTAGAAAGATAATTAAATCTTTTAGATGACTTTGCCAATTATTGTAAGAATAATAATAATAGTGGACTCTACACCTCCATACAAATAAGGCCACACATCAATTTATATATTAGCATTAATATATGGAAGTGTCTTAGACACAATTCAGGGACTGTTCTCAGTCATAGATATTATCCAGTGAGTTCATAGAAAATACTAGGTATAAAGGAAAGGATATCTGTCAGATATTTGAAAGACAAACAGAGGTGATGCCAAGTCATGTGCCCTTAAAGATCTGCCTGACAAAAATCTCCCCTCACTGCCTTGTGGTTAAGTTATAGAGACATAGAAAATATGGAATGAAGGCACATCAGACAAGTTATGAAACAGTTGTTAAAAGATGACAAAACCTGGAATGAATGTTTAGTAGTAAATCAAGAATATTAACAATAAATTTAAAGATTTTGAGTATGTCCCTTTACAAACACAAAATTGGGCTTCTTTTTCCTGCCTTTTAAGACATATTCCTAAGCTATATATTACCCTGTGGTGACCATCTTCTTCTTTCAAAATTTCTTTTTGTTTGTTACTTTAACCTAAATCTACCTGTGTGTGTTTGGCCAGAGCCTCATAGTGTGACCTACCTCTATCTGTGGATGGTCCTGGCTTCATCACTTACCTAGAAATGGCTCTGACAGATTCCCAAATATTACACAGATTGTTACTAATCATTTTTCCAAATTGTTCAGCCAAATTATTTAAACATTATTCATCATTTAATGAATAAAAATAAACTAAATAAGAATTTATCTATAGGAGGACTGATAGATGTTGACAAAACTACAGTCATTAATGGTTTTATTATACTTAGAAAATATGGCTATTTTAATCTTATATTGCACATATGAACGTTTTAAGTAAGACTACATAATAAAGATAATTTTTACTCAAAGAAATGTATGCCTTATTTTGTAAATCATTACCTCAATAAATGTATATGTAACATGTTTGAAATGAAATATTTTATTTACATGGTATAGAAGTAAAGATAATTAATCACAAAGTAAACGGAATTACTTTGTTAACCACGTAACCTTAACATAGCTGAGCAGATGTTCATTTTTTGTTTCTTTATGAGTAAATAAGTATGATATTTATTGTTTTTAAAGGTACTGGTAAATGTATTTGCTTTGTTAAATCACATCTATTATATTAAGGCTATTTTAAGTTTGGAAAATCACTCATGGGGTAATTTGAATCCACCAAATGCTGTTAAGAAGTAGCTTATAGATGAGTGATTTTACATTTTTTTTTAATATTGTAAGGTAGTGTGATTTTAATTAGTAATTGATCACATCTGATCACCTGCACAAAATTGCCAAGGATATGAAGTGAAAATAAAGGGAACACATAGGCATAGAAAGGGGAAAATAGAGTATAATTTATTCACAGTATAATTTCATTAAAAAATACTTTATTAAGAAAAATACAGAATAGAGATAATTTCAAATCACAGTTCTTTAATCCAACCATTACACATTTCACAAAATTTTGAAATTTATCATGTTTTCTTATTTGCCATAGATTGGTAAATAATTCTTTCTAGGTCAGCACTGGTCTGTAAATCAGCACTTGGGGAATCAATGCTATAAATATATATTTTTTTAATTTGGTGGCAGAATATGTACAAAACTTCACTTTTTCTAAAATGAGACTGCGTGCTAAACCAGTCATGTGTTCACAATGCTTAGGTATTCTAAACCTAAAGAAATATGATATATTCACTCAAAGTCAGTTCCGTAAAAGGTGGTAAAAATAAAGAGCAAAGTATGAATTCTGCTTATAAAGAATGTTACAGTTTAGTTGGGGATTTGTAGCCAATCCTGTCAATGTCCCACCAATATGCCCTTGTCACTACCATATCTATGCATGCAACCCCAACTTCCACCCAAAGTCACTGAAACCTATTCTCCAAGAAGAGTCTAATGAAAATGGTCAAGTTTTGTCTCCAACCTAACCTCCCTCACTAGGGGCATCAAACCAAGGAATGAAGAAAGTTAGTATATAAACACCCAAACTCCTTTGTCCCTGAGGTGGAGAAAGTCTTAAGTGGGTATTTCACACTCTTTCCCAATCCTCTCAAAAAATCCTCTCTAGTTTTCCACAGTAATAACTTGCTTGATATCACATCATTTATTTTCTTGTTTTCCATCTCTGTCTCAGTTCCCTGAGACACTGCTGCTTTCTGGAATCTCCTTTCTAAGAAACTACATGTACCTGAGTCATTGCCCCGGAATTTGATTCTGAGGGAACACAAATAAGAAAGAGTTACAATAAATTATGTTGTAAATTTGAAAACAAAACAAAACAACTAAAATAAAACAATTCATTCAAGTGGTGGGTAGCCTGATTCAAATTAAATTGGATTAAAAAAATGTTGATAGGAGAGACCTGGGTTTGTGCTTCAGCATGTTACTTAATAGCTGTGTGACTTTGGGCAAGTCCACTTTTTTCCCCCTCTAATCAATCATTTCTTCTTCAATTGCACATAATAAAAACTTTCTTAAAAATTGTTAGGCATGAATAAAATAATTCATTGAAAGTATTTTTATAAACTCTAAGTAATTCACTAATATAAGCTATTAATATTATCAAAATCATGTTAGACTTCTCCTATAATGGATATTCATTTACTCAAAATATATTATGAAATAAAGTATTTAAAGAAATACCAAACAGTTTAAACGTGGGTAAATAAGAGTGATCGTACTCCCCCACTTTCGCATTCATACTTCCTCTCTCAAGTTTTCAGATGCAACTATTTTCGAGAATTTCTAAACTGAGTGCTTTTAGTGATTATCATTAATTTGATAATACACACGCACTTTGATCAACTTTGATCTCATTTATTGACTCTTCACCATGAAATATGAGAAATTTGGTATCTTTCTATTATATACCATACTCTTCTTGAGTACATGATGTTTTTATTTGTTTATTTATTTATTTTTAAATTATTCTTTAAGTTCTGGGATACATGTGCAGAATGTGCCGTTTTGTTACATAGGTATACACGTGTCATAGTGGTTTGATGCATCCATCAACCTATCATCTGCATTAGGTATTTCTCTTAATACTGTCCCTCCTATAGTCCCCCAACCCTGGCAAGCGCCAGTTTGTGATGTTCCTCTCCCTGTATCCTTGTGTTCTCATTGTTCACATCCCACTTATGAGTGAGAACATGAGGTATTTGGTTTTCTGTTCCTGTGTTAGTTTGCGAGAATGATAGTTTCCTGTCCCATCTATGTCCCTGCAAAGAACATGAACTCATCCTTTTTGTGACTGCATACTATTCCGTGGGGTATACGTGCCACATTTTCTTTACCCAGTCTATCATTGATGGACATTTAGGTTGGTTCTAAGTCTTTGTTGTTGTGAATAGTGCTGCAATAAACATACCTATGGATGTGTCTTTATAGGAGAATGATTCATAATCCTTTGGGTATACACCCAGTAATGAGATTGCTGGGTCAAATGGTATTTCTGGTTCCAGATCCCTGAGGAATCACCACACTGTCTTCCACAATGGTTGAACTAATTTGCACTCTCACCAACAGTGTAAAAGCTTTCCCATTTCTCCACACCCTCTCCAGTATCTCTTGTTTCCTGACTTTTTAATGATTGCCATTCTAACTGGCGTGAGATGGTACCTCATTGTGGTTTTGATTTGAATTTCTCTAATGACCAATGATGGTGAGCTTTTTTTTTCATATGTTTGTTGGCTGCATAAATGTCTTCTTTTGAGAGGTGTCTCTTCACATTCCTCGCCCACTTTTTGATGGGGTTGTTTGTTTCTTTCCTGTAAATTTGTTTAAGTTCCTTGTAGATTCTGGAAATTAGCCCTATGTCAGATAGATTGCAAAAATTTTCTCCCATTCTGAAGATTGCCTGTTCACTCTGATGATAGTTTATTTTGCTGAGCAGAAACTCTTTAGTTTAATTAGATCCCATTTGTCAATTTTGGCTTTTGTTACCATTGCTTTTGGTGTTTTAGTCATGAAGAATATTGCCCATGACTATATCCTAAATGGTATTGCCTAGGTTTTCTTCTAGGGTTTTTATGGTTGTAGGTCTTATGTTTAAGTCTTTAATGCATCTTGAGTTAATTTTTGTATAAGGTATAGGAAAGGGGTTCAGTTTCATTTTTCTGCATATGGCTAGCCTGTTTTCCCAACACATTTATTAAATAGAGAATCCTTTCTCCATTGTTTGTTTGTGTCAGGTTTGTCAAAGATCAGATGGTTGTAGATGTGTGGTGTTACTTCTGAGGCCTCTGTTTTGTTCCATTGGTCCATATATCTGTTTTGGTACCAGTCCCATGCTGTTTTGGTTACTGTAGCCTTGTAGTATAGTTTGAAGTCAGGTAGGATGATGCCTCCAGCTTTGTTCTTTTTGCTTAGGATTTTCTTTGTTATACAGGCTATTTTTTGGTTTCATATGAAATTTAAAGTAGTTTTTTCTAATTCTGTGAAGAAAGTCAATGGTAGCTTCATGCGGATTGCATTGAATCTAAAAATTACTTTGGGGAGTATGACCATTTTCATGATATTGATTCTTCCTATCCATGAGCATGATTCTTGATGTATGTATTTTTAGTTTTAGTTATTTTGCGGTTGTTTACCAAACTTTTGTAAATCTTTATTTCCTGATTTGTCTAATTTAGATAGTCTTTATTGACTCTTATTTTGAAACGTAAAGTAACGAAGACATCTACCATTTTTTTTACCTCTTTTGCTTCCTATTCTAACTTTTGTCCTATTATTATTTTTTAGTTGGTCAAAGCTGTAGACATGACATTCTGTTCTATAATTTGAATGAATTATTATGTCCTTCATGTGTAAAGAAATTCTGAAAGAACACTCCAACATATTACTTGTAATGTTATGATTATATAAATATTATTCACTCTAGTAGGATGATTAGATGGATAAAATATTATTGTGTTATTTTTCTTTAAAATAATAGTCTAAGTATTGTTCCAACAGAACCTGTTGATCAGAAAAAAATCAAAGAAATAAAACTATATACATATCTTTGATGTCATATTGCCACTTATTTTTGTTTCTCACATCATGTCTATATATGGGTTTCTTGTTCTATATTCTGGAACATATATTTGAGCAATTTATTGTTACAGGAAATTTTATAATTACATTGCATGCCTGAAAATGCCCTCACATATGCCTGATAATTTTTTGAAGTAAGTTCTTAGTGACAAATTGATTTTATTTATCATTCTGAATGTTGTTGATGATATAGCCAGTAACTTATTAATTATTAAAATAACTTTTTATATTTTGAATTATAAACTATGAATCTTTACCAGAATATTTCCTTGTGTAATTTTTTCTAACCCTCCACTTACTATGTTTGGTAATGGATAGGTTTAATAGGTCTGAACACTTGTGTCTTTTTGGTTCTAAAATTTGTCCTTAAATTATTTAATTATTATTCAATAAATATTTCCCATTATAGATTAAACTTTTTCCAGTTGCTGGAATTGGAGGTTATAGATGAGCGAAAAGGATGTTTAACAAAACATACCAGCAGGAGACTGCTATCCAGTAAGGGATTTAAGACACATTTATCAAATATTCAAAATTAGATAGAAAGGAATTATTGGGCAGGGCAGGGAGGTAAATGAGAAGGAGAAAATACTTCTTTCTCTGTTTTAATGAAATACTTTTGTTATATAACATTCTTTTTAAAAGTTTATGTTTTCATTAATAGACTATTTTCTGTAACATCTTTAAAATTATTAAACTAGAATTTATGAAAATTTCCTCTACTTCTAAATTTGCATTGTTTACTTCAGTGTCATGAATTTTGTTTGCTCATCCTGATCGTTTTCTAACATGATACTGAGCCTCTTCAAATGTCCAGTGCTCTATATTTGTTTATTATATTTATGATGATGATGACCTAGTTTGGTTACTATATGAGATTTTCCTCTACAGTGTGGTGATTTGTCCACTTATTGGTCCTTTCTACTGAATGTGAGGGTTACTGTGGGTTTGGTGAGAGTGAAGGAAATATATTCATGAAGGATGCCATGGTTGAGGAGTAGGTTGGTAGCTGATGTTCTTTCTCGGTTAACAAATGGATTAGAATTCTTCGGTCTAATTAATTCCTAGATAGATCATTTGTTTCCCCTTTATCATTTTTTTAACTACCAGCATTTCAGGTATGAAAGAAATTTCAATTCAATCTTCTTATTTTATATGTCAGAGAACTGAGTCTTAGATGAATATATTAGGTAAGCGTGGGGAATAAATGATGCCAAAATCGAGACTAAATAAAAAACCCCTGATTGTTAATCCCCATACTTTTAATAATCTCAAGCCTTCAACTCTATTTGGAAATTATATTATGTTCTCATTCGTATATACCCTCCTAGGGTAGCTTTACAATAGCAAAATTGTTGCTCTGATGGCATTTGCTATTATTAAAAGTTATTAAAGAGTAAAACCTTCTGCTCAAGATAGAGGGATATTAAGATGTATTTGATCAGGGATCTAAGAGGTTGAATATCAGTTTTGTTCTAAGTGAGTTGTTTTTCAACCAAGGAAGTTCCCAATGGAAACATGTAGACAGAGAGTAAGTGACCATTCAAAAATAAAATATTTGGCTATGATAGCAATCTTTTGAAAGGGATTGTAGGTTGGAGTACTAAAAGCCTGAAAAAATTTTGGAAGAGAGAATTCAGAAGCAACATCTGATATAAATTCTGAATAGATGGCAAGGGGATTTTTACACTCTTTTGTTAAATTCAGTTTCAACTTAATATCAAGTCATCCTATTTCAGGCAGGCTTATATAATCTTTACCTTGAAGAACTTTAAAAAGAACAGTTTAATGACCTTTCCACTGCTCATTCTGTCTTCTTGACTATAGGTGAGACTAATTTTCTATTTGGTATGCTGAAGTTAAAAAGAGTTTGGGGACTAGGAAAGCTTCATCTGTTTGCATTTGAAAATGAAACTAATTCAGGGCACTTCTGCAAATTGTGAAATGATGCTCTTGGTAGACATTGTGAAAATGTCTGTAATACCAGGGGTGAATAAAATCAGCTATTCTTTCAGAAAATTTAATTCAGTTGTCAATTTAATTCTGTGAATAGGCTATATTTAACTTAAAAATAAATTAACTTAATTAAATTTAAATTAACTTTTAGCAAGCCTTTATAGTTAACTATTGTTAAACTTTAGTTACTGCTAATGGGATGTAGAGGAAAAAAGAAACCTTTGGTGGGCCACAGTAATTCTAAGAACTGGCTTCCAAATTTTCCAAAATTAGAAAATCTGTTTTGTTAAAATATTGTAGATATTATCACTTTTTGGATTATTTACACAACAGAAACATCTTAATGAGATAAGATGTATAAATCGATGGCAGATTATTAGATTGTAATGGGACATATATCTTGCAAGATTACCTATATTTGATATTTGCTACAGAAATCTCCTTTCTGTTGGACAGTACAATTAGCATCCCATGAATTTAGAATGAACATGGAACAAATTTATATTTTTAAAAGAGATGTTTCTATTAAACTGCAATGACTGGAAAAATCATTCTTCAAGCTAGAGATATCAATAATTAAAAATGAATATTGGTTATTGAGAGTCAGCTTCCTTATGCAGCATGTAGGAGCTTCTGAAATGTTTACTGACTTCACTGAATTTAGAGAAAGAAATAAAGTACCTCAAATATTTAATTACCTTTTACTGACCTCTCGCCTCTTTGGCCATGTTTATCTTCAGGAATTTATGAGATTCTTGAGCAGAATAAAGCTTTATTTCTTCTAGTTATTTTCATTTATTTATTTTGGAGACTATGCCGTATGATCCGGAATCATCACGTTGAGCTTGAAATCAGAGTGCTTTCTTTCATTTCTTTGAAGTCAAATCTTCCTTTCATTTCTTGCTACATGCATGCTTCATTTTTCTCATTTGCAAAACAGAACTAAGATAAAGGAGTTTGCGGTGAAATGGGGCAACATATGTAAAAGTCACTAACATTCTTCTTGACATAATGTTCATTCAGTAAAATGTTGGTTGAATCTGAGTTTATACTGATTACCTTGGCAGTATGTGGGATTACCTGTCATCCTTAAATGAATTTATGAAACCTCTCCTTGATAGATTCCCTATCTAAATGTAACACATTTTCATACCATCTTAATTCCTTAGACAGTGTTACATATGTAGATGTCTAAGCTCAACCAAGCACACATTGAATATTGTGTACTTCAATTACGCGGGGCAATATTTTCTGCCTCTGTCTGTAAATTATAAGCATGTCCTTTTCTTTTGGAGCTTACAGTGGTGTGCTGGAGATGGTATAGAGTGGTTCATGAGAACCAATTCTTTGTGGGTCGTCCCACTGCTCCATTTTGTAATTTTACACGAATAACTTGAGATCAGAAGTGTTGGGAGTATTTACACCACGGAAATCAGCAAATGCTACAAATCAGGTTTCTGTTCTGACGGAAGTTGTACTATCTTTTACCTGTACCATGGTACTTCAATAATGGCTGGTAAAGAGAATCTAGAAGGTTGTTCATGACTCCTCTATGTCTTGGCTTCTACTCATAGGCATTGTCCGGAAGTAATTGAACGGCTGAGCTTAAATGCAAGAGAACAAGGAAACAATGGGGAGCAGAAGGCGTGTTTGGTGAGCACCATAGTTTATGCCAGGGAGAGTGGTTAAATGTCAAATTTAATAACCCTTAACTTGTAGTCAGATTCTAACTGGCTTTGAGAAAACCATTCTTATAATAATGAGTCATAAATATTTGGATACAATGAAATTAACTGAGACCTAATTTACAGCTACCTCTTGGCTGAAGATGTGTGATCACATACTGTGAACTGATGGGATAGTTCCTCTGGGATGATGTTTTCTAAAGGACCTGGAAACTTCCTGAGAAATAACCCTAAGGGGAGAGGGAAAAAATCTACAAATCTGGCCAAATAAAGATACCTTGAACTTTAGAAGTAGGAGCTTCTTGGAGAAGGGCAAGGGTTTTTTTTTCTCAAATTTGACTGCCATCTAAGTGCTGCCTAAGCTAATATTTATGATTTGCAGGAAGGAGGGAAAATATATATAGAAACCAAAAAAGGCATTTTGTATCAATACCCTGTAAAATATTGGGGCACAAGATACAGTACTTTGGGTTTCTGCTAAGGGAGTATAATGAAGGCAGAAAAAGAAAATTTTATCCATTTTGCCACTATACTGTGCAATATTTCTTAACTTTTCATGAAATAAACCCTATCTTCAGAATGATATATGCATAGATGTAATTTGACACAAATTCAACATATGAATTCTGGCACTTCATGTAGTCTCATGTAATATCCCATGGCTAATGTTCTAAGGGAGTCAGCAGTTCCAACACAGGGGCAGAGGTACCTGAGAGAGATAACTGTCCTAGTGAAAGTAAATGTTCTCAGGAGAACTGTGTCTGCATGGGGTGTGGTGCATAGTTGGGGATGAGGGTAATACTGAGTACAGTTAGCCGAGTCTAATGGGAAATAGCTCTATTTTGGCCACAGAGGGATACCTTTCATTTTAAAACTTGAGATAAAATTGTGTGTATTTACCATGTACAGCATGATGTCTTACAGTATATATATACATTTTGCAATTACAAGATCTAGTTAATTAACATATGTATTGCCTCACATATTTATCACTTCTGTGGTGAGAATACTTTATATCCATTCTCTTAACATTTTTCGAGAATACAACATATCATTAACTATAAGACCACAGTGCAATCAAACTAGAATTCAGGACTAAGAAACTCAATCAAAACCGCTCAACTACATGGAAACTGAATAACCTGCTCCTGAATGACTACTGGGTACATAACAAAATGAAGGCAGAAATAAAGATGTTCTTTGAAACCAATGAGAACAACGATACAACATACCAGAATCTCTGGGACACATTTAAAGCAGTGTATAGAGGGAAATTTATAGCACTAAATGCCCACAAGAGAAAGCTGGAAAGATCTAAAATTGACACTCTAACATAACAATTAAAGGAACTAGAGAAGCAAGAGCAAACACATTCAAAAGCTAGCAGAAGGCAATAAATAACTAAGATCAGAGCAGAACTGAAGGAGATAGAGTCACAAAAAACCCTCCAAAAAATCAATGAATCGAGGACTTGGTTTTTTGAAAAGATCAACAAAATTGATAGACCGCTAGCAAGACTAATAAAGAAGAAAAGAGAGAAGAATCAAATAGACACACACAAAAAAAAATGATAAAGGGGATATCACCACCGACCCCACAGAAATACAAACTACCATCAGAGAATACTATAAACACCTCTAAGCATATAAACTAGAAAATCTAGAAGAAATGGATAATTTCCTGGACACTTACACTCTCCCAAGACGAAACCAGGAAGAAGCTGTTCCCTGAATAGACCAATAGCAGACTCTGAAATTGAAGCAATAGTTAATAGCCTACCAACCAAAAAAAGTCCAGGACCAGATGGATTCACAGCTGAATTCTACCAGAGGTAGAAGGAGTTGGTACCATTCCTTCTGAAACTATTCCAATCAATAGAAAAAGAGGGAATCCTCCCTAACTCATTTTATGAGGCCAACATCATCCTGATACCAAAGCCTGGCAGAGACACAACAAAAAAAGAGAATTTTAGACCAATATCCCTGATGAACATCGATGCAAAAATCCTCAATAAAATACTGGCAAACTGGATTCAGCAGCACATCAAAAAGCTTATCCACCATGATCAAGTGGGCTTCATCCCTGGGGTGCAAGGCTGGTTCAACATATGCAAATCAATAAACGTAATCCAACATATAAACAGAACCAAAGACAAAAACCACATGATTACCTGAATAGATGCAGAAAAGGCCTTTGACAAAATTCAACAGCCCTTCATGATAAAAACGCTCAATAAATTCGGTATTGATGGAACGTACCTCAAAATAATAAGAGCTATTTATAACAAACCCACGGCCAATATCATACTGAATGGTCAAAAACTGGAAAAATTCCCATTGAAAACTGGCACAAGACAGGGATGCCCTCTCTCACCACTCCTATTCAACATAGTGTTGGAAGTTCTGGCTAGGGTAATCAGGCAAGAGAAAGAAATCAAGGGTATTCAGTTAGGAAAAGAAGAAGTCAAATTGTCCCTCTTTGCAGATGACATGATTGTATATTTAGAAAACTCCATTGTCTCAGCCCAAAATCTCCTTAAGCTGATAAGCAACTTCAGCAAAGTCTCAGGATACAAAATTATTGTGCAAAAATCACAAGCATTCTTATACACCAGTAACAGACAAACACAGAGCCAAATCAGGAATGAACTTCCATTCACAATTGCTTCAAAGAGAATAAAATACCTAGGAATCCAACTTACAAGGGATGTAAAGGACCTCTTCAAGGAGAACTACAAACCACTGCTCAGTGAAATAAAAGAGGGCACAAACAAATGGAAGAACATACCATGCTCATGGATAGGAAGAATCAATATCATGAAAATGGCCATACTGCCCAAGGTAATTTATAGATTCAATGCCATCCCCATCAAGCTACCAATAAGTTTCTCCACAGAATTGGAAAAAAATGCTTTAAAGTTCATATGGAACCAAAAAAGAGCCCGCAGTGCCAAGACAATCCTACGTCAAAAGAACAAAGCTGGAGGTATCACGCTACCTGACTTCAAACTATACTACAAGGCTACAGTAACCAAAACAGCATGGTACTGTTACCAAAACAGAGATATAGACCAATGGAACAGAACAGAGTCCTCAGAAATAATGCCACACATCTACAGCCATCTGATCTTTGATAAACCTGAGAAAAACAAGAAATGGGGAAAGGATTCCCCATTTAATAAATGGTGCTGGGAAAATTGGCTAGCCATAAGTAGAAAGCTGAAACTGGATCCTTTCCTTACTCCTTATACGAAAATTAATTCAAGATGGATTAGAGACTTAAATGTTAGATCTAAAACCATAGAAACCCTAGAAGAAAACCTAGGTAATACCATTCAGGACATAGGCATGGGCAAGGACTTCATGTCTAAAACACCAAAAGCAATGGCAACAAAAGCCAAAATTGACAAATGAGATCTAATTAAACTAAAGAGCTTCTGCACAGCAAAAGAAACTACCATCAGAGTGAACAGGCAACCTACAGAATGGGAGAAAATTTTTGCAATCTACTCATCTGACAAAAGGCTAATATCCAGAACCTACAAAGAACTCAAACAAATTTACAAGAAAAAAACAAACAACCCCATCAAAAAGTGGGCAGAGGATATGAACAGACATTTCTCAAAAGAAGACATTCATACAGCCAACAGACACATGAAAAAATGCTCTTCATCACTGGCCATCAGAGAAATGCAAATCAAAACCACAATGAGGTACCATCTCACACCAGTTAGAATGGCGATCATTAAAAAGTCAGGAAACAACAGGTGCTGGAGAGGATGTGGAGAAATAAGAACACCTTTACACTGTTGGTGGGATTGTGAACCAGTTCAACCATTATGGAAAACAGTATGGTGATTCCTCAAGGATCTAGAACTAGAAGTACCATATGACCCAGCCATCCCATTACTGGGTATATACCCAAAGGATTATAAATCATGCTGCTATAAAGACACATGCACACGTATGTTTATTGCGGCACTATTCACAATAGCAAAGACTTGGAATCAACCCAAATGTCCATCAGTGACAGACTGGATTAAGAAAATGTGGCACATATACACTCTGGAATACTATGCAGCCATAAAAAAGGATGAGTTTGTGTCCTTTGTAGGGACATGGATGCAGCTGGAAACCATCTTTCTCGGCAAACTATTGCAAGAACAGAAAACCAAACACAGCATGTTCTCACTCATAAGAGGGAACTGAACAATGAGATCACTTGGACTTGGGAAGGGGAACATCACACACTGGGGCCTATGATGGGGAGCGGGGAGGGGGGAGAGATTTCATTAGGAGTTATACCTGATATAAATGACGAGTTGATGGGTGCTGATGAGTTGATGGGTGCAGCACAGCAACATGGCACAAGTATACATATGTAACAAACCTGCACGTTATGCACATGTACCCTAGAACTTAAAGTATAATAATAATAAAAAAAAACTATAATCACCCTGTTGTATAAAAGATATATTAAACTCATTCCTTCTAACTGAGATTTTATATTCTTTGCCCAGTATCCTCCCAACATCCCCACTCTCCCAACAATTTCTAGCCCTTGATAATTGCCATGCTCCTCTCTACTTCTAAGAAATGAACTTTTTTAGATTCCACATGTAAGTGAAATCATGTGGTATTTGTCTTTCTGTGCCTGGCTTATTTCACTTAACATGATATCCCCCAGGTTCATTCATGTTGTCACAAATGAGAGGATTTTCTTCTTTTATTATGATGGAATAGTATTCCATTGTGTGTATATGTACTGTTATTCATTAATCAGTTGATAGACACTTAGGTTGCTTTCATATTTGTCTATTGTGAATAATGTGGCAATAACTATGGGTTACTTTCATATTTATCTATTATGAATCCTGTGACAATGGCCATGGGAGTGCTGGTCTCTGTATATACTGATTTCATTTCTTTGGATTCGTAACCAGTTAGTTGGATTGCTGGATCATATGTTAGTTCTACTTTAAATTTTTTGAAAACCTCCATACTGCTTTCCATAATGGTTGTACTAATTTATATTCCCATTAACAATGTGCAAGGGTTTCCTTTTTTCCTCATCCTTGTCAATACTTGTTATCTTTTGGCTTGTTGAAAATGGTCATTTTAACAGGTGTAAGGTGATAAGCAATACTTGTAAAACTACAGAACTATTTGAAATCTTCACTGTAGGCATTGATTTTTGTGGTGAGATTGTGGAAGAAATAGCAGACCTTCTGTGGTGAGTTTTTAAATGTTTCTCAAAGAGTGAAATTTGAACAGGAAACTCTATAGATATCTATGGTGCCGAGTGAATGTGTTAATACCTGTAAAAAGATTAGATCAATGTCTGACACATACTTAATTCTATGTAAGTGTTAGTTGCTATCATATTAACATTATTATTGCTATATTTTTTAGTACTACCAACACTTTATTTCTATATACTTTAGAATTAAGTTAAACATTCTGTTTGTAAAAACAAAACAAAACAAAAAGGCAAAATGAATACGCTTTGGAGTTTTGGGCACTGTGGATGAACTTTAAAGAACATCAGTAATAAGATTAGTTCAGTGATACTGAAGTCATTTTTCTTCATGAAAGTACAAAGTAGAAAAAAAGGTATAAATTTTACATCTGAGTTCTTTAAATCTAACTTTGCAAATTATCTATATGATAGCTAGCTTTTCTATAAATAATTTAAGCTGTCATTAACTGAGTTATTAACTTTAGGAGAATTTAGATAATATAGACATTATGCTGCCCCACACGGATGAGGACAGGATTTAGTACATGGCATACACTATTAAATGCTGAGCATGGTGGGGGGTTTATTTCAATCATCCTGAATTAATGATGTCATTAAAACTAGTGTGCACCTTGTATTGACAGAATTTTCTAACGATGGCAGTGGCGGGTAGGCACGGGCTGTGGTGGCAGGAGGGGCTGTGGGATTGGCAGTGGCAGCCGTGGATCCCCTGTGTGCCACGTCCCTGAGGTGGCCAACTGTGCAGCTGACCATCCTTCCGCAGCAGGCTGAAGTCTGCTCCCAGGCCTGGAGACTTCATCGCTCCGGACCCTGGCCCCACATCACTACTATCACCCACCACTGCTACAGGGAGGGTGCGGGGAGGGGAGGAGGCACAGCTGGGCCAGAGGCAGTGCTGTACTCCATGGAGCTGGCGGGAGCCAGGTACAAGCGGGAGTCCCTGGAGCCCTCCGCCCTGGGGGCCGCTGCCATGGGGCCCGGCAGAGCTGCCCACTAGCCAGGGAGTGTGGTGAGACAAAGAGAGGCCCAGGGCGCAGAGCTGGGTCTATGCTTTGAGAGCCCAGGGCAGGAAGTGGGAGTGGTGCCGGCTCTGGGGACCTGGCCAGTGGCACGGCCACCGTGCTCACCCGAAAAAGGGCACTGGGTTCCTGTGCCTTGGGAGGAGACTCTGCGCAGGGCGCCTGGGACCGCGTTCCCGGGGTCCGAACTGCATCAGGCTGACATGCCTGACAGCCGGGCCACTACTGGCAGGGCCACGAGCTGGGCAAAGAGGAGCCCTGGGCTGTCCGTGCGCACTGAGGCCACGGAGGGAGCTTGCTCCTGTCCCAGAGACCCTACCCCAGGCTGCGAGGAAGCATGGCTGGGCCTCCCAGGGTCTCTGCACTTTGCCCTCTTGGAAGGCTGGGAAGGTTCCCTCTTTCCCCACAGGCTCAGGGATGTCTGCTCTCTCTATCTGGCCTCTCCCTGCTCCGGATGCCCACTCTGATCTCCAAACGGGGTTAGGACTGAGCTAGGGGCTGACGCAGCCCGGCGGGGTTTGTGCAAACTCTGGGCAGTGCTGACACACTAGCCCTCTGCCACCTCAGCACCCCCCCTCTGAATTCTGGACTCCAATAAGGATGGCGGGGAAGCCAATGGGCATAATGACTGGCAGGTGCCCGTTGGTGCAAGCAGCCTGGGCGCCATGGAAGATGGAAGATGTAGGAGACAGACAGGCTCTTGGGTGGAAGGGGGCAGTCCTCATCTTTAGACCAGGGAGGGCCTAAAGGCAGGGGTCCGTGCTGACAGTTCCACAGACCCAGTGGAAACGCGGTGCCTTTTCCACCCTCCACGGCCACCCATGGACCAATTGGCAAGCACTTCCTCACTTATGAGACCTATAAAAGTCTCAGGCTCAGCCAGAGCAGAACAGACAACCAATGACCAGCTATAGATAGGAGCTTCCCTCTCCACTGATAGCTGAAGATTCGAGAGGACAAACTGCAGAGAGGAGCCACCCTCTCTGCTGATAGCTGAACACTTGTCAGGACGACTTGTCTAGCAGAGAGGAGTTACCCTCTGTGGCCGGTGGTGCCTTTGCTTGAGTTTTGCTCCGAACCACTGGGTTCATTCTGCCCACTGGGCCCGACAGGTCGTGCTCAACTCACCTTCCCTACCTGGATCCCACGCCTCCAAGGGAGATTGAAAGTCAGGTTTTGAGTGGCAAGGGGTTGGTGACCCTCATTCTTCCTTGTCGCAGGACAAGAACTTGGCCCCTGCCGCCAGACTAAGACAGCTGAAACACAAACAGGGCTGAAACATGCCCCTTGCTCACCACACTGCAAGTGAAGAGAAGGAGAAAAGAGCTGTGGTCCTTCGTGAAGCCTAAACCTGGGAGCTCCCCAGCCAGGGTTGTGACCCCCTCTTTGGGACCCTGCAGTTCCTGGTATCTCCAAGTTACCAGGTGTCACTGCATTCCCGGCTTCCAGTCGGGGAAGTTGTTTGTGGTCGCTTGGTCCAGCTGCAGCCTTCCAGACAGCCAGCGCCCATGCTGGCACCTGGAGTTGCCTGCCACATATCAGCAGCCGGCTTGTCTCACTGCACAGTGGCCTGACCCCATGCTGGCTCACAACACCTTGCCGCTCAAAGCCTGACGTGCAATCTCCCTTGGAGGCGTGGGATCCAGGCAGATAATGTAAGTTGAACACAGCCTGCCAGGCCCAGCGGGCAGAATGAACCCAGTGGTTCAGAGCAAAACTCGAGCAAAGACACCACCCGCCACAGGTTTGAGGTCAGAAAGGTGACACCCCGAAGATCTCCTAACACTGGCACAAGTTAAATGTCAAGGAAATTTCAAAAGCAGTTGCACTTGATGAAGGTATTTCTGTTTCTTTGGAATACATTTCTAAAATTAAATCATTAATTGTATATCATACGGCAGTTGCATTTTAACACACTTTGCATTGTCAAAGGTGGTATGACCATAAAAATAAAGGAAAGTATGATCAAGGTCTTTTTTTTTTTTGTAATAAGCATATTACTTCATTTCCGAAAAATAAAACCGGCTGTTGGCTGTACTTACTTATCTGCCACAGAATGCCATGGTTTATAAATTTTATAATAATGAAGTCTGGCAAAAGAAACACGAAAACAGGAAATGAAAATAAAAAATTTAAACTGAGTAGAGATAATAAAATAAAAATAATTTGAAAGTGAAGTAGAAATTAAAAGAACACCAACATAACAGAAGTCTGGTAATATTATTACATTGAATGTTAACATGACAGATATATTAATATTTTATATTTATAAATTCAGAGTAAAAATTAAACAGAGAGAAGTAACTACCCTGTCTTGTCTTCCCAATATTATTTTTTGGAACTTTATGAACATTATCATATATGTTAAATTATGAAATAAATGCTTAAATAATGCAAAATTATTTTTCTTTTGCATTTCAATATGATTAGAAATAAAAGTATTCATGTATTGACTTATTGAGTAAATTTATAACATATTATTTTGATGTTATTTGATCGTACATCTGAATTCCTAATTCCAGGGCAGCCCATCTGGTTGGAATTAGTTTACATGGAAGGGGTAAGGAATAGAGAGGTCTTTCATATGTAACCTGCGTTGTTTTTGTTTTTCTGAAAATAACTTAGTCTTTTGCACATAAATAGATGGCTAGATTACAGCAGCTGCTGGAAAAAGAATTTGTGGTGGGAGTCTTCCAGTCTCTGCTGAGTTCAGCTATTCTGGGTAATTGGAGGAAGTCGTGGCTTTCTTATCCTGACCCTTTAAAATCAGTGAACCAGCATAAATGCCAATACACTGCTTCCAGTGGTTAAGGAAATGATATGGCTGAGATTTCCTTTATGCATGCAGAGAGCAGATAGGAATGCAGGAGGCTAGGGTCTCTGAGCTCACTGACTTCTGGTTTATTACCTCTTATAGGGCTGAAAGGAAAGCATTCAGACTGTTGTCCTGAGAAATCTGGCACAGTTCAGACTAGCATCAACCCATTTAGGGAAATCCTAATGATTTCCAGAGGGGAAAAATGTAGAGAAAATTAAGAAGTAGGTGAGCCGTCTTTGGTGACTTTCGTGTTTTTGTTTAAAATGCCCTCACTTGCTATTTTGTAGACTTTTCCTGACGAGTCCAGAACTCTTGTTTCATCCTTCTCTATATTACATTATATTATATTATATTATATTATATTATATTATATTAATTATATTATATTATATTATATTTTATTTTATTGAGACAGAGTCTTGCTCTGTCACCAGGCTGGAGTGCAGTGGCACAATCTTGGCTCACTGAAACCTCCACTTCCCAGGTTCAACTGATTTTCCTGCCTCAGTCCCCCAAGTAGCTTGGACTACAGGCGTGTGCCACCATGCCTGGCTAATTTTTGTATTTTTAGCAGAGACGGGATTTTACCATGTTGGCCAGGATGGTCTTGATCTCTTGATCTCATGATCCGCCTACCTTAGCCTCCCAGAGTGCTGGGATTACAGGCATGAGCCACCTTGCACGGTCCCTTCTCTCTTTTCTTTCTTTCCCCTAAACATCCAACACATGTGACTGGTTCTACAGTAGAAAAAAGCAAAGCAGCTGCATGAATATGAGGAGGAAGAAGATGATGCTACCCAGAGCTTCAGCCTTTCCAAAAAATGGTGATAAAATTTATCTGAAAAGATTGCTGGAAATGTGCTGGCTTTACTTCTGGGTAATTAGTAGGTAAGGAGTTACAGGCCAAGAGAGCACCCTGTTCAAAGGTACAGAAACATATATGTTGTTGTGGTTGGATCATATTACAGAGAATGTGTATAAAAGTGCTAAGAAATGAGACTGTCCAACCTCCTGCCTCTACTATAGAGGATAGGGTAGGCCTAACAGTAAAGTGTTTAGACAGAGAGATCCTGAGGATACGTGATGACCTGCTTGTAGGAGACAGTGCAATAGATGAAAAACAACAGTAATTAAATATCATGTTAGATCTAAATGTGCACCGGGCTAGGAGTGAGGAATAATAACCAGAAGTCCTAGGCCTAGGAAAACACGTAGGGGCAGACTCAGAGAAGAGGAGCAAGAATAAAGGGAGGGCATCCAGGATTTCCACACCTCACTCTATCCACCTGCCATCCTCTTTCCCACTTCAGAATGGTGCACTGCTGTTGCTGCAGGCTGGAATATTCTTTCACCACCCTTCTCTACTAACTCCTATTCATGACCTTGTTTACTGCCAATGAGACATATTCTTTAAAATCCTTTCCAAAATGAGGTTTCATTATTAGGATGCTTAAAGCCTAAACCATGAAAGTGAGATACAGTATCGAAAGGTTTTTAGGTTAGTTTAGTAGGTAGAATGGACAGAATTAGTGGCCAATTTGATGTGAAAAACGCAAGGCAGAGAAGGCTACATAATTTTGGGGTCTATTATAAAATGAAAACACAGGACACATTGTTCATAAATTATTAAGTATTTAATGAAGTATGTGGTCCTTCAGCGAATGGAGTCTTGTGTGAGTGCGTAAGTTACACGCCCATGAAGCTGGCCCTGATGAAGGGAGAGAGAGGAGATGAGGGTTATTTTCAACCTGAGTGGTTAGATGGTGGCAGATGCCCTCAGTGAACAAAAAAGTGATCTGGAAAGAGGAGCAGAGTTAGGTAAACTTTGAAATGTTGATATTCTGGTATATGTGGGATATTGATCAGAAGAGTTCAATGGGTAGTTGAATAGTTGCCTGTGAAGAATCTGTATGTGCCTGATCTCTAGTAGTTTTTATATTTTGGGATGGAACAAAATTTTAAGCCAAAAGAATAATTGAGTCTGCTTAAAAGTAATAGAGAGAAGGCTTTTGTCCCTACCAGTTTATAGGGTATGTTGTCCTGAACAATGAGAAGAGAAGAATCTGGCTGTCTATTTTAGTACACTGAAAACAGTAATGGATTACTCGAGCTGTAACCTGGAGGAGACTCGAGAGAGATAATAAATCTTCCAGAGGTGTCTTATTTATTGACCTTCTCACCTTAGGGAATGATATTCATTTTTACTTTATACTCCTTATTGTTGACTCCCTTTTAGTAAGCCATTTATTTAAAAAATTGTAATGGTGTTTATTTCTGAAATTACATGGAAGCTGATTATGAGTCCTACAGTATAAAACCATCCTACACAGCGCAGGTTCCCGTCCTGATTTCTGACATGGGCCTTTGTGAGGAAAAGGTGACTGGTGGTTAGCTATTGTGTGAAATCTATTGAAAGATGACACAGATGATGGTGCTGCCGAGTGCTCTCCCATGACTCACAGATGTAGTTGCCTAGTAACTAATCCAAAATAACATTGCTGAGGCACATCAAACCCGAGAGGCAGGGGATGCTGTGAATCAGGACGAAGGTGCTCCAGTCAGCAGCTAACTTTTCTTCTCATTCATGGTTTCAAATTGGAAATTTTGTGGCCTTTGGTCAGTGATCCATAGAGTGAATATGAACTTCTGGGTATATAACATCAAATTGAGTGCCTTTCTCTTTTTTCATCACTGACTGTGGTGCAGCTTTCTTTGAAAGTTTGATCTAATTGTGAAAGATGTGGAGGTCAAGCTCAAACTAAATAGAGTAATAAAACAGCTCAATCCTCACAGCAGAACATGAGGTTATAACGCTTTCCCCAGGGTTTAAAATCTGTTTGGGTTGCTTTAAAATTTTTTAAAGTACAAAAGTCAAACACGCTCATTACTCAAACATTACCTTTAGTTTAAAAGTTTTGTTGCTATATATCCTTTCAGAAACACATATTTTATGGGTGTATGGATGTGAATAAGTATGTTTATACATACATTCACAGTGTCGAATTCCCTAGAGACGTAAAATAAGATGAATATATAGAAAAGCTCATTGGTTTCACAAGTGAGGTTTTCACTGGTGGCTTTTGCCTGAATGGCTTTACTAAGTACGTGGAATGAGATCCTGATTGTAATAATGTAATGAGTGAATAGGAAGAGAACAAGCGAGTCTATCAATTGTGGACTACTCTTTTGAAGATCTTGGTTAAGAAGGGCACGTAGAGACACAAGAATAAGGAAGGCCTCTTTATCTGGGAAGGATTTTACGGTATTTATACTCTATGAGGAAGAAGTCAACAGAAAATTAAAGGGGTAATGGAAATATAGGCTAACGAGGGATGAACAAATGCAAGTTAAATATTGTGGTAAAAATGTATGTTTGACTGTGAGTGTTAGAATAGGTTGAAAATTTTTGAAGGTATTTTTTGCCGTTTATTTTAAAAAATTAGGGAATATCATGTCAGCTCTGATAACAGAGCTTTAGAAAATCTACACAAATTCTGCTTTCTGAAATTTCTTTGCTGCAGTTTTATAGCACTCATTTTCATTAGTAACTGTCATTAGTAATTCATTTTCATTAGTAAATCATTTCATTGGTAACTGTCTTTATATAGAGACTCTAAGCAGAGTCTTTACCTCCTATGTCACTTATAGTACTGGGGACTAACTATGTATTTCCTCTTTGTAAAACAGCATGGTGTGTGTGTGAGTGGGCTTCCCTCGTTCACGCTGTCTTTTCCACAATCATCTAGGGACAATTCTCTGCACTCTTTGTAAGTCTGCCTGGCTTAAGTTATATGAGTGGTAAATAAATCTACCTAAATTGTATTTGCATTTACTTCAATGGGTATAAAAATAATAATAATAATAATATTAATTATTATAATAGTTAATAGCTATCAATGTCATATTTATTTATAAATTTTCAGCCAATACTTCAGCACAGAAAATAAAAATTACCTTTAAAATATAGATCAATTTCTGAAATTTATTTATTTTAATAATAATTGTTATTATTTAATAATGATAATATTATTAAATATTAGAGTTTTGCTCTGTTGCCCAGGCTGGAGTGTGGTGGCACAGTTACAGCTTACTGCAGCCTCGATGTTCTGGGTTCAAGTGATTCTCCCATTTCAGCTTCCCGAGTAGTGAGGACCACAGGTGCATGCCATGACACCTGTCTGATTTTTTTTTTTTTTTTTTTTTGAGACGGAGTCTCGCTCTGTCGCCCAGGCTGGAGTGCAGTGGCGCGATCTCGGCTCACTGCAAGCTCCGCCTCCCGGGTTCACGCCATTCTCCTGCCTCAGCCTCCCGAGTAGCTGGGACTACAGGCGCCCACACCCGCGCCCGGCTAATTTTTTGTATTTTTAGTAGAGACGGGGTTTCACCGTGGTCTCGATCTCCTGACCTTGTGATCCGCCCGCCTCGGCCTCCCAAAGTGCTGGGATTACAGGCGTGAGCCACCGCTCCCGGCCTCCTGTCTGATTTTTGTTTCTTTTTTCTAGAGAAGAGGCCTCTCTGTATCGCCCAGGATAATTTCTGTAACTTACATGTAACATTAACTGAGTCAGAAAATATCTCGTGGAGCGCAATAATGGGCTTATGTGATAGGAATGAGATTAACCAAAGAATGAAGATGTTCCAATTTCTCAAGTACCTTTTGGAAGTCCAAGTTCTTTTTATTCTACATTTACAGAAATCCTACTAAAAGAGGAAATTAGGAAATAATTTACCTATTTAACAAGCTACATCCAGAGGTCAACACAGCTGAACATGAATATATTGTTTCTTCAATTTACACTTTTATTTTCTTAATGTTTATTTTGGAAATCGTTGTTAAGCTCTATAAAGCTTTAGGATAATCATCTTTATCATGTATCTTTATTTTTTAAATTTAGAATTTGGCTGTCATTAATGTCCTGTTAGTAATAAGTTTAAATAACAACAACTGCTGAAATAAAGACATTCTGGTAGAAAGTTGTAATCACTGGGACACTCCACCCAGGTGCCCCTTTGGGACCTAGGCACTCATTTTTAGCTGTTGGGAGTATCGGCAACTGATGACTTAAAGTTGAATTATTTTCCATGAATTTCCTTCATTGGAAGAAAACTGCTTTATCCAGGCCATAACTGTCCCCAGGGCAGCCAATATTCCAATGACTGGTCCATGTAGGGGGATCTAAACTTGACCTCTCACCTTTATTATGGAAATCTTTGAAGGACAAAACTCTCTGTAGGATTGGCCAAGGCTCTATTGCAATAGCATTATAATTCAACCTCTCCTCCTGCTAAGTTCATCCTTCATACATGTTGTTTCTCCATCCCTAGTACCTCCTGTGTGAAAATCTGACAGTCTCAAAATCGCTTTCATACGACCTATGAAAGAGGGCTAAGATTCACATATATAGAATCAACTTTTCTTTACCATATATGTTTGCTATAAAGATAACCCAATTTACAATGATATTTTCCCTCAAGCAATGGAGCCTGTGGGGATAGCCAGAGCCCAGAAGATAATTCATGCCATATAAGACAATCTGTAATTTAGGGAGAGAGTTCTCTAATACTTCTACATTATTTTAAAGAAAGTAACAGAATATGATTTTAGAAAAATTATTCTTGAAACCAAGGGAAGGAGAGATTGCAGAGATACAGACATACCTGTACAGGGGCTGTTGTTTTAGTCCAGGTGAGAAGTGGTAAGGGCTGAAAGATAGATAATGCAGTGGGGGCTGAAAGGAGAAATATGAAGAGCCATGTAGGAACTAGACGCACAGGACTTAGCTGGTGACTGAATGTTACATGTGAGGAAGAAAGAAAAGTCAAAGGGTAATTAGAAATTTCTAGATCCTTTTGTTGTCTGAGTCAATGGTTATATCCTTCACTGGGCTGTGATAACTGAAGAAGAAATAGACTATAGGAGAAAGATAAATCAGTTTATCTTGCTGAATTTCAACAAAAAAACTTAGGGAGAATGGAGTGATGTTGAAAAAGAGAGGAGAGTTTAATTTGACTGGTATACTAGAAACGTGAAGGCTTCTTGATTGTTTTATTTTCATAAAAAATAAATAGCATTATTCAGACTTTCTATAATAAAATACCCATTCCATCATTTTGTCCCATTATCCTCAACCTCTATGGTCTCTTCACTTGCTCTCTTCAAATCAGACAACTCAGATAGAAACTTTATTTCAACATGTGTATCAATTTTTTTCTTGCATTTCTGGTCTAAGATGGGTCCCCAGAAAAGTAGTAGGAAGACCTGATTATCTGGTTGTTGATATTTACATTCAATAGTAACTAATTTTATTTCCAAATAGGAACTGAGGCAACAGGAAAATCAGGGAATACAGAAAAAGGCTTGTTGAGAGATTGACCACATTGCCTCAGTGAAAACACCATTTAGGTGTGGCCTGAATTTTCTTTGATTTACCAAGAAAAGCGCTGAACAAGATTTAGTCTTTCTCTCTCTCTTTCTCTTTTTCTTTCTGCATATATGTGTGCGTTTACACACATATAACTTCACATCTATATAACTTTACTTGTATTAATTTGACAAATATGAGCAATGTGTATTTCTTCATCATTTTTCAACTTGGCATAAATTTAAAATGGATTGTGATAAAAACAATTTGGAGAAAATACCACACTTTAAGGATATATACAAGGAAAAAGGCTGTAGAAGGTAGATTACTACAGGGAAGACACTTGTGTATCTGCCCCAATAGTGCTCTGCTCAACTTCTTAAGTGTGGAGACACTTTCTTCCTCAATTTATAAAAGCAAGTCATACATGCTATCATAGCTAATTAAGTCAATTACTTTGATCTTTCTAAAATAATTTACAGCATGTGGATGTATTCCATCATACCTTTGGGGTAGGAAACTATGAAACCATGAACTTCTTCTCTTACCACTTTTCACTAAAAGAACCATATCAATAAACAAATTAGCTTGTTCTGAATGAAATGACTGGCACTATTAACACTATTAATTTATGTGAAAACAACAACTTAACCAAAACAATTACTTTTGTCATAGAAACAGTTATTGTAAAAGGGTCTAGACTAGTTTATCCAGAGTTTATATGTTTTTATCACCTCTGCTTCAATGTTCTGTCATTTGTGATATTTTGACTTTTTTTTCTTTCAGTAAGGGACTCTGCGAATGCTGGAAAAATAGTGAAGATCATGGAACAACAAGAGAATTATCTTTTTTCTTATGTGAAGTATATATGGTGAGTGTAATTATAAATGTATGGCTCAAATGATCTTGCTTTTGGATGGATGCCACCTGCTCACCTGTGAGTTTTGGTTTCATGTCATGATGCCCACCTGCTGATGAATCCTAGGGTTGTATAACATGACACACTTCTACATGCAACTACGCCTCAACTGCCCTTCTTTCCCAGGAATATGTATTTATTCAAAATGAGGACTAACTGGGAATAGCATCAAAATAAGAGAATTCTGTTACTTGTAATTATTTATCATCTTAGCCTCTCTAGAGTTCATTTTTTAAGAGAAGCATTAAAAATCCCTGGATCATGTGTCAGAAAAGAATAAATATTTCTGCCTATGGAGCACAGAAGTATTGCTTCAGCTTCAGATGAAGAAAAAAAACAAAACGAAATAATTCCATTCAAACTCTTTCAAAAGCTTTATAGATGACTTCTTTCAATTGTGACCTACTCCCAGGGCAAAACCCATATCCATTTTATTAAAAGTCATGAGGTTTATTTATTTATTTCTTTGGTGTAAAGCAAAACAAATGTCAAAGTACAATTAGAAGTGACTTTTCAAGAGTGGGTGCTGAGTACCATTCAAAGAAACTTCTATTAGATGGAGAATCATTTCATCTGAGTCTCAGACCCTAGCCCTGGACATCTAACCAAAGGCAATTAAGTTGTTTGTTGGATATATAAGGCTTAGAAGGGGATAGGTACTGGGCTGCAAATCCTAGAAAGTAAAGCTTTCTAATACACTTGGAATTTCACATCAAGTTCTAAAGTAGAGAACTGGTTCTTGAAATCAACCCATGGAAAATATGAAAGACTTAGCTTCCTCATATATAGTAGTAGGTGGTAAGGAGATGGATCTAGGTTGAAATGCCAGATCCCTCACTTAGTAGTTAGGTAAGTTTGCACATAAAAAATCTCCTCATGTCTTACTATTTTATTTGATGATGAGAATGATTCTATATACCTCCCATGGTAGATAGTAAAGCAAAACAACATAGAGAAAGCACCTGGTACGTGGTAAGTTGTACATAAATATTCATTAACCTTTGTATTTTAAAATCACAACTATTATTTGGAGAAATGTATTAATAAGTATGTAATTTTGTTGTTTTTTTCTTTTATTTACTCTGTTTTTGAGCTAATACAAAAGATTGTATCCTTAAATCTGACTAACATGAATCAAAATTCTTCCCTGTTATTAAACCTAACGGCAATTGGTTTGTTCAAGGAAAATAGGCAGTTGTCTGGGATATTGAAGGCAGTTCCCTATGTTCTTTTTCCTGCAGTGGACTTGCTCTTCCTGGCCAAGAGCTGATGTGTCTTCAAATGAGAGATTATTCTCTCACACAGCAGGAGAATTTTAGTTATCTCCATTTTATGCCACAACTTATGTAACATTGTCCATGGTGCAAAGCTTTATTTATGAAGCTAAGCTTCATAAATCTATAGATTCTAGTTTTATTGACTATAAGGAATCCTAAGCCTAGAATTGTCCTGTAGAGAACATTCCATAGATAAAGATCTTTCTGTTAGTCAATATTATTATTCAATTTACCTAGAACTCTGAAAAATTGTTGACAAGAACCATCCAGATAGATATGATGTGTTTTGAAGATTAAATAAAATAAAGATTTTGGAATATAAATACTTCTGGGTCATTTTGTATTTACAAAAATTTTGGTAAGTTATATATAAAAACTATTTTTTGAACAATAGAGATATCAAAGTATAATACACTGTGCACATATCAGCTCAGTTATCAGCTCACTTTGATTTCCAGAGAGTTTTGTGCTAAATAAAAATGTACTTATTCTACAACAAAAAGCATCATATGTTTTTATGCATATAAACCATAATTGTTTCAATATATTTAAAGATTACAGGAATATATCAAACGAAGTACAAATTATTTCTTAATTTCATCCCCGGAGATAGACATAATTAAAATTTACAGTGCATTTTTCTAGATGACTTTTGTTTTTTTAAATAAAAAAAACATACTTTTATTTTTGTTACTTAGGCGAACTTGTGTCATGGGTTTTTTTTTTTTTTTTGGACAGATTACTTTGTCACGCAGGTAATAAGTCCTGTCCCCATTAGTAATTTTTCTTGATTCTCTCCCTCCTCTCATCCTCCACCCTCTAATAGGCCCTAGTGTGTGATGTTTGCCCCTACATATCTATGTGTTCTTATCATTTGGATCCTACTTATAAGCAAGAACATGTGGCATTTGGTTTTCTGTTCCTATGTTAGTTTGTTGAGGATAATGGCTTCTAGCTCCATCCATGTCCCTGCAAAGGACATAGTCTCATTCCTTTTTATAGTTAAATAGCGTTCCATGGTATGTTGCACATTTTCTTTACCCACTCTACCACTGATGGGCATTTGAGTTGATTCCATGTCTTTGCTATTGTGAATAGTGCTGCAGTGAACATGAGCATGCATGTATCTTTATAACAGAACAATTTATGCTCCTTTGGCTTTATGCATAGTAATGGGATTGCTGGATCAAATGGTGATTCTGTGTTTACATCTTTGAGGAATTGCCACACTGCCTTCCATAATGGTTGAACTAATTTACACTCCCACCAACAGTGTATAAGTGTTCCTTTTTCTCCACAACCTCACCAGCATCTGTTATTTTTGGCCTTTTTAATAATAACCATTCTGACTGCTGTGAGATATCTCATTGTGGTTTTGATTTGCATTTCTCTAATAATCAGTGATGTTGAGCTTTTTTTCATATGATTGTTGGCTGCATGTTTTGAAAAGTATCTAGACTATTTTCTACATATAGGTGCAGATATGTACAATCTCTCACTTCTTCTCTGTATACCTATATATTTATATAAATATCATATTATCATTGCAAATGTGCAACTTGCTTTTTTCCTCCTAAACAATACTTCATAATCATCTTTCTATATCAATATACATAATTTTAAAGGTCACCTATTTTAAGTTTATTTTTAATAGTAGACTTAAGAAGACAAAATGTCTTGACTAAATTTTTAGAGTTTAATATTTCTACCAATTTTCAATATATTAATAATTTATATTTAAAATTGCATTTTTACTATAGCAATGGTATGAGACATTTTCTACCATAACTTATCAATGGCAAGATTGTTGTGATGTTATACCCACTGTACATTTCATATACATGATAATAGTAGCTAATAGTTATCAAGAACAGCCTATATTGTTTGCCAGACGATAATACAATCTTCATGCATATTGCCACATTTAATATCCACAAGATGATAACAAAATAAGTACTGTTAATTATTTCAATATACAAGAAAAGTTTAACATCTTATGCAAGGTCAAGCAAATTGTTAAAGATCTAAATGAATCCAAAGCCAAAATGTCAAGATTATGATAAATATCGTAAAAATCTGGGCACTTCCCGACTTTATTGTGACAGAAAGTTAAGTTTGAATTCCTCTCTTTACCAAAGTTTTCAAGCATATGGTAATGAGTACTTATAGCCCTGGTTCCTCTTGGGAGAGGGAGACTTTAGTCTCTCCCTTTGAATCATCTTTCTTGGGATAGAGCAGGAAAGAGGGAGAGGGGAGCTCTTGCTAGGAAGCAAGGCCCATTTCCATTCAATTTTAAGGAGTGCTGTAGCTGCTTATGTCTCAACCAAACAAATTGCAAACATTTTTTATTATTTTTACCTCTGTGTATAAATCTGCAAGGTCATTGTAACTTTGGGAAACATTTCACTGAACTTTGAGGACCCTTTGACTTAGCAGCCAGAGCCACACTGCTTCATAGCGAGGACTCCAGGGCTTGTACCTATTGGCTGACGTAGACTTCACTTGCACAGTGGTTATTTTTTGTTTTTTTAAACACAATCTACTTTACCCTGGGGCCTTTTTTTCCCTATTGTTGTGAGAATATCTCTTAGATTATTGCCTGGTCTTAGTGTAAGGGCGAGGGAAGTTTTCCAGGGCAGTGGGACTGACAGCAAACATTTCTCTTGATTTCTTTGAGTTGGCTTCCTCATTCTCTAGTGACTTATTTTCATCCCTAGTTAAGCCAATCTGGGGCAATAAAAGTTCAAATGCTATTCAATGCCTAATCTTTGATTTACTGTGAGGGTTTTTCTCTTGTAAATCTGAGAGCCAAAACTTCCTTAGAATAGTCAATATCTATTGCAAAAGGCTCCACAAACTTTTACCGTCTTCTTCAAATGGATTGAAGTTAGCATGATAGATTGCATGAGTGACTGAACCCTAAAGTGGCCTAGCTGTTACCTTCTTTATTCAAAGACATTATATTCTTCTCTCTCATCTCCCTGGAAAATCAATCAAAGTTCTCATAGTTCACCTGTTCAACCAATAATAGTCACAGATTTGCCTCCTTGCATACTAAGTGTAGGTGTGATTTTCTGTAACTGCAACTAACCAGAGTTAAGAACTTATTCCACGTAGTTACAAATCTTAAGGCCCCCTACCCTGTTGATGAGTACTGCCACCTGCGGGATAGTTAACCCATTTAGGACTCCAATTTGGCAGCTATCTCTCATTGAACCCATTTACTTGTACTTGACCTACAACTGTCTCTCCAATTCTTCCTCTTTAACAAGGAACAATTGGAAGATTATATTTGGCCTGCTGGGTCATACGGTTTGATCGACATATTCATTACCAGTTCTCGTGGGCTTACCTCAAATCCATTTATTGTCTTGAAGGACCCTTACTTTTTCTCTTCCAGATAGCCAAGTATTTGTCAGCTTCACATCCTTTTTAATACAACTGCTAAGAAATGTAAAGGATCTGAGATTTTCTTCTACTTCCAAGATAAATTAGCCTATTCGTGGATGCTGGCAGAAAACATGAGACGCCTGTGTCAGACACAAAAATCTTTATTTCTCTCAACAATAACAATAGTCAACATATCAGCATTTTCTTGTTGCAGTCCCCTGGTGATATGAAGAGGAATAGATGATATCTGCTTACACAGTGGTTTGAGGCATAAGAGCTTAGGGAATCCAAATCATTTTTGAGCTTTGAGAACCAAAATCATTTATGGCAGCAAACCTGCCTGCCTTTTGCTCCATAGGAGACATTAACATTATTATCCTGGATAGTGAGTGTCTCTGACTCTTGCTCCAGAGGAAACACTACGTCTATTTTCTGAGGGTGTTAGTCAACAACGTGTTATACAAACGTTTGTCGAAAAGTAAAAATGTAGTCCAGGAAAAAAAAAGACAGTAAGTACCTCTACTCGCAAAACATTTCTCTACAGAAATGCAAGAGAAAGATGAAAAATGGTCTCTTAACAGGGTCAGGTTAGCTGAACAGTTTGCTCAGGTAGAAATTTTGGATTATTTTATCTACTTGCAGTGCTTTTTGAATTTAAAGTTTCATACAAATCAAATGAAGATCTTGTTTGAACGCCGATTCTGACAATATATTGAGTTTGAGGCCAAGGATTCTGCCTTTTCAAGAAGCTCTCAGGTGATCCTACTGGTTTATGGATAAAATTTTAAATTGAAAGATTATAATATGCACCAAGGTTCTGACATTTCAATCTCATAAACTATAGACTACCATAGAGCCAAGGCTTCAATTAGCTAACTTTGTAGACTTTTAACACATTAAATCCTGACCTCCAGGTAATCCCACTCTTATCAAGCTTTTTATTTTTTCTTGCTTTGGGCAGCTACCTCTTTTAGCATCCAATCCTACCCACATACATTGCATACTCCTGCCTATACAGATTCATGAAGTCTCACATCTTTTTCTTAACATAGGTTATCTCTTTCAGGGTCAAGCTTTGTATTTTTGTGGCTGGGCTATTTAGGAATCTGATTTCCATGATGGCTCTGGAGGCCTTGGGTCAATTATCTTAAATGCAAACATTGAGTGATTTTTATTTCAGAAAATGCTGACTTCATCACAAGGTGAGGGTAGTATATATATGTTCATTCACAAGGGAGCTTCAAGATGATTTAAAGATGATTTAAATTTAAAGTTGATTAAATTTCAAGATGATTTAAAATTTCCAACTTTAAGTCTTATCTATGTCTGCCCACATGTTTGTATTCATGTCTTAGCATCTCATTTATTTCCTGCCAGTGCCCTTAGCTGGTTGAATTGAACATTTAATTGACATTGCAACTCTAACCATTATAAACAGGCATTGGACTTGGTTCTCAGCCATGTCAGCTTCCCAACTATAGGAAATAAAGGGCTCTTCAAGGCTCCTGAAGAAGCTTTCCAATTGTCTACTTTCATTCTCGTTTGGACAGTCAGACCTCTCGAGCCCTCTGTTACCTCATACATTTTCCAGGAGTTCAAAAGTTAGATCGTGACATCATCATTGGTATCTTTGTAATCAATATTTTGGTTATTGTTGTTGCAATAGCAACTCAGTGCCACAGATACTTGGTTTCATTACTTCTTGCATTCACTCTGCACTTCATTCCAAAAGTTATGGATTGAATGTGCTCCCCCACCACCCCTGTTTCATATATTGAAGTCCTAACTGTACTGGCGGATAGGGCCTGTGACTGTGCTTAGAGATAGATCCTGTGAGGCAGTGATTAAGGTTAAATGAGTCTACAAAGGCCCTAATCCATAGGTCTAATGTCCTTATAAGGAAAGGAAGAGAAACCAGAGTTCTCTCTTTTTCTGTGCATACCACCAAGGGAAGGTCATGAGAGCACGCAGTGAGAAGGTGGCTATCTGCAAACCAGGAAGAGAGCTTCACAAGAAACTGACCATGCTGGCATCTTGGTCTTCGACTTTCAAGTCTCAAGAACTGTAAGAAAATTAATTTCTGCTTTTTAAGCCACCCAGCTTGTGGTATTTTATCATGGAAACCTAAGCAGACCAAGACATAAAGCCACAACTAGTGGTAATTTGAATTATTATCGTACCACCACCTGCCATGGATTATTCGTTACTCATTTCCTTCTCCCAGAAAGAATATCCCTTCACTCCTTGCACGTACAAGCAACTCAATCCCAGAATTGCATTTTGACACTCTTTCCTGAGGCCGGTGATGGTTCTAATTATTCTATCAGTTAGCACTGTAAAAGATAATCAGATGTTAAACTCAAATTAGGTAATTTGGGAAGAGTTTGATAAAAAGTCAATTTAGTGTCATCTTCACAGGGCATTTGAGAATTCACAAGAGATGGTTCATGTCTTCACTGGGACTGAAGAAATTAGAAAACAGAATGGTTATTGGAATCTGAAAACTGGGAGTTCCAAGTGGATAGAGCTGTGTAACAGGACCTGAGACCTTAGGCAAGTGACTCAGCCAGGCCATGCCAACTCTGTTGGGAGACTCAAGGTATTTCACATTTTTCCTTTCCTCAAATCTCATTATCGCTTGTTTGTAAATCTTTTTTATCTACTCAAAACAACTGGCTGCACAATGATTATATTGGAACCCTTCCTTTATTCCAGCGATGGACACATTTTTCAAATATGAAATTGCCTTTTTTGCTTATAGTTTTTGTTCCAATATAACCATTTATGAGCTTTCATATACCTTAACTTTCAGTTTGGATCCCAACTATGATAAATTACCTGATAGAACTTTAGTAGGATCCCTGTGTTGTGGATATATGTTTTCTGGTGGAAGGACAAGAGTGGTAGCAAAAGGACAAAGGAGATCAACTGGGTAGAATAACTTTTTTTGATTCCCCCAGGCCGCCTTCCACCTTTCTCCCTCCTACTTTTTACTCTGATAGGCAGAATTATATGGAAAGAAGGGAGAGAGTATTATTGGGGTCTTTACACCCCTGACTTCCTTTCTGCTGGGTTGCTATAGCCTGACTTCCATTCTGGACAGAAGATGAGAGCTTTCCGTGAACCAATCCTTTTCACACAGAGCTCTCTGCTTCTGGGATTAGCTAACTGCCCCTTCATATCCAGGGTAGATAATCATACCCCAATTTTTATTAGTCCTGCATTACTCTTTCTTTTATGTTTTTCTATACCCTTGCCACACTTTGGTAAATAGTTCCTTTATCAAATTATCTCTGATTGTCCAATTTGAGTGTGCCATCTGTTTCCTGTTAGGGCTCTGAGGATACATCCTCTGTGCTGTATTGGCTTCCTGGTTCGTTTGGTTCTCTCAGCAGCCCTGAGAAATATGTTATTATAACACTTTAAAGGTAAGGATACAAAGGTTTTAAAAGCTTGGCATGTTTTGTAGCAGCTTCTTCCGAATTATTATTTTAACAAGTTGAAATCACATAGCACAGATTACAATTTTAAATCTTATTTTTTCTTTGCTTATGTCCTGAAATTTTCTTTATAAATATAACTTCAAGGGCTACATAAAAATTCATTCTGGGGGAGAGACATACTTTACCAAACTGATTCTCTTATGCTAAAGATTTAGGTCATTTTATCTTTTTCACTATTCTGGTGATGAACATTTTTTGGAGGGTAGCATTATCTAAACTTATTTCCTTATTCATATATACATACATATATATATATTCAATTATGAATACTCAAAATCACAGTGTCTATAAATTCTATCGCAAAGGGAGTTTCTGACTTTTTTTTTTTGGCTCAAATGTTTCTTTTTAAACTCTGCTGAAAATATAGGAACAATATTACTGATTCCACACAATGAGTTTGTTTCTAAAATAAATTTCCTGGAGCTGACTCTTACTAGTTTATTTTGAGCAGATTAGCAACAGTGCTAATAATAATGTCTAATATTTAAACAGTGCTACAGAGCTTACAAAGCAAATCTTATGTGGCCAACTAAACTGGCCTGTGTGCTATGCTAGACATAAGCATGCAAACAATAGCAAATACCCATGTGGGCCACATCTAATTCCAGAGTTTCCAATTTACTAATTCATGCTAGTTTCATTTCCCCATTTTACAGATGAGAACATTGTATCTTAAAGAAAATAAAAGGGCACAGCCATAGAATTAAGCTGATAACTTTGGTTTCTCAATTGTTGATGCAAAGATTCTTGCTCCTTTTTCTAAGTCAAGCTAATGGCATATCAATGGCCGTTGATGGAAATGTGCTTTTTCTTAAAGTATCTTAGTGCTTGTCAAGTCTCCAGAAGATCATTAAGAATAATATCTTGTTCATTAAAAATTATTTACAGACCATCCCAAGGGAAACACTTGGAACTAACACTTCCACAGGGAATGTACTCCAAAAATCCTAGCAGTACATTGCTGGCCTCCTAATTAGCAGGTTAGGACAGCTCTGTGCGTCTCTTGGGGGACTCATAAAAGATTACAATTAATTGGGAAAGTCAGTCCATAAAGTACATTCTATAAGGAGAGTTCAAACAGAATAGCTGTCTTTTTTATGCTTCTTTAGTTAATGCTAACTAAGTGCCATCGAAGTTAGAAAACTTTTTTATTGAACTTTAATTCCTTATACAGATTCTTGTTCAGTGTTCTCATTTTCAGGAGAGTGGGAGGGAAATCAAAGTTTCAGTGAATTGACAGATCCTGGATGACGTATGTCAAAAGATTTGGTGAATCCCCCCTTTTCCCTCAGAATCCCCAGTTTCACTTACTGTAAGTGGCAAAACCACAGGTAAAAGAAAGAGTCGTGATATGATGAATAAAGATGGAAAATGACAGTTATGATGAGTAATATTGTGAGCCTTATTTTATGCCCAGTATTCATTTCTTCATATCTCTGCTTCCTCACTTGTTTCTGCTCTTCTCACCTACATATATACTCATGTGTCCTTTTTTCCAGTAAAAAAAGAATCTTAAAATACATTTCTTACTTAAATTATTATTTTTTTCCCATCTTGATATTGCCAAATTCTTGAAATAATAATATAATCCAATGTTTCTCAGATTTTGAAGTGCATTTGGATCATCAGGAGATCTTGTTAAAATGCAGATCCTGACTACATATGTAAAAGATGGATCTGAATTTTCACATTTTTATCAGGCTCCCGGGTGAATTGATGCTGCTGGTCCATGGTATAGTGCGCATAGAAAAATTTAAGTTATTATTGACAAAACTCTCACAATGTACTATGGGTTGAATGTGTACCTGTAAAATTCAAATTTTGAAGATTTAATACCCTATGTCATAGGATTTGGAAGTGAGGTCTTTAGCAGGTAATTAGGGTTAGGTTAGGTTATGAAAGTGGGACCCTCATGATGGAGTTAATGCCTTTATAAAGAGAAAAAGAAACATAAGATAGATCTCTCTTCTTCTTCATGTGAGAATACAGCAAGAAAGGGACTATCTGTAAACCAGGAAGAGGGCTTTCACCTTACGCGGAATCAATGGGCACCTTGAACTTAGACCTCCCAGCTTTTAGAATCGTAAGAAATAAATTGTTGTTTAAGCCTGCCCAATTCCCTCTTCCCCCATTCCAAGATACAGTGATTTTTTTTTTTTTTTTTTTTTTTTTAATATATAGCGGTCCTAACTGACGAAATTACGGCCTAATCTTTCCCATTTTCTCTTCACTTTTCAGCTCTTTGCATCAGGTGTCCTCTTTACCAGTCTTTTGAACATAGCAATGACCTTTGCATTACCAGCTTTTCATGATCCTTAACCTAACTCCTTGATCACTCAGCTCATGATCCTGATTAGCATTCTTCTTGTCTTAAAACTATTTTCTGTGTTTACTTCTGTGCCTGTATATTATTCTAGTATACCTTTCTTTCCTTCTTTTCTGAAATTCTTCAGAGTGTCTCTTCTTCCTTCTACTGGCCCAATGAGTACAATTCCCAGACTATGTCATTCATTCTCTTTTCTTTGCTCATTGAACTTCTTTATTATCTCATTTATCCTTAATTCTTCTCTATCCTCAATATTTCAAATTCTATAACTCTAATATTTACTTCTGATTTAATTATTACTCCCAAATTGTGAATCTTATCCTGAAATTCTCATTTGAATATACTGATGATTCTTTAAGCAGAATATATTCCCAAGTAACCTAATCTTTGGATATTCAAAGAACATATCCCTCATATGCCCGTCTCCAGGTCTTTTGTCATGATTAGTCTGGGCTTAAGATAAACTATACCCAATTTTAAGATAAACTTTTAATTTTAGAATAGTCTTAAGTAGACATACAAAATTATTGCAAAGAGAGTACAAGAATTCTCATATACCACACAGTCACCTTCCCCTACCATTAATATCTTAGTAATATGGCGCATCTGTCACAAGTAATGAACAAATACTGAGGCAAAATCTTTAACTGAACTCTATACTATATTCAGATTTCCTCAGTTTTTCACAAATGTTCTTTTTCTATTTCAGGATACAATCCAGGTTATCACATTACGCTCCTTAGTCACGTCTCCTTAGGCTCATCTTGATTGTGACAGCTTGCCAGGCGTACTTTGTTTTTAATGACCTTGACAGTTTTGAGGGGTAATAGGTATTTTTCAGACTGTCCCTCACTTGGGAATTTTACAATGCTTTTTTCTCGTAGTTAGAGTGTATGTTTTTGAGAGAAAGACCACAAAGGGAAAGTGCCACTCTGATTCTGTCATGTCATGGGTACTGTTGATAAAAACGTTAATTACCTGGTAAAGAAAACTTACCAGTTTCTCTACTGTAAAGTTACTACATCCTTTTCCTTCCCAATACTGTCCTTTCTGGATGAAAGTCAATATGCGCAATCCAGACTTAAGAGTAGGGAGTTGTGTCCTCTACTTAAGGATGAAATATCTACATAAATTATTTGCCGTTTTTTCTCATGGGAGATTTAAAGTGCTTTTGTTGTGAATGAGAAGAGAGTAAGCTTCATCTATACCTGACTTACATTAGAGGCATAGCAACCTTTAAGGATTATTTATCTCATATTATTAATGTTCTGCTATGACAGAAAAAGTGAAAAGTGAGCACTTAGATATCCTGCTGTGATTGTGACATGGATTATCTCAAGCAGCAGTATTTTTCAAAACTGCTGAAGGAAATTGAGATTAGGATAATTACTGAATTTTTGTGGGCACTCTATTTTACTCTCAGATCGTACTTTACACAACATGAAATTGTTTCTATTTAAGCAGCTATACTTTCATGTTTACGAGGAGAAAAGGACCAATAAGACATTTGTGCAGTTTTCTTTAAATATTTACTTTCTAGCTATGGTTGAACATGTCTCTGGAGGAATACGTATCATATGGATCATAACATATGATGCCAATCACACTTCCCATTTCAAAAAAAGAGTGTGTAACAGAAGGCATGACTCTCCTTTGTGGCTCTGACTGGCTTTCTATGGAGTTACATCATTTTTATTGTACCAAAATGTCATATGGGTCATTTTAGGAAAAACTTGAGGAAACAATTCTGTATCTTAGATATAGGCACAGCATTTATTTATGTCTTTATTTTTGTCATATAAATGCCAATTTCATTTTTCTTTTATTTTTTTTATTATACTTTAAGTTCTAGGGTACATGGGCACAACGTGCATGTTTGTTACATATGTATACATGTGCCATGTTGGTGTGCTGCACCCATTAACTCGTCATTTACATTAAGTATATCTCCTAATGCTATCCCTCCCCCCTCCCCCCCACAATAGGACCCAGTGTGTGATGTTCCCCTTCCTGTGTCCAAGTGATCTCATTTTTCAATTCCCACCTATGAGTGAGAACATGCGGTGTTTGGTTTTCTGTTCTTGCGATAGTTTGCTGAGAATGATGGTTTCCAGCTGCATCCATGTCCTTGCAAAGGACATGAACTCATCCTTTTTTATGGCTGCATAGCATTCCATGGTGTATATATGCCACATTTTCTTAATCCAGTCTGTCACTGATGGATATTTGGGTTGATTCCAAGTCTTTGCTATTGTGAATAGTGCTGCAATAAACATATGTGTGCATGTGTCTTTATAGCAGCTTGACTTATAATCCTTTGGGTATATCCCCAGTGATGGAATGGCTGGATCAAATGGTATTTCTAGTTCTAGATCCTTGAGGAATTGCCACACTGTTTTCCACAATGGTTGAACTAATTTACAGTCCTACCAACAGTCTAAAAGTGTTCTTATTTCTCCACATCCTCTCCAGCACCTGTTGTTTCCTGACTTTTTAATGATCACCATTCTAATTGATGTGAGATGGTATCTCATTGTGGTTTTGATTTGCATTTCTCTGATGGCCAGTGATGATGAGCATTTTTTCATGTTTCTGTTGGCTGTATGAATGTCTTCTTTTGAGAAGTGTTTGTTCATATCTTTTGCCCACTTTTTGATGGGGTTGTTTGTTTTTTTCTTGTGAATTTGTTTGAGTTCTTTGTAGGTTCTGGATATTAGTCCTTTGTCAGATGAGTAGATTGCAAAAATTTTCTCCCATTCTGTAGGTTGCCTGTTCACTCTGATGGTAGTTTCTTTTGCTGTGCAGAAGCTCTTTAGTTTAATGAGATCCCATTTGTCAATTTTGGTTTTTGTTGCTGTTGCTTTTGGTGTTTTAGACATGAAGTCCTTGCCCATGCCTATGTCCTGAATGGTATTCCCTAGGTTTTCTTCTAGGGTTTTTATGGTATTAGGTCTAACATTTAAGTTTCTAATCCATCTTGAATTAATTTTCATATAAGGAGTAAGGAAAGGATCCAGTTTCAGCTTTCTACTTATTGCTAGCCAATTTTCCCAGCACCATTTATTAAATAGGGAATCCTTTCCCCATTTCTTGCTTTTTCAAAGATCAGATGGCTGTAGATGTGTGGCATTATTTCTGAGGACTCTGTTCTGTTCCACTGGTCTATATCTCTGTTTTGGTACCAGTACCATGGTGTTTTGGTTACTGTAGCCTTGTAGTATAGTTTGAAGTCAGGTAGCGTGATGCCTCCAGCTTTGTTTTTTGGCTCAGGATTGTCTTGGCAATGCGGGCTCTTTTTTGGTTCCATATGAACTTTGAAGCAGTTTTTTCCAATTCTGTGGATAAACTCATTGGTAGCTTAATGGTGAGGGCATTGAATCTATAAATTACCTTGGGCAGTATGGCCATTTTCACAATATTGATTCCTATCCATGAGCATGGTATGTTCTTCCATTTGTTTGTGTCTTCTTTTATTTCACTGAACAGTGGTTTGTAGTTCTTCTTGAAGAGGTCCTTTACATCCCTTGTAAGTTGGATTCCTAGGTATTTTATTCTCTTTGAAGCTATTGTGAATGGGAGTTCGTTCATGATTTGGCTCTCTGTCTGTTACTGGTGTATAAGAATGTTCGTGATTTTTGCACATTAATTTTGTATCCTGAGACTTTGCTGAAGTTGCTTATCAGCTTAAGGAGATTTTGGGCTGAGACAATGGGGTTTTCTAAATATACAATCATGTCGTTTTCAAACAGGGGCAATTTGACTTCCTCTTTTCCTAATTGAATACCCTTTATTTCTTTCTCTTGCCTGATTGCCCTAGCCAGAACTTCCAACACTATGTTGAATAGGAGTGGTGAGAGAGGGCATCCCTGTCTTGTGCCAGTTTTCAAAGGGAATGCTTCCCATTTTTGCCCATTCAGTATGATATTGGCTGTGGGTTTGTCATAAATAGCTCTTATGATTTTGAGATATGTTCCATCAACACTGAATTTGTTGAGGGTTTTTAGCATGACGGGCTATTGAGTTTTGTTGAAGGCCTTTTCTGCATCTATTGAGATAATCATGTGGTTTTTGTCTTTGGTTCTGTTTATATGCTGGATTATGTTTATTGATTTGCATATATTGAACCAACCTTGTATCCCAGGGATGGAGCCCACTTGATCATGGTGGATAAGCTTTTTGATGTGCTGCTGGATTCGGTTTGTCAGTATTTTATTGAGGATTTTTGCATCAATGTTCATCAGGGATATTGGTCCAAAATTCTCTCTTTTTGTTGTATCTCTGTCAGTCTTTGGTATCAGGATGATGTTGGCTTTGTAAAATGAGTTAGGGAGGATTCTCTCTTTTTCTATTGATTGGAATAGTTTCAGAAGGAATGGTACCAACTCCTCCTTGTACCTCTGGTAGAATTCAGCTGTGAATCCATCTGGTCCTGGACTTTTTTTGGTTGGTAGGCTATTAATTATTGCCTGAATTTCAGAGCCTGGTATTGGCCTATTCAGGGATTCCACTTCTTCCTGGTTTAGTCTTGGGAGAGTGTAAGTGTCCAGGAAATTATCCATTTCTTCTAGGTCTTCCAGTTTATTTCTGTAGAGGTGTTTATAGCATCCTCTGATGGTAGTTTGTATTTCTGTGGGGTCGGTGGTGATATGATCTTTATCACTTTTTATTGCATCTATTTTATTCTTCTCTCTTTTCTTCTTTATTAGTCTTGCTAGCAGTCTATCAATTTTGTTGATCTTTTCAAAAAACCAACTCCTGGATTCACTGATTTTTTGGACGGTTTTTTGTGTCTCTATCTCCTTCAGTTCTGCTCTGATCTTAGTTATTTCTTGCCTTCTGTTAACTTTTGAATGTGTTTGCTCTTGCTTCTTTAGTTCTTTTAATTGTGATGCTAGGGTGTCAATTTTAGATCTTTCCTGCTTTCTCTTGTGGGCATTTAGTGTTATAAATTTCCCTCTACACACTGCTTTAAATGTGTCCCAGAGATTCTGATATGTTGTATCTTTGTTCTCATTGGTTTCAAAGAACATCTTTATTTCTGCCTTCATTTCGTTATGTAGCCAGTAGTCATTCCAGAGCAGGTTTTTCTGTTTCCATGTAGTTGTGCGGTTTTGATTGAGTTTTTTTGTCCTGAGCTCTAGTTTGATTGCACTGTGGTCTGAGAGACAGTTTGTTATAATTTCTGTTCTTTTACATTTGCTGAGGAGTTCTTTACTTCCAACTATGTAGTCAATTTTGGAATAAGTGCAATGTGGTGCTGAGAAGAATGTATATTCTGTTGCTTAGGGGTGGAGAGTTCTGTAGATGTCTATTAGGTCCTCTTGGTGCAGAGCTGATTTCAATTCCTTGATATCCTTGTTAACTTTCTGTCTCGTTGATCTGTGTAATGTTGCCAGTGGGGTGTTAAAGTCTCCCATTTTTATTGTATGGGAGTCTAAGTCTCTTTGTAAGTCTCTAAGGACATGCTTTATGAAAGTGGGTGCTCCTGTTTTGGGTGCATATATATTTAGGACCATTAGCTCTTCCTGATGACTTGATTCCTTTACCATTATGTAATAGCCTTCTTTGTCTCTTTTGATATTTGATGGTTTAAACTCTGTTTTATCAGAGAGTAGGATTGCAACCTTTGCTTTTTTATTTATTTTCCATTTGCTTGGTAAATCATCCTCCATCCCTTTATTGTGAGCTTATGTGTGTCTCTGCATGAGGCAGAGCATTTATACAAAAAAAAAAAAAAAAAAAAAAAGCTTGTGGGTCAGTTGGACAGTAGATGGAATGTAGGTACAGAAACTTTTACTCAACTATCTTAATTTCTATACAAGATAGTGCCTCACAGTCTCACAGAAATTCCGCCAATAAATATTTTTTGAAATGTTCCATTTTAAAGGGAGAATGGTGATTTCATTGCCATCACAAAATACAGAATTATAACATCTGCTTCACATTGTAGCTTATATCTTTTTTTTGACAGTTCTAAAACATCTCTAAATATAAATTATTTTTCCCCTTCAGATGCCACACTTGTGACTAAGATCAGTAGAGACAAGATTTCATAAACTTTAAGAATAACTTTTTCTTCCTCTCTTCCTCTTTTCCTTCCTTCTCCATGAAAAGAATGAAGTCGAAAACAACAAGGCTTTTAGTCTCGTGATAAACTGAGCATTGCCAACAATCTTTTAAATCAGTCACTATTCTTGGTCTTTACAAAATATAATTGCTTTCCATAAAATATTCCAATGACTCCTCACCTTTTTTATCACAATTATTTGGGGTGGGGTAAAAGTCCACTGACAGATATAAACGGGATAGAAACACTTTGCCATCTCCCAGGATTCTGAAGCACTTTTCACTTGAAATGCGTTTTGCCTTTTTGCACCTAGACAAAAACTATCTGCCTTTAAAATTGGTGTTTCCCCTTCCGCATGTAGCAATTTGTGGCTTTAATTCATATAACTAACATTTTCCTTTTTCTTTCTTTGTAGAGCCCACACAGTTAACCTCAGTCTTTTGTGACATTTATGTATTTATTCAATTCAAAATTGTTACTGAGTATTTACTATTTGTTGGGAATCACGTTAGGAAGTAGTGAACAAAAAGTCATAGTTTCTGCAGCTTATGTGAGCTTACGTGTCTGCTTGTGTATTACCTCTATTTATGTTGCACATTTCAAATGACAAGGGTCATGTTTTGCAGTTTTGCTGTATCCCTTTTAGTGCCTAAGCAGTACAGCTCCATAAAAATATTAAATGTTCCAAAGCTACGTTATAAAAATATTGAATGAATAGTTTTGGATTTTCCTTGAAACAAATAGGTAAGACATAAATATGCTTAAATAATACATTCATATGTTTAAATAGAAATATCATAAATAATTCATAAACCAGTCTTTTATTATTCTTCAGCATTCCCAAATTATTTTAGTGCTAATAAAGAAAAAATGTTTTATGTATTGCACGTTTTTATTAATTTTTTAAAATGGTTACTGCCATCTTGGATTAAAGGCCTAAGGAAAATGTTAAAGGTATAGGCACTGGAATGAATTAAAAGAGTTGTTGAACTGAACGTTTGTGTCCACCCAAAACTCATATTTTGAAGCCCTCATCCCCAATATGATGGTGTTTGGAGGTGGAACCTTTGGGAAGTGATTAGGTTTAGATGAGATTTTAAGGATGGGGCCCAGTGATGAGATTAGTGTCCCTTATTAGAAAAGAGACACCAGAGTGTGTGTGTTTTTTTTCCTCTCTCTCAATTTCTCTCTTTGCATCTCTCTCTGTCTCTTTTTCTTTCACTGTCATGTGAGGACACAGTGAGAAGGTGGCCATCTGTGTCAGAAAGAGAGCCCTCAGGAACTAAATCTGCCAGCATCTTGATCTTAGACTTCCCAGCCTCCAGAACTAAGAAATACATGTCTGCTGTTTAAACACACACACATACACAGACATACACATACAAATACACATACACATACACATACACATACACATACACATACACATACACATACACATGCGAGCTCTTGGTTCACGAAGAGAGTGGTGGAGCTGAGTAGAAAAAAATCAAGGTAGAAAAAAATGACAGTTAAGTGATATACAATTACAAAACAGTAAAAATAAACTTAAAAATGGTGTGATCAATTATTTATATCAATGTTATTAATTTCTTCTTAAACACTCAGTTGATAAACACATCCTTCAGAAAAATCCTGGATAGGAATACCTTGAAGAAATCTAAGATCTCAAAGTTTGAATGAGAACTGAAATTCTGATATTTTCTCAACAACAAAGATGAAAAAAAAAAATTGGCCAAAGTCATTTTTTTAATTAAAAATGTTTAATTGGTACATAATATTAATGTTTGTACATCTTTATGAGGTACATATGACATTCTTAAAAATATAATGCTAACTAAATGTTCTTTAAAAATGTTGGACAATTCTCTTGAAGTTATTTTTCTTTTAAGCAGAAGTAGTGAGACAAATAATGAAGGAAATGTATTTAGATTTTATGGACGTCTTAACTTTTCCTTCATAATTAACACAAGCACAGATATATATCAAAGAATGATGGCAATAAAAGGGAACTTATAGCAGCAATCATAGCAAAAAACAAACGGAGATGGTGAATCACAGCTGGGTTATAAACCCATCTCAGTTTTTAAGTCCATTTCTAATTTCCTTGATAGGCTTCTAGAGAATATATTCCAGGAAACAGCTTCAGGTATGCTACCCCAAACCTCAGAACTGAAGTTTTGGAGCAGAATCACTGTTAGGAGCCATGGAAGTTGACTGACTTATCATCTTCCTGACAAGTACTATAAAGCCAGACTAGGAATGTGTGAACAGAAGATAAGTAGAATCAGATATCATGGGTGAGGAGATTCAGTTTACAGAGCAATGAGGAGAGATGAGTTTTACTGTCCTTCCTGGAACATATGGTATACAATTACTCTCCAGTGATCCACAAAACAGTAGTGACAACACAACACCAATATTAATCATTTATTTTTTTCATCTGAGTAAAATATAAGGTGCTTTGATATAAATGTGAATACCATGTTTTTCCTGGATATAGGCAGAAATATATTTTTAAAGAAGAAAACTGGTATCCCTTATTATTGAAAGATTGCTTAAGGTCATTTAGCTATTAAATGGCAAAGCTGAGACTTGAACCAAAGTTACCAGTCCTTCATCTAGTGTCTTATATGTTAATTGCCATCATGACCCAAGCCTGATCTATTTTTCAGACTTCACAAAATATAGACTCTATTTTATCATAATCATGGCCTCTCAAATTCAGTAAATTATTACAAAACAAATCAATCTTAAGCAAATATATACATAAATTAATGATTTTTAACTTGTGATCCTATATTTTGAAGTTTTTAAAAAAGTCGACATTGCTTATGCATAATTTATACATTTGCTTTAAAGCCTCTAACTGCTGAATGGACGTGTCAAGTAGATATAAAGGATCATTATAACCTAAATTTTGTATCTCGAAAAACATATTTAAGTAAAAATAGGTTCTACATCCTTATTTGCATAAGTAATATAAAATATTATATAATAAATAAGACTTTTAGATTTTTTAAGAATGAAGTTCTCATGTATGTCTGTGACTGTAGCTGTTTGTCCAATAAATGACAGATATTGCAATTACAATTATATAATGTAATGCAAACTTATACGATGTCCTTACACAAATGACAAGATTTTTTGCTGATCTAAATCAGTGAATACAGTCCATTTATCTTAAACTTGCTCCTAATTGTTCAAGCCCAAGACAGACAACTTCGTAGTGATATAGTATTATGTTAATATAAGTGAACCTGATGACCTATGGTTTGTGCATGAAATAAGCAACTTCGGCCATTACAAAAAAAGTTTACTGAAAGCTCCCCAAAGCAACTGGTATGTAAACCTTTAAAATGTTAGAAGAGTTCAGGAAACCAAAGTTGGTATTTTTATGGAATGTTTAATGCCAGACATAAATATTTTAGAACTGAGCTGCTCAGTCATCTGAAGTTTATGACTTAGTTCAAAACCATTTATCTAGTCAAAAGCTAGTCCTAAACTATAGTTTAATATTTCTGTTGTACAATTGCAGCAAAAGAATATTAGTGATTCTCAGTTTGAAGAATTCTGTATAGCTAAAATAGTTAAAGAATGTAAAAATTGTTAGAGATGATTAATAAAATCCATGTAAGCATGTGCATCTTACTAAAGAATAATCATTTACTTTTCAGTAATCTCAGAATTATATACTTTTAAGTATTTTTCCCATGACCAAAATAAGGACCTTTGCTGAAGCCTCATGAAACAAAGAAAGATGGTAATAAATATTAATAGAGCTGTTTACATGGTTCTGTAGCTGAATTTATGCTTGCAATAATACAGGTATACTCTCCAAATTGCTGGCAAGGGGAAGAAATGGGCTTTATTAATGTCTACAATTTCAAAGTGCTGCTCCAGATTTCACTCAGAAAATTATTGCTTAGAATCAGTGGAATGTGTAAGACTGTTTTCCTTTAGTTTCTGTTCTATCCCTTATTTCTATTACTCTTTCATTTTGAAAATTTCAAGGTTAAGCAACTAGCTCTTTTATTGTATAATACAATAAAATGAAATTACATTAAAAAGTAAAGTTTTGGCTAAGATATTGGATAATGCTAAGGTATCAATTAAATTACTGTGCTATCATAACACGGAAGAAATCTGTAAAATGAAGTTATCTTTTTCATGTACTAGAAGAGGATAAAATGTGTTCTTTGTTGGAATGAAGACGAGGACTTTGTATTATCCACTGCTGAATACCAAAGACCCCAAACAGTATCTGGTATAAAGTAGATGCTTAAGGAAATCTTTTGAATAAATTAAGGAATACTTATAATAAACCCACTAGAATCTATGTTTACAGCAGGCAGAAGTAAAAGACTGTAATATTGGCTTTACATTTCCCCAAGAGAGTGTGCCAGTACACCAAACTCAAAATGTCTAAAATCAAACTTACTATTTTCTTCCACAATAGCTTCATTAATGTTACTTCCCTATTCTGATCAATACTACCATATATTTCCTGACACTCTGGATAAAATCTCAGTTATATTTTACTCCATATCATTATTTTAGCCTCTTTAAAGGGAAATGTGGGTCTATTTTCACTTTTCAATATTTTTTCATTTGCTACATACCTTCTAATTCCACTGCCACTGTTACAGTTTGCATATTTAGGTTATCTATTTATTTATTTAGGTATTTAGGTTAGATATTTCCAACGAGAGTAAGAGTCTCTTATCTGTTCTCCATGCCTTCAATTTCTGTCCTTTTAATATCACCCTGAGTAGGAGTAGTCAGTTGCATCAGTTCAGATTAGGATATGCTGAACGTATAGGGACAAGGAAATGAGCATATAAAAGCATGCAAATATAAAAATAAAGGTTTTTTTTAAAAAAAATTCTTGAACATATAAGGGATACAGAAGTAGGGTATACTGTGATGGTTTGGCAGTTTCATGCCTATGGAGAACTAGATTCCTTCCATTTTGTTGTTCTACTATCCCTCATGAGCAACCTGATGACCCAAGAGGCTGCTTGAACTATACCCAACATGTTTACATTAATGGTTAACAGTGTGTCATTTAACATGTTAGGAAAATGTAAGTGTACCTCTTGAAAGGATATTTTCCATAAATCATACACAGTATTTCTGCTTAACATCACTGGCCAGAACACAAGCATGTGGCCACACGTAGCTCCACAGAAAGCTGGGATATGTAGAATGCCCAGGAGGAAATGGCTACTATGATAAGTTACATTATCTGCCAAATGAAATGTTTTACAGATACTGTCATCTTTAACCCACACAAAACGCTCTCTAAAAATGATGCTAATACTCTCATATTTAGATGCTAAAACAAGCATCCTTGGAGAGGGTAAGCAAGTCTCCCACTTCATTCTCTCCAGCCAACATTTGGTGCTTTTTACCACTCTATCTCTTTTTGCACTATCATGCTGCTCCTTTCTGGCAGGGACTGGCTCTTAAGCTTTTTAGATGCTCAACAAAAGCTTCATGTATGGATGCATCATTGGTCAAGATTGTAAGGTAAGAGTTTAATTGCATCTGAGAACTTCATAGTTCTAGCTAAGCATCAAGTTAATAACTAGCTGTCAGAATAATTTGCCTCTTCACTCACACATCATTATTAGGAAAGGAAAACCTTTAATATCACAAATTTCTTATGGCTAAATTAGAAACCAAAGATTTAGGATACAGGAGAATAAAGAGGAAGAAAGGGTTGGTAGTTTAAAACTTATTTTTATTTGTAAATGTCAAAAAAGTTAATTATTCAACCTATTTTCTTTGTGTTTGATAAACTTAATAAACTAAGCTTTTAAGAAAAGGGTAAATATTGCTAACAAAAATGTGTGAATAGGGCCAAAGTATTCAAAATCGAAGAAGAATTAACTGAGGAAGAATCACTGAACAAACTTTGTGGTTTTGATACATTAGTTACGGGGAGTAATACGAACACTGGCATTCCTGTTTGATCACTTAATTATAATATTGTTAAAAACTTGGAAGAAAGGATATTTAGTTGTTGCAAAAGTCATATGTATAAACTACATTTAGTTGAGAATTGTTTGGTTTCCTACACTGTCTACCCCCATCTCCAAGTATATATTAGCCTATATTTTTATTAATTTATAGAATTCACTAGTTCAAGAAACCTTTTACCTAACTTGTTAGATTTACTCTGTTTTATTTCTCAGTCCGTACTCTAGGTGCTGCAGAATGCCACTTTGCTCATCCAAAATGGAGATTTTTATCTTCGTCACTAATGAGCTACTCACTTTTCATGTCCAGAAGGAGTAATGCATTACTGATTTACAGCCATATTTTTTCTATATAAAGAGGATAGATAATTGGTAACACTTAAGAACACAGGTAATTAAACAGCATGACTGAATACCTAAGTTTCTTAATTTACCAGCAATCATTAATGTATAGCACTGCTTTAATTGATATATTTTAAAATTATAAAATTATGACATTTAGAGTAATTGTTTCTGGGTTTTGGTGATTATTCATACTCCTTTGTATTTAACTTTATGTTTAATTGCCAGTAAAATAATTTGCTCTTCCTAATCAGATAATCAACTTATATTTGTGTATTTTATTAACTTATTAATTTACTTTATTAATTTGCTCAATAACTGTTGGTGAAGGAAAAGTTCTATCTTATTTTGGGCTTTTATTTCATTTATTTTTTTGGAGACAGGATCTGGTTCTGTCACCTAAGCTGGAGTGCAGTGGCATGACCACAGCTCACTGCAGCCTCCCCGCTCCCCAGCCCAAGCAATCCTCCCACCTCAGCCTTCTGAATAGCTGGGACCACAGGCACATGCCACCACACTCCCTAATTGTTATTTATTTTTTCTTAAAGATAGGGGTCTCTCTATGTTGCAGAGGCTTGTCTTGAATTTCTGAGCTCAAAGGATCCTCCTGCCTCAGTCTCCCAAAGTGCTAGTATTACAGGTGTGAGCCACTGCATCTGCCTTATTTTGCACCTATTTTAAGCCACCATTTTAAATGGTTTTAGAAAGTGAAAAAGACAAATTTCCTGCCCATAGCTGAGATGTTGGAAGAAGATATAGGAATAATTGAGTATGCAAACAGAAGTAAGCAGAATAAGAGGTACTTAGATAATGTGCTAGGGAATCACAGAAGTGAGTCATTAACTTCTTTGATAGTTCCTAAAACTGTTTCATCAAACAGATAAAATTTGAATTGGTATTTAGAATAAGTAAATGTTTTTCAGATGGAGGATTTGGTAATAGCATCCTATTTAGAGAGTGCTTAAAGTGAGCCCATGATGCATCAGATACTTAGGGGCAAGGTCAAATACAGCCAGAGTACAGGATGTGTGACAGTATAACAGGCTTTATCTAGACTCTAAAATAACTCCTATTACATCACATCTTGTGAAGCACACTAGACTTTGGAATAACCAAATCCTTAAATGTCAAACACGCTGCCATCCAATGCTGTGACAATTTTGGAAAATGTTCTGATTCTTTTCCAATGGCCCTACAACGGCTTTTCCACAGCCATTATTCTTGATAACCATTGTCCTGTTTGGTTCTCCTACTATTGTCACCACAACTGATGCCCAAATTCTGTGTCCAAGTTTCAAGTCCCAGATCTCAGATTAGGAAATACATTCCTCTCTTGATTAATTCAGCTCTTTTGACCAAATAGTTGGATCTCTAAATAGTTGGAGAAATCCCCTAAAAATTTAATTAATTATTTCTAATGTAACATGAATGTATAACTTAAAGTGAATTTATCGGAGTAGCCAATATTAAAATCAAAATTACTTGTTCAAATTGACTCAAATAGATGTCCCAAATAGGATACGTCCCTTTGATCTCAAGTGTTTTCCTTGCATTTTCAGAATTCTATTCTCCCAGTCTCCACTGGTACATTTTTTGCTTTTTCCAAATGTGTTATATATGCGTACTGTCGTAGAAGCAAAATCATTTATTTAAACCATTTAATTTAGGTGTAATTAGCATATAAAAAGCTGTGCATGTTTAATGTATACATCTCAGTGAGTTTGAGAAAATGTTTACACCTTTAAAACTATCACCACCATCAAGACCATAAACATATATCTCACCTTCCAAAGTCCCCTCCCTCATCCTTTATTATTATTCTGAAGCAAACCTTTTAAATTGACATTTATCTTCAGTCTTCCATCCTATTTAGCTATATGGTATTATTCACTAAGCACATTCATAGCCCTTCTGTCTATCCATCTAATGAGAGGTAGAGTGGCATAATTTGAAATCACATAATATAGGGCTTTCATATTCACTCTGCCACATACTTGCTTGGTGATTTTGTGCAAGTCACTTAACTCTCTAATCCTCAGTTTCTTCACCTATGAAGTGGAGATAATGATGGTACTTTGCAAGGGTTTTGTGAGGATTTAATAAATATCAAGTTCTTATTACAACACTGGACATCATAGACACTCAACAATGTAGCTTATTTTTGAAATTATGATTATTGCTCTGAGCTTCCTGCTTTACTTTCAAAGTATCTACATGATTATGATATTTTCCATTAGTAATCTGTTTACAACCTTAATTAAACTAAAGTCTGTCCTTTTCTTTCTATCAGCCAAGGTTGTGACAGGAAAATAGAAACCACACTGGGAATTTCAACAAAGAACTTTTATAGAAGGAACTATAGAAGCATAGGTACGGAAAGCTGAAAGGGTGAAAAGAGAACATGAGGGTAATAATAGCAGGAAGCAACTGTCACCCCCAGGAAGCAGGCTGTAATTCTTAGAACCTAGTCTTAGAGGAAGATTCCAGTGGAGCTTGACCTCAGACCTTTGAGGAGAAGTACTGCTGGCTGATGGTGCTGTTAGAGATCATGCAGTGAGGCTGGTTCTGAGAATGGCAAAGAAGCTGAAGCCTGCAATCAATGGCTGCTATTAGCTTCATGCCTTCCTTCAATGCCTTCCATTTTCCTGACAGAAAGCCAGCAGTCCAAAGAGAAATACAGTTTGCAGAGTTCCAGCCCAAGCCTCACAAAGCACAGCCTAGATGGGTGGGTTTAAAGCGAGAGGCAATGGGGTTAATAGCAAGTACCTACAGTCAAATGTCTGGCTACTGAGTAGGCACACACATCCTTCTACAGATACCCGAACTTCAACATAACTGCAATTACAACACTATGCTCCCGACTAAAAAGATGTAAGTCTTCTGTGGCATATGAAGATGCTTTACTACGTCTCTATAAAAGGGAGACACAAAGTTCCAAAGGACATGGCATCCCCATGAGATTTACTAAAAGTTAATAAGTTGGATCTTGAATCATCATTAGCCCATATTCAGCCTGTATTACAGAAGCCTAGAAGTTCAGACCAGAAGAGATTTCTTTAAAGAGAATTTTTAGGAGTAGCGAGTGCTCTGGGAAATGGGATGAACTGAAAGTGAGTTCAAACAAAAAGTACTTTTCTTCTAAAACTCCAATTCAGACCTGCTTCTTGTTATTGTCAGTGCAGGAGTAGAGAGTTTTGGCAGAACTTAGCATGGACACATGTTTGGAGTTCCTGTGCCTGTGTCATATAGGCTGGTGAAACAGCTTAAAATGGCAGCCTGTAAAAAGAGGGCAGTGGTGGCAGAAGCTTAATTTCCAAAGGTTGCAGTGGCAAAAATTGTGAATTTTCCTAAGGACTGAGTCAGTTTATGGAGACTACTCAGATTGAGCCTCCTTGAAACACTTTACTGAATAAATAAATAAGTACATAGTTAAAGAGAATAAAAGGGTATTACAGGGTGAAAACGGTAGCAATAATTTATATGCAATAAATAAAATATACTTTTCAGTGATAAGAAAATGAATACAGAGATTCTGTTTCAGGAAACTTAACATATCAAATAATATAGAAAAATAAACAAAAATGCTCTTTCTACAATATATATGAGAAGCCTGAAGAAAATTTCACTAATGTCTTTTAACTGCAGAGCTGACTTTATAGGAAATTAAAAAGAGACTGTAAATCTAACTGTATTAATTAAAATTCAAGCTACAGCTCCAATGAAGATGTGTCCTGATTCCAAGAACCTTGAGATGGAGTAATAATCAGGAAGAAGAATCCCGAGATTTGGCGATTGATACGGTTTGGCTATGTCTCCATCCAAATGGCACCTTGAATTGTAATAACCCCCACATGCCAAGGATGGGGCCAGGTGGAGATAATTGAATCATGGGGGTACTTTCCCTCATACTGTTCTCATGGTAGTGAATAAGCCTCATGAGATCTGATGGTTTTATAAATGAGAGTTCCCCTGCACACACTCTCTTGCCTGCCGCCATGTAAGATGTGACTTTGCTCCTCATTCACCTTCAGCCATGACTGTGAGGCCTCTCCAGCCGTGTGGAACTGTGAGTCATTAAACCTCTTTCCTTTATAAATTACCCAGTTGTGGGTATGTCTTTATTAGCAGCATGAGAACAGACTAATACAGTAATTAACTAGATATCAGGAGTAAAGAAGCCAAATGATTAAGGGGAGGTTGAATAAAAGAGAAAAGTTTTCAACTTGAGAAAGTAGTGGGCAGTAATTTGGGAGGCAGAAATAGAAACAATTTCAATCCTAAGCAAAACCTGATAGCCTATTGGGACATCTTGGTGGTCTGGTGCCTGGGAGCACTGGGACTGATAAACAAAACTTAGAAGTCACCAGTAGACATAAAGATGATGACTGCTTCTGTGAGAAGTAGGTAAGATTGCTAAGGAAAGATGGACTGTAGAGAGGCTCTGGGATGAAAGTAACATGGAGAAACACCACTATTTAAGGGCTGGGTAGTAAAAGAGGGACCTACGGTGGGGTGCGTAAATGGATTTCTATGGATATAGAAGAACGTGGCTTAGACTTCACAAGAGGAGTGCTCTTAAAGGATAAAAAGGTTCATCAGTGGTCTGAGAGGCTGTCTAGAGCTTGAGGCCAGAAGTTTGAGACCAGCCTGAGCAATACAGTAAGAGCTCATGTCGGCAAAAAATAAACTAAAAAAGTTAGCCAGGCAGGTTGGCATGTGTCTGTAGTCTCAGCTACTTGGGAGGCTGAAGTGGGATGATCATGTGAACCCAGAAGTTTGAGGCTGATGTGAAATTTGTGAAACTGCACTCTAGCCTGGATGACACAGCAAGACCCCTGTATCAAAAAAAAAAAAAAAAAAAGCTGCCTAGCGATCAGATTACAAGTGGAAGCAAGCCCTGGATTTAGTAACGGGGAGAATTTGGGAGAATTTAGGAGTCTTTATTGAGAGTAGGTTAGCTATTAATCTGTGAAAGCAGTATTTAATCTCCTGCTCCTTTCAAATTCCCACCTTCCTTTCAGAGGGTCCTTATTCATCCTTTTATTTTACAGATTAGAAAACAGGGGGCAGTGAGATTTACTCAGCTGACTAAGGCAGAGCCAGCCAACCGTGACTGTGGGCCAAATCCAGCTTACATTTGTAAATACATGGTTACATTTAAACAATTGTATAAGCATTTAACATAATATTGTTGATTTTCCTTTTCCGTTCTCAAAGTCTACTGACTTTACAGAAAAAGTTTGTTGACCTCTGCAGCCTGTCTGATAGTAAGTGAAAATGATAGGATAAAAGTCTTCTGTTCATTCCACTTCCAAAACAACTCAGCCAGTCAATAGAACAAACCTACCATTCTCTAACAAACAAAAATAACCTCCATGAATTAGCCACATATTAATGCAAAATATTATTAAATACTAAAGAATCAAAATATAAATGCAGCCTGATAGCAGAGATTTCAAAATCTTCTTAGAATGATCTTCTGGACTTGGTCTTCAATAGTTTTGTGTAGTTTAAGAATCAATAAAGCGTTTTCAATCAAATAAAATATCTAGAGGATGACAGTTTTTTGCTGAAACATTATCTTAAGTGAATCACATATGTAGGCTGGGGAAATAAAGATTGGCTTAATTTTGATAATTTAAATGCAAAATAGTTTTTATCTTCCAGAGAAGAGGAAAAGTAAGAATTTCGACTTTATTTTATGTATGAAATATAATAGAATTTTAAAACTTTAAAAATGCATCTTATGGCCCTTCTAGTTCCTTAATTTGTAATATTGGTAGATTTTTAATAGATATCAAGAGTAATTAATTTATTCACTCTGGGGAAGTATTTGATATGCCGAGTCAATCGATAAAAGAACCCTATTCCTTCTCTTTTCCCACAGAATAACAAAGGGGCATGAGGGAGGGAATATTCTGTCTCAAGAGAATAAACATTAGTTTTTAACTCCTCTTTTAGAAGCTATATACCCATAAAATAAACTTTTTAGTATCCTTGATTTTGTGACATCAATTGTAAGTTGGAGAGTTGGGGGATGCAGAGGGAAAGGTTGGTCAAGTGAAGGGCTGGTTCACTCTATTATCAGTTCATTGTCAATATCAAATGAAGTAATCCAAGTGAAATTACTTAAAAAAGTGTACATAAATATAGAAGGCTAACTTTTTCTAAGAGAAATAAGAAAATACGTCCAATTAAAATTGTAAATTTTAAAAAACAGTGACATATCTGTCATGATAAATAGTAAAATAAAAAGATTTGTCTTAAAAAATTCTCATAACAAAACTAAAATATATTTTCCCTTGTACGGGTAGAGTATAAAAGAAATACAAAGAATTAGATTTCTCTCAGTTTTCAAAGAAAGTACAATGGGAATTCTTTGAATAAAATTAAATTCAAACTGTGAAAAGAAGCCAAAACCTAAACTTTAACTCTACTAAACGTAAATGACAATAAGAAAGATATTGTTATTTAGCATGAAGAGAATATGAAATCTGGGATCAGTAAAATGGTCAGGAGCATAATTTAACAACATCGTATATTGGCATGTGCTATGGTCTGAATGCGTCCCGCCAAAATTCATATATTGAAATCCTAGCTTTCAATGTGATGAAATTAAGTGGCGAGGTCTTTGGGAGTTGATTTGGTCATAAGGACAAAACCCTCATGATTAGGATTAGTGCCCTTATAAAAGAAATCTCGGAGAGCCAGTTTGCCTCTTGGGAGGACACAGCAGGAAGGTGCCATGTATCAACCAGAGAACAGGACCTCACAAGATACCAAATCTGCCTTGATTTTGTACTTCTCACCCTCCATAATAGTGAGAAATAAATTTCTGCTATCTATAAGTGACCAATTGTATGGCATCTGTTGTGACCGATTTTATGCCCTGACTGGACTAAGACAGCAAGAATATGTTCATGTAATATAACAATATTCATATAATGTGAATTACTTTGAAAAGTAGACTTACAGTTTGCACAAAACAGAATAAAATATTTAAGTCAAAAAAATGTTTGATTTAATACAAATTGTCTATCAGATAAAGTGACAATAAATTACTTAAAGCATACTTCATTTTTAAAATTTTAATAACGTTCTAATTTGAATATATATTACAAAGAAATAGAATCACTATTTACATGGAAGATCAAGAGCTTTAGGGAAGAAAATCAAGTATCTTCACGGTTACCATTATTTTACCATTATTAAGGATTACGCAGACATTACATGAAGAAGACAGCAAATTATTCTTCATTTCTTTAATCATGTGGTAACAAAGATGCAGACCTATGAGTATAATTTGATATGAACTTTTAGACCATGGTGAGACAACATGCAGGGAGTTGCATGACCCTAAGAGAGTAGCAAATAAAAAGAGAAACGATTGAAATACAGATGTTCTGATGTGGCTTGTCTAAATTAAAAGAGAATGTAGAGTTTTTAAAAATTGCATAAGTATATATATCCACGTTTGTGTATTTGAGTAACTTATGGATTACTCTAGGCCTATTTCTTCTTCCACTGACGACTTTGTCATTCCAGTATAAATAAATCAAGATTTGCAATACCTGTGATTCACTGGAAACTAATTCCTAGGTAAGATTAGCGAACTCACATTTCTTAGAGGTATCAGGGAAGGTGGAGATACCTGGCATGGGAGAAAGTGACACTGAGAATCAGAAGTATTGACCAATCTTTTATCTAGCATTTTTGAAATCACATAAATTTTAACTTGACATTTTGATTATAACAAGCATTATTGTAAACCCTTACATATATAGGGAAAAAATGTCTCCCAAATTTCATATGGCCCACTTTGCTAGACGAAGAGACTTGTGCCAAGGAACATTGGATTTTAATTCTCAGTCGTTAATTTATGTTAAACAATTCTCTTTGACTGTAAGCCAATGACATTTGTTTCACTCTCCTGTTTTTTTTTTTTTTTTTGTGAGTGTTATCCAATTCTTTGTTCACGAAGAAAATGATTGTAAATCCATATTTCAATTTTAATTGTGTTTGAACAGAAGTATAATTTCATCAGCATTTATAAGTTCTATATATTTCTACTTGGGGAGAAATGGACACTGCTTTGTTACCCTACCCATCAATCCATCAGAAAAAAAATTTTTGAGCTTTGTGAATTTCACATAATTGTTTGCCTTCAATATTTAATACATTAGAGCAATATAGCCAGTAATCTTATGATTTATCAACGTCTCAAATGATTTCAGAAATTTGATTCAATAATTTCACTTTGAATTACATAAGATCTTATTAAATATCTATTAAGAAAATGAGGCCACGAATCAATCCCACTGTTTCAAATTGCTTTGAAAGTGGGTTCCCCTTTTCTCCTATTACAATACTACTTCTGATAGTAGTTTAATGATACACTTTTGTGTGGTAGCGAAGATCTTCATATTATGATTTCTTTTCTAGACCAAACTTGAAAAAGTGGTTTATGTAAGCCCTGCTTTCAATAAAGTTGGATCCTTTCTGAGCAGTGTATAAATTTGATTCAGAAATGTTGGCAGACACTTTGGTACCAAAGCATGAAATCGAGAAATAATGAAGCATGAAGCTTCTTTTTTACTAAACCAGAAAAACTGGATGTTATTACAAAGACCTGTCTACAGAATACTGAGATTTTTTCCTAGTCAAATGTGACTGCTAATACTAACACACCCACAAATGACAATTTCAACGAGGTTGACAATCTCTGAAATTTCAAACAGGAGCCCTTAAAGTAGTCAGGCTTTTGTGACACCATCAGCAGCATATAATGCACTAAACTCAGGAAGTGAATGTGATGCAGGAGAATAGGGTCTGGAGGCAGGCAACATGAGGCTGATTCATGCTGACTTCCTAGAATGAAATCAAATGGAAACACTTCAGCAATGACAGAAATGTGAACGGCTTTGCAACTTCACTTCATCCTCTCCATTTACAAAGGACACACGCACCATGTTACATCCTTTCCATTTACATAGGCCACAGGCACCAAGCAACGTCCTCTCCATTTACATAGGGCACATACTGAGTAAATGATTTTGTAACTTGACTTCATTCTCTTCATTTACATAGGGCATACACCAAGTAACCAATGAGAAACCTCTAGAGAGTGTTGAAACTCCAGAAAATTCTGTAACCAGGACTCTTGAGCCCCTGTGCTCGGGCCCACTCCCACACTAGGGAGTGTACTTTCATTTTCAATAAATCTCTGCTTTTGTTGCTTCACTCTCCTGGCTTTTTGTGTGTGTGTGTGAGTGTTGTCCAATTCTTTGTTCAAGATGCCAAGAACCTGTCCACCTTCAACCAGTAACAGATGGACTGAGATAAATCAGTAGTTTCAAATTATTGTCCAATGTAGAAAAATGGCAGTTATCATCTTCCTTGGCAATTTTCTCTAGAGTTATAGAAGAAACTTAAGAGATATTAACGTGGATGCCATTATACAGAGACATAGCTGCTTCTATGTTACTCTGCTCAAAGACATGAACAAATTCAACTTATTCCCAGGGTACATAACATAGGGCGTTATTTCTTTTGTTTGATAATAGAATAAACAGTATAATGTGACCCTGCAGTAAGGATGCTTTAATTTTGAACAAATCAAAAGGTACAATTCCAGGCTATTTAATTCAAGCCTTATTGCTCAAAATTTAACAAATAGCTATGCATAGATACAAAGTGGTTCTTCATTTTATTTGTCGTTATTGTTGTTGTATTCATGTTTCATTGGCAAAGAACTCAATATTCAAGAAGTCAAAAAAGTAAGAAACATTTAAAAAGAAGAAACAACAAAAAAGGATAAAATCTTTTACTTGGAGGAAATAGATTAGTTGTTATACTAAATACAAACGGTCTGAAATCCTCTATTGAAAGGCAGAGACTGTAAGTTTGGGTTAAAAAACAAAATCCAATTATCTGTTGCATACAAGAAATACACTTAGAAAAAAGTACTTAAAAGAAGCAGTTGAGTTTCTGTGACACTTTAAGGTTATTGATTTTAAAAGAGCTAATAGCGTTCACCTTTGCCCTACTATTTTTTTTTCTTCTGCAGTTGCTATTATTTTTGTCATTTTGGTGTTTTCTAACTAAAGCTACATAAAGCATCAAGGTATTTCTAAAAATTAATTCCTAGCAAGTTGAAATTCTTTCAAGCAGTATAAATCGATGAGAATAATAACAATAATTCACTATGTATATGGCCAAGCATTTGTTCAGAGTAAAACCATAATTTTAATAACATAATTTTATACCAACTTAAAAACCAGTTTTCTTAAAGCAACAGAAAAATATTGTAGGAAAAAATATTTTTATGGTCATTTTTTAATGACACACATGGGACACAGAAAGTCCTATTGTACTTGCTAATATATTAATCTAGCCTTGCTATGTATATTTTCACCTAGTACTTTTTCATAGTAAATGTTTGATAACTTTTGAATGAATGGACTTTAACAGAATATTCTTTAAATTTGGGTGTTTTACTTCCTTTCCATGGGAAATTGGGTTTGTGCTTAGCATAGAGTAAGAATTCAGTTTATAATTTTAATTTGATTAATTTTTGACTCAAAGATAACAATTACAACACTGCTTGGGATCCAGTTCTCTGCCTATTTTTGGAAACATAAAATATCATTAATAATACTTTAAACTTTTAAACAACAAATACTTGGCAGTAATTTTAGTTCTTCAAAAGAGTTGCAAAAATAATACAGAGAATTTTCTTATGTTCTCACCCAGCTTGTCCTTATGTCAACTTCTTAACATAACCATAGAAAATTTATCAAAACTAGGAAATTAGCCTTGGAAAAATACTATTAAATGAAGTACAAAATTTATTCAGATTTTATCAGTTCTTCTAATATCTCTGTTCTGTTCCAGGATCCAATTCTGATTCCTGCATTTAGTCATCATGTCTCATTAGTCTTTTCTGATCTCTGGCAGTTCCTTAGCTTTTTTCACGACCTTGATATTTTTGAAGAGTACTGGTCAGTTATTACCTAGAATGCTCTTCAATTTGTGATTGTTTCATGATTTACTGCATTTAGATGGAAGTTATTCATTATTGGGAAGGATATTACAGAGGTGAGGTGCTTTTCTCAGTGTATCACATAAGAAGGCATATGATATTGGAATCTCTTTATCCCAACGATGTTATTCTTGATTCTTTGGCTAGGATGGTCTCCGCTAGAATTCTTAGCTATAAACACAAATTTTCCCTTTGGAATTAGTAAATATTTTGAAGAGAGAATTTAGGATTATGCAAATATCTGGTTTCTATCATATTTGGGCTATGCAAATATCTTACATGTTTGTTATCTTATTTTAGAATTTACCTCTTTATAGTGCCTATGACAACTATTACAGTGATAGTCTAATGAATATTTTGTTATTTTCCCTGTTCCTTTTATATTTATAAATTGGAATTCTTCTGTAAGAAAGCGCTGCCATATATAGCCCACTTATTTATCTATTAAGTTGTTTATTTATTTCAATATGGAGTCAATATTAAAAAACTATTAGAGTTATATTCAAAATGATATTTATTTTCTCGCTTAAGTTCAAACTTTTACCATGAAATATTTCAGGTTGTTTTTTATTCCTCTTTTTTTTTCTTTCTTCCTCCCTTCCTCCTTTATCTCTGTCTTTCTTTTTGAAATTTTCTTATTTTCTGATCATATGAGATATTCCAAACTTGGAATCAACCAGCTCTCCTAAACTATTTATTAGAAAATAGTTGTTAGAAACCAAAATCTATTTGCAAAATTGAATTTAAACTTTTAAAATTAAATTTATTGAGAACAGTTTAAATACACTAAGATGATCTCATTTTAAATATACTATTCAATCGGGTGTTTGCTTAGCCTTAAAAAAACCTATCAAACTATCTTGCAATGTAATTATGCCATTTTACACTCCAACAAAAAACATATGAGAGTTCTGAAATGGTTTTTGCGTTTATGAAACTTCACTAATGTTTATGCTGAGAGTGATTTAATTTTTAGCACTTTATAAAGAATAACAATAAACAGGTGATGGATTGCTTATTTATTATAATGTATTATTATTATTTGCTTCACTGTATTCAGGAGATTTAATACAGGTGCATACAGAGACTGATTAGTGTTTTTTGTTGTTGTTTTGTTTTTTATCTGGCTTGTATTCCTATTCAGGCCTCTCTACCTTCACTAGAAATTAAAGATTTGTATTTTGAGGCCATGAATAAAAATATAGATAAATCACAAAACATAGAATGACTATTTGACACACTTATGGTAGTATCTGATGCTAACAAAGAACATGATGTTTTCCACTTTTAAGAAAACCCTAGGGGGGCGGAGCAAGATGGCCGAATAGGAACAGCTCCAGTCTCCAACTCCCAGCGCGAGCGACACAGAAGACCGGTGATTTCTGCATTTTCAACTGAGGTACTGGGTTCATCTCACTGGGGAGTGCCGGACGATCAGTGCTGGTCAGCTGCTGCAGCCCGACCAGCGAGAGCTGAAGCAGGGCGAGGCATCGCCTCACCTGGGAAGCGCAAGGGGGAAGGGAATCCCTTTTCCTAGCCAGGGGAACTGAGACACACAACACCTGGAAAATCGGGTAACTCCCACCCCAATACTGCGCTTTAAGCAAACAGGCACACCAGGAGATCATATCCCACACCTGGCCGGGAGGGTCTCACGCCCAGGGAGCCTCCCTCATTGCTAGCACAGCAGTCTGTGATCTACCAGCAAGGCAGCAGTGAGGCTGGGGGAGGAGCGCCCGCCATTGCTGAGGCTTAAGTAGGTAAACAAAGCTGCTGGGAAGCTCGAACTGGGTGGAGCTCACAGCAGCTCAAGGAAACCTGCCTGTCTCTGTAGACTCCACCTCTGGGGACAGGGCACAGTAAACAATAACAAACACAGCAGAAACCTCTGCAGATGCAAACGACTGTGTCTGACAGCTTTGAAGAGAGCAGTGGATCTCCCAACACGGAGGTTGAGATCTGAGAAGGGACAGAATGCCTGCTCAAGTGGGTCCCTGAGCCCTGAGTAGCATAACTGGGAGACATCCCCCACTAGGGGCAGTCTGACACCCCACACCTCACAGGGTGGAGTACCCCCCTGAGAGGAAGCTTCCAAAGCAAGAATCAGACAGGTACACTCACTGTTCAGAAATATTCTATCTTCTGCAGCCTCTGCTGCTGATACCCAGGCAAACAGGGTCTGGAGTGGACCTCAAGCAATCTCCAACAGACCTACAGCTGAGGGTCCTGACTGTTAGAAGGAAAACTATCAAACAGGAAGGACACCTACACCAAAACCTCATCAGTACATCACCATCATCAAAGACCAGAGGCAGATAAAACCACAAAGATGGGGAAAAAGCAGGGCAGAAAAGCTGGAAATTCAAAAAATAAGAGCGCATCTCCCCCGGCAAAGGAGCGCAGCTCATCGCCAGCAATGGGTCAAAGCTGGGTGGAGAATGACTTTGACGAGATGAGAGGAGAAGGCTTCAGTCCATCAAATTTCTCAGAGCTAAAGGAGGAATTACATACCCAGCGCAAAGAAACTAAAAATCTTGAAAAAAAAGTGGAAGAATTGATAGCTAGAGTAATTAATGCTGAGAAGGTCATAAACGAAATGAAAGAGATGAAAACCATGACACGAGAAATACGTGACAAATGCACAAGCTTCAGTAACCGACTCGATCAACTGGAAGAAAGAGTATCAGCGATTGAGGATCAAATGAATGAAATGAAGCGAGAAGAGAAACCAAAAGAAAAAAGAAGAAAAAGAAATGAACAAAGCCTGCAAGAAGTATGGGATTATGTGAAAAGACCAAATCTACGTCTGATTGGGGTGCCTGAAAGTGAGGGGGAAAATGGAACCAAGTTGGAAAACACTCTTCAGGATATCATCCAGGAGAACTTCCCCAACCTAGTAGGGCAGGCCAACATTCAAATCCAGGAAATACAGAGAACGCCACAAAGATACTCCTCGAGAAGAGCAACTCCAAGACACATAATTGCCAGATTCACCAAAGTTGAAATGAAGGAAAAAATCTTAAGGGCAGCCAGAGAGAAAGGTCGGGTTATCCACAAAGGGAAGCCAATCAGACTAACAGCAGATCTCTCGGCAGAAACTCTACAAGCCAGAAGAGAGTGGGGGCCAATATTCAACATTCTTAAAGAAAAGAATTTTCAACCCAGAATTTCATATCCAGCCAAACTAAGTTTCATAAGTGAAGGAGAAATAAAATCCTTTACAGATAAGCAAATGCTTAGAGATTTTGTCACCACTAGGCCTGCCTTACAAGAGACCCTGAAGGAAGCACTAAACATGGAAAGGAACAACCAGTACCAGCCATTGCAAAAACATGCCAAAATGTAAAGACCATCGATGCTAGGAAGAAACTGCATCAACTAACGAGCAAAATAACCAGTTAATATCATAATGGCAGGATCAAGTTCACACATAACAATATTAACCTTAAATGTAAATGGACTAAATGGTCCAATTAAAAGGCACAGACTGGCAAACTGGATAAAGAGTCAAGACCCATCAGTCTGCTGTATTCAGGAGACCCATCTCACACGCAGAGACATACATAGGCTCAAAATAAAGGGATGGAGGAAGATTTACCAAGCAAATGGAGAACAAAAGAAAGCAGGGGTTGCAATACTAGTCTCTGATAAAACAGATTTTAAACCATCAAAGATCAAAAGAGACAAAGAAGGCCATTATAAGTGGTAAAGGGATCAATTCAACAGGAAGAGCTAACTACCCTAAATATATATGCACCCAATACAGGAGCACCCAGATTCATAAAGCAAGTCCTTAGAGACTTACAAGCAGACTTAGACTCCCATACAATAATAATGGGAGACTTCAACACTCCACTGTCAACATTAGACAGATCAACGAGACAGAAAGTTAACAAGGATATCCAGGAATTGAACTCATCTCTGCAGCAAGCAGACCTAATAGACATCTATAGAACTCTCCACCCCAAATCAACAGAATATACATTCTTTTCAGCACCACATCGTACTTACTCGAAAATCGACCACGTAATTGGGAGTAAAGCACTCCTCAGCAAATGTACAAGAACAGAAATTATAACAAACTGTCTCTCAGACCACAGTGCAATCAAACTAGAACGCAGGACTAAGAAACTCAATCAAAACCTCTCAACTACATGGAAATTGAACAACCTCCTCCTGAATGACTACTGGGTACATAACGAAATGAAGGCAGAAATAAAGATGTTCTTTGAAACCAATGAGAACAAAGATACAACATACCAGAATCTCTGGGACACATTTAAAGCAGTGTGTAGAGGGAAATTTATAGCACTAAACACCCACAAGAGAAAGCAGGAAAGATCTAAAATTGACACTCTAACATCGCAATTAAAAGAACTAGAGAAGCAAGAGCAAACACATTCAAAAGCTAGCAGAAGGCAAGAAATAACTAAGATCAGAGCAGAACTGAAGGAGATAGAGACACAAAAAACCCTCCAAAAAATCAATGAATCCAGGAGTTGGTTTTTTGAAAAGATCAACAAAATTGACAGACCACTAGCCAGACTAATAAAGAAGAAAAGAGAGAAGAATCAAATCGACGCAATTAAAAATGATAAAGGGGATATCACCACCGACCCCACAGAAATACAAACTACCATCAGAGAATACTATAAACACCTCTACGCAAATAAACTAGAAAATCTAGAAGAAATGGATAATTTCCTGGACACTTACACTCTTCCAAGACTAAACCAGGAAGAAGTTGAATCCCTGAATAGACCAATAGCAGGCTATGAAATTGAGGCAATAATTAATAGCCTACCAACCAAAAAAAGTCCAGGACCAGATGGATTCACAGCTGAATTCTACCAGAGGTACAAGGAGGAGTTGGTACCATTCCTTCTGAAACTATTCCAATCAGTAGAAAAAGAGGGAATCCTCCCTAACTCATTTTATGAGGCCAACATCATCCTGATACCAAAGCCTGGCAGAGACACAACAAAAAAAGAGAATTTTAGACCAATATCCCTGATGAACATCGATGCAAAAATCCTCAATAAAATACTGGCAAACCGGATTCAGCAACACATCAAAAAGCTTATCCACCATGATCAAGTGGGCTTCATCGCTGGGATGCAAGGCTGGTTCAAGATTCGCAAATCAATAAACATAATCCAGCATATAAACAGAACCAAAGACAAGAACCACATGATTATCTCAATAGATGCAGAAAAGGCTTTTGACAAAATTCAACAGCCCTTCATGCTAAAAACACTCAATAAATTCGGTATTGATGGAACGTACCTCAAAATAATAAGAGCTATCTATGACAAACCCACAGCCAATATCATACTGAATGGGCAAAAACTGGAAAAATTCCCTTTGAAAACTGGCACAAGACAGGGATGCCCTCTCTCACCACTGCTATTCAACATAGTGTTGGAAGTTCTGGCTAGGGCAATTAAGCAAGAGAAAGAAATAACGGGTATTCAGTTAGGAAAAGAAGAAGTCAAATTGTCCCTGTTTGCAGATGACATGATTGTATATTTAGAAAACCCCATTGTCTCAGCCCAAAATCTCCTTAAGCTGATAAGCAACTTCGGCTAAGTCTCAGGATACAAAATTAACGTGCAAAAATCACAAGAATTCTTATACACCAGTAACAGACAAACACAGAGCCAAATCAGGAATGAACTTCCATTCAAAATTGCTTCAAAGAGAATAAAATTCCTAGGAATCCAACTTACAAGGGATGTAAAGGGCCTCTTCAGGAAGAACTACAAACCACTGCTCAGTGAAATAAAAGAGGACACAACAAATGGAAGAACATACCATGCTCATGGATAGGAAGAATCAATATCGTGAAAATGGCCATACTGCCCAAGGTAATTTATAGATTCAATGCCATCCCCATCAAGCTACCAATGATTTTCTTCACAGAATTGGAAAAAACTGCTTTAAAGTTCATATGGAACCAAAAAAGAGCCCGCATCTCCAAGACAATCCTAAGTCAAAAGAACAAAGCTGGAGGCATCACGCTACCTGACTTCAAACTATACTACAAGGCTACAGTAACCAAAACAGCATGGTACTGGTACCAAAACAGAGATATAGACCAATGGAACAGAACAGAGTCCTCAGAAATAATACCACACATCTACAGCCATCTGATCTTTGACAAACCTGACAGAAACAAGAAATGGGAGGCCGGGCGCGGTGGCTCAAGCCTGTAATCCCAGCACTTTGGGAGGCCGAGACGGGCGGATCACGAGGTCAGGAGATCGAGACCATCCTGGCTAACACGGTGAAACCCTGTCTCTACTAAAAATACAAAAAACTAGCCGGGTGAGGTGGCGGGCGCCTGTAGTCCCAGCTACTCGGGAGGCTGAGGCAGGAGAATGGCGTGAACCTGGGAGACGGAGCTTGCAGTGAGCTGAGATCGGGCCACTGTACTCCAGCCTGGGTGACAGAGCGAGACTCCGTCTCAAAAACAAAAACAAAAACAAAAAAAGAAATGGGGAAAGGATTCCCTATTTAATAAATGGTGCTGGGAAAATTGGCTAGCCATAAGTAGAAAGCTGAAACTGGATCCTTTCCTTACTCCTTATACGAAAATTAATTCAAGATGGATTAGAGACTTAAATGTTAGACCTAATACCATAAAAATCCTAGAGGAAAACCTAGGTAATACCTTTCAGGACATAGGCATGGGCAAAGACTTCATGTCTAAAACACCAAAAGCAACGGCAGCAAAAGCCAAAATTGACAAATGGGATCTCATTAAACTAAAGAGCTTCTGCACAGCAAAAGAAACTACCATCAGAGTGAACAGGCAGCTTACAGAGTGGGAGAAAATTTTTGCAATCTACTCATCTGACAAAGGGCTAATATCCAGAACCTACAAAGAACTCAAACAAATTTACAAGAAAAAAACAAACAACCCAATCAAAAAGTGTGCAAAGGATATGAACAGACATTTCTCAAAAGAAGACATTCATACAGCCAACAGACACATGAAAAAATGCTCTTCATCACTGGCCATCAGAGAAATGCAAATCAAAACCACAATGAGATACCATCTCACACCAATTAGAATGGTGATCATTAAAAAGTCAGGAAACAACAGGTGCTGGAGAGGATGTGGAGAAATAGGAACACTTTTACACTGTTGGTGGGATTGTGAACCAGTTCAACCATTATGGAAAACAGTATGGCAATTCCTCAAGGATCTAGAACTAGATGTACCATATGACCCAGCCATCCCATTACTGGGTATATACCCAAAGGATTATAAATCATGCTGCTATAAAGACACATGCACACGTATGTTTATTGCAGCACTATTCACAATAGCAAAGACTTGGAATCAACCCAAATGTCCATCAGTGACAGATTGGATTAAGAAAATGTGGCACATATACACCATGGAATACTATGCAGCCATAAAAAAGGATGAGTTTGTGTCCTTTGTAAGGACATGGATGCAGCTGGAAACCATCATTCTTAGCAAACTATCACAAGAACAGAAAACCAAACACCGCATGTTCTCACTCATAGTTGGGAACTGAACAATGAGATCAGTTGGACTCAGGAAGGGGAACATCACACACTGGGGCCTATCATGGGGAGGGGGAAGGGGGGAGGGGGGAGGGATTGCATTGGGAGTTATACTTGATGTAAATGACGAGTTGATGGGTGCTGACGAGTTGATGGGTGCAGCACAGCAATATGGCACAAGTATACATATGTAACAAACCTGCATGTTACGCACATGCACCCTAGAAATTAAAGTATAATAATAATAAAAAAAAAGAAAACCCTAGACAATAGTTCTATCTTTTCATGTATATGATGTAAAATTTACTTTTTGTGGTATATCCAGGGTCATTGAGGTCCAGATGCCTTGATTCTATTCAGATAAACCAAAGTAGATTTAAACTTTGCTTCTGTAAGAAAAGATAAAATAATCCATCAAAATAAATGGTCTCCATGATTCTGGATTTAAAAGATATATATCTCTATGGTATTTTAAAGTCTATAATTTTGATGGTAGAAGAGAATCAGGACTATAAAAATAGTGTCTTCCTTCAGTAATATTCTTTAAGATGGAGATATCACCTGCACACAAAACAGCTGAAGAACTTGTTGCAAATTTTCAGATGTGGGAATTACTTTGAAAATTGTATATAAAAACAAACACTATTCAAATGTTGGTTACTAATGTTGAGACATCCCCTACAATCAATCAATCTCATTGTATATTTTCAATTTAATGTAATTGGTAATATTTTCAAATATAGAGTGATTTAAAGATGAACTTTTTAATATATAATATGAGATACAGCCCATTGTCATGACTTATGGTACACACTATATTTATTCCTAAGCAATTGTGCATATTAATTTGAACTGATAATTTACTTCTTGAAACTAGTAAAAAGCAATGCGTATCCAAGAGTAAATATATTTTGGTTCTTTTCTTGTCTACATGCATGTTGTTGAAAATTGTTAAATATATGTGAATGGTGCTGAGATATTATTAAATTAAATGCATAATTTCTTTGGGAAAAATACAATAAATGAAGAAAAAATAAAATTATGCTCAGATGCTCAAAGCACTGTCTTAATGAGGTAATTTCAGCAAGCTTTCTACACTGTAGGATTACAAAGAAAGTCAATACCAGTTTAGAGAGTGGTATTTCCAATACTGAGTTTGAGAATTCTACATCCTGTGATTCAAAATACCAATTACACAAACTTGAGAAAACAAGTTTCCTTTGGAAAAGTATGCTTTTCAAAGTGTCCAAAAGCAATATGTAAAGAACAATCTAGCTTTGAAATAGCCAGATGTGTGAAACTATAAAATCTACTTGCTGTTGTAGTATTTCAATTAAAGTGAAATACTATTCTAGGTGAAACTGGAGTTAGAGTATTGATTCCTTGCTGAACCGATAGATAGAATTATTAATGCAATTCTATTGAAATCAATTTCTGAAACAATAGAGAAGAAGAATGTTAGCTAAGGGACAATTGATGTAGCCTCCACTTCTTATGGACAACACAGTCCCACTGAAATTGCAAGGGTTGTATAAAAAATAAGAAAATTCATTGAAGATTTTGGTTGGAATTGTTAAAATTATTAATAATTGTCAAGCTTTTAATCTTTAGCAGGTTGCTTCTGTCATTTTTTTTTGTTTTGTTTTAAATTTCCTAATATCCATTTATCTACTTAGGTGACTTTGTTTAAAGCTATTATAACCAGTTACTTCTACCATTTAGATATGATTTTTGTCATCTCACCCCGTTTCCACATCTATCATACTGTATTGTTTTTTGTAAATAAATCTTGTATATAGTCATCATTTTTCTTTATTTCTACTTCCTTGTTTACTTTGGCTTCTGTATAAATTCAATGTTATACAAGAATAAGCTCAAATTCAAATTCTTGGCCCTCCTCTTAATGACCTTAGCCTGAAGTGATAATTTCCTTCTATAATTTTCTTACAACAACCTTTATCTGTACATTTCAAATGTCATCTCTCCTATAGTTGTTTTGAGTGATTATTTAAACATTTTGTTGTTCAACTTTATCATGATCCCCATTGTCTTAATGATGAATACCTGGCACGTTGCTTTGATATGGTAAATGATGTACATTTCCTAGTTTCATTTATCATTCTCTCCAGAACATTTATTTATGAGCCTAATAATATGTTTTGCTGTTCATTTCATAAGATAGTTAGTTGGAAATACTATAGGTGTCTACTATAAAAAACAACATATTATTATTTATATATCTCTAAGCTTCAACTTTAGTGAGGAATAAAATTGATATCAGTACTATTTATCTTCTTGTTATGAATAAAGTTGGGTGAGCTAATTACTTGTCTGCTTTTCTGAAGGATATAGTATTCCTTATAGCTTTTTTGCTATAAGAAAGTTATATGGCACTTCTCTTTTCTTAATATGTGAAGAAAACTTCCAGATGCTTGAGGTAGTGAGAGGAAAGTTAAAGATGGTAAAATTTGGGGTAAATTGTCGAGAAGAAATTATGGATACTGGGGCTATCCTGAAAGAATTCTTGACATCTTGCAGAATTAAATCCCCTACAGAGTTTACCAAAATATCTATAAAACTGGAGGGTGATTGAAGGAAGGTAAAGATAGTATGTTAACTTCTGTAAATTTCAAATGAAATGAAAAAGCAAACACAGTAGACTTAGAATATAGAAGAAACCATTTCATCTTATTTATATAAAAGGGGAAATTCTGATTAGAACTCCATTTTGATCTGTAAAACAAATGTACTGGAAAAATAAGTCACACCTGGGACTGTGTCTACACATACCAAAATTTTAAAATGAAAAAGTTGGAATTGAGGAAGACTATTTAAAATTGTTGATACAATAAAGTAAGAATCAATCAGATATTTTAAAATGTGTAATAAAGTTGTGCATATGTACATATCCTGAATATGTAAATAAAATTCCAGATGATTTACAATATAAAAATGAAATAACTATAAATTATATAATATACAAATATCTCAATTATCTTCAACCCTTTTGGAAAACATTTGGGCAATTTCTTACAAAACTGAACATGGTGGAAACTGATATCCACACAAAAACTAGAATATGAAAATGTATAGCAGTTTTATTAATAATTGTCCCAAACTGGAAGCAACCAAGATGTTTTAGGGTCTTTTATTAATTTTGGAAAGTTCTCAGCCATTATTACTTTAAATATTTATTCCTCTCCATTCTCTCTTCTCCTTCTGGTATTCCAACCACGTGTATGATACACCTTTGAAATCGTCCTACTATTCTTGAAATCTCTTTTCTCTCTTTCTGTCTCCTTCTTTCCTTCCTTTATTTCTTCTCTTTGTTGTTTGGGAAGCTTCTATTGACCTATATTCAATATCACTGATTCTTTCTTGTGGCATGACTAGTCTACCAAGGAACCTTATACTATACTTGTGTTTCTTCACATTGCCTTCATTTCCATTAGAGGTCTTACATATTAATCATAGTTATTTTAAATTCGCTCATAATTCCAAAATTTGTGTTACTTCTGAGTTTGATTCTGATGCTAGCTTTGTCTTTTCAAACTTTTTTTTTTTTTTTTTGGCTTTTAACATGTCTTTTAATATTTTTGTTGAAGGCCAGGCATAATATATCAAGTAATAGAAACTGAGATAAATTGTTTTTTTTTTTTTTTCTTTGAGACAGGGTCTTACTTAGTATCTCAGGCTGGAGTGTGGTGGCACAGTCATAGCTCACTGCAGCCTCAAATCCCTGGACTCAATTGATCCTCCTGTCTCAGCCTCCCAAGCACCTGACTATAGACACATGCCATTGTGCTTGGCAAATTTATTTTTTTAATTTATTTTTTTGTTAGAGGGGGGTTTCATTATGTTTCCCAGGCTGCAGGCTGATCTGGAACTCTCGGCCTCAGGTGTTCTCCCAGCCTCAGTCTCCTGAGTTGTGGAGATTAAAGATGTGAGCCAGTGTGCCTGGCCTAATTGACTTTTAACATGAGACTTTATGTTAATCTGATCAGAATTTAGGCTGTGCTTAATGTTTGCTGCATTTGTAGGTGCCAGGGGGTTCAAATTCCTCTTGTGTCCTATTTTCATATCTCCTGTTGACTTTGGAATTCCTTAACTGCTCCTCCTAAGAGTCTGGGTCTTGCAACTCTTTCAGCTATAATCCTTTGTTATGCTGGACCTCTGTTGGTGTGGTGCTAAATTGTGGAGGAGGGGACTCGTTTCACTGTCTTATGATTTAATCTGAGTGTTTTAGGAGATAGGTGTCTCTGAGCTCTAACTTTCACAAACATGTCTTAGCTTTTATTTTCCGTCCTTAGGTGAAACAGGAAGGCTAGAAGGGGCTAGGGTAGGAAAACAATGCCCTTCCGCCAAGTGGAAAAAGGCTCTGGTAAAGTCTTTTCTGTTTTTAGATTTTAAAGCCCTTTAGGAAGAATGTTCTCTCTCTATCTCTACACACACACACACACACACACACACACACACACACACATATATATATAATTTTATTTTAGTTTATTTTTTTGAGACAGAGTCTCGCTCTGTCGCTCAGGATGGAGTGCAGTGGCGCGATCTCGGCTCACTGCAACCTCTGCCTTCTGGGTTCAAGCAATTCTCCTGTCTCAGCATCCCCAGTAGCTGGGACTACAGGAGTCCACTACTACGCCCGGCTAATTTTATTTTTATTTTTTTGTATTTTTAGTAGAGATGGGGTTTCACCATATTGGTCAGGCTGGTCTCAAACTCCTGAACTCAAATGATCCGCTTGCCTCGGTCTCCCAAAGCACTGGGATAACAGGCGTGAGCCACCATGCCTGGCCTGCTTGGTATATTTCCCAGTGATTATTCTTCTTTGCCCCCAATCAGGTTCATGAAAGGAGCTTTCCCAGCTCTTTACTGGACAACATGGTGAGGCCTTCATGGAAGTGTGAGGCCCCTCAAGACTGCATCCTCAGGTGTTTCTCCCATCACTCTAGCCTTCGCTCTGCCTGCAGTTACTCATCAGAATTACCATTTATGTGTTCCTACAGGCTTATGGCTCCCATGACTTCTGCTCCAGATAAGCAAATCTAGCTGTAATTCTTCAGATTCACCTGTCTTTTCAGATTTTGAGGGAGTAATTTTCCCAGTGACCTCATTTCTCTGAAGAGTCCAAGAAAAGTGTATATTTTCCATTGGTTCAACTTTTTCTTCTTGTAAAGATGAGAGCCATGACTCCTACGCTTTTTAGATATTTAACCTGGAACTAGAAGTGACTCTCTGACTTTTCATTAATCATACACAAATGTGATTTGTTTTAATAAAGTTTTTAAAGTTGTATTGATGATATTTTTCAGTTGCAACACACATCTGGTTAGTGTATTATAACATTAATCACTATTAACTTCTATTACAGAAAGAAAGCCTGAATATGCATTTCTTCAATCTACCTTTTCCCCATGGTTTAGGTCACAGTCTCCAATGAGATGAACTAAATTGAGATTTGGAAGCTAGAGGAAAAAAGAGGATTATTCTTCAGAAGTCTTTGAAGCAAAGGATGTGGACACATAAGTTCACAGCAGCTTGCTGACAACATTCTACATCTCACCTGCTTTATTTAGTCTTTGTATAGCTTAGATAGCTCGTGGTGACTTCTGGAGAATTGTTATCTTTGGTGTTGCAGATTTAAACAATCAGTGAAAGCCACTCAGCAGTTCTTGAGATTTCAGTGACTTCTGGAGGAATTTTTAAGAACCACCTACTTTACTGCCACAGGCTGGAAATATCGGTGAGAGCTTCCCTTTATTTACTCCCCATTCTATACAACGGTTTTGTAAACGTTCAGTTTCTTCTATTGAAATCCTTCATACCTAGAATAATAAAATGGCTTCTATTTTCATGACCAAACATTGACTATTACAAAAATATTTCCCCTTAGTTGAGAGAAAATATACATGATAGAATCTAGATGTGGAGAGGACAAGATTGTTACGTATTTGGAGAAGTTAGAGAACCTATCTGGTACTCTTTCTTGAATAGTAGGCCACCCTACTTCCTATTCTCCTGTGCTGGTAAACCAGAGGTACCACAGAGTCGAAGAGAAACACTCAGATTAAAATGAACAAATAAAAAATAAAATTTAAAAATGTCATATTGTTCTTTGAGAAACATTTTGTGATCTGCCTGCTCTTTAATTTAATAATATATTATATATATAATATATATGAAATATTAAATGCATACATATATAAAATATATATGAAATATATACATATATAAAAGTAGGAAATTAATCTCTGGAAACATCTGATATTTTTTCTGAGAATGGAGATAATTCCTAATATATATAGCCTTAGTCACACATACATATATGCGAAAAATATTTTAAAGTACTTAACAATAACCATTTCAACTGTAAAGATTTGAAACAGTAAGACTGACAAACACCAGATTCTTAATGTCATTATCTTTTTTACCAATGTCTTTTGGTGATGGTGGGGAGGGCTTTGCCTTCAAACAAATAAATACACTCAGAGGGATTAATGTGGATTTTTACTGAGATTCATTTATGTGTTGGAAAATTTGGCATTATTTCCTGGTGAATACTAATTTGCGACACAGTATCTGTGAAGAGCCTGAATTTCTTCACTTGCCAGTTCCTGTAATAGTAAAGAAAATATATCCGTTCTGAGGTCTTCCCCTCATTCAAGTCTGAAGACATTGCCAGCGTAGTTCACCTCCACAATAAGGAAATTAAGAGGTTTGATTCAGCAGAAGGCTATTTTGGCTCTACCTGTTAAAAAAATGTACACGTACACATTTCAAACTATCTACAGCCAAAGGACTTGCTGACTCCCTTCTTGTCAGGCTTCACAGCAAACCAATCACCCAGGATATGGTACCCACACTATCTCCAATGCAATAGATGAAGACTGTGTGATAGAAGCAATTTCTATTGACCTCTCTAAGGCATTTGCTTTAGCTGACCATAAATTATCCCTACAAAACTTCAGGGATTTGGGGCCTTGTAGTGACTACATAAAGTGGTTTGCATTAACTTGTCAAATTATATAGAAAAGAAAGCCTTGTGAACATGGATTCAAGGGAATTACAAATGGGACGCCTGAGGGCATACTTTATTTTCTCTGCTTGACGATTATCTTACAGTCTAATGTGTTTTCTCCCTTGTGCACATGTATGCTGATGATATAGTGTGATTTTACAGAACAACACTGATGCCCTGGGGTAGCCCCCGCAGCCTGCAGTTCAACTTACTGAGCTGTTTTTTTCTCCAGAAAGTTGATTCAAATGAAATCTGATGCCAAAATCTGAGTCTTTTGTTTCACTTCAAGGTTTCATAAATTTAGCGTCTCATTAATGATTAACAAGCAGGTAACATTTCAGCACAGGCTGAGTAAGCTTCATTGCTGAATTCTGTCTTAACTTTACTTCAGATTTTTTAAAAAGCACACTTTTCTGTCTTTTCAGTGCCTGTAAAAATGTCTGTCTAGGAAAGGGTTGTGTTATTTAAATGTGATCACGCTGGCCTTTAAAAAAAAATTATTAGGATAGAGAAGGAGTTGGCTGCATGCCAGCCTGGATGTTTAGTGGGCAGTTGCTGCCCCAGTGCACCTGGTTTGACAGGTGTCTAAGTGTCTCTTAGAGCCTCTTAGGAACTTGCACTCTCCAGCAGCTGTGGAAGCTGCTAAAGCCAATGTGATGTGAAAATCTGGGATCTTCACAGGCAGAATGCATCCTAACCTCAGTGGTTGGCATGAGTGGGCTGGTGCATCCTACCAAGCCAGAAGGGGAGGACTGAGAAATATATCCACACCAAAATGTGCACTTGAAAATCTAGTCTCTGATCATTACTTTAATTATCATAATGTATAAAATGGCACAATCTGGTACTAAAAGCAACTGAGATTGTCATTTTTCATAGAAAGAAGATAAAATATGGAAATTCAGAATCATGCAATGATACATGGAATGGCTCATTTAAATAGTATTACTTTTTCTTTTCAAATAGAAAAACCAAGGCTCAGAAAACTTATATAACTTCCCAAGGTCATAGAGCTCTTTCTAAGTAACTAATTTGGTATAAAGAGTATTAGAAATATAAGGTCATATGATTTTTATACTTAATTCTGTTAGTGATATCTGGTAGAAGTGATATCTAATAGGAATGCAAGATAAAGAATGAAATGTTATAGAGTTTAAACATTTTTCTAAAGTCCCTAGTCAATTACCAATCATTTGTTCTGCTCTTTTTTATTATTTAGTTTTAATTTCATAATCCAGCAAGGCATGGAAGAGAACAAGGAAAACAAGGCACCCAAAGGGAACTGCAGCGAGAGCACAAAGATTCAAGGATACTGCGAGCAAATGGGGTGCAGAGGTGCTTTCCTGAGCTACAGAAGGAATAATCTGGTGGTTAAGATAAAATATCAAACACAAGCCACACTTATTAGAGTTGTCCACAGTCAGCAATGGTGATCTCCTTGCTGGTCTTGACATTCCTGGACCCAACGGGCTCCATGGCCTTGACAATATTCATGTCTTCTTTCATCTTGCCAAAGACCACATGCTTGCCATCCAAACACCCAGTTTTGGCAGTGCAGTTGCAAAACTGGAAACTGTTTGTGTTGGGTCCAGCATTTGCCATGGACAAGATGCCAGGACCTACAGGCTTTAGGGTGAAGTTCTCATCATCAAATTTCTCCCCCTAGATGGACTTGCCACAGGTGCCATTATGGCGTATGAAGTCACCACCTTGACTCATAACCCCTGGAATAATTCTGTGAAAGCAGAAATGCTTATAACCAAATCCTTTTTCTCCAGTGCTCAGAGCATGAAAGTTTTCTGGTGTCTTTGGAACCTTGTCTGCAAACAACTCGAAGGGGATGCCACCCAAGGGCTCACCGTCGACGGAGATGTCGAAGAACACGGTGGGGTTGACCATAGCTGACAGTACAGCGCTCCCGGCGGCAGCGGTGACTGCAAAGCCAATTTTTTCTGTTATTATACGAAAATATCAAGTTAATTGTTTGCATAAAGACAAAATGACTTTGTCATATTGATTTAAATGTAGTACAGTAAAGAAGTGTGAACATTTTGTATTCTTCATTGTAACTTAACTGCTTACTTTATTTGTGTTAAATTTCTTAAGCCCTGTTCAACTCTAAAACCAATTAATGGCAACAGAAGTACTTTCTCTCTCTCTGTGAGTGTGTTTCTCCCTCTCTCTCTTTCTGTGTGTGTGTGTGTGTGTGTGTGAGAGAGAGAGAGAGAGAGAGAGACAGAGAGAGAGAGAGAACGAGAGCAAGAGAGAGACAGAGAGGACATAATTAAAATGCTGAAAATCTTATTTTAAGTGTAGAAGATTAGATGTAAGATTGTCTCTCTAAAATCAGAGCTAATAAAAGTGAGCAGATGTTTTAACTTACGTTATTTAAATTATTATCTCTTATATCTAATACAGATCAAAATCCCCTTTCTAAAAACAAATGACTAATATACTTATTTTCACCAAGATGACCAATAAAATGTTGTTTTGCTATGGAATGTTTTTATTAGAAAATAAAACAATCACGGTTTTAAAATTTCAGAAATCTGTGTGCTTCTGAGGAAGATACCTGGTGAGCAGTTTTGTGTATTTGCATGTGGATTCCTTGTTTATCAAAAAACATAAGGCATAAGTAATTGTCAACAGTACTTCTTCTGACCAGCCCCAGTCTCACTTGAAAACCAAGACACAAATATACCAAATATTAGAATGAAGAGTACTCAGGGTAGACACATTTTGTGTGTGTGTGTATATCTACCATTGCTTTAGCCATTCCTTGGTTTTCACTTTCTCTCTCATTTTCCTATCCTGTGAGTTTGGTTTTCCTAATTTTTAGCCTCCTTTCCTTGTAGTTCAAGTATAATTCTGGTGTTTTCTCAAACACTTTTGTACATTCCTCCCCTTATGAATTGGCTAAAAATATTCCATGTGTTAGGAATTGAAAATCAGTGTCACGTAGGACTGCGTGAACATTTTCTCAATCACACTGTATGGAGAAGTGCTCTCCATCATTTAAACCTTCTTATTTATTTGCATCAATTGCATACCAATTATATTATCTGGTCATGTAAATTCCCTATATCTTATTCATACTCTTAGATTATGATTTTATTGAAGAATGGAGACTGCCTGTGTATTTTTAAGTCGTGCAGAGTATTTAACAGTGCTTTAGACATGGTAGCCACTTAAACCTCATTGAATAATAAATTATATTGATTCAAAATGAATATGTCAGCCAACTTCAGACTCTGAAGACAATCGCATTTTCTGAATTTATAATTATTGAAGATCTATATAGGAGGCACCTCAACCTCTTTATTACCACATTGCTATGAAGAATATACATTGTATCTCCTATTCTTGTATTTGTAAAAAACTCATAATAAGCAAACATAATCTTTCATAATGGCAAACAAATAACAAGTCTGCCATTTGTCAGGATATGATTTAATATATGATACCTAAAACTATAATTGCTGCTTTGTATTATGAATTACAATTTGAAGTAAACTGTTGTTAATGTCAGCTAAAATATATGATAATATCTAGAAAATCATAATGTTGAGCAATTAAGCTCTTAGAAGAGTCTAACTTTGTGTTTATAGTTTCCATCTATATTTTGTTGTTGTTAAGCTAAGCAGGAATGCAAAAACTATATTCATCCTTGAAGTGGAAGAAATTTCTAGATTTTGGCAGCTCCAATTTGTCTTATGAAATTTTAGTGACAGCTAAGTGTTTTGATTTTGATGGATGACATATTCTTGTTACTTCCTTTGAAATGTATCCAAAATGCTTTTTAGTGATTTTGGTATTTGTTGAAACCTCATATATCTGGTATCTTAAATGTGTGTGCTTAATTCTTCCTAGGGCTTATAATGGTGAGCTGACAGAGTATCTTAAGTTCTTGGGCCATGTTGTTTGTTTCCTTAAGATTCCACATGGTCAAAAGGGGATTGAGATATTGAGTTTGTATAAGTGGAATAGAGCAAAACTTACGTAGTTTCCCTAACATTTGAGTCACTGCCTTGAATATAGTCACAGGTTGCCTCACTCAAATATGTCCTGTATTGTCTTGTTCACATTGTGGGTTCTGAATAAAAATAAATTTGACAGGATGAAAAAAGCATGGAAATAATGGTAATTAACATTGTTTTTACAACAATCCTACAAAGTAGTTATTATAAATCTATAGCTCCAAAGTGAAAAAGTGCTATGAAAATAAAGGCTTATCAGACTAGTAAAACATAGTAAAGAATAAAATACAATTCTGAATGGATGTGGGTCCTGTCAGTTTTAGTCTAAACGGAGTTTGAGGCTGTCCCTTAGAATTTGTTGGATGCACTTAGTTTGGATTGCTGAAACTTGAATGGATGAGTGTTTGGTGTAGTTTTGTATGTAGATCTGGAATCCTAAATCAATATTGTAGGAAGGGAAGTTGTGTGTGAAATGGTGAATGCTGGGAGTTGGGACCATTATTTTTAAGGGTGTGACATTATTTCAGTAAAATTTCTTTACTCTGAGGTTCTACTTACATAGGCAGAGCAAGTATGATTTTTCCTGCACGATACAGACTTTTCTTATGCCTCAAATGTTATTTTCCCAAGACTCTTCTATCAGTTCAATATCTCATTGTTGTCATTTTCTTTAGCCTATAATTTAGAATATTATTAAATTCATATTTTCCTATTTTTTTCTGATTATAAAACTGATTGAATGAGCTTTAGAAACTATGAAAATATATAAAGAAAATATGATATTCCACCATAGAGTTAACCTATTATATGGGCTAAATTATTTCCTCTCCCAAACCAGAATTTATATGTTAAATTCCTAACCCCCAGTAGCTTAGGAGGTGATCTGATTTGGAGATAGAGTCTTCACAGAGATAATCAAGGTCAGATGAGGTCAGTGGATTGGCCCTAATCTCACAGCTGGTGTCCTTATTTTTAAAAAAGGTAATTGGAAAGAGGCATGTATGTAGGGAAAATGTCCTGTGAACATGAAGACAGCCTTCTACAAGCCAAGGAGAGATGCCAGAAACAGATCCTTCTCTCATAGTCATCAGAAAAACCAGCCTTCCCAGTACATTGATTTTGGACTTCTGGCTTCCAGAAGTGTGAGACAATAAATTTCTATTATTAAAGCCTCTCAGTTTGTGGTACTTTACTATAGCATCTAATAATACACATGATATATTTTGAAGTACTTTAAGTCTCTCTCTCTCTCTCTCTCTCTCTCTCTCTCTCTATATATATATATATATATATATACACACACACACACACACACACACACACACACACACACACACCCTGCATGTACATCTATATGTGCATACTTTTATGTACAACTATCTTTATTAACATTATCCATTAAGGCTGGGCACAGTGGCTCGCATCTGTAATCCCAGAACTTTGGGGGGCTGAGGCAGACCGATCACTTGAGTTCAAGAGTTCAAGACCAACCTGGCCAACATGATGAAACTCCATCTGTACTAAAAATGCAAAATTTAGCCGGACATGGTGGCATGTGCCTGTAGTCCCAGTTTTTTGGGAGGTTGAGGCAGGATAATCGCTTGAACCGGGAGGGGGAGGTTTCAGTGATCCAAGATTGTGCCACTGCACTCCAACCTGGAGTGAGACTCAGTCTCCAAAAAAATAAAAAAATAATAAAAAAAAATATATATATATATATATATACACACACACACACACACACACACACACACACACTCACACACACACACATTAAGCATTCTTTATTTACATAACATTCTGTATTATTCTTTTCATCTGAAATATATATGAAGAGGTGTATTCTAAGGTTAACACTAGAATAGTTTCTTCGCACAATCTCTTTAGGTTTTGCTCTGGACTGAAATTAAACTCTGTCCAGGGAAGTCTTACTGGGGCCCAGCCTCACTGTGTATCAATAGCCTCATTACCATGTCCACTCATTCCAATCTTTATATGTGGACTGGAAAAAATCATAATTCTTGGATGTCAGGCTGGCTTCATGGGTATGCAACCCATGCAATTGCTCAGGGCCCACCCTTTCTGAGGGTACTTTTTTTTTTTTTTTTTTTTTTGAGACAGAGTCTCGCTCTGTCGCCCAGGCTGGAGTGCAGTGGCCGGATCTCAGCTCACTGCAAGCTCCGCCTCCCGGATTCCCGCCATTCTCCTGCCTCAGCCTCCCGAGTACCTGGGACTATAGGTGCTGCCACCTCGCCCGGCTAGTTTTTGTATTTTTTAGTAGAGACGGAGTTTCACCGTGTTAGCCAGGATGGTCTCGATCTCCTGACCTCGTGATCCGCCCGTCTCGGCCTCCCAAAGTGCTGGGATCTGAGGGTACTTTTAAGATCACATTGGTTTAGTGCTCTGCTGTCTCCGTTTTAAAACTCCTAAGTTTTTGAACAAGAGGTCCAAGCTTTTCACTTTACATGAGGACCAACAAAGCATGTAGTTCATCCTTCTCAGTTCCCCATTTCAGTATTAGAGCACCCTTTTTGTTCCAACTATTATGATATTCTCACCTTGCTGTTCTTTGTAATTATGACTTCTCTGATCCCTCTAGGATTTTCTTCTTTGGCAAATTTTTCAGATATTCTTGTTTAAATGGCTTATTTTTGATAATTTTTTCTGACACAGTTATTGCATTTTCCCTACTGATTTGTTGTATTTTTCATACTCTGATTTCATAAAACACTATCATGAATAAAATTTTTAAAAAATTCTACCTGTCATAATAGGAGAGGAGATATAAACATATCTCCTCTTTTGTTTAATAAAATTTAGAGGAGTAGGCAATTGATCAAATTTACTCTCATTACTATGAGAATGATTGGATTTTGAAAATAGGAAAATATATTAGTCTGTTTTGCATTGCTACAAAGGAATACCTGATGCTGAGTAAAGAAAAAAGGTTTATTTAGCTCACGATTCCACAAGCTGGACAAGAAGCATGGTGCCATCATCTGCTTCTACGGGGCCTCAGGAAGATTTCACTCATGGTGAAAGGGAAGGGAAGCAAGTATGCCACGTTGTGTGACAGAGAGGAAGAAAGAGAGGAGGAAGAGGTGTTAGACTCTTTTTAGCAAATCAGATCCTACTGTAACTAATAGCCTGAGAGCTCATGCATTACTGTGAGGATGGCATGGAACAATTCATAAGGGATCCACTCCCATGACTCAAATACTTCCCACTCGGCTGGCCCCACCTCCAACATTTGGGATCAATTTTGTCATGAGAGTTGGAGGGGAATAGACTCTATGTCAAAAAATAAACTGTATTGTAAATTAGAAATGCAGGCTATGCCTGTCAGGATGCTTCTAGCTGCAAGTAGTGGAAAATCCCACCAACAGTGACTCAAAATAGGCCATTTATCATTTTATGTGATAACAAAACCAGAGGTCAGCAGAATCCATGGTTGGTTAATTCAGTAGTTCAAGGATCTCATCAGGGACCCTAGTACTGGCACTATCCGTATTTTCCACTGTCTCTTATCAGTGTGTCAGTAAGCTTCTCCTTATGATTACATACTAGGAGAAGTGTTTCCAGGCATCCCATGAAGATTGGATGACATATACTTAGAAGAGAAACTTTTCTTTCTATACAGCTCATCTTCTCAACCAGGAACTCTTTCTCAAAAACCCCACAGCAGAGCCCTCAGCTTCAATTAACCAGAATTGTGTTACGTGCTTGATGTGGTTTGGCAGTGTCCCCATCCAAGTCTCATCTTGAATCATAATAATCCCCATGTGTCCAGGGTGGGACGAGGTAGAGACTATGGAATTATGGCAGCAGTTCCCCCATGCTGTTCTTGTGATAGTGAGTGAGTACTCATGAGAGCTGATGGTCTTACATCATTTGGCATTTCCCTTGCTTCTACTTTTCCTTCCTGCTGCCGTATGAGGAGGGATGTGTTTATTTCCCCTTCTTCCATGATTGTAAGTTTCCTGAGGCCTCCAAAACCCTGCAGAACTCTGAGTCAATTAAACCTCTTTACTTTACAAGTTTCCCAGTGTTGGGAATGTCTTTATAGCAGCATGAGAATGAACTAATACAGTAAACTGGTACCAAGGTAGTGGGGGATTGCTATGGGGATATCTGAAAATGTGGAAGCAACTTTGGAACTTGGAAACAGGCAGAAGTTGGAAAAGTTTGGAGGGCTCAGAAGAAGACAGAAAAATATGGGAAAGTTGAAACTTCCTAGAGACTTGTTGAATGGCTTTGACCAAAGTGCTGATAGTGACAAGGACAATGAAGACCAGGCTGAGGTGGTGTCAGATGGAGATGAGGAACTTGTTGGAAATTGGAGTAAATGTCACTCTTGCTATGCAAAGAGACTGGTAGCATTTTGCCCCTGCCCTAGAGATCTGTGGCATTTTGAACTTGGGAAAGATGACTTGGGGTATCTGGTGGAAGAAATTTCTGAGCAGCAAGGCATTCAAGAGGAATTGGAGCATTAAAGTTTGGAAAATTTGCAGGCTGATGATATGATAGAAATGAAAATCTTATTTTCTGAGAGAAATTCAAACCGGCTGCAGAAATTTATAGAAGTAATGTGGAGCTGAATGTTAATCACCAAGAATGGGGAAAATGTCTCGAGGGCCTGTCAGAGGCCTTCATGGCAGCACCTCCCATCTCTGGCCTGGAGGCCTAGGAGGGAAACATGGTTTCCTGGGGCGGAACCAGGACTCCCCTGTTGTGTACAGCCTAGGGACTTGGTGCCCTGTGTTCTAGCTGCTCCAGCCATGGCTAAAAGGGGCCAAGGTACAGCTTAGTACATCACTTCAGAGGGTGCAAGCCTCAAGCATTGGCAGCTTCCACGTGGTATTGGTTCTGTGGGTATGCAGAAGTCAAGAATTGAGGTTTGGGAACCTTTGCCTACATTTCAGAGGATGTATGAAAATGCCTTGGTGTCTAGTCAGAAGTCTACTGCAGGGGTGGAGCCCTCATGGAGAACCTATGCTAGGGCAGTATGAAAGGGAAATGTGGGGTTGGAGCCCTCACATAGAGTTCCCACCGTGGCACTGCCTAGTGGAGTTTTAAGAAGAGGGCTACCAGCCTCCAGGCCCCAGAATTGTAGTAGATCCACTAACAGCTTGCACCACGCACCTGAAAAACCTGCAGACATTCAATGCCAGCCATGAAAGCAGCTGGGTCTGGAGGCTGTACTCTGCAAACTGCAGGGGCAGAGCTGCCTAAGGCTCTGGGAGCCTACCGTTTACATGAGTGTGCCCTGGAAGTGAGACATGGAGTCAAAGGAGATCATTCTGGAACTTTAAGGTTTAATTACTGCCCTATTGGATTTTGGACTTGCATGGGGACTGTAGCCCCTTTGTTTTGGCCAATTTCTCCTATTTGGAATGGGTGTATCCACCCAATGCTTGTATCCCCATTGTATGAAGGAAGTAACTACATTGCTTTTGATTTTACAGGCTCATAGGCAGAAGGAACTTGCCTTGTCTCAGGTGAGAATTTGAACTTGGACTTTTGGGTTAATTCTGGAATGAGCTAACACTTTGTGAGACACTCAGAAAGGCATGATTGTGTTTTGAAATGTGATAATATGAAGTTTGGGAGGAGCCAGGGGGAAATGATATGGTTTGCCTGTTTCCCCAACCAAATCTCATCTTGAATTGTAATAATCCTCACATGTCAAGGGCAGAATCAGGTAGAGATAACTAAATCATGGTGGTGGCTCCCCCACACCGTTATCAGGATAGTGGGTGAGTTCTCATGAGATCCGATCATTTTATAAGCATCTGGCATTTCCCCTGCTTGAACTTCTCCTTCCTGCTGCCGTATGAAGAAGGATGTGTTTGTTTCCTCTTCCACCAGAATTGTAATTTTCCTGAAACCTTGACAGCCATGGTGAACACTGAGTCAATTAAACCTCCTTCCTTTATAAATTACCCAGTCTCGGGTATCTCTTTATAGCAGTGTGAGACTGAATTAATATGATGCCCATGACTCAAAGACTCATAATCAAGGCAAATGTCACCATGACTGACATGAACCAATCACATTCCTGTCCAGGGTCTTGGGAAACCTTGAACTCTCATGAGGTCATAGCTACTTGATCACAGAAAAGAATTTGGGTCCGTTAGAGAGAATAATTGGGAATGGCTATTGATTAGGCAACCAACAATGCCACACTGAGACTTAAATATATATAAAATCTATAACCTATAACGTTAGCTAGATAGCTAACAATCATTAAACCAGTGATTTTTTTTCTTATTAAAATGATTAAACTTTTTTAGAATTGTCATGGTAGATTGGAGCATGCAGTGTTGTAATCATGTAGTGAATAAACAGCTGGCAGTGTGTGGGATGTCCATACTTATTTCTGGATGTAATTCCTGTCCTCAGGCACTACTAAAGCACTGGGTAATGATTGCTGAATGCCCATTCATCCAAAGGAACAAATAATATGTGATTGTGCCTGGGGACACAACCAGCTAAAATTGGTTGGAGTCATGCAATATGCATTGAGCTTGGTCAAGAGAGCAAGTTGGTCATAAGCTCAGGCAGGGTGTAATTGGCTCAGGACAAAAGAATGAATGAGACTAAGTCACAGTGAGGGATCAGGATAATATCCCTAACTCAGCTGATGCTTTTTTCATGCTTAGCCAGTGTGCATTATCTTATAGGTACTTCCTTTGCTGCTCTAATGTAAAAGTCCCATTGGTGGTATAACAAGATGATTCTATAACAAAAATAAAAATAACAAAGAAAAAAATGAGAATGGTGAGAGCAGAGCAAAACTTCGGGTGCCAAGAATTTCATTTTCTCAGCATGCAATTTAATGCAAGCCCTGGGACGCATTATGACCTCCTGGTGGCAGACAGCTGGGATGTCCAAGCCGGCTGACAAAATATGAAAGCTACAAGATGCCTTAATTAAAGTCGGAAGCAGAATTTTACAGTCAGGAATTTATAAAAATTGGGATGGCAAGAAGCCTCCCTGTTTCTCTCTTTCTATAAGGCTCTCTCTTTTTTTTTCAAGTCCACAGTGTAAAAACAGGAAGTATTAGTAAAAGAAAAATGTCTAATTGCAATGCCTTTATGACATACTTAAAATGAATAAATTTCTGCAGGAGATGATGAATACTTTATAAGGGAGTATTCCTAGTCAGTCGTCTGTGAAATAGGTTTAAATATCAGGCTTTTTAGCAAAGTGTCTAGAAAACGCTCCTTTATCCTTTGTGAGTATAATAGCTACAATGCAGAGGGGCTTCCTTTCAGGTGGTGGTGGAGGCCAGCAGAGGGGCAGCAGTTTTACCTTCTGAGTTGGTTCTAATTGCTGTACTGTATTTTTGGATCAACTAGTCAGTTGGGTAAGCATCATTAAACTTTTTTAAAATGGAGGATGTAGAGCATATGGGAAAACTTGTTTGAAATTTTGCATCTTTGCCAAGATAGTAGAGGGGAAGAAGCAGAGCCAAGAGGAGGTGACACTCACCGCTGAGGCTATTAATTTTTGGGATCCTCACTGGGACATTATACTAAATGACCAACATGACACCAGCTTTGTACACTTATGGTTCTTTGAATGATAATATGCCTATGATATTGTCATTGTTAAATGTTATTATGTGTATCCAAAATTCGTATCAATTCTGGTTTTAGGGTAAACTGTTGCTAGTGGCAGATAATTTGTTGCCAGTATTATACACCATATCTAAGAATTTATTTTTAACCTTTTTTTACTATCACATTCTTTTCCTTATTTGTCATTTCTCCAAGAGTGCAATGATCATACCTTAACCCTGTAACCACTGATTTTTTTTGTATGCTCCACCTTATTTCAGAAACAATTTAAGAAAGTTAACATAATAATTTGATGTGTTCCCAACAGTATGACTTCTCTTTTGTGACTTAACTTGTGATTTTAAAAATTTATAAAATATGTCATGTCACTGAGTAGAAGTTTTCCAGGCTCTTTTTTATTTTCTTTTTTAGGTTGCATGGCTCCTAATTTCTGAGTTTGGACTGTTTTATAGAAGTGAGAGATCAAATCTTAATGTTTCTAGAGGGTCAGTCAAAATTAAAAAGAGTCACAGACCATAGTTGCTTGCATGCTTTTAAGAAAGAGTCACTCTGAAATTTGGAAAGAGGTTTGAAATCTTCCAGAATTAGAGTATGCATTTTTCCACATGGCAGGAAAGCCAAGAGGATCTGTGACAGTAGTAATTCTTTGTACAATTCTTATTGATGCTCTCATCATGCCATTTTTCAATTGTTTGTTTATACAGGTGTCTTTTTATTAGTCTGTGAGCTGAGGAAGAGTCTATATCATATTATTTTTATGTCTTAGATGCACAAATCACAGAAACACAATGACTGTCATAAAGTGTTTGTTTAATAAGAAAGTATTGAATGAATGAAGAATAGAGAACAATTTGTCCTTTATGGCCCCTGGAGAAAAGGCTAAATAGGAACCACCTCCTTCAGTGCAAATCCATAGGCTGATGCTGTAGGCTAAGATGACAGGAGAGCTGTCTTTGCTTAGAGTACTTCCCCCTGCTATTTAGTTAGGATGGCAGAGGGCCTCCTTGTTATACTCAATAAACTGGAACACCTGGGTAGTTGTCCTCTTGATTTTCTGTCCAAAGAAGACACACAATTGGGAATGAAACTGAGACCAGGTTCTGCTTCATCCTTTTGCTGCCTAGGACCTCTCAGTGTGTTTTTACAACTGACACAGACAGCAGCTCTTTTGTTGAACTCTTTACTTTGAATGCACTGATAGCATTTACATTGCTACTCAAAGTTATAGTCACACTCTGTTCTCATAACGAAAATCCCTCAGGTAAAGGGGCTAATAAAATATACATGGGTTTTTCCCTTTGCCAAAGGACAGCCAAATACCACTTCCTTCACATTTGCTTAAGGACAAGAGTATTTCTGTTTCAAAAAGGAATGCATTTTGTTCTAAAATAAAATATGGCACCTATGAAATTGTATAAGATGTAATTTAAGGGAAACCAGCTCTGCATTATAACAGGATTTTCTTATCAAGCTCTCCCCAGATGCTGCAGCTGTCATGTAGGCCATGCCAATGTCTGGTGTCATGCCAGTTTGATGCAAGTTGGTTCCACTTGTCACCCTTTCAATTTCCCAGCTGGCCTCAATTTTAAAGGGCATATTAGCATTATCATAGCAATCTTAAAGATGTGTCTTGGCTTGACTTTAAGCCCGTTTTGTTTCTAAGTCACAAAGTATAATGAAATACCACTGAGATAGAAAGGATTTTATTGTCTATATATGACATCAAATGCTCTAATCTCTGACCAAAGAAATTGAAGGTTTTTAAAAAGCTTGTTCTATGAGATACACTGCAGTGTAGCATCAAAGAGAATGAGAGGTGCTTTAGAACACACTGGCTTAAATAACAGGTAGAGGGGTGCTTTACTTTGCACATTTTGAAAACCCCTATGCCTTTGTGTGCACAGAAATAGTTTTAATGGAAGTCGTTAAAAGAGTACAGAACTGTTTGACAAAATAGAAAAAAACCTAAAAACAGAAATTCACTCTATATTAAATTATTAAACAGTAAAATTACTTGCTCTGTCAATTATTAATGGCAAATCTCAAGCTTGCTTAAAATACAGATGTTTACCTCAGCATCTTTAGATGCCTTTTGTTTGAGTGTTGTCTTGCTGCTTTAATATTACATTACCAAATTTTGTGATAAGGATGTATGTTTGAGATGACGGAAAGTCTCTGGGAAGCTATTAGTTGCTAACAACCTCATTTGACACTTAGTCATCACTAAGGAATCTGTGTATAATTTAAAGACCGTGAACATTTTTTTTTTATTATTATACTTTAAGTTCTAGGGTACATGTACATAACGTGCAGGTTTGTTACATATGTATACTTGTGCCTTGTTGGTGTGCTGCACCCATCAACTCGTCAGCACCCATCAACTTGTCATTTACATTAGGTATAACTCCCAATGCAATCCCTCCCCCCTCCCCGCTCCCCATAATAGACTCTGGTGTGTGATGTTCCCCTTCCCGAGTCCAAGGGATCTCATTGTTCAATTCCCACCTATGAGTGAGAACATGCGATGTTTGCTTTTCTGTTCTTGTGATAGTTTGCAGAGAATGATGGTTTCCAGCTACATCTATGTCCCTACAAAGGACACAAACTCATCCTTTTTGATGGCTGCATAGCATTCCATGGTGTATATGTGCCACATTTTCTTAATCCAGTCTGTCACTGATGGACATTTGGTTTGACTCCAAGTCTTTGCTATTGTGAATAGTGCCACGATGAACATACGTGTGCATGTGTCTTTATAGTAGCATGATTTATAATCCTTTGGGTATATACCCAGTAATGGGATGGCTGGGTCATATGGTACATCTAGTTCTAGATTCTTGAGGAATTGCCACACTGTTTTCCACAATGGTTGAACTAGTTTACAGTCCCACCAACAGTGTAAAAGTGTTCCTATTTCTCCACATCCTCTCCAGCACCTGTTGTTTCCTGAGTTTTTAATGATTGCCATTGTAACTGGTGTGAGATGGTATCTCATTGTGGTTTTGATTTGCATTTCTCTGATGGCGAGTGATGATGAGCATTTTTTCATGTGTCTGTTGGCTGTATGCATGTCTTCTTTTGAGAAGTGTCTCTTCATAACCTTTGCCCACTTTTTGATGGGGTTGTTTGCTTTTTACTTGTAAATTTGTTTGAGTTCTTTGTAGGTTCTGGATAATAGCCCTTTGTCAGATGAGTAGATTGCAAAATTTTTCTCCCATTCTGTAGGTTGTCTGTTCACTCTGATGGTAGTTTCTTTTGCTGTGCAGAAGCTCTTTAGTTTAATTAGATCCCATTTGTCAATTTTGGCTTGTGTTGTCATTGCTTTTGGTGTTTTAGACATAAAGTCCTTGCCCATGCCTATGTCCTGAATGGTATTACCTAGGTTTTCTTCTAGGGTTTTTATGGTTTTAGGTCTAACATTTAAGTCTCTAATCCATCTTGAATTAATTTTCGCATAAGGAGTAAGGAAAGGATCCAGTTTCAGCTTTCTACTTATGGCTAGCCAATTTTGCCAGCACCATTTATTAAATAGGAAATCCTTTCCCCATTTCTTGTTTTTCTCAGGTTTGTCAAAGATCAGATGGCTGTAGATGTGTGGTATTATTTCCGTGAACATTTTTAAGTCTTTGGCATGTAACATTTTTGTCTTCTCTGTATTATCTCAGAAACTCAGAGTTTTACTCTTTTTTTATTCACAAAATCAGAATAATGATATTTTATTGGTTTGCCATGAAGGAGTACAGTAAGTGAAGCCTTAGCAGTGTACTGGGAATGTGGTAAGTATTCCAGTAATTGAATTCACTGTTTCAAACACAAATACACAGGTACACACACACACATGTGCACACCCACACACCCGCACTGCCTTTCTGGAAATTTACCACACAAAAACTTACAGCAACTGGGTGATTGGGTCTGGTTAATTTTGAGAGTTAATCTAAATGTATTTGAAAATCATTAGGAGTCTAAATTGCGTTAGATAGAAACAGCAAATCTTTGCCCTGGTGGAGAAAATAGAAAGGCTGTGTGTCTTTCCTTTTAACAAAGTCAAAGTGAAGTTTTAGAGATGGAATATCTTCAGATCTGCAAGTTCTCGGCCCAGCATTGGAGCAAATAGGTTCTCAATTTATTAGGCTTGTAATCGTTTACTTCCTTAATTTGCTTCTGAGATAGTGAATACCACCACCTCTCAAAGGGATGTAGCAAGACAGGTATACTGGATCAGATTGTGAAAGGAACTGTTTACATATTAAGGAGTTAGTTATAGGACCCATTAAATTACTTTTTCACAATTAAGTCTTGTGTTTAGATTTGTATTTTAGAATGATAATTCCTTCAGCTGCACTATGATACATTGAAATAAGGGAAAATTAGTACAGAAAAAAAGGAATACAAAAAGCAATTTGGGGCTATTTTGTTGGTATATGTTTACCGCATTTTCTATATAGAAATGTAGTAAAGGGTCGTTATGAAAGGTTTTGTTCCTAAACCTGGGTTTGAATAGTGGTTCTACTATTACTAAGCTATGGGGACTTTAGGCAAGTTACCTAATTCATCTGTGATCATGATTCAGTTTCTTCATGTATAAAACATTAATAGCTATATCATAGGATTGTGGTGGTGACTAAGTCAATTCATAGATATAAATATATTGGAACCATGCCTGGTGTATTGCAAGTCTTCTACTATAGATTATATAAGGGCATACCCTAGAAACTTCAAATGATTTACAGTGCACAAATTTTCTTGATGGGGAGATGGGTAGTTTATGTTTTAGATTGGTGAGACACGTATCTAAATTATTTGAGCTCCTTAACACACTACACCTATTCTCTTTCTGTTTGTAGTTTGAGATCTGTGTTTACATCCTATAACATTACAGATTAGTAAATCTTTATATTGTGAACCATGTCAACCCCAGTGACCTAAGTTTATTAGAAACAAAAGGGAACTCAATCTTCATGTCTCCATTTCATGGTTCTGGTACCATGGAATTATGAAGAGGGTTAACTGGCATATGGTATGTAAAAGTGCCTAAGAAATAAGACGTGCTTAATTCACCTTTGTGGAGTTTGAATTTGACCTTCATTGTAAGGGGAAAAAGAGAAAATGCTTAAGTCAAAAGTTAATAGTAAATTTTGGACAAATGTGCTTTTCAAATCTAATAATTAAAAACAGCAGGAATGCTTCCAAACCACTCCTCTATGTGGGAAAGTTATATTTGAGCTATTCCAGGGCTGATGGGTCCTTTCCTCCCATTGGATGTGATTTCTCCAACATAAGCAGCCCCAATGCAGGATATCTATGTTCGTTTTGACTCAATTTCAAACCAGCAGTGAGAACTTGGGCTGGTATTTTCACCTTGCTCGTTTAGATATAGACACTAATGTTTCCCTTATCACATTTCTAAAATTAATGTGAAGGGAAAAATGCACTTTGTAAAGCTCTCCCAGTATGTGGGATTTTATCTCTTGTGCCAGCAACTCAGCACCAGAAGTCCCAGTCATGGTAAATGGTCTTCCTGTGTCACAGGAAGATAACTGCTTTGTTCAGGGAAAAATCAGATACTTGGTACCACACCTCAGCTGAACTTCTTATGTGACTTTAGGTAATTAATTAGGCACTCTCAACTTCACCTAGACATCTGGAAAATGAGAACAATAATATATATCCTTATCTGAAGAATATAGAGAATTGCCCTCATTCAATTGTCTAAAAGTAATGACTGAGGATTGATTTCCCTCTCCACTGTGCCTAACTCTGATGATTCCTTTTATAGAAGTTCTCCACATTCACAGATATTAGTGGCCCAAACAGCTAACTGTTTGGTGTATTGTTGGTGGGCTTGGTGGTATATTCATAGGAGTAGAATGTGCACCATGAACTCATGAGAGCTGATACCCACAGATATAAGTTGAAAGTGTCAGAGGCGTGTGGTTATTTGAATAAATATTGCCTCTGTTTCACAGACACAGGCTGCTTTTGAAGGTGTCTTACCTTGGGTAGTTTGAAGCTTCTTTAATATGAAAGCCTCCACAAATCAATTTTTTAAGTATTTCAACTTGATTGTTTAACACAGTGGTCCCCAACATTTTTGGCACCAGGGTCCGGTTTCCTGGAAAACATTTTTTTTTTTTTCTGTCCTGGGATGAGGGTGGGGCAGGGGGATGGCTTAGGGATGAAACTTGAAACTGTTTTACCTCAGATCATCAGATATTAGTTAGATTCTCATAAGGGAAGTACAACCCACATCCCTCACAAGCGCAGTTCACAACAGGGTTCCTGCACTACTATATCTGACAGGAAGCTGAACTCAGGATCATGTTGCTCAGATAATGCTCCAGCCAGCCGCTCACCTCCTGCTGTGAAGCCAGGTTTCTAACAGGCCACTAACTGGGACTGGTCCCCAGCCCTGGGGGTTGGGGACCCCTGGAGCTAAACAGGAAATAATTTTCATTGCTCATATACTGAAAACTGTGGTTGCCAAGAAACCTAATTTCTATTGACACTCTTTTTGTTGTTGTTGTTGTTATTGTTGTTTTTTAGATGGGGCCTGGCCCTTAGCTTATCATTACCAAATATCAGACTATCATTATTAAATTAATACTCTATTGTAAGAAAGATATTGTGTGTGTAATGGACATGCCTCATTCTGCTTTCTGATCTGCATGCAAATGATTAAAGTAGCACATACACTAGTAGTTATAAACAAATGGCTTCTTAAGGATGGGATGCTTCCTTATACCTTATACAAAAATGAACTCAAGACGTATTAAAGACTTAAACATAAAACCTAAAACTATAAAAACCCTAGAAGAAAACCTAGGCAATACCATTCAGGACATAGGTATAGGCAAAGACTTCATGTCTAAAACACCAAAAACAATTGCAACAAAAGCCAGAGTTGAAAAATGAGATCTAATTAACAAATGAGATCTAATTAAACTAAAGAGTTTCTGCTCAGCAAAAGAAACTATCATCAGAGTGAACAGGCAATCTACAAAATGGGAGAAAATTTTTGCAATCAATCCAACATAGAGCTAATATCCAGAATCTACAAGAAACTTAGACAAATTTACAAGAAAGAAACAACCCCATCAAAAAGTGGGCAAGGAATATGAACAGACACCTCTCAAAAGAAGGCATTTATGCAGGCAAAAAACATATGAAAAAAAGCTCATCATCACTGGTCATTAGAGAAATGCAAATCAAGACCACAATGAGATACCATCTCACACCAGTGATCATTAAAAAGTCAGGAAACAACAGATGCTGGAGAGGTAGTGGAGAAATGGCAATGCTTTTACGCTGTTGGTGAGAGCGCAAGTTAGTTCAACCATTGTGGAAGACAGTGTGGCGATTCCTCAAGGATCTAGAACCAGAAATACCATTTGACCCAGCAATACCATTACTGGGTATATACCCAAAGGTGTATAAATCATTCTACTATAAAGACACATGCACACTTAGGTTTATTGAATCACTGTTCACAATAGCAAAGACTTGGAACCAATCCAAATGCCCATCAATGATAGACTGGATAAAGAATATGTGGCACATATACACCATGGAATACTATGCAGCCACAAAAAATGATGAAGTCATGTTCTTTCTAGGGACTTGCATGAAGCTGGAAACCATCTTCCTCAGCAAACTAACACAGGAACAGAAAACCAAACACAACATGTTCTCACTCATAAGTGGGAGTTAAACAATGAGAACACATGGACACGGAGGGGAACATCACACATTGGGGCCTGTTGGCGGGTGCGCAGCAAGGGGAGGGAGAACATTAGGACAAATATCGAATGCATACCAGGCTTAAAACTTAGATGATAACAGGTGCTGCAAACCTCCATGTATACCTGTGTAAGAAACCTGCCCATTCTGTACATGTATCCCAGAACCTAAAGTAATATAAAAATTGGAAAAATAAAAAAATGGATGGGATGCAGAAACAAAGAAAGAGAACACTGAAACATTGAAAGTTCATTCAGCAACTAAAGGAGCCATCTTAGCTCACTGCAGCCTCAGACTCCCGGGCTGAAACAATCTTCCATTCTCAGCCTCCCTAGTGGCTAGGACTACAGGCGCATGACACCATACCTGGCTAATTAAACAAACATTTTTGGTAGAGACGGAGTCTCACTTTGTTGCCCAGGCTGGTCTCAAACAATTCTTGTAGTTATTACTTCTTTATTTACAGTATTCATTTAAGAAATTATTGTACTATTTCTTAATATTTTAGTTTTTTTCGATATTTTCATCTCGTTTCTACTATTTAGAAATTAGAATTTAGAATTTAGCTCTCTTTTATCATCCAGCACATCCAAATATGTCTCCTCCTTCTGTCTTTGAAATATAGTTGTAACTGGTTTTTGGTTAATTCCATGTTGATAAGTTTTCACCATCAAAAATATGTAATTTTTAAAATTGCCGAATCAAATGGTGTTCCCCGAGTTTGTTTCCTTTCTTCAAAGCCTTTGTGGATTTTTTTTCCTGCAATTAATTCGCCCTTTTATTTCATTTGCTTGGCACAAGTCTTTTAATAGTTTTCTGAAAAGTCAAATCTGTCTGATAATTTATCATTTAATCTTTTATTTTTTCTGCCAACACCTCAGAAACTCTTTATTTATGTGGCCTAACACTCTCTAGCCTGTAACCAAACTGTCATTCTGAGTCTTCCTTTCACGTTTTCAGTGATTCTCTTTATCTCTCTTTTGTGTTGGGTTTCTGATTCTTACATTCCCATGTCTTCCTCATTATTGATTTTTTTTTTCCTAGCTCCTCTAGTTGCTGAATGAACTTTCAGTGTTTCAATGTTCTCTTTCTTTGTTTCTGCATCCCATCCTTAAGAAGCCATTTGTTTGTAGCAGCTAGTGCATGTGCCACTTTGATTATTTACATGCAAACCAGGAAGCCGTATGAGACATGTCCATTACACATACAATAGCTTTCTTGCAATAGAGTATTGATTTGATAATGATAGTTACTGAAGTATTCATTTGAGTCTTTAGATTGTACTCAAACTGCTCATGGAGCAGGTCCCATGTTGAAGCTCTGTAACTTAAGTTTGCTATGATTTTCCATTTTGACTTGATAGCTGCTATGTTCCAGGTTATTTGTAACTCTTTCTGGTTATTTAAAAGGAGCTTTTGAATTTTTGTGTGATCTTATGTTGCCAGTATAGCTATGAAGAAAATATTCAATAAATAAAATCTAACAAGCAGAAGATGTAAACATATATTTTTGTGAAAACCTCTGATGCTATAGAACTTAAAATTTAGAATGATAGCTATTTTAATAGTCAGAAAAGGAAATATTTTGATGATAAGCAATAACAAACCTATCCATAATTTAAAATACAAATTTTGACAAAAAGTTACAATAATGAATATTAAAGGATTTCTGTTGCTTCTAGGTCATACATTTGGAGCATTTAGGAAATATCGCAAGTTAAGAGGAATGAGTGCATAGCAGCCATCAGTTTAGAATTATCTCTTAATCATGTTAAATAATTTTAATATTTGCTTCAAGGATATTACATACTGCAGGCATAGAGGGTAATAAAAGCAGTCCCGCATGAACCTTCTGAATATTTATCGTGTATTAGATTTTTTTCTTAGACTCTTTTATAAGGGTCTGACATAGAGAAAGGAATAGATTTAGAACATTTTACTTTTCATTTAAAAGACATTTTTCCTTCCATTAGGCAAAGGAGCAAAGAAATACTGCTGATATGATCAGATAAAATAGTAATAAACAATAGACAAGTAGTCACTTCATGCAGTCCCGTGGTCTGAGACCTTTATCAATGCAGTTTACTAGGTATGTGTTGAGGATCTACTGTATATAAGGACATGTCCTGGATGCCCTGATGATGGACACCAAAGAATCACTATGATGATAAGCAAAAGGTCTTTATTCTCAAGATGCTTAAAGCCTAATAGGGCAGACTCAATATACACAAATAACTACGATGTAAAATAGAAGATGAAGTTCTAGAGTAGAGAAATTAGCCATGTAGTAGTGGTGCATAGAGAAGAGACTGGTTTGCTAACCAGACAGCTTCAGAAAATCTCTGAAAAGGAAGTGGACTCTGTGTTTTGAATGACAGTAGGGTAATTCATAAGGGAACATGTTTAAGGATGTATCACATCTTATATTTACATTGCTTCATACTCAAAACTCTCACAAGTGTCTTTTATTTCGTAGTTATTACTGCCTGTTTTACAAATAAGAAACATGAAATGTTAAAAAGTCCAAATGAATTTCTTAAAGTCCTAATTGTTACAAGTGGTTAGGGATGGCACAGTTGAAAAATGTTGTCAAAATCCAATCTGATGATGATTTTAGGTATAATCCACTCTTACAATATTATAGTTGGCAGAGACCTAGAAATGTCAGTCTTACCAAATGTGATTTTGTAAACAGGAACAGAGTGTTTCTTTGATTCTAAATTACCCCTGCAATGATTCTAAAAAATTATTTGCCACAGTGAACACAGATGGTCTATAAGAGTGCTTCCAGTCTCCCCAGATTATCAGAGTAACCTAAAAGGATATTTTAAGAACACACATTCAACCCCCATCACCACTAATCATTTCCACATATTTTATCTGAAAAACTAGGATTAGTGCTAACAGATCAGTATTTTTAATTGCTACTCAGGTAACTGGAATAATCTGCTAAAAATGGAATATACTATTCAAAATGAGAAATGTAATTATTTTACCCCAAATCACTATCATTTTCTAATATAAAATTTTATAACACATCACTTCTTATATATAACTAATGTAACTTTTTGGTATAACAAGGGACATTGATGTGAAACTAAAGATGACAATACCCTATAATTAAAAATGAAAAATATCTGATTTTCTAGACATTTCAGATCAGAATGAACACATATTTCTCCCAAAGATATCCAGTGAAAATCCCTGTGAGGCCCAGAGAATTTCTTCATTGAGCTGTCCCTAGGTACAGTGTAGCTGCTATTCCAGTTCTCATGAAAAACTCTTTATTTGTATACATATGACTTCTGTCACTTATTGCAGAAAGACAATTATAATGAATTATATAAGATTAATATTTTTTAAAGGCCAATTCTTATTCTGAGTGGTTTGAATGTCTTACTGAAGATAGGCGGACCAGACTATAGTGAAATATAGACATTTGTTCAAATCCTGGCTTTGTCTCTTATCTTTGTGATTTTGACAAATTATTTTAAATCCTAAGTCCTTGATTTTGGCATTCATAATAACTAAAATAGGAAATTTATCAGGAGGATTAACCAATGAATATAGGAGAATTACTCTGACATTCTCTGGCCCATGGTAGGCATGGGGAAGTGCTGGAGAACTACCATTCCCTATGGCAGATGATGTGTAAGCGGTCTTCTCACAGTGATAATCCAGTGAGCCAGGTCTGCTGAAGGCATCTTAGATATAAGAAGGCCCAAAATACAATTTAGGGCAGTAATTTTGCCTTAATCCCTGTCACCGAGATGGGTCAAAGTGATGGCACATCACCCAAGCTTACAAGATATTTTCAAATTGGTATTGGAATTGGTCAGAATTGCCAGTTACCATTTCCATAGGGATGGGCCAGTGTCAGCAGAGAAGCAACATGAAGAGATGAGAAGACAAAGAGGGCTGATTCTGTATGTTCTTGGTTTTAGTGTTTTACAAAGTAAGCTCTAATCCTACCCACCTTGGATTGGTTATTTTAACAAATATATACTTATTCGCAACCAAGAAAGTCTTATTTAGTACAGGAGGTGACCAACATTTTTGAAAAAATGTAAAAATTCTGATAAACATATATATCCCTCAAAACATGGGTATGCCATTTTCCCCTATTATTAACGGTAGTTAATATATACTTTTTCTTTTTGCATCTTGTATTAGTTCATTCTCACACTGCTAATAAAGGCATACCGAAGACTGGGTAATTTATAAAAGAAAGAGGTTTAATTATCTCACAGTTTCACAGGGAAAGGGAGGCCTCACAATCATGGTGAAGGCAAAGGAAGAGCAAAGCTACATCTTACATGGTGGCAGGCAAAGAGAGAGCTTGTGTAGGGGAACTCCCCTTCAGAAAACCATCATATCTCATGAGACTTAGTCACGCTCACAAAAACAGCATGGGAAAGACATGCCCCCATGATTCAATTACCTCCTATCAGGTCCCTCCCATGACACATGGGAATTATGGAAGTTACAATTAAAGATGAGATTTGGGTGGGGACACAGCCAAACCATGTCACATCCATTATTGAATCCAAATAAGTAACATACATTTATTGTAAAACAAATTCAAACAAGAATTCTATGAATTAATAAGTTATGTCCTTTTCCTCATACCTTCTCTCATTCACTAGGATGTGTCTTTACCCAATCATGTATGTAATCTTTAAGAAATGTTTAGCGTATCTCCATATATATATATTTGATTTATGTAATTATTTAATAACTATTTCTTTTAGAATACATAATTCATGTACAAATACAAAATTTAAAGTGTATATAGCAGAAGGCTCCCTTTCATTACTGGCTGTGGCTACTCTGGAATGATCTGCAATTCAGAAGAAGTTTGTTTTAAATCATCAGGAAAGCATTTTTTTATATATACTTTTAAATTCTGGGATATGTGTGCAGAATGTGTAGGATTGCTGCATAGGTATATATGTGACATGGTGGTTTGCTGCACCCATAAACCCGTCATCTGCATTAGGTATTTCTCTTAATGCTATCCCTCCCTTGCCCCCCCACCCCCCAACAGGCCCCAGTGTGTGATGTTCCCCTCCCTATGTCCATGTGATCTCATTGCTCAACTCCCACTTATGAGTGAGTACATGCTGTGTTTGGTTTCCTATTGCTATGTTAGTTTGCTGAGAATGATGGTTTCCAGCTTCATCCATGTTCCTGTAAAGGACATGGACTCATCCTTTTTTAAGGCTGCATAGTATTCCATGGTGTATATGTGCCACATTTTCTTTATCCAGTCTATCATTGATGGGTATTTGGGTTGGCTCTAAATCTTTGCTATTGTGAACAGTGATGCAATAAACCTAAGTGTACATGTGTCTTTATAGTGGAATGATTTATAATCTTTTGGGTATATAACTCAAGATGGATTAAAGACTTAAACATAAGACCTAAAACCATAAAAACCCTAGCAGAAAATGTAGGCAATACCATTCAGGACGTAGACTTGGGCAAAGACTTCATGACTAAAACACCAACAGCAATGACAAAAAAAAGTCAAAATTGACAAATCGGATCTAATTAAACTAAAGAGCTTCTGCACAGCAAAAGAAACTATTATCAGAATGAACAGGCAGCCTACAGAATGGGAGAAAATTTCTGCAATCTGTCCATCAGGAAAAGGACTAATATCCAGAATCTACAAGGAACTTAAACAAATTTGCAAAAAAAAAAAAAAAAAAAAACCATCAAAAGAAGACATTTAGGTGGCATATAAGAAGTTCATCATCACTGGTCATTAGAGAAATGCAAATCAAAACCACAATGAGATACCATCTCATGCCAGTTAGAATGGTGACCATTAAAAAGTCAGGAAACAACAGATGCTGGAGAGGATGTGGAGAAATAGAAATGCTTTTACACTGTTGGTGGGAGTTCAACCATTGTGGAAGACAATGTGGCAATTCCTCAAGGATCTAGAACCAGAAATACCAGTTGACCGAGATATGTATTTTTATAAGCATATAAAACCATTCAATGTTTAATTAGATAGTTTTCATACCATGATTTTCCCATATGCAAACAAACAAACAAACAACAGCAACAATGGGAAAATAGAATCACACTGTATCGAATAGGAGGAGGCTTTCAGCTACAAGTAATAAAATATCCAAATTAAAGTGTCTTTGACATTGAGAAAAATTTACTAATTCACATAAGAAAAATCTAGATTTGGCATTTTCCAGTAGATTGGAAGTTAAGTGAGTGGCACAATAATGCCTTTAAACACTGTGCTTTCTTTATCATGGTACAACGTCTCCCTTCAGGGCTACAGAATGATTGAACAGTTCCAAGTGCCACAAACAGACATCACAGTATCCAGCAAGGAAGCCTACAAACAGACTTGCTTCCCAATCATTATTAAGGAGAATGAGAATATCTATAATTTAAATGTATCAATCGTGTCTCTCTACTGGGCTGAGGAAGGGATCCTCTTAACTCTACAAACCAAAAGTTGAAACATAACCTCTGTCAGTAAGGAAGACTCAAGTGTGTGAAGGTTTGTGGTTGTCGATACACAGAAGGTATATATGAGATACACAGCCCTGAAACTTTCTTTTAATTCAACAATAATATAATATGTCTATGTAAAGTTACCTCATTTTTTCAAAATTAAACATAACATTTATTCACATTTAAAAATTGAAATTAAATTAACATAACATAAAATTAACCATTTTATAGTGAACAATTTCCTGGCAATGAATACGTTCACAAAGTTGTACAACCACTATTGAGATTTAATTCTTATATTCTTTTATAATGGCCAGATTTCTCAAATAAAATTCCATTAATCAATTTTATAACTAGGAAAAAGTAATCTATTTTAGTAATAAAAATGCTGCCTCCTTTCTCTCTCAGAAATCTCTTTGTATGAATACAGTAAGCTTGATTAAAAGCTTTGCTCCCAGAAAATTTAGCCCCCATATCGGGAAAAATCCTGTTATATTTCTGTTATAATATGAATATGCTAGTTAACATTCCGGGGCTTCTAAATTTTAAAAATTAAAATGTCTTATTCTTTAATTTGAATGTATTTAATTTGAATTTTGTATAATTCTATTTGGAGACTGTCAGAATTAAAATGCAAAATACCAAGGGTATTACTTTTTATTATTAGGTAGGTAGACATAAAGACTTAAATATTTTATTTCAGATAGCTAGATGCAATGTGGTAGTTGGGTGGAGGACCAGGTATAAAAAGTGTGCTGCATATCATATTTTAAAAAGGCAACCACATGTAATTGAACTAGTCATTTAGGTTGAGTATGCTCTTAGGATTTGATCATTATCATTTAGTATCATATTGGAATGTTTTCAAATCTGCAGCGCCAGGCACAGATTGTTCTCTTTGAACTTGATGTATATATATATATATATATATAAAATTCGTAGTTAAATATAGACTTGAGATTTCATGGCTAAAGTATGTCTGCTAAAAAAAAAAATAAATGTTTGCAGAGACTAGTTATTTTTATTTAGGAATTTGGAAACACCAATCTTTACCAGTGTGAACCTTTCTGTCTCCTTTTTCGCTTTATTTTATAACACGTTGTCTACCTAGCTTTTTGCACTGCATACTTTGCAATCACATAATATAACTTGGGAAATTAATTGACTCAATATCACTGATACTTGCTTTTAAATGTGTAGAGAAACTCATTATGAGAACGATGAAACTAAAATTATTGAAAGTCAGTACGATGATTGCCTTCATAAAGTACATTCCAACTTAGGGGATGTTTTCTAATAACATCCTATTAATAAAGAATGCAGATCTTTCAAGAACATTATGCTTTGTTATGAAATAGGGCAAGTGACTAAAATTACTGCAGAGTTGAGAAAAATTACGTGTAGGGAAGTAAGGTGAATCCCAATTAATTGAGAAGTTTTTAAAATAAGGAGAGGAAATAAGTGAGAGTATATTTCCATGGACTGTTACAAAGAACATTAAGCCTCATTCTCACCACATCCTTGAGTCAAATTGACAAATAATGCCCAGGATGGAAAGCCCTCTATGGTAACAGAGTGTAAAATTTGATGTTAAACACATCTGGGTCTTAATTCTTCTCTGATTTTTACAGGCTGTGTGGACTTGAATAAACTATTCTAATTCTCTAAGACTCCATTTTGTCACTTGACAAAGAGGTTTTGTCCTACTATTGTTCTTTCTTCTGGATAATATTAAATAAGATATTTGTAAATAAGACATAAGTAGCTGTTGAAGGCAATGCCAGGCTAATCCTAGATGCTTACAGAATTACAGCAAACTGTACAGTATTCTGGTAAAGTAATTTAGATGCTATTGCTATAGATATGTATCGTTCTGTCTTTTAAACTAAAAGTTATTTGGATGGATGATCGGGATCTGTGGTGCTCAGTGTAGTTTTTTCTCTGACATGTCTGAGAGACAGATAATGGTCTACTATGGTATTGATTCTTAAAGTCTCCAGGGTACGTGTATATACCTGTGAAAAATCTCCAAATGGCTCTAATAGCCATACCCCCTTTCTCTATCTCCTCCACTAGTTGCAATTAATCTCCACCTCCTAGTATGTAAATCAGAACATTTTGATTTTACCTTCATTTGACTCTACTTACTATTTATTAAAGGTCTAAGTTTTAACAGATGAGGAAGATGTCATTTCAAATTTAATCTTGAAATGGATATTTTACAGTAAGAATCTTGGATATTTACTGACATCACCAAAATAATAAATTTTGTTAGGTGGATATACATAAAATAACATTGATATCGACTGATTATCTTAGTCTCTGAGCTCCACTCATTCATTTTCCTTTCACACTTTTTGAAGAAACTGCAGCATATGCTTTCTAATTGTTTGTTGAAGGAATTTGCACATTTATGCTGCTGCTTTTCCTCCTGCCTCTGATAACTGGTTTTGGTGTGACTTTTTTTTCAACTTGTAGCAAACAGAAGTCAAAAAGGCAAATTTGTAGGAAAGGCTGAGGCTGAGGTCTTAATAAGATTGAAAGTATACGGGCAGTATCCTCAAAGTCCTTAAAACATTAATATAGACGAACTCTTTTTATCTTTGTCTATTTTTCTCTTCTTTTCCTCATCCCTGCTGCCAGCCTATCAAAGCCATTTTGAGGTGGGCCCGACTAGAGGAACTGACATTCAAGACACTTCTTGTTTACTTTAGTTGACCCTCAGCAAAGCAACTTTAAGGAGGGTCATTTCCTGAGAATTTGTCAGGACATATGAATGCTGTACAAGCAGGGAATCTGACTAGTTTTGGCCTCCTTGATCTAGAAGACACAAAGAAGAAACTTCTGTCAAAACTATTTCCAGAGTTCTTCAATGCAACCTAAGCACCCTCAAAATTAAGACTCCTACAAGATTTAAAAGTTGTATAACACTCTTTTCTTTCTATCTCTTTCTATTTCTTTCTATCTCTACAATCATTAGTAGTTGCACTGCTTATATGTCCATAAACAAAATAAATAAATAAATAAGATACAGCTTTCAGTGAGGAAAATGCAGCATCTTGGGAAAAACTAATTATAGGATGATTTTTGTGAGTAGAACATTCTCAGTTTTATGGTATTACTGTCCACTCTCTTTACTTTTAAATTTTAATTAATTAATTTTGAGGCAGGGTCTCACTCCTTCACCCAGGTGCAATCATGGCTCACGGCAGCCTCAACGTCCCAGGTTCAGGTGATCCTCCCACCTCAGCCTCCTGCGTACCTGGGACTACAGGCGCATCCATTACCCCCGGCTAAAGTTTTGTATTTGTGTAGAGACAAGGTTTCACCGTGTTGCCCAGGCTGGTCTTGAACAAACGGGCTCAAGCCATCTGCCGGTCTCAGACTCTCAAAGTGCTGAGATTATAGGAGTAAGTCATGGTGCTTGGTCTGCTTTCATTTTTACGTTTATTAAAGATTTTTTTTCTTTTTATCAGATTTAGGCATGAACCAAAATTTATTTCAAAGTTACTACATGAAGGGGGCGTTTTCAAACAATACTACATGTTTTTCATTTACATTTCTTCCTTTCATATTGTTTACGCGCTGTTATGAAACATTTTGAGATTCACATATGGGCTAGGCACTGTGACTCATGCCTGTAATCTCACCACTTTGGGAGGCTGAGGCAGGCTGATCACTTGAGTACAGGCATTCCAGATCTGCCTGAGCAACATGGTGAAACTTATTCCCTACCAAAAATTAGCCGGGCATGGGTGCATGAGCTTGTACTACTAGCAACTCAGGAGGATAAGGTGAGACCATTGCTTGAACCCGGGAGGAAGAGGCTGCAGTTAGCAGAGATCATGCCACTGTACTCCAACCGAAGTGACAAAGTGAGACCCTGTCTCAAAAAAAAAAAAAAAAAAAAAAAAACCAAACAAACAAACAAAAAACATATATAGAAATTTTCTGGTAACTGCAGAGATCATGCCATTGTCCTCCAACCTGAGAGACAAAGTGAGACCCTGTCTCAAACAAACAAACAAACAAACAAACAAACAAACAAAAAAAAACATATATAGAAATTTTCTGGTAACTGCAGAGATCATGCCATTGTCCTCCAACCTGAGAGACAAAGTGAGACCCTGTCTCAAAAAAAAAAAAAAAATATATATATATATATATATGGAAATTTTCTGGTAAGTAGAACAGAATAGTTGAGCTGAAGCTGAAGCCTTGACTGAATTATATTTTTTGTAAGACATTATCCATTTCCAAACTATTTTAAAATTCATATGGAACCAAAAAAGAGCCCAAATAGTCAAGGCAATCCTAAGCAAAAAGGACAAAGCTGGAGGCACCAAGCTATCCAACTTCAAACTGTATTATAGGGCTACAGTAACCAAAGCAGCATGGTACTGGTCCAAAACAGACACACAGACCAATGGAAAAGAATAGAGAATCTGGGAATGAGACCACACACTTACAAATATCTAATCTTCGACAAACCTGACAAAATCAAACAATGGGGAAAGGACTCCCTGTTCAATAAATGGTGCTGGGATAACTGGTTAGCCATACGCAGAAGATTGAAACTGGACCCCTTTCTTACACCATATACAAAAATTAACTCAAGGTGGATTAAATACTTAAATGGAAAACCCAAAACTATAAAAACCCTGAAAGACAACCTAAGCAATACAATTCAGGACATATGCATGGGAAAATATTTCATGACAAAGACACCAAAAGTAATTGCAACAAAAGAAAAAATTGACAAATGGGATCCAATTAAACTAAAGAGCTTCTGCACAGCAAAAGAAATTATCAACAGAATAAACAGACTACCTACAGAATAAGAGAAAATCTTTGCAGTCTATCCATCTGACAAATATCCAGCATCTATAAGGAACTTAAACAAATTAAAAAAAAGAACCCCATTAAAAAGCGGGCAAAGGACATGAACAGACTCTTTGCAAAGAAGACATGCATGCAGCCAACAATCATGAAAAAAGCTCAACATCACTGACCATTAGAGAAATGCAAATCAAAATGACAATGAGATACCATCTCACAGTAGTCACAATGGCTATTATTAAAAAGTCAATAAAATAACAGATACTGGCAAGGTTGTGGAGAACAAAGAACACTTCTACACTGCTGGTGGGAGTGTAAATTAGTTCAACCATTGCGGAAGACAGTGTGGCGATTCCTCAAACACCTAAAGACAGAAATACCATTTGACCTAGCAACCCTATTACTAGGTATATACCCAAAGGAATACAAATCATTCTATTATAAAGACACATGCATATGTATGTTCATTGCAGTGGTATTCACAATAGCAAAGACATGGAATCAACCTAAATACTTATCAATGATAGACTAAGGAAAATGTAGTAATGTACACCACAGAATACTATGCAATGATAAAATAGAATGAAGTCACGTCCTTTGCAGGGACATGGATGGAGCTGGAGGCCCTTATCCCTAGCAAACTAACACAGAAACAGAAAATCGAACACCAGATATTCTCACTTATAAGTGGGAGATAAATGATGAGTACATATGGACACATAGAGTGGAAAACACACTATGGTCATTTGGAGGGTGAAGGTTCAGAGGAGGAAGAGGATCAAGAAAAACAATGGGTACTAGGCTTAATACCTGGGTGACAGAATAATCTATACAAGAAACCCCCATGACACAAGTTTACCTATGTGACAAGCCTGTACTCATACCCCTGAAGTTAATACAAAAGTTTTTTTAAAAAATTATCTGTTTCCACACACTATATACTTTGATTAAAGTTATGGAATATGGTTGATACACATTTTATTTTAGAAAGATCCAATGAAAGAAGAATCTGGAACAATACCCCAATATCTAGTTCTGACATTTAGGCATGGTGAATTTGCAGTAATATCAAAGGTTAGATTTAGAAAGGATGTAACATGTTTTCTTGTCCGACAATTTATGGTTCAAGAAACCCTTTATAGAGAAGTGTTGAGACTGAGATAATATTTACTGCAGAGATATTAAATGCCACTTTTACTGTATTTTGAATTCTAATGTATTTTGAATTCTACAGCAATCTTGTGAAGTTGGGCACTTTTTATCACTGATTTAAAGATAAGAGAGATTTGAAGCTATGAGGTAGTTGCTGTATGCCTGTTAGTTAGCAAGTAGTTAATCAGATTTACACCTACCTGTCTTTTACGGGTAAATACTTGTTAATGAACAGATCAAGAAATGGACTTACAAGAATGATGTAACTCTGTATCCAACACATCATTGTAGTACCAGTATGTAATTATTTGTTTTAGTTTATCCCATTTAACAAAGCTTAATTGACTTGTATGACCTTAACTTAGCACTTTTCACTAAGATTAGTACAACTATAATGGCACATGTCTTTCCTGATAAAGAAATGATCTACCTGATTCATTATTAAATATATATGTGCAAATTCCAGACCCATCAAAAATTGATACTTTGGCCTTATTAACATTAATTTATGATCTACCCAGGAGATTACATGACTGGATAGATATTTAAGTCCTGAGGCTTTTCCACATTACCCTAAAATAGAAACAAGTATGTATTTAATTACTCACATATGTGGCTCCTCTTCTGTTGTAACAGAATTATTATAACGATTAGAATATTTGGACATGATTCAGTCATTTTGAATAATTTGCAACCTAAAGCACTGGTGGAAAACACAAATTTATTTCTAATGATATTATTTTAAAAGTCTGACCAGTTAATAAATGATGACAGTTAATTTCTGAATATAAAATAAATTTTTAGTATTAAAAAATCAAATTATTTTAGGTGTCTTGTGTTTGAGAATATTATCAATTCTACTTGGCAATTAAACATCCGTACTTACATTAATATTTAATTCTGTTTATAGATATCCCTGTGGTAATCAAAATCTGTAAGAACTTTTCATTCATTTATAGAGCAGATAGAAAAACCCACGAGATCTTCCTGGAAGCTGGTATTTCTAATAGGAGAAGTAGCAGCAAAATGCAAAGAGATGGTATATTATGTTCACAAAGAGAGTAAATTGTTGTCAAACAATTAATATTTTAGCATTATTTTTGAGAATAGTCAGTGATTGTTTTAAGAATACTCTGATTTTATTTTTCAAAAGTCAAATCTTTGTTGGAATATTGTTCAGGACACTTTTTAAATAAGACCACTCTGTTTTTTCATTTTGCTTATTAAATTTTATAAGATGTTAATCAAGGTAGAGTAGCTTATATAGACCTGATTTTGTAACACTGAGTTATAATAAAGTTGTATAAACAATATCACAAAATGCGTTTGCATTAGAGGCAAAATATTCTGGGTTTTGATGCCAGCATTATCATTCACTAGCTGCAAAAGCTTGGTCACTTTTTTTCTATCTGCCTGAACCTCAATTATTCTATCTAAAAAGTGGGATATAGATAATGTTTACATCAGAGAGTTGTAAAAAAAAAAAACCTAATATTTACTTAGTATTTAACACATACTTAGTAGGCACTTTCAGACAAACCATTTATCTTTTAATCTTCAAACCAATAATGTGTAATAAGAATTATAACCTAAATCATTTTCAAGATAAAAAATAACTTTCCATGTTTATATGCTTTAATGTGATTGATAAAGAAGATAAATTCACTTGGTTCAAACTCAGGACTATGTAGTTCATGCTCTTTGCACTATACCAAAATGTTAAAATCTCATGAGAAAATACTACATGTATGGCACTCACCAATTGTGAGTGTAAGTGGATGTGGGAGTTTTTCACACTCAATGCAAAATTCACCCTCTCTTTAAATCTCACTTTTTTTAGCTTCAATTCAAACATGAAACCAGAGGGATGCATTCGTGTGTGTGTGTGTGTGTGTGTGTGTGTGTGTGTGTGTGTGTGTGTGTTTAAATACCTTTTAGTTTGTGATCTAAACCAGATTCAAGTGAAAACATTGGACATTTTTTCTCTGGTCACAAAATGACTTAGCTTCAATGCTATTCTCAAGTAAGTAACCAATAGGGGGCATGAGAGCACTACTATTAACTGTCATTGGTGCTTGTCTGGTTTAACAACACTTTTCACTTGACATTTCTAAAACACTTAAAATATCATTCTAGCTGGCCGTAGTATTTGTAATTGCCTTACTAGATCTAGTTCCTGAAATTTAGTTTATTAATAAAGTGCTGTAACTCTTTGCAATATTAATGAATCAAGTATTTTGATTAGCCAGGCATGTGTAGGGGAAAAAGTTAAGATTGGGAATTCAAATGAAAATAATTTAAATGAACACAGAGCTGAAAATGAAAATGTGATGCACATAAATGGCCCCATTATTGCAAGATAACAGAATACTGTTCAGGCATTTTTCCTGTAACAGAGCAGACCACTAGTTAATTGTATATCTCTTCACTCTCACATTCCCAATAGAAACACTTTTGTCTGCTATTGATTATAAAAGAAAACATTTAAAGAGGAGAGTACAAAAAAGTTTGGGGCTGAATTCTAGAATGAATCACCATTCAAAAGAAATCTAATAGTATGCCACTTGTTTTTAATCATATAATGTCAAATAGAGAATTATGTCTTTACTTTTCTATCAAATCTTGCTTACTGATGCATTTATCAGGAGAGGCCGAGGAGGGAAGTTGTACTTGGTTTATTCTCTGCTTCCCACAGGAAAATTTAAGAGTCCTCAGAACTTTCAGGTAAGCTGTAGAACTTTACAAATATAACTTTTATTTGGGATTCTCATGAAACATGCCAGAAAGGTCTTGTTTTGCTTAAGAATGGAAAGACCAAAGATATGAATGATTTCCTTTGTGGTTGAAGTAGAATAGAACAGGGAGAGGAGCAGATTTGTGATTAAAGGGGGAACAGGTGACCTGCAAATGATGCTGCATACTTGCTCTTGATATTTAAAGAACCCGCTCCTCTCCCCAGAGCTGATTTATTCAGTGCTCATACTCCAGATTCTTTATCAGCTGTGTCATTATGATAAGGATTTGCTAGCAAACTAATTTAGGTCAAACTTTTTCTCTCATGATTCTCTGGGAGTATTATAAAACAGTTCCAAACATGTTGGTTTCATATAGCAAAGTGACTATGGCATGTTACATATGTGTTAAGTATGATAGCACTCAGTTGTAGATGAGTGTCTGTGGTTTTAAGATCTTAGGATAAAGAGAAATTGCCTGCACATTTTCCTCTGGGCTAAGGCAGTTATGTGGATGTACTTTGCAGTCTTTTGTAATTGGTTTACGCCAGGGTTTGTTTAGGACTTCACCTTTACTTAACTTAAAATAGATCACAGTTCTAAGAGGGAATTAGAGCCCAATCATAAGATTGGGTGAGTCTGTCTAGACACTGGACCTATTTCAGATTGAGTAAGTGACGAAGCAATTTCCTGTTCTTTAACATTGTGTTTCTATTACCACCTTATTTTCCTTATTTCTGCTTTCCTCCCCAATCAGCCCTAAAGACTATTTCTCTCTCTGTTGTGAATCTCTCTCATTTTACATACCTAATCCACTTCAGCTGAAATCCATATTCCCAGTCACATTAGAATTTAGATGTCTGAGAACTCAGTTAAGAAGCAACTAAAATACATTTATCAGGCAAACTTCTCCTGATTTGGTAAAGGACACTAATTATAGTGTTCAGAAAGTCTAAATTGTTGTCTCAATTTTCGCCTCTCAGAATTTTACATTTTCTCAATTTTAAATAATTAAAATGTAGTATTAACTGCAGCCCTGCCCTTGACAGTTGTGTTGTGAATTTGTTTGACAGTGGTATTAATAGATTTTCTCTAATCCACCCTCTGTTGTCTATTTCCTCTTGTGACCAATAGAACTCATTTGGTCAGTAGCCATAGAATTGAGTGAAACTAACTGGCCCATATGGCAATTGAACTTGCAATCTTGACTTTATTAACACCACACTACAACCAGCTGAGCTAATAAGCCAAGAAAATCAAATTAGACACTATACACAGCTCTTGGTTAATTACATTTTCCTCTTTTGGTCTCTTCATTATGGCCACTTTTTCCAATTACCAGCTTCTAAAGCGTAAGGATTGAATCTATGGGGTTCTTGTTCATTTTGCTCTTAGTTGAAATTATAGATGGGAATGTGCTACTTAAGTTCAGGCAGCAAAGGCATGAGCATATATTAGCAAAATTATGGTACTTAATGTTCTTTGTCAGAGCCTGAAGGAGCACATTTCAAACATCTCAGGAAGACAGCAGCATTTGTAGTCAAAAGGAGTGATGGAAATGGGTTTGGCAGCTCTTTGATTCATTTTCTGTGTATCTCCTTTCCTGTCTCTGAATCTTAGTCTTATTTCTGCCTCCTTTCCTACCTTACTTCATGTTAGGAAATATGTACTGTGCTTTCATGTGAACCCTGGATTGCAGATGAAACCTGACTTCTAATCATGCTTAATGACCTGCCAAATTAACATTATAGCTGAAGTTCATATCTATTGTGCCCAGAAATCTGACTTTCTAAGTAGTATATGTAAACAACAACAATCTGTCTGTGATTCTTGATAATTAATCCAGTGTTCTACTCATCAAGCAGCAGTGTGAACAGGACCTAATTCTTTCTTTGCCTAAATTGCCGGGCATGGCTAATAATGGTTTTACTAAATTTAATTCATTTTCATTAATTAACATTTTGATGTGTATGCATTTATAAATTCCCTAGGCATTTACCATATTAATGTTTTATGATGAACCATCATGTCAACAAATATTGCGTCTGAAATGTTTAAATAGGCTGGATCTTTGAACGCATTGCTAACTTTATGATGCATTATTTAGCTTGTTGGTTTTGGAGATTGAGAGAAGTCGATTACAGGTTCATAAAGTGTCTTTTAGTACAAACTTTTAGTTTGTATTCCTCTGTGGATTAAGATAACTTAGGAGACAATTTAATAGAATAAAATAAATGCTAAATATTAGTTAATAATTATAAGCCATTCTAGTACTCAAGTTCTGCAGGGAGTCATTTTTGTCTTATTTATTACTTGAAATAGTGGTCATTAAATTTATTTTCTTGGAGAAAAATCCAGGTTTCTCTTGTCAGATACATAGAGATCATGTACTTCAACTTCATTTTACACATGGAAAAAAAAATTAAAGAAAGAAAAATCGAGAGGCTTAAAAAGCGAAAGATCTTCCAAATAAGATAGTATTATAACCAAGTGAAGACACCAAGGTCTCTAAATGTTGTGAAATTAATTTTGCCCCAGACCCCAAAAATTCATATGTTGAAACACTAACCTCCAATGTCATTGTATTTGAAGATAGATCTTTTGAGGAGGTAATTAAGGTTAAACAAAATCATGAGTGGGGTCCTAATTCCAAAGGACTAAAGTCCATATATGAATATCAGAATTAAAATGCACAGAAGAAAAGCCATGTGAGGACACAGAGAGAAGGCAGCCATCTGCAAACCAGGAAGAAAGAGCTCACAATAAACCAACCCTGCCGACACCTTCATCTTGAACTGTTAGCCTCCAGAACCGTAAGAAAACAAATTTCTGTTGTTTAAGCCACCTATACTGTGGTATTTTATTAGGGCAGCCACAGCTAATACACCAAGTTTCTGCTCAAAGTTCTTCTGTTACCCTACACTGCTACTTCCGTGGTTAGCAAAGTGTACCTTTTAGCTATTACATACATCATTCTACAGGTGCCATAAGAGCTGACCTCCTCTTAACATAGTAAAATTAATTTTAAAATCAAACAGTGGTAGTGAAGGGAATGACTGGCAAGTCCTGGATCCCTCCTCTATGCTCAGAGCCTGGCACAGACATTGGCACAGAGCTAGTGCTAACCTACCTAAGGACCTCTTCCCTCCTCTTTTCACAAGTACTCTCAGAAAATACTGTTACTTTACAACTTCATCTGAATAATACTATGTTTTATCCCTGGAAGATAAAGAGTTGTATCACGTTCTCTTGTCTATTTTGATGCAAAAATCTTTTCTTTTATTTATTTATTTAATTATTTTATTTATTTATTTATTTATTTTTGAGATGGAGTTTCGCTCTGTCGCCCAGGTTGGACTGCAGTGGCGTGATCTCCGCCTCCCGGATTTACGCCATTTCTCCTGCCTCAGCCTCCGGAGTAGCTGGGACTACAGGCGCCGGCCACCACGCCCGGCTAATTTTTTTTTTTTTTTTTTTTTTGTATTTTTAGTAGAGATGGGATTTCAGCGTATTAGACAAGATGGTTTTGATCTCCAGACCTCATGATCCGCCCGCCTCGGCCTCCCAAAGTGCTGGGATTACAGGCATGAGTCACCGTGCCCCACTGGCCGATGCAAAATTCTTGTCAGGTTCTTGACCAATGGCTGATAAGACCTGGAGTCCAAGGCTACGGCACATTTTAAAAGAAAGAAAAAAATAGCCTAATAATTCAGCAAAATTCTTTATTCTAAGCATAATACAGGCAAAATTAAATTATTTCGTTTAAGGAGAACTGGTGGTATATGTTGTATGTTCTTTTCTCTGTAGGTTGCAAGTATCATTTAAGGCATGAGAGATACAAATTTGGTGAATTAAGTTAGCAATATTTGCTGAATCATTTATCTTATTTGGTGAATAAAATCCCCCCCAATAGTTATGTAACATTAGCCCTTGGTGTTTAAGATCTTTTTAAACAATAATAAAATTCAAAAATCTACAGTAAGGACAGAAGTCCTAATTTTACATCCCATGGTTTGATTTTGATGCAAAACAATGACTGTGGCTCTAGCACAAAAATCTCTAACCTTGGTCGAATATGATTTCATTCAAACTACATTAGAAAAGTCATAAAATGTGATAAATTTTATTTGATGCTGTTCAGATATTTGAGTCATAGAGATTGCATGACCTTTTCAGGTTTCTTTCAGCTGTAAAGATATAAAATGTTTAGCTATGGACCTTTTATTTGACTCCACTTGAAATTTCAGTTAGGATTATCTAGCAGTCCTTTGTTTTTAATGCAAACATTGCTATAGCAAAAGGCTATACTTTTGCTACTGAAGTAAAACATTCTAGGGCAGTAGTGGCAAAAGATAAATGTGACGTTTATTAGTAAGTTAGTGGTGATTAGGTAATTATATTTTTAAGTTTTTATCATCTCTCAACAAGAGTAATTATTAGTATTATAACCTGTTTCCAAAATTGGCCTTTGTATCTTTTCTGTGCCTGGGATACTCTTCCACCAGAACTCGACACGGCTGCCTCATTATCTTTCAGGATCCAGTTCAAATGGTACCTCTTCAAAAAGGTCTTTCTTGGTTACTCCGTATCTAAAAAAACCTCTCGTTTCTCAATCCCTGTTTATCTTCATCAGGCCATCTTCCTCAAAGTATTTATCACTATTTATACTTATCACGCTTATATATTTAATGGAAATTTTTGTCATGTAATTGTATTACAAATGACTAGAACAAAGCATTACTTTTTTAGGCAATTAATTAATAAGTGTTACACTAATTGAACACAGAAAAGATTACAGATGATATATTGTATGTTGACTTTCAGCATCTATCTTCATGTCATGTGTCTTCATATTCATCACTCTGATTGAATTTTACAGTAGACATGTATGGAAGGATCAGCTTTGTTTTCTCTATGGAAAACTAATACCTATTCCCAGAAGGTGTAGGTTCAAGTTGTTGTGTCTTAACTTGTAATTATAATTGTTGTTTAAGATAGAATTATCACCTTTGATTCTAAGGTTCTTTTCAGTTTATTTTAAGAGAAGATGCCATTCTTGAAAACAACTACTATATGAATGTCTAGATTGAAATATTTTCAGATAAACAGATATTCTTCACTTAGGTAGACAAAAACTACTACTGTCAAATGGACGATGTTTTCTAATCTGGGATTGGTTCTTGTGAGTTTTACTTATGGTTTTATTCACTTAGTTTATTCATTAACCAGATATTTTAAAAATACCTACTATGTGTCAGATACTTGGTTCAGAACTGGAAATATTTTGCATAAGAAATTGACACAGTTTCTGCTCTCAAGGAGATTACGGATGGTGGGAATTACAGAAAAATAACAAGTAAGCAAAAAATGAATATGTAATTACATAGTGTCTTATGCCACCAACTACTGAACTGGCTTGGATAATAAGGAGTGAATCTGGAAGCCATTTAAAGAGAACAGAAAAAAGTCTCTAGTGAGGTGATTTTAATTCCAACTTAGAAGAATGAAAAGAATAGTAAAAGTATGTAGAGTAATAGTGTGGTATGAGACAAATATCATTTTATTCCAACTCTTTATTTTCAGTGTATATCACATTAGAGACCATTTTTGAAACCAGCCACTGGAATTGTAATGTTCTTGCTGCAGCTGATGTGTTTTCTTTTTATGGCTTTTCTTCAGAATCAAATGCCGAGTGAAAGGGGTATCTGTTTTCCAGCAGTCTGTCGAATATGTTGCACACTCGGAACTGGAATCAATTGTAAATCTGACAACATAGTGGAATGTTCAGTTAACTTTAAACTGCCTTTGAGAGAACACAAGGGAGTTCTGAATAGTCTAATCACTTTTTCCAGAAGGCACCTGTGATTTTGTTAATTTGCCTCTGAGGAAGTCCATGCACAGGGAAAGGAGAACATACGGCACTCAGTAGCTGAAGTAGGTAAACTGCTGTTTTGCACTTGTTTTCTCTTTATTCATCATTTTGCAAGAGGAGCTATAAATTGGTTAGTCAAAAGGAATCTTGAAATGCTTCATTACATTTTTTTCTTGGAATCTGTGTGGTCCTGGAGCATATATCTGTATGTGCATAGTTATTTGGAGACCTGTTTTATGCTCTTGAATAAAGCGTCAGTATTTAATATTTAACATTTAGTATTTTTAAAAGTTATACATACCCCATAGGTATATTTACCTATATATATTTGTATTTTAACCATTTCAAATGCATATACATATTTGTGTATATGTGCATATGTGTGTGTATGTGTATATGTATGTGTGTGTGTGGAGAGAGAAAAAGAGAGTATATTTACAGAGAGAGAAAGAAAGATAGAATGAGAGTGACAGAGAGAGAGAGAGAGGATGAGAGAGAGAGAGAAGTGGGGGTAGTGAGAGATTGGTTCCCGGACCTCTTATAGATACCAAAATCCATAAAATGGTATAGTATTTTCATATAACCTACACATATCCTCCTGTATACTCTAAAACATCTGTAGATTACTTATAATATCTAATACAATGTAAATGCTATGTTAATAGTTGTTATACTATATTGTTAGGGGGATGATGACAAGAAAACTTTGTACATTTTGAGCGCAGATCCCATTTTTTTCCTAATATTTTCAATTTGTGGTTGGTTGAATCTACAGGTGCAGGGCCCAGGATACATAGAGCCAACTGTGTATATTCATGTGTGTGTGTGTATACATATATGCACATTCATTATGCACATACACGCATATATATACACACACAAGTATGTATAAAAGTTTTTAAAAAACATTTTGAGCAATGACTTTCAATATTCTTATGATTTGGGTAAATAAACTTATTTTACTTCTGGGAATATATATTCTGAGAAAGTAATTAAATAAGAAAATGTTATACATATTAAGATATTCACTGATTTCTTACTATAATAAAAAATCTTGGAAGCTGTCCAAATGTCCAACAATTTAAAAATGTAAATTTTGTTGATATTACACCGTGTAATTTGTCATCAGCCATAAACCAAAATTGTGAAGAACATAAAGCAAAATTGAAAAATATTTAAGCTAAAATGTTAAGTGCTGGAGAAGAAGAGATAATTATATAATTTTGCATTTCCTCGTAAGTCACTATTCACTGGATGTTCCATAGATGCCCAAATACAACATATACAGGGCCTCAATTTCCACCTCAAAACCAATCTCCTTTCTGTATTCTTTAACTTGTTGAACTTTACCATTGTAAACTCCAAACTGAGAATCTAAAACCCTTGTGGTTGTCCTTCATATTCCCTCTCTGAAAATATCTGCCATCTCTGTTCTTCCTTCCCATAGCTTTTACCCTACTTGGCCTGGCCTTCACCATATTATGACTTGTCACTCAATGTTGCCATATTAATGTCTCATCTTTCTTCCTCTAGATTCTCCCCTTTCTAACAAATGTATCCCACTAAGACACAGATGAAATCATGTCGGTGTTCTGCTTAAAAGTATTGATGGTCCTCCAGTAAATATGGGATAAAATCTCAACTTGTTTTCAGTAAATAAATGCTGACAAATATGAACTTGCATATCCTTTAGATGACTAGTGAAGATTTAAAATTCAAAAGAGAGCTTGAAACTTTTGGTAAAATGAATAAAGAGGTCATCAGATTACAGCTAGATGCAATATTGAAGATTCTGGATGCAAGTGTGCATGCAGAAACGTTCGACAGCTTAGTCTGTATAACCCCACGTTAGAAAGAGGAAATTACAGGATCTTACATTTGTGTAAACATTTTTGAGTGAGCATAGATAAAGGAATAAAAGGAGACATGCCAATGTAATAACATAGAATTTAGAGGAATATTGTATTTAATTTATATATATATTTGTTGTGTTAATGGTTATGGTAAACATGTAGTGATTTTTTATATTACTACATTTATTTAACATTAAATTATTTTTAAATTGAGCCTTGATTGCAAAAAAAAGTAACTACACTGGTGATAATTATTGTTTTATGATTAAGGGTGATCATCAAGAGAAACTATTTTGTGCATTCTAGATTGTCCATTTAATTATTCAGGACAAGAAACAATAAAAAGATTTAGGACACATGCTCTACAGAACAGAGAATGTGCATGGCTGCAATATAATTTCAATTTTAGTAGTGTTTTTCTTATATTTAATAGATATCTGAATAGGAAAATTCATAACAAAAAAGTATAATTGTTTGGAATTCACCTGTGACTCATGTTAAAGGAAAAAGTAATTTTAAGTATATTATTTTTCCTTATTCTCGACATTTGACACACAGTATTGAGAGATTTTGCCTGCTCAGCATTAGGCGTCGGGAGTTGGATGTAAAAGACTGCGAGTTGAGACGAACAAGATAATCACAATAACCTTCGGTCCTCCTTGAAAGTGACAGAAAGTGTAAACAATTTTTAAGGTTGTACCTAAATTCATATAAACGGAATTCTAACATCTGCTCCTAGGGAGGCTGGGTGCATAGTTATCATTTGAATCTGCATAGGGATTAAAACATTTAATCAATAGGTATTGAATAAGCAATTCGTACATGATCTGCTAAAAGAGATATATGTTGCTGGCATATTCTTTTAGAAAGGTTGATTATTGTCTTTCCCCATCACTTTCAAGAACAATTAAGATTTTAATTAACAGAATCCACTTTATTTGTCAAGAATTTTAAGCATTCATTTAGGAAAATTACTCCATTTACCAGTTATTGCTGGGCCTCTTTGGCAAGCACCATGAAGAAAAGAAGCAGAAAGTAAAATTACTTTCAGATAGATGCATCGTTCAGCTTCTCTTGATATCCTTACCCTATAACTTTTCTTTTGCTTTAATGATTTTTGCTCTTTTCATGGCCTCAAATATCCAGTATGAAGTGTTGAGTGTAAAATGTATAATTAATTTGAAACAAATTTTATTATAATTTTCATTCAATATAATTCCATCCCTGCACATTGTATTATCCTTGGCTTTTTAAACATCTCATATCTTTTAAGAAAACTAATAGGAATAGACTAAAAGAGGAAACTAGTAAGCAGAAGATAATTTTTTATGGCTGGGAAAACGCATTCTTAAAATTGGTGACTGCATAATAAATCATGTCTGTGTTCAAATGATTGTTCATCTAAAAGTTTCTCAATTAATACCCACCCATCTTATCATTTTTTTCTCCTCTGTGTTCTAACATTTGAATCCCTTGAGACTGAGTAGAGTATCTCTTTCTCAAGGAAGAGTTTCCTCTATTCGGCAATCTCAAGTAGGCAATTGAGATTGAGAGAGAGAAAAAGTTGTCTCCCTTTTATCATGTGTATAACTTCACCAAACCTGTATGCAATGTGTGGTGATACTGGTTTATTTACTGCTTTTCTTGCAAATGTGAATTTACAATTTTTATCATACCATGTATAAAATATCTACAAATAGAAAATCAGACTTTTTTTTTATTTACTGCATATTTACCCTTTTATTGACCTTCATTACGTTTTACATTTCTGGGATCATTTTCTTCCCATCCAAAGACTTCTCTTTATGTGATTTGTCTTCAGTGTCGATATAGCTGACAACATATTTTCTCAGTTTATGTTTGCATTTGAATGTCTTCAAATTGCTTTCACTTTTAAATAATATTTTTGGTAGCTGTAGAATGTGAGGCTGGTAGTGGTTGTTTTTGTTTTCCCCTAGCACATTAAAAGCATCAACTTAATATCTTTAGGTTTTCATCATTTATCTTGCAAAATAAGCTTTCAGTCTTGTTGCTGCCCCTTTGGTTGTAATGTGTCTTATTTCTTTCAATATTTTTAAGATCTAAAAACACATTGTTTTCTCTCCTTATTCTCTTTGGTCAGTTATGTTATAATGTAGCTAAATGAATTTTCTTTATATTTATATTGCTTGGAGTTCTTAGAACTTCCTATATCTGTTGATTATTATATTTTTTCAGTTATGAAATTTTAGGCCCATTGTCTCCTCAAAAATTGCTTTTGGCCTATTATTTATCTCTTCTCCTTCTGTGAATAAAGTTGCATTTATGGTAGACCTTACAAGACCATACAGTCTTCGTGTACTCTTCACCATTTTTCTTTCTTCTTCATGTTTAAATTCGGATATATTCCATGAACTTACATAGTCCAACACACTAGTGTTATTTTTAGCATTATTCAACTTATTCAGCTCCTAAGCTCAATCACTACAGTTCTGGAATTTCCACTTTATTCTTTTTTGTTGATTTTAGTTCTCTGGTAAAACTTTCCATCTTGTCATACATTTTTAAAATGATCTTAATTACAGATATTTTAAAATTCATGACTAAAATTTCAAAACTTTTCTCACTTATGGTTTCTTTTTTGTATTTTCTTTTAGTCTTATTCTTAGGTATTCTTAGGTATGCTTGTCGACCTTGGCTTAAATTAATAGACATCTGTATAAAAAATTGAATATACTTTAAATAATGCCATCTTCCTGCAGAGCAGATTTACCCTGTTCTCCAGCAGGAAGCAGAGGAGCAGGGCACTTCAATTCAGTCAGGGACTGAATTGGCTCTAGTCTGAATTGACTCTGGGCTGAGTTACAATCTGTATTAGTCCATTCTCACACTGCTGAGAAGAAATACCTGAGACTGGGTAATTTACAAAGAAAAGGGGTTTAATTTACAGTTCCACCTGGCTGGGGAAGCCTCAGGAAACTTACAATCATGGCTGAAGGCAACTCTTCAAAGGACAACAGGAGAGAGAATGAGTGCCCAGCAAAGATGGAAAAGCACCTTATAAAACCATTAGATCTCATGAGAACTCACTCATTATCATGAGAACAGCATGGGGCAACCACCCTCATCATCTAATCACCTCCCGTGAGCTCCCTCCCCCAACATGTGGGGATTACTATTTGGACTACAGTTCAAGATGAGATTTGGGTGAGGATGTAAAGCCAGAATATATGACCATCTTTGTAATGATTATTCTCTAATTTTTCCACTCCCAGCTTACAGCTCTCAAAGGTTTCAAACTAAGAGTTGGAGGTTTCTTAAGATATACCCTCATTGCTAGGACCTGAAATATAACTTTTGATTCCCAAGCAATGCAGCATAATGATTGTGCAATGATTTTTAGATACCTTGCCCCCTTTTATCCTCCTGTCTTGTGCATCTTATTCCATAAATGCCTTGTGGGAAGAACCAATGCCCAATGTTGAGCTGACTTCTCTAAGTCTGTTTTCTCTCTGGATTTTATCACTTCAAATCCAGACTCCCATAGCACCATAGATTTCCCTTCCTTCCTTCCTTCCTTCCTTCCTTCCTTCCTTCCTTCCTTCCTTCCTTCCTTCCTTCCTTCCTTCCTTCCTTCCTTCCTTCTTCCTTCCTTCCTCTCTCTCTCTCTCTTTCTATCTTCTTTCTTTTTCTTTCTTTTTTCTTTCTGGCTGTTTGAGTTACTGATACTGATAGCTCTGTAATCTTTTCTAATCTTAGTAGAAACTTGTTGTCTAGCTCTTATCTCCTGCTATCTTCCAATAATTAACCATTGTCCGGAGGGGAAAGAAGAGGCAAAAAATGGAGATCATCTCACTAAACTTCATCTTAAGCGATACTTGCTTTATCAATTTCTAATGCATTCCAACAAAATTTGTAAATTTTTAATGACTTTTTTGCTTTTTCTTTTTAGGAATGCTAGCTGAGTACAAACTATTCCATCATAATCACAATGGAAGTCGATATTTTGTATCACTTTTAATGTAAAATGTAGCCATTTATGTATTTCTGATTATTTCACTAGCCTTATTTGTTTAATAAATTGATAAACTGTATTCTTCTTTGATCATCAGTCTCTTGTTCAATGACTGGCAAACCTGAGCAGCTGACCCCATTGATGCTGTCTTTGACTACCCTACTTTTATAGACAACCCTCTCCTGTCTAGTTCAGCTACAATAATTTAGTCATTCTCTTTTTGTATTGTATATTTGAAATGTTTTTTTTATTTATGAACTGTGGTTATTTCATTGTAATACCTTCTTGATTAAGACAGTCATCCATTCTGTTTTGTTATATTTACTTTCCAGTTTACATCAATATATATGTAAATAGTATATTATATATAATATATATTTATACATAAAAATAGTGGGATAACTGATAGCAAATTAGATTTTTAGCAAATCAGTTTAGATCTCTCACTATACACCAAAAAACTCCAGATTAGTGGATGATTTAAAAAATGAAATCATAATATTTTAATGTGAATTAAAAGCAAATTAGAATGTAAAAGGGCCAGACGAAATATGGATATTTAAAACCTATTCAGTAGAAAATTTTATTCCAATTTTTTAAAATGCTGTGTCAAATAAATGGAACTAATAGGAAAAACATATAAAATATCTAGAAATAAAAAAAGTGTAACTAATAGAAAATCAAATACCAAACCGTTTTAAGGTCTAAAAATAGTTTTATTATGCAATACTATATTGCTAGAAAGAAATATTTAGTACACTGAAATTAATTGTAGGAATTTTTAAATACATAATTTTATTCAATGTTGTTCACACACACACACACACACACACACACACACACACACACACACATACCCCTCAAACTCTCCAAAAGATATTGTTTTAAGAAAGATGCAAATAAAAAACTTAGGATATTTTTACTAAATCATTATAATAAAAATTATACTTCCAATTATATGAAATGCCTATAAAACAAACAATCACTTTTTCCAAATGGGTATACTACATGCGTCTATAACAATATCTTAAGAAAGGACAAATTAATGAGAAAAAAGTCTTTATCACCAAAATATAATTTCTGATATGTAATAATAAGTAATAAAGAAGGTATCACAAATTAATGGGTAGGAAAAAAGTTAATAATAACAGATGTTTTCTCCAAATTTTAATTAACATTATTTTTCAGCAATAATATTAAAATCGGTTAAATGATTCCTTGCTGTCTTTCAACTGGTCACATTTTTTTGTTGTTGTTAATATATTTGTAATACTATTTGATGTGATGAGTTATAGTATTAAATTTACTAACATTTTCTTTATACTTTTATTCATCACATAAAAGCTGCATAATAATAGCGACTTTTAAAATGCACTATTGAATGCTGCTTTCTTCTTTTTTTCTGTTGTGGTAAGAATACTTAACATGAGCTTTACTTTCAGCAAATGTTTAAGTAGACTGAATAGTATTGTTACATATAGGTACAATGTTATACAGCAGATTTCTATATCCCACTTATCTTGTATAACTGAAACTTCATACCCATTGTTGTTTTCTAATTTTTGAGTTTCATATTTTGTGCCTAAAATTATCCTGTCTGTAACTTACTTTTCTGTGCTACAACTGTTAGTTCTTATAATCTATTGTGTGTACTATATGAGCAGAATAGAATAGGTTTTGAGCTATTTCTTTTTGTTTTTTCTTTATTATTATTATACTTTAAGTTCTAGGGTACATGTGCACAACGTGCAGGTTTGTTACATATGTATACATGTGCCATGTTGGTGTGCTGCACCCATCAACTCGTCATTTACATTAGGTGTATCTCCTAATGCTATCCCTCCCCACTCCCCCCAATAGGCCCCAGTGTGTGATGTTCCCCTTCCTGTGTGCAAGTGATCTCATTGTTCAATTCCCACCTGTGAGTGAGAGCATGCAGTGTTTGGTTTTCTGTTCTTGCGATAGTTTGCTGAGAATGATGGTTTCCAGTTGCATCCATGTCCCTACAAAGGACACGAACTCATCCTTTTTTATGGCTGCATAGTATTCCCTGGTGTATATGTGCCACATTTTCTTAATCCAGTCTGTCACTGATGGACATTTGGGTTCTTGAAAACTCATGCAGTATCCGTAACTCTTTATTTGGGAGCATTTATGGATAATACCATCTAAACACAGAACAAGTTTTATAGAATAATCCTTTAATGATTTTCTCAATTTTCTTCCTTGTTACTGGCATTAAATTAGGTCAAAAATAGCCTCTGTACATAGCAAACTATAACATAACAGCACGTAAACAAACTGCAACTTAGCTGAGGTTTTAAGTGTTCTTGTAACAAGTAGCTGAGTGTTGGCCAATCACGGTAGCTGAGATTCAGCTAACCACAGGCTGCAAACTTCTCATATGTGTCTAAATAAGGGAACGGTAGAGCTGTAACCAATCAGGCTCTTACGGTATGTCACTTTTCTTTGTCTTAAAATATTACCTACCTACATTGCTGGGTGGAGTTGTCTGAACTTTTAGTGGTTCAGGGTGCTGGCCATTTCATGAATCATTTCTTTGCTCAAATAAACTTTGCTAAATTTAACTTACCTAAAGATTTTCTTTTAACATTGGATTTTATTCAAATTTAAATTTTTTGTTTTGAAAATTTTGGTAATTTCTAGTTTCTACAGAGTTATCCTTTACACTGAAAATTGTATCTTACTGACACATAAAACAGTATTTTCTAAAATTTTGCATTACAAAGAAACCTGTTTTATTCTAGGTATCCTCATTATCTCTAATTTTGTCACTTTTCACATTTTTTTCCTTTGGGCATTATGCTGATTAAAACAAAACAAACTAAGACTGAAAAAAAAGTATGTGTGTCTAATTTTGCCCAAATAACTTTAACAGACTTAGAGTGACGTTAGAGAGCATGGATTATACTCAGCTCCCCCAGTGAACCCGTGTTGATGGAGTCTTCATTTCTGATATGGAGCTGGAAGTTAGAGTCATTTGTTTAGTATTCCACACTTCTTGATTTTCAGTAGGTACAATATTTGAAAAAGAAAAACCTTCTTGCTCTGGGGCTCTAACATAAGCAATATAAAGTAAGATCAGTAAAGCTGAGGCTGATTCGTGAAAGCCCTGGTATTTTATACCACAGGTAAAAAATGCCTAAAGAATACTGAAGCACAAGTATCAAGTACAATTATAAGTACCAATATAAGGCCTTGACCTAGATTCGCTTTCTACCAGCAGCAGTTTATTTCCTGGTATTGTATAATTGTGCATCTCAAATTGTTCTCTTCCCTGTCACTGCTGCTTATCTTTTTTTATTGTCCTTCATCCCATATGGCATCTCTATTATATGTTGCTCATTTTGTTCTCTCTTTTCATCCTCCTGTAACTTCTACCATCTCTCTGACCAGTCCAGCTCTATTTTGCTGATTGCGTGTCTTCAATGCCTCTTAATTGAGGGCTATCTGTGTATGTGACCAACATTTTTCATAGAGGTATATGGTTTTAGTTTAAGGAAGCCATTAGTTTGAGCTTTCTTAATCCTATCTTTATCTATTTTTTTCCTTCTTAAACTTATCTACCTAATGTGGGGTTTGTTGAAACCACTCCAAATATCTGAATTGTTTAAAAAACGTATTTCTAAGAATTTGTCATGTAGAATGAGAAACGGGAAGGTAGTAGGGGAAGGTTTTAGTGCCTGGAAATCTCAATTTAGAATTTAAACTTTATCTGGAAATATATTTCTCATTACATAACTATGCTAAAGCTTTTTTTCTCTGAATGTCAACAAGAGTAAACTCAGTGAAAAAAATGAAGATGGAGAAACAGGGACTATTGTGGTGCAACAGCAGATATTTTGGTCTAAGCTCAAATAAATAAATACATAAACATCTGATGGTGTCCTATTTTGAAAACAAAAATAATTTTTAGCAAAGAGTAGTAGGGAAAAAAAAAACACCAGAGACAGAAACACTATGATCGAAACTACTTTAGTGACCAGAGTATGGAAAACAGGCAATCAGCTATACAAAGGGAGTTTGAGATTGCAGAAGAGCGTTATAACCTCACTCTGTTATTTCTAGAAACCTATTGAACTAAGACCATATTCCTTGATAAAGTCTTGTCACCATTAAATAAATAAATAATTGAATTGAAAACATAATACAGATCATAAGCATAATTGATTTCTTTAATAAGTGCTGCTGGATCCCAGCCAATTAAGTCTAATTTTAAAATTATTGAGTATAGTTAAGTGAATGCTGAGCATTACAATTATTTCGGCAGCTCCTCACTTCCATGAATACTGAATAAACTACACAGGATTTTCCATGCAATTATGGGTGGAAAGGATCTAGAGATAGTGTAACAAACATGCCAACATTTAAATATCGGTGGCTTGATACTGGTAAGAAATTATGGATCTAAAATTTTAGTTACCATTTCAAATGGAAATAATATGTGATATAGAAAAGAAAAAAATGTAATATGACAGTTTAAACATTTAATTAATTTATTTAAAATGTGAATTTTATTTCTTCTCTGATATGTTTATGTTAGGTTCCAAAATTGAAGATAATGTAAAATAAAGCAATTAGCAATGTAGCCAGAACAGAGACCAACTAAAACTTTATTATTATTATTATTATTATTATTATTGAGATGGGGTCTTGCTATGTTGCTCAGACTGGAGTGTAGTGGCTATTCATATGTTTGGCCATAGTGTACTACACCCTTGAACTCCTGGACTCAAGTGATCCTCCTACTTCAGCCTCCCAAGTAGCTGGGACTACAGGTGTGCATCACTGTACCTGGCTCTAAATTTCTGTTTCTTGATGATGGGTAGTTATATTCCTCTTTGAGAATCTTATTAAAGTTTTGTGTTGCAGGAAGTCAGGGACCCCAAATGGAGGGACTTGCTGAAGCTGTGACAGAAGAATGTAAAGGGAAGATCTCATGGACATTTATCACTTCCCCAATCAATACTCTTATAATTTCCTATGCCTGTCTCTACTTTAATCTCTTAATCCCATCGTCTTTGTGAGCTGAGGAAATATGTCACTTCAGGACCCGTGATGATTGCGTTAACTGCACAAATTGTTCGTAAAGCATGTGTGTTTGAACAATATGAAATTTGGGCACCTTGAAAAAAGAACAGGATAACAGCAATGTTCAGGGAACAAGGGAGATAACCATTAGGTCTGACTGCCTGGGAGCCAGGCAGGACAGAACCATATTTCTCTTATTGCTGAAAATGGGTAAGAGAAATATCTCTGAATTCTTTCCCCAGTAAAGAATATTAATAATTAACAACCCTGGGAAAAGAATGCATTCCCCGTGGGGGTAGTGGGGAGGGGCCTCTAAAATGGCCACTCTGGGAGTGTCTGCCTTATGCAGTTGCAGGTAGGGATGAAACACGCCCTAGTCTCCTGCGCTGCCCCCAGGCTTATTAGGATTAGGAAATTCCTGCCTAGTAAATTTTAGTCAGACCGGTTGTCTACTCTCAAACCCTGTTTCCTGATGTTTATGAATGACAATGTGTGCACAGCAGGACAGGGAACCTTAATAGTAATTCTAGTTTCACCCCAGCCTTGTGACCTTGCCTTGCCCATTTGCCTTGTGATATTTGTTGCCCTTGAAGCATGTGATCTCTGTGACCCACACTCTATTCGTACACTCCCTCCACTTTGAAAATTGCTAATAAAAACTTGCTGGTTTTATGGCTCAGGGGGCATCATGGAACCTGCTGACATGTGATGTATCCCCCAGACACCCCCTTTAAAATTTCTTTCTTTTGTACTCTTTCCCTTTATTTCTCAGACCAGTCGACACTTAGGGAAAACAGAAAAGAACCTATGTTGAAATATTGGGGGCTGGTTCCCCCAATAGTTTTGGACCTTTTTTGAGAATGTATATACATAGAATTTCAGGGATTTCACCAACTTTATGAAACCCATCCATGTGAACCTAAGATAATATCTTCTGTTTAAAGGTAGTAAAAAGAGTGGACTTGTGAGATCATAACACCATAAATTTGCAATTTGAGGCCATTCAATATGGCTCTGAGATTCTTAGCAGCTGAGTTGAAAAGGGAGGTGCATTTAATCCAGTTTCAATGTTATTTGAGGGTTTCTATTCATCATAAATATGTGAGTTTTATATTAATCAGTCTAGCTTATGCTAAAAGAAAAGAAAATAGAAAAAGTATAATTGTGTCTTTTAAATAGAGAACAGAGTAAATCCTGGGAAGTCAAATGCTCTCTTTTTCCTCATTCATTTAGAAATCAGTTATTTGTTTCCCCACAAGGGTCTGGAGGTATCGACCTAAGTGCTACAGCTGAAGATTAAAAATTTGCCTTCTTTTTACATTTAACTTTGTGGCTCAGATTCTCCTCTTAGTCAGGAGATGGAACTCTAACCCTTACTTCAAAAATAAGGGTTTATTTCTCCTTTATGGGGCATTTTGAAATGGAAAAAAAGAAAAACTTCATTTAGCCTTCTAAAATAAGGGTATAATATAAAGGACAAAAGTGGTATCTTTGGTGAGGGTCAAGACTCTGCTTCTGTCAGCCCAAAGAGAGGCTATTCTTCAAATCTCTTTCCTCATAAAGCAGAAAGAGAAACATACACAGAATTCACCTGGACTACAGTCATACTATTTTTTAAATCATGAGTTAGCAATGGGTGGAAGGATATCTGAGGTATAAATATAATAAATACTACTGTTTCCAGTGTAACAAGTGCAAGCATAACAGTTGCCCAATCTAGACTGAATAAAACGACAGGCTCTAACTGAATTTTTAAAATGTTACTTTTGATGTATTGTTTGACTGGAGTAGTTATTGGGGTCAATCTTCTGTTTTCATTGAGGCAGAGATTTTGTCATTGACCTCAACCATAGGTGAATATCACAAATAAGAGCATACATGCCAGGAACCATGGCCAAAAGCACAGAAGACCCTGAAGTAGCAAAAGGTAAATATAAATATTAGTGGAGTCTATTTTTGGTGAAAAAGTCACTGGAAGAGACACTAGTAATTCCAGGAAGCAAATCATGAATAAATCTCACTCAAGGAAAAGTTCTCACATGGAAAGTAAATTTTCTTATTACAGTTTATATTCCTATATTTCTTTTTTTTTTTTCCAGACAGTGTCATATCTGTCACCCAGGCTGGACTGGAATTCAGTGGCATGATAATAGCTCACTGCAGCCTTAAACTCCAGGACTCAAGCAATCCTCCTGCCTCAACCTCCCAAGTAACCAGGACTACAGTTGTGCACCACCATCCTTGGGTAATTTGTGTGTGTGTGTGTGTGTGTGTGTGTGTGTGTGTGTAGAGATGGGGTCTTGCTATGTTATTCAGGCTGGTCCCCTATTCCTGACCTCAAGTGATCCTCCTGCCTCAGCCTCCCAAAGTGTTGGGATTATAGGCATGAGCCATCACACCCAGCCACCTTGTTTTCTATTTTTATGCTAGAGGCAATTAAGCCATCTTCCTAGGTAATAAAGTTTTCTTCATTCAGAGGGGCTGAATTATTAGAGAAAATGGTCACAGAAACATCAACCTATCCTTGACCAACATACCATTGCATTACATCATTTCCATTATCTGATATAAAATAATATCTAAATAAATCAGAACAAAAGGGAACCAACATTGTTTAAGCTTATACCATGTAACAGGAACCTATAATATATGCTTTTAACACATTAACTATAGTAGGCACATCTTATTATTAGTTTATAGATGCAGAAGCCAAAGTGCAAAAAGTATCTAGCCTAAAATTGCATATTGTTGACCTTGGATATTTAGAGGCAAAGCATCTTGATAAAATCTTGATGAATTATTTGATCTATATTTCCCAAGAAGGGAGAAACTACTTACAGGGGAAAAAGTGACTGAAAGACAAGCAGAACTTAGCAGAGAATAGCTCTGATGAATGGTACCTTGAAAACTGAACAACAAATGAGAATATACAATATCTATTCATGAAGCCAGTAAGAAAATATTTTAAAATGTTTTACAGTGACTCAAGATAGATTATTTCCAAATCAGATTGCTTAATAAAGAGGGAAAATAAACTATATAATTTACAGCATTGTGACAGGATCAACGAGAGAACTAGTAAATGAGGGTTACTAAAGCTGATGAGCAGATGATCAAGAAAGCCTGAAGGAGGAGTTCCAAGTCTATATTGCATGGTGTAGTAATGACTCTATGGTCCAAGACAGTTGTGCATAGGTGTGATGGATACTCTTAAAGGCAGTCTGAAGGCAGACTCCTTAGCATAGCTCCTGAAAAGAAGAGATGGTTCAGTTACTTTTATAAATTTCTGTAGATAAATTATACAGACAATATAATACTTTATTATTTTTATATATTTACCATAAATTGATTTTTAGAACAAATTGATATTTATGAATATCATTTTTAACTTAGCACCATCTGAGGCTATTTTCTTGCTTATTTTCTTTATTTATTAACAGACTTATTGGATATGATTAACAAACAAAGAACTGCACATATTTAATTTATATAATTTGATGAGTTTGGATACATGTAAACATCTGTAGTATATCACCACAGTCAAGGTAATACACATATCCAACACCTTCCAAAGTTTTTTTGTGACCCCTCCCTACTTTTCGTGATAAGAACAATGTACATGAGTCTACCTTTGTGGCAAATTTTGATCTGCACAATTCCATATTGTTATCTAAGCAGTACTGTTACACATGCACTATGTTGTACAGCAGATATCTACAACTTATTCATATAGCAAAACTGAAACTTTATACTCATTGAACAACTCCCTATTTCCTCCACCCCCACAGCTCTTAGAGACCACTATTGTATGCTCTACTATTATGAGTTTTACTACTACACATATAACTAATATAAGTGGAAATGTGCAGTATTTGTCCTTCTGTGACTGGCTTATTTCGCTTACCATAATGTCCTCCAGGTTCATCCATTCATCCATGTTGTCACAATTAGAAAAGTTTTCTTATTTATTATGGCTGAGTAATATTTTATGGTATGTATAATCCACCATTTCCTTTCTCCCTTGATGTGTTGATGGATATTTTTACAACAATCCTAAATTTTGTGTAAAACCACAGAAGCCAAATTAGACTAACCAAAACAACCTTGAGAAAAAACAAAGCTGCAGGCATCATAGTTTCTAATTTCAAATTATATTATAAACCTACAGTAATAAAAACTGTATTATATTGGTTTAAAGACAGATATATAGACCAATGGAACAGAACAGAGAGCCCAGAAAAAAAAATCCTACACACATATATATTCGATTGATCTTTGACAAGGGTGCCACAAATACATGATGGGGATAGAAGTGTTTATTCAACAAATCATGGTGAAAAAACTTGGTATCCACAAGTGAAATGATCAAATTGGACCCTCATATTTAACAATACAGAAAAGATGAACTCAAAATGGATTAAAAACTTGAATGTAAGAAGCTGAAATTATAAAACTCCTAGAGAGAGAGAGAGAGAGAGAGAGAGAGAGAGAGAGAGAGAGAGAGAAAGAAAAGCTTCTTGACGTTAATGTTGCCAGTGGTTTCTTGGATATGATACCCAAAGCACAGGCAATAAAGCAAAACAAAGAAGTGGGATTAAATCAAACTAAAAAAACAAAACCTTCTGTTTCGCAAAAGAAACAATCAGAATGGAAAAGGCAATCTACAGAAAGGCAGAAAATATTTGCAAAACTACATATAGCCATGTATCACTTAAAAACAAGAACAGATTCTGAGAAATTCATCCCTTGGTGATCTCATCATTGTGCCAACATCATAGAGTGTACTTACAGAAACCAAGGCAGTCATAGTCTACTACACATCTAGACTATATGGTATATCCTTTTGCTCCAAGGCTCTAAACCTGTACAGCATTTTACTGTACTGGATACTGTAGGCAATTGTTATACCATAGTAAGTAGCTGTGTATCTAAATGTGTCCAAACATAAAAAGGCATAGTAAAACATATAGTATTATAAACATACGGGACCACCATCATGTATGTAGTTCATTGTTTAACAAAACATCATATGTGGTACATCACTATATATGGTAAGGAATTAATTTTCAAAATATGTAAGGAGCTCCTACAACTTAATAGCAAAAAGAACAAGTAAAATGATTTTTAAAAATGTCCAAAGAGGTGGGAGGTGTTTGGATTGTGGTGGTGGATCCCTCATGAATGTCTTGGGGTCGTCCTCGTCCTCCCAGTGGGCAATATCACTGTATTAGTTCTTTAGAGATTTGATTGTTAAAAAGAGCCTGGTACTTTTTAATATGAGGGTACCATTTGTTCTCTCTTTTTTCCTTCTTTCTCACCATATGATGCTTGCTCCATTATCCCTTCTACCATGATTGAAAACTTCCTACGGCTCTCACTGGAGATAGATGCTGACACCATGCTTCTTTTACCACAGAACCATGAGCCAAATAAATCTCTTTTCTTTATAAAAAAAAAAAAAACAATTCCTTACTAAACCTCTGAGTTCAGGGAATTCTTTCATGTGATGAATGTACTTATAAACATATATATATATGTTTATATATATGTACATATATAGGCCTATATATGCATATATATGTACAATATATAGTTTACAGAGAAAATAAAACTCCCATATAAATGAATGTCCCAATCTTTTTTTTCTGTATATTGAATTTTCTATTGCAACTCTCTTTGAATACCACCTATACTAACATTTTATTTCTTTTGAGGATTATTTTGAACACATGATCTTGTAAAAATTTAACTTTTCCAACTTAACTTAGTAACCATATTAGCAAAATATTACATGCCATCGTCAAATAAAATGTAATATGACTATTACAAATGGGCAAAGGAACTGAACAGACCCTTTTCTGTTTTGTATGTTTATAAAAAGCATAAGTGGAAGCTAAATAATGGTCATACATGCACGCAAAGAGGGAAACAACAGAAACTGGAACCTTCTTGAGGTGGAAGGTGGGAGGAGGGAGATGATTCAAAAAAATACCCAGCAAGTTCTGTGCTTGTTACCTTGGTGATGAAATAATCTGTACAACAAGACCCAGTGACATACATTTTACATATATAACACTCTTACACATGGATCCTTGAACCTAAAATAAAACTTTAAAAAAGAACCATCATCCTTCACTGCTCATGATAGCTACCATAGATAACATAAATATCATGGTAAAGAGCTAGTCAGGTAAAAAATATAAATAGAATGAAGTGAATATTTCAGTATAAGGAAATATTTTTCAAAATGAAAATATATATAAAAACAATGGTTGGAAAATGTTAAGGCAATGCATCCAGAGAAATGTCCCACTTAAAAATATGAAAACTTTCAGAATTCCTAGTATAATGCCTGACGTGGTGTGTACACAATGAATATTAGTTGAATAAGTAAGTGAATTTAGGATGAGGGTACCATTTGTCTCTAAAGAGGAGCCTTAATAAACTGAAAACATTAAGCAAATAAACTATAATAATAAACTTGTTCAATGGATTATGGTTAAACGCAATACAAAGCAAAACAAACAATACAGGAGATCTCTAGGCGACTATATCACAGGTGTACAGAAAATTGGACTTTTTCCGTTTCCTATATTACCGGCATGAAATTAATGCCACTCAGAAGACATTAAATTGAATTTTCTTTTTAACCTGTAATGTAGATAAAAGTTTTTCTCTCTATCATTTTCCCTCTACCTTTCCCAGTCCACAAGACTGTGCATATAGTTCCGTAGTCAATTTCAAGAGATTCCCTGAACTCCAGAAATCTATCCATAAATCAAAGGCAATGAAGACTTTTCATGTAGAGGAATAATGAAGAGAAGACAAAAGGGTTTTTTCTTCATTTGTTTATCTTAATTTTATATTAGGCTCTCTAAATATATGAATACATAAAACATCTTTACCATGTTCCCTTCTTGCCATGTGCAACACTGCTAATATATTTTTAAAAATCTACTAAAAACTTAACAGTAGTACACCACTGGGGGGACACTTTGCTGTAAATCTTTATATACTCTTCATTCAGAAATTGTACTTGTAAGAATTTATTCCAACACTGTTATAGTAAGAATAAATATTATTTACTGAATATTGATTACAATCCTTGATGATGGTTAAAATGCATATCTATGAAATGCTGCAAAAATATGTAGCCTGGAAATACTCAAGTGTGTATATATACACACATACAAAATCACACACACATATGTATATATGTATACAGTCATGCACCACATAAAAACATTGTGATCGTGATGAACTGCGTATACGATGATGGTTCCATAAGATTATGATGGAGGCAAAACATTTCTATTGCCTTGTGACCTCATAACCATTATGTTGTCATAACAAAATTCATCACTCATGTGTCTGTGATAATACTGGTGTAAACAAACCAACTGTGCTGCCAATCATATAAAAGTACAGCACATGCAATTATGTAGAATACATAATAGTCAATAATGATAATACATGACTGTGTTGCCAGTTTATGTATTTAATATACTATGCTTTTTATCATTATTTTACAGTGTATTCCTTCTACTTATAAAAAAAAGTTAACACTAAAAGAGCCTCAGGCAGGTTTTCAGGAGATATTCCAGAAGAAGGAATCACTATAATAGGAGATGACAGCTGCATGTGTGTGATTGCCCTTGAGGTCCTTCCGATGGGACAGGCTGTGGAGGTGGAAGAGACTGATACTGATGTTCTCGACCCTGTGTAGGCCTAGGCTAATATGTGTGTTTGTGTCTTGGTTGTTTTAACAAAATAAAAGGATAAAAAGTTAAAAATAAAAAAAAAATAGAAGAAGTTTATTTAGAGAAAGAAAACATTTTCACACAGCTGTTTATTATGTTTTTGTTTTAGTCTAAGTGTTGTTACAGAAAAGTCAAAAAGTTAAAAAAATGTAAAAGTTAAAAAGTAAAAAAAGCTAAGGATACTTTATTATTGAAGAAATAATACGCTTTTTCTAAATTTAGTGTATCCTAATATAAAGTTTACAGTACTATACAGTAATATTCTAGGCCTTCACATTCACTCGCCACTCACTCCCTGACTCACCCAGGGCACCTCCCAGTGCTGCAGACTGCATTCATGTTTAGGGCTTAGATGGACTCTTGCTGTGTCACCCAGGCTGGAGTGCAGTGGTGTAATCTCGGCTCACTGCAACTTCTGCCTCCTAGGTTCAAGTGATTCTCCTGCCTTAACCTCCCAAATAGCTGGGATTACAGGCACATGCTACCATGCCTGGCTAATTTTTGTATTTTTAGTAGAAATGGGGTTTCATTGTGTTGGCCAGGGTAGTCTAGACCTCAAGTGATCTGCCTGCTTCGGCCTCCCAAAGTTCCGGGATTACAGGTGTGAGCCAGCCTTACTGTACCTTTGTAATGTTTAGATGTATTTAGGTACACAGATACTGTTGTGTTACAATTTCCTACAGCAGAGGTCCCCGACTGGGAGGCCATGGACCATTCCATGATCCATGGCTTGTTAGGAGCTTGGTGGTACAGCAGGAAGTGAGTGGCAGCAGAGCAAGGGAAGCTTCATCTGTATTTATAGCCACTCCCCATTGCTCACATTACTGTCTGAGTTCTGCCTCCTGTCAGATCGCTGACAGCATTAGACTGTCACAGAAGTGCAAATTTTATTGTGAACTGCACATGTGAGGAATCTAGGTTGGGTTCTCCTTACGAGAATCTAATGCCTGATATCTCTCACTGACTCCCATCACCCCCAGATGAGACCATCTAGTTGCAGGAAAACAAGCTGAGGGCTTCCACTGATTCTACATTATAGGGAGTCATATAATTATTATATATTACAATGTAATAATAATAGAAACATGTAATGTACTTCAATTATCATGAAACCATTCCCCCACCCTGGTCCATGGAAAAATTGTCTTCCATGAAACCTGTCCCTGGTACCAAAAGAGTTTGAGGCTGCTGATTTGCAGTATTCAGTACAGCAATATGCTGTTACAGATTTGTAACCCAAGAGCAATATATCATATAGCCTAGGTGTGTATTAGGCTATACCTTCTAGATATAATGTAAGTACAATCTATGATGTTTACACAATGACAAAATTGCTCAAGATTGGATTTTCCAGTATGTATTGTGGTAGTTTAGCAAAATGTGACAGTATGTTAAGTATGCAAATATGTAGCCTAGTAAAATAAAGTACAATATGTACATACATACACAAAGATATATATGGATATATATAGATATGTATAGATAAATATATATGCACACATATGCATATATAAAGTATACAAATATGTGGCCTCATAAAAGTCAAGTACAGTATATGTGTATGAACATATATACATATGTGTGTGTGCCCACAGAATATTGAGCAATCACTAAGAATGGTATTGGGCAATCATGGGGTTTATGTAGCCATTCAAGAATTGATATTATTAGGTATTATACCTCTTTCAGTTATACATTATTTGTGCATAAATATTTGTGTCATATATTATTTTTAAGGGGGAATTGGACACACTACTTTAAAATATCAATTTCTCAAAAGGTAACATGGCTAATATGGTTTGACTCTGCATCCACACCCAAATGTCATCTCAAATTGTAATCCCTATGTGTCAGGGGAGGGACCAGGTAGGAAGTCATTGGATCATGGGAATGATTTCCCCTTTTTTTGTGATTTTGAGCGAGTTATCTTAAGAGCTGATGGTTTTAAAAGTGTTTGGTGGTTTCCCCTTTGCTTGCTGTCTCTCTGCTTCTACCTTGTAAGACGTGCCTTACTTCCCCTTCACCTTCTGTCATGACTGTAAGTTTCTTGAGGCTTCCCCAGCCATGGGAAACTGTGAGTCAATTAAACCTCTTTCCTTTGCAAATTAGCCAGTCTCAGGTAGTATCTTTATGGCAATGTGAAAATGATCTAACATAGAATTGGTACCAGTAGAGTGGGGTACTGCTATAAAGATAATCTGAAAATATGTAAGCAACTGTGGAAGTGGGTAACAGGCAGAGATCCAAAGAGTTTGGAGGACTCAGAAGAAGACAGGAAGATGTGGGGAAGTTTGGAACTTCCTAGAGATTTGTTGAATGGTTTTGACCAACATGCTGATAGTGATATGGACAGTGAAATCTAGGCTCAGGTGGTCTCAGATGGAGACGAGGAACCTATTGTGAACTGAAGTAAAGGTAACTCATGCTATGCTTTAACAAAGTGACTGGTGGCATTTTGCCTCTACTCTAGAAATCTATAGAACTTTGAACTTGAGAGAGGAGAGACGATTTAGGGTATCTGGCAGAAGAACTTTCTAAGCAGCAAAGCATTCAAGAGGTGACCTGGCTAATTCTGAAAGTGTTCAGTTATATGCATTAATAAAGAGATGGTTTGAAATTGCAGCTTATGGTTTAAAAGGGAAGCAGAGCATAACGGTCTGGAAAATTTGCAGCCTGAACATGTGGTAGAAAAGAAAAACCCATTTTCTTTGGAGAAATTCAAGCTGGTTGCAGAAATTTGCGTAAGTAATGAGGAGCTGAATGTTAATAGCCAAGATAATGGGGAAAATGTCTCCAGGGCATGTCAGAGAGCTTTACAGTACCCCTCCCATCATAGGCCCTGAGGTCTAAGAAGAAAAATGGTTTGGGGGCCGAGGGCCCCACTGCTCTGCACAGCTTTGGAGATTTGATGCCTTGCATCCCAGCTGCTTAGCTCCAGCCATGGCTAAAATGGGCCAAGGTATAGCTCTGATCGTTGCTTCAAAGGGTGAAAGTCCCAAGCTCTGGTAGCTTCCACATAGTGTTGGACCTGAAGATTTGCAGAAGGCAAGAATTGAGGTTTGGGGACCTGTACCTAGATTTCAAAGGATGCATGGAAATGCCTGGATGTCCAGGCAGAAGTCCACTGCAGGAGTGGAGAGCCCTCATGGAGAACCTCTGCTAAGGCAGTGAGGAATAGAAATGTTGGAGTTGGAGCTTCCACACAGAGACCCCACTGGGGCACTGCCTAGTGGAACTGTGAGAAGAGGGCCACTGTCCTCCAGATGCCAGAAAGGTAGATCCACCAACAGCTTACACCATACACCTGTAAAAGCCACAGGCACTCAATGCCAGCTAGTGAAAGCAATGGCTGGTACTGTATCCCGCATAGCTATAGGGGCAGAGCTGCCCAAGCCTGTGTGAGCCCACCCCTTACATCAGAGTGCACTGGATATGAGACATGGAGTCAAAAGAGGTTTGGGGACTTTAAGATTTAATTACTGCCTTGCTGTGTTTTGGTTCTATACTTGCATTGGTTCTATAGCTCCTTCATTTTGGCCAATTTCTCCCATTTGGAATATAAACATTTATGCATGCCTGTACCGCCACTGTATGTTGGAAGTAACTAACTTGCCTTTAATTTTACAGGCTCATAGGCTGAAGAAGTGACTTGTCTTGTCTCATATGAGACTTTGGACTTGGACTTTTGAATTAATGCTGGAATGAGTTAAGACTTTGGGGGATTGTTGAGAAGGCATGATTGGTTTTGAACTGTGAGAAAGATGTGAGATTTGGGAGGGGCCAAAGGTGGAATGATATGGTTTGGCTCTATGTCCCCACCCAAATCTCATCTTGAATTGTAATCCCCACATGACAGGGTAGAGACCTGGTGGGAGGTGTTTGTATCATGTGGACTGTTTCCCTCATTCTGTTCTCATGATAGTGAGTGAGTTCTCACAGGAGCATGATGGTTTTAAAAGTGTTTGGCCTTTCCCCCTTCATTCACTCACTCTCTACTGTCACCATGTAAGACACGCCTAGCTTCCCTTGTGCCTTCTGCCATAATGGATATTTCCTGAAGCCTTCCCAGCCATGCAGAACTGTGAATCAATTAAACCTCTTTCCTATATAAATTACCCAGTCTCAGGTAGTATCTTCATAGCAGTGTGAAAACAGACTAATACAATGACCAGATATAAAAGACTACTTAATCATATTATAAACTATGTTTATATATATATAAGTACAAAATGTTAAATTTTAAAATGCAGGTTTTAAAAGTTTGGAAAATAGGACATTGTGTTTGTAAAACAACTAGGTATGTACATATATACAAGTACATGCATGGAAAATAATACCTTCTACAAAGTGTTAACAATAGCTTTCCTTGGTTGATTTTTGCCATTTTTCTTTTTGCTTACCTGTAGTTTTTAATATTTTATAGAATTACACTTATTGTAATACTAATCAGAACAATGTGAGTTTTCAAATTTATAGGATTAACAACAGGGAAATTAACCAAAAAAAGATCACAAATTAAAAATAACAAACATGTGCTTCTAATCCTCGCATAACTAATTTGAAAGTTCCATTCCAGTCATTCTTGTCACACTATTTGCCTTCTCCAGACAGCCTTTCTTCCTTATGCTTTTGTAGCTTAATTTTACTATTAATAGTTCTTTCTGTTATGCTTCACTTCCAAGAAAAGTTTATATTCTTCAAGTCTCAACACCTGGAATATAGTAATTACTTAATGTACATTGTTTGCGTCAATGAAGAAACAAATGAGTCATTTGATTCATGAACTGAATAACAGAAGATATGTAGAGTTTAGTGATAGTGGAAAGCAAAATAAACATTGTAGAACAAGAGAAAATGAGTCATTTAGATTTGACGTTAATGTTCATGTCACTGCAAAGAGAAAGGCTTCCTTTAGGAGATTTTGTGTTGGAAAAAAATCACATAAAATAGTTGAATAGAGGGGCTTGAGAAGCTTAAAAAAAGCTAAAATTCTAGTGAAATAGAAACATCTCTGAAAACTCTCCCTCTTCTATTGGTAAGCTTCACTAAACTAAGAAAAATGTGAGTAGACTTCTTTTGCATGAGTTCAGTATAAAATGAATCATTGTTTCACATTCAAACTTTATATCCCATGTATTTGTTGAATTTTAGATTTTTAAATGGTTTCTTTTACATAAGTGTCTTTAATGTTTCTTATATATTACAACCAACTAATGTCCATATGTACATATATACGTTCATACCCACAGACATCCCTCACACACATATAAGCCCTTTTTATATGGCAGAAGAAAATTTCATTTAATGATGGCAATGATGGATAGTTACACATTCACAATGAATTGCTTCAATACCTGCTCATAATCCTACAATATTAAAAAGAATCCCTTAACATTTACTCTTGAGGCTCTTTAGAAAGCAAATATATTTCTGTTCCTGAATAAAATGTGCAGTATTAAAGATTTAGATAAATTACACTGACTGTTGCCAATGGTGTCCCCTGCAGTGAATTAAAAAATACATTTAGCATGAAAACAAGGAGCAGATGTTATTTTTACAGTCATTGTTCAAATGGCTCCAGTGAGCTTCATTTTCCCTGTGCTGCTTTGACTTCTCATAGAAAGGATGACTTACTTTTTTAAATCTATGAAAGGATAAACAGGGTGGCAATGGTGATAATAATTTAACTCATAATCATATCACAAACTATCTTTTTGAAGTTGAGTAACAATTCAACAAAATTCAAAGAGCTGGCATAGTCTTGAGAACCCTAGAATATCAAAGCTCTTCCTCTAACACTGTGGCACAGAGCCATGAGAATGTATATGCCATATTAGCAAAGGGAGAATCAAGAGGCATTGTGGTGCTTTACATTCCATCATACTTCATTCAGGGTAAGCAATGAGACAGAGGAGTCTTGGGGAAACCCAATTCATTTCTTCAGGGTTAATCTGGAGTGTGTTAAGGAGCCATTATACTGGGCCAAGTGTGTCTTTCAAGAGAATAGACTTGAGGATATAATGAATGACTTCTCCATAACACCCAAATAGAGCAGACAGATTGGACTGAGGCATTCTAACTTATTTGTAGGGTATGATCCTAAGTAGTGACACCTTTACCAGTCATCTAATCAGTTAATTTTAGGAAACATCAACAAAAAATGAGAAAAGCTTTTAGTTCATTTAATGCTTAATTGGTAAATAATTATATGGAAACACGATTGTAAGGATTTGTTTCTGAATATAACTTTTCTTTTATGTAAGATGTAAAATAGGCTACTCTTTGCCTATTTTCTGCGTTCCAAAACATAACCTGCTGGTAACAAACAACCCTTTCACTTTTCTTTGGACTGTTTCGTTTGGCCGGAATATCTGTATTCTACCGTCTATCTCTAGTACCCATTTCTTCTAAGTAGCTACCACTTATTGCTCCAGAGAGGAAATGCCCAATTCCTCATCTTCATTTCTTCTTTTAGCAAGGTGCTTACATCTCTTTGATGAATTTCTGGTGTTTTTACTAAGGGTATACCATTACACTTATTTGGTTTTACAAGTACTAAATAATGCCTATTAGGACATTATTTTGTTGATGAGGTAAGTTGAAATTTGAATGTGGCCTTAATCACTTTTTTTCTTAGAAAGTCTTCCCAAATCCTTTAGCCTTGTTGTGGTGACACTAGATAACCACAGGAAAGAAGGAAAGGCAAAGAAGATGGGGAGGTGTATATCGATACCAATTGACCCTGGCTTTTGGTGAATTCAGTAGTTCAATAGAAAATCTAGAAAATAAGAATACCCAATTTAAAGAACAAAAGCCTGCCAAATTCAAGGGTATTTTAAATTGAATTATTAATTCATTTTATAAATAGTTACTGAGACTTATGTTCTGTTTAATGGGAAGTAAAGTGATAACTAAATAAATACAATTACAGATTTTTATAAATGCTAGAAAACAAATCTTGAAGTTCTATGTGAGAGTAAAATGGGTGAATTCATACTTAGAAACAGAGTTCAGGAAAAGGTTTTTCAGAGTAACTTCTATTTAAGCTGAGATCTGAAGGGAGATTAGCCAGTAGAAGGGTGTGGAGAGCATTCCAGATAATGAAAATAGCATATGCAAAGTCCGTGCTGTGGGAAAGATTTTGGCTCTGGATAAATTTTGGGAAGACTAGCAAGTCAGGAGTGTGGCAAGAAAAGAGGCCGAAGATAGTGGCACAGTAAAGGACATGCAAGGATGGTCAATAGGGTATTAAGTAAAATGGAAAGCCATTGGAGAATTTTAAGTAGAAAGAGTAATAATATCTAATGATTTAAAATTGAAATATAACACTCTAGCTGCTCTGTGGGAAAATGGTAATAAAATGTCAAGAGTACAGGCAAGAAACCATTTTTGGAGGCTGTTGAAGTAATCTAAGCAAAAGATGGCTTGGTTTTTCTCTGTTCAAGAGTTAATATGTCTTTACATGAATGAATGCTCTTTTTTAGCCCACAGCACCACCAGAGTAAATGCAAAACTAATTAGACCTTGGACGGGCTTCTGAAAACCTCTTGCCTGTTCCTCCAGCTCCTCCAGCTGTGTCTTGAGCAGTGAGGAATTTAAGGATATTCTTCATATCCCTATCTTTAGTTCAAATAACTCTACTTTTTTTTTTTTTTTTTTTTTTTTGGAGACAGAGTTTTGGTGGTGTTGCCCAGGCTGGAGTCCAATGGTGCAATCTCAGCTCACTGCAACCTCTGCCTCCTAGGTTCAAGGAATACAGTTCTATCTGATATCTGTATATATCTCTCACAAGACTGACTCTCACTTTGAACTTCAATCACAAGTAGTAGGTTTCAGGGCTACCCACAACTTTTGTCTTACTTGGCTGCAAACCTGAGGTTCCCATGACCACATTCCCAAGGTTCAATAATTTTTTAGAGCAGCTCAGTTCACAGAACTCAAGAGAACTCTTTACTTAGTATTGCCAATTAATTGCAAAGGATATTTTAAATGCTACAACAGAATAGCCATATGAAAAGATACATAGGGCTAGAATGAGGAAGGAGTTTGGAGCTTCCATGCCTTCTTTACACGTGCCCCTGTCAATGTCTTCAGTAACCCAGAAGCCGTCCAAACCTTGTTCTTTTGGTTTGTTTTGGAAGCTTCATTCTGTAGGCATGATTGATTAAATTATTGGCCATTGGTGATCAACTCAACCTTCAGCCTATTCTCCCCAGAGGTAAGGGGCCAGGGCTAAAAGTCCAACCCTCTAATCATAAGCTTGGTTCCCTTGGCAGCTAACCTCTATCCTGAGGATATCCAGGGGCTCCCAGCCATCAATTATCTTATTAGTACACAAAAAGACACATCACATTGGAGATGCCCAAGGTTTTACGAGCTGTGTGACAGAAATGGACTTAGAACAAATATATGTTTCTTATTATGTCATGGTATTACTGAGAATGATTCTTGGGTTGTCTCAGATTTAATAGGGACGATACCTGGAGCATGAATCATTTCTCCAACCAAACAAGTCCTATCTAATGGAGATGTGGGTGAAATAAATTTGGAGGCATATGGCACAATATCCATTACAGAGGGCAGGTAATTTATAGATTTTTAGGGTTATGTAATCAGGAGTGTTAAATAAATGATCATTGATGTAATTAACAGGCATTTACTGCTTTTAGAGAAAGAAGCTGAAATCAGGCTATAAGAGGTTGCAGAATTAATGAAAAATACATAAAGAAGTGGATGCAGTGATTAGGGATTACTCTTTTAGGAATTCTGACTTTGAATGTAAGAAGAGAAAAGGAGTGATAGCTAGAGAGGTACCATTATAGACTCATATGGGATGATTAATTCAAACAACATATAAGAGAAATAATGTGTCTGCTGTGTCTGAATTAAACATCTATTCTGTAAATCTGTAAAACTTAGTTTGCATCACGATGATGATACAGACAGGAGGCAAAGAAATACTAGTTAGAAAAGATCAGGGTCTCTGGTGAGGGCTTTACCCTCAAGCCTGGGTCCACGGCCAGAAGTGAGAACGTACTTTCCTATTTTCCCACTTGAATGTTGCCCTTTCCAAAACCACCCTGGCCCACCTTGTCCCCACTCCCATAGCCATTAAAACCCCCAATTTCCCCACGCAGAGCAGCAGAGCAGCAGAGCAGTGTGACAGAGAAGGCAAGAAGTGAAGAAGTGTATGAATGTTGAGAGGAGAAGCAGCTGGACTTGGGAGACTAGTCAGAGAGTTCAGCCAGAGATGGCCAAATTCCAGGGGAAGACCACCTTCCCACTCTATCCCCTTTCCAGCTCCCCATCTCTCTGAGAGCCATTTCCACTGCTTAATAAAATCCTCCACATTCACCAACCTCCAATTTGTGTGCATGACCTCATTCCTCCTGGAACCTGACCTCCACTGAGCTGTTTAACACTTAAGCAATCCAAGACAGTAAAGCTAAATTATTCCACTGTAACATATGGCCTCTAGGGCTCTGGGGGTCATGGGCAAACCCTAGAAGCTGCCATGGGACCTTGTGTTGTTCTACTCCTGCCAGTGCCCAGAAGCACTCATCCCATCCTCTGCACCCACTCACCTGCATGCTCCCCCTCCTGCAAGCGGTTTGAGAGCTGCAGGATGAGTAAGTGAGCCACTCTTTCACATGTCCCCTGAAAGGGTTAAGGGAACACTCTCATTTCATCTGGGGGCTCCTCCAGGTTACATCAGAAGGGTGAGTTAAAATGTGGAACTGTCAGATCTTCTCTTTTCCAAGACCCTGCCATATCCCTCTTTCTTTTGGCTGAAAGTTGACTCTGTTTCCCTTCACAGGGGATTATCCATTTCGTGAGAATAGGAAAAAGTCCTGGGACAACTGATGGCATCTTGCCCACTCCACTCCTTGGTGTTGCCAGAAGGCCCCAAGGCTGAACCTTGTTGGTCCCTGACTGCCTGTCAAAGCGTTGGCCAAAACCCCAGATTTTCATATGGTATCTTTCTTTTTTCATGGTTCAAAATGGCTCCCATCTCTTCTTTTATAATGATAAGGTTTTTGCTACATACTGAGGCAATGATACTAGGCAGAATGTACATTTGGCCCCGCTGTCAGAGGTGCAATTCAGAACAATGTGATTTCCATTTGTTCCTAGAAGTGTGTCCGTGAACCCCACCCCAATGACTGCAGGTATGTGCATGAGACAGGCAGGCACAGAGTGGTTCCTCTCTCTGTACCCCTCTCCTTTCTAGGGCCTTTGGGCATGTTCGCCACACATATGCACGGCACCTAATGGCCCAGTGGGGCAGGAGTAAGCTGCACACACTGCCTGAGCCCCAGGGCAATCTCGGAGACCAAGGCCCCAGATGCAGCCAGTTGACTAGTGTCTCCTGCTCACTGCTCCCTCCCACCACTTGCTCACAGAGCTTTTACTCCCCTGGGTTTCAACTTGGGGAGGGAAACAGTGATTAAAGAAACCTATTTCCACAGAGCAACAGAGCAATACATTCTCCCCTTGGCAAGGCCCATCTGGGACTTAATCTAAATGAATCTGTGCACCCCTGGGACACCATTTTATCCCAAACTCAATTCTAAACTTTGAGTTGAAGCTCTAGGGGTGGAAAAAAAAAAAAAAAAAAACATAAAACAACAACAAAACAACCAACCAACCAAACAAAAACAGATATGAGGGATCCAAAACCATACAATCAATAGGCATAGTGTAAATGCACAGGACCAATTCCTGCCAATTAAATCTCTGTTTCATGGAAGGATGCCATGTTCCATGGCATAGATGAGGCCCAGGGAGCTGAAACGTTGTCAACAGTAGGAGGTATGGAGGCATATGTTAGTGTGGAGAATTCCTACTCTCTAGGCCCTCCCTGCTTCATGGGTGCAAGCCGCATTGGCACTCATAGGTGGCACCTGCCAAGGTCACCAGGACTTAGGGATAAAAAGATAAAAGAGAAAGAAGGAATGCCCACTATATCTTCATCATACCATGAGTTATCATTGAAAGAAGGAAGGGGAATGAGGGATATCTATTTCCCTTTCAGAATGGGCAACCAGCTATCTTTACCACCCGCAGCTTATAATCCTCTGGAGTGTATCGTGAATCACTGGGACTGCTTTGAACCTCAGACTCTGGAGGAAAAACACCTCATAGACCTCTGTACAAAGGCTTGACCAAATTATGATTTGCAGGCAGGACTGGCTTGGCCTCAAGAAAGAACCTTTCATTTCAATACCATCCTGCAGTTGGACTTTTTCTGTAAACATGAGGACAAGTGGTCTGAGGTCCTGTATATGCTGACTTTCTTTACCTTGAAGGATAATCCAGACCTTTGCCAATAGTGTAGGATTGATCCAGCCCTCCTGTTTGCCATTTCAGGAGAAGCTGCAAGGGAACATCCCAGGAAACTAAAGAAACTAATTCCAGAGGCCCCCCCAGCAGGAGAGCCAGCTCCCTCCAGCCCTGCTCCTCTGGGTCCACTCCATCCTCCCTATCCAGCTTCCTTTTCTTGCTTGCTGTCTCCAGAAATCCTTTTTCTAGACAAGCCCCAGTGTCACTCTTGCCCTCCAAAAGATGTCTGGTGAATTTGGCCCCAGTAAGGTCCAGGTTCACTTCTCTCTATAGGACTTAAGTGAAATTTAAGGGAGATCTTGGCAAGTTTTCAGATGATCCTGACTGATAGATAGAGACTTTCCAGAATTTAACCCAAGTATTTGAACTATCCAGGAAAGACATTATGTTACTTTTGAATCAGACTCTGTGGAACCTTGAGAAGTAGACTGCTCTGCAAGCAGAGAGATGTGGGGCTGAGCTTTGTATCACATATAGCATCAAGGAAAGGACTGAATTTTATCCATCTGGAACAGAGTCAGTGTCAATGCATAACCATGGATGGGATCCCAGTGACAAGTTGGGAGAATGGAAGGGGAGACACTTTCAGGAGTGCATAATAGAAGGCCTATGCAGGACTATGACTAAGCCTCTCAAATATACCAATCTTCCATTATAGACCAGGGATTAGATGAGAATCCCACTGCCTTCTAGGAAAGGCTAAGAAAGGCCTTGGTAAAGCATGCCTCTCTATTTCCTGATTCAGTCAAGGGACAACTGTTCCTAAAGGTTAAGTTTATTACTTAGGCAGCCCTGGTATCAGGAGGGAACTGCAGAAACAGGCCCTGGGACCAGATATTACTTTAGAGAACCTTCTGAAATTGGCCACCTAGATCTTTTATCACAGAGATAGGGAGGCCCAGGAGAGAAAGAGGATGCACAGGAAAGAGACAGAGGCTTTGATGGCCACTAGGCAAGCCCACAAACCCCAGAATTCCTAAGGTGTACCTGCTAATTGCTACAGATGAGGCTAGCCAGGGCATTTTAAGGATTTCCCAGGCAGAGGAGGAAGCAACCTTGACCCTGTTTAATCCACAACGGGGATCAATGGAAGATGGACTGTCCCTAGGAACTCTGGCCACTGGCTCCAGAACAAGTCTCCCACATGGTCCAGCAGTAGAACTGTTGGGTTCTGGGGCTCCTCTACCCAGCTCTGATGGTCCAGACCACCATTACTATCCAGAAGGCCTGAGTAATTCTGGAAATCAAAGGGATGAAAGTGAACCTTCTTTTGGACACTGGGGCTTGTCTCTTGGTTCTCCTCTTCATCCAGTTCCTTCTTCTCCTTAGCACAACCGTGAGGAGAATCTCAGGAACGTCTTTAATACAATATTTTCCCCAGCCCCTTAGTTGTAGGTAGGGAGACCTTTTGTTCATCTATCCATTTCTAATTAGTCCTGAAAGCCCAACTCCTCTGTTGAGCAGGGATATTCTGGCCCATAGCGGGACCACCATCCTGATAGTCCAAGGGCAAACTCTTTGTCTTCCCCTAGTGGAGACCTATATTAACCCAAAAGTTTGGGCAATTCAAGGGAAGAGAAGATTGACTAATCTACAACCACCACAATGGTCTGGATCCCCCATCATTGATAACTTGAAGATGCAAGGCCTCCTTAAACTCTGCAACAGCTCTTGTAATACCCCAGTACTGGGGGGTACAAAAATCCAAAAGGAAATGGAGACTAGTTCAGGACCTCCACCTTTTTAATGAGGCTGTGGTTCCAATCCACCTGGTGGTTCTACATCCCTATACTGTGCTAGCTCAAATACCAGAGGGAAGCAAATGGCTCACAGTCCTAGACTTAAAAGATGCCTCCTTCTCCATATCATTACACCATGACTCCCAGTATTTGTTTGTATTTGAGGGTCCCTCTAACAAAACCACCCAGTTAAACTGGACAATGTTAACTCAGGGATTCCAAGACAGACTCCACTTCTTTAGGCAGGCATTGTCAAGAGTTCTCTCCCAGTTCCTTTATCCTTGGGTTAAAGTTTTACAATATGTAGATGACATTCTCCTGTTTGCCCCAGCTGAGAAAATTTCTCAAGAGGCCAGAAAGTTCTTAATTTTCTGACTAACAGAGGATATAAGGTTTCAAAATCTAAAGCTAAGCTTCATCAGACTTCAGTGAAGTACCCAGGCCTGGTCTTGTCAGAGGGGACTAGGGTGATGGGCGAAGAAAAGATTAAACCCATCTCTTCCTTTTCCCTCCCCAAAGCCCTCAAGCAACTGAGGGGATTCTTAGGCATTATAGCATTCTACATACTATGGATTCCTTAGTATGGTGAAATAGTTCATCCCTTATATAACCCAATAAAGGAGACTAGGACACCTAAAACTTACCTCTAATTTGGAAACCAGAGGCTAGAAAAGCCTTTGGTCAACTAAAACAAGCCTTGCTTGAAGCACCAGCCTTTAGTATTCCCTTAGAGAAAACATTCAATCTTTATGTGTCAGAAAGAAAGGGAGTAGCACTGGAAGTTCTAACACAGGCCTGTAGTCTCCCCATAGAGAAAAGGTTAACTTTTACATGTCAGAAATAAAGAGAAGGGCACTGGGATTTCTAACACAGTCCCAGGGTCCATCTCAGAAGCCTGTAGCCTCCCTAAGTAAGGAGCTTGATTTGGTAGGCAAGGGGTAGCCTGCCTATCTCTGGGCAGTTGCAGTGGTAGCCTTGCTGGTACCAGAGGCTACTAAGTTAACCATGGTGAATAACTTAACCATTTATACTGCTGTATAATGTGGCAGAACTACTGTCTTCTACAGGAATTCTCCGGTTAACAGATATCAGGTATCATGCGTGCTATCAGAGAGCTCTGTAGTCCAGTTAACAATCTGGGTCTCCTTAAATCCAGCCACCTTCCTCCCAGGGGAAGCTGGGGATCTTGAACATGACTGTGAATAAATAGCAGTAAAAACTTATGAGGCTAGGGAGGACCTCAAAGAAACCCCCTTAGAGAACCCAGACTGGATTGTCTTCACGGATGGAAGTTCTTTTGTTAAACAAGGGACCCATAAAGCAAGATATGTAATAGTACCCTGAATGATATTGTTGAAAGCACATGATGTGGTTTGGCTGTGTCCCCACCAAAATGTCAGCTTGAATTGCATCTCCCAGAATTCCCACATGTTGTGGGAGGGATCCAGGGAGAGGTAATTGAATCATGGGGGCTTGTCTTTCCCATGCTATTCTCATGGTAGTGAATAAATCTCACAAGACCTGATGAGTTTATCAGGAGTTTCTGCTTTTCTTCCTCATTTTTCCTTAGTTTCCTTATTTTTCTTGCTGCCACGATGTAAGAAGTGCCTTTCACCTCCTGCCATGATTCTGAGGCCTCCCCAGCCATGTAGAACTGTAAGTCCAGTTAAATGTCTTTTTCTTCCCAGTCTTGGGTATGTCTTTACCAGCAGCATGAAAATGGACTAACAGCACATCTCTCTTCTGGGACACAAGTGCTCAAGTAGCCAAACTAATTACCCTCATGAGGGTGCTCAAATTAAGCAGAGGAAAAACAGCATTTATACTGATTCTAAGTATGCTTTCCTAGTCCTCTATGCCCATGCCACTATCTGGAAAGAGACAAACTTCCTCATGGCTAATGAGTCTCCCATTAAATACCATCAGGAAATTAATAAACTATTATCCTCAGTTTTCCTCCCACAGAAAGTGGCAGTAATACATTGCAAAGGCCACCAAAAAGAGATGGATGAAATAGCTGAGGAAAATAGACTGGCAGACCAAGCAGCTGAATCAGCAGTGAGGGGGGCCCAAATTTCTGACCCACTTGGAGCCCCTCTGATCTGGGAGGATCCCATCAGAGAAATAAAACCTCAATATTCCCCTGTGGAAATAGAAGGGGCTACCTCTTGGGGATACATCTTTCAGTCTTCAGGACAACTACAATCAGAGGATGGCAAACTTCATCTGCTGGCTACTAACCAATGGAAAGTTCTTAAAAGGCTTCATTAGGCCTTTCATCTAGGTAAGGATAAAACCTGTCAACTGCCCCAGAGACTGTTCTCAGCTAATAACCTGATACAAACTGTTTAACAGGTCATTAATGCTTGTGAGACTTGCCTTAAAAATAATCTCCTTGGTCGGCTGCGGTGGCTCACGCCTGTAATCCCAGCACTCTGGGAGGCCAAGGTGGGTGGATAACAAGGTCAGGAGTTCGAGACCAGCCTGGCCAACATGGTGAAACTGTGTCTCTACTGAAAATACAAAAATTAGCCAGGCATGGTGGCAGAGGGACTGTATATAATAAGGGTTCTCTTAGAGGGACAGAACTAATAGGACATAAATATGTATGTGTGTGTGTGTGTGTGTGTGTGTGTAAAGGAGTTCATTAAATATTAACTTACATGATCACAGGATCCCACAATAGGCTTCCTACAAGCTGAGGAGCAACAAAAGCCAGTCTGAGTCCCAAAACTGAAGAACTTGGAGTGTAATATTTGAGGGCAGGAAGTATTCAGCACAGGAGAAATATGTAGGCTGCGAGGTTAGGCCCTAGGCCCGTCTCATCTCTTCACATTTTTTAGCCTACTTTATATTCACTGGTGGCTGATTAGATTGTGCCCACCCGATTGGCTTTCCCCAGTCCACTGACTTAAATGTTAATCTCCTTTGGTAACACCCTCACAGACACACCCAGGGTCAATACTGGCATCCTTTAACGCAATCAAGTTGACATTCCGTATTCATTGTCACAGGGACCTCAAGCTAAAGATTACAAAAGATAAGTGTTAATAATTAACCTTCCATGGATATCCTTTTTATAGTCTTGCCTATACTTTCTGTTCTTACCTTCATTCTGTTCTATACCACGAGGCACAATTCTGTTTTCAGAATAATTACTATATTTTATTTCTTATTTCTGTAATATTTGGCACTAGATTCTTTCCTTGTATAATACAGATGTTTAACCCATGCATACTTAACCTTGTAAAACATTTATTTATTTATTTATCTATTTATTTATTTTTGATCTCTCATCTAGAGACCATCAAACTCCAAGTGGTCAGGCAACTGGAGCCTCAGATGATGGCTCCCTTTTGCTGAGGACCCTGAGGTAGACCTGTGTGAGGAATCTGACTGCCATTTTTCCCAAAACAATGACCCCTGTTAGTAGAAAGTAGCTAAGACTGGTTGTTGTCCATGTTCTAATGGCAGTTCGATGTGCCCTTCAGATGGGGGAATGACACCGACAGGAGGTGGTGAAATAGTAGGTTGAAAAGGGCAAGGTACCTGGCAACGGCTCTACCCTCAAGCCTGGACCCCTGACCCTAAGTGAGAGCATACATTCCTGTTTTTCTGCCTGAATATTACCTTTTCCAATACCACCCTGGACCACCCCACCCCCATCCTGTACCCATAAAAATCCCAATTTCCATGGGCAGAGTGGTGGAGCAGTGGAGTGGCATGGCAGAGAAGGAGAGAAGAGAAGGACCTGAACATTGAGCGGAAAAGCAGCAGCTGGATATCGGAGACTACAGTAAGAGAACGGTTCATATAGGGATGATTTAAGAGGAGTTTGGCCTGGGACAGCTGAACTCCAGGAGAGGAACACCTTCCCACTCCATTTCCTTTTCAGCTCTCCATCCTGCTGAGAGTCACTTCCACTGCTCAAAAAAATCCTCTGCATTCACTATCCTCCAATTTGTTTGCATGGCCTCATTCTTCCTGGATGCCTGAAAAGGACCTGGGTACAGGTGCAAGAGGTTATCACACTGACATTCCACTGAGCTGTTTAACACTTAAGCTGTCCACAGACAGCAATCTAAAAGATGTCTCCTCCAGGGTTCTGGGGATTGTGGGTAACCCCTAGGTGTTGCCATGAAACCACACAGAGTTCTACTCCTGCTGCTGCCCAGAAGCAATCACCCTGGCCTCTGCACCCACTCGCCTGAATGCTCCCACTCCCACAAGGGGTTTGAGAGCTGCAGGCTGAATAAATGAGTCACCCCTTCATGAGTTTGGTCAAAGGAACTGTCTTGTTTCAGTAAGATCTTGGTTTAAGAAATATTTATGGTAATAACTGAGCAAATTACTGTAATGTTAATGCTGTTAAAATCTTCATTTCAATGTGAACATGGATTGAAACATTATGTCCTTAATTTCCTTCTGAGAAAATGGGATAAGATTGCTTTTTTCTCAGGCATCTTGGGATGACTGAATATGATAATGTGTGTAGAGTTCCTAACACAATCTTTGCAATAGTACTCAATTAATGTTTTTCTTTACCCTATATCTGTTCTGAGTCTAATTTAGTGAATAAAGATAATAAACTAGATTATCTTTAAGATTTAAAAATAAATTATTCTATGATTTTTGTTAAAAATACGTTTAAGAGCAAATGAATTTACATCAGATGAGAGGAGCAATTTGAAATCATCCCACTCTAGAAGAATAGATTGCTGTTATATCTACTGTTTTGGGGTTTACAAGTAGCTTTGTTAGCCAGAGTTTCTTATGATCTGTGTACTGTGTCTATAAGTTCCAAGCATCTGTGAGTTAATGAATAGGAAAAATTATTGGTTGCATTTAAGATGGTCTTTCTTTTTATTTATATTATATCCTGGTTTTGATCTTGGGCTGTCATTATTACACAATGTTTGCCAAGTAATTGATGTGTTTGCATATATTTGTTTATTTATTTAGTTTTATTTATTTATTTATGTTTGAGACAGAATCTCACTCTGTCACCCAGGCTACAGTGCAGTGCCATTATCACACTCCCTACAGCCTCAACCACCTGGGCTCAGGTGATCCTCCACCTAGCCTTCCCAGTAGCTGGGACTACAGGTACATGCCACTGCCAGACTAATTTATTTATTTTTTTTAGTGACAGGGTCTTGCTATATTAGGTGGGCGTCTTAAACTCCTGGTCTCAAGTAATCCACCCTCCTTGGCCTCCCAAAGTGCCAGGAGTACAAGCGTGAGTCACTGTGCCTGGCCCCATTTGCATATATTTATGAGAAATTAAAGTTTTATGTTTCTCCAAGAAATTCCCAATCAGCAGTCTCCTATGCTGTAGGTGTAATATCCTATGGTCTTAAGTCAACATGCAATATGCTATTTTTTTCAAATCACCCCCTTTCCTCATATATTATCACAAACATCTTGCATATGAGATCAGTAATGGTCACTGCATATTATTATAAAGTTAATGCATCTTAGGATCATTCTCGTTTGTGCTGTACATCATCCTAGGCAGAATTGTCAGCTTTGTGCTTGCAGCTGCTCTCAATCTGTCATCATAAATGATAAATGAGCATCGGAGTCTTATTTTCTATTGTACATTATTGTCACTACAAGAATGCAAGACCAGCATATCTTGGCTTTCTCACAAGCCCCTTTATGATCATAAGAACTTTACTAGAAAATCAGGGAACCTTACATTTCTAACTCAATAAATAATACTGTAAATCAACTAAAGTTTTGGCTCAATAGCATCAGAATTTAAACTGAGCTTGATTTTTCTATATAGATCTCAACTAATTATTTCAATTATTTTTAATCTCTATGATCCTTGGTCTCTGAAGTACAACTGGCAGAATTTTTAAAATAGGTATTGTTGAACACTTGTCAGTAAATATAAAATAGATAAATGTTTGATAACATAGATCTCTCACATTTCTGCATTCACTGTGAGCAAGGCATTATTATTCTGTTTGTTCTGGGCTGTTTTTTCCAGGATTTTTGTATAGTGAACGGTCTTGGAAGAAAAAAATTGTATCTCCTTTTAGAGGGAAGGACAGGTGTGCTCACGATTTGAGAGACAAAGATATGTCTCATGCCAAAGCAAATATTATGAATGCTGATTGTCCAGTATAATAAAAACAATGTCTTTCTCTGGAGCACAGAAAGAGGCCTGTTACTGCCCGGTATCAAAATTTGGGGTTTCCTAAGCTCTGGATTAATTTCCTGTAATGCGACTCACTGAGACTCAGCACAGGCATCTATCTGGACCTATTAGCTGTTCCTGAGGACCTGAGGGAAATTGTTGGAAATACGTTGAGGCTCATGCTGCTTACTGTGCCATGAAAAATAAAGTCCTTTGTTTCTGACCCTGTGCTCTTATTTTTTTCTGCCAGTTTCTTCCATGAAACTTTGGTAACTGATCATGTTAGGTTACAGGTAGATTAAAATCAAGCCCTTTTACAATTTCTGACAATCTATGTAAGAAAATAAAAAAGAGGGTTCTGAGGATATCAATAGAGAATTTGTTTTAAGAAACCAAATGCAACAAAAACCAACAAAATACATGCTTATTTATAGTTGTTTCCATCCCATTCTCAATTTTTAAAAATTTGCTTGCCAGTAAGTTTTATGTAACATAAAATATATTATATTGCTGAGAGAAGAGCAGCATCAATATTATCATGGACGAGATTAAAGTTTGTGGACCAAATATTAAGATATTTCTCTAGAAACCAGAATTAATTTGTGTATATATATGTGTATAATGTTTATTATTCTAAGTGACATTTATTTCGGAGACATGTAGATAATACTTAAAATGGTTACTAATAAATAAAATGTATTTAAGCTTATGGGCAGAAAAGTACATTCTAGGCCTTCTTGAAATGAATTTGGACAGACTAGGTACTAGACTAGAGGTGGAAAATTCTATATCTGAATTTTAATTTAATGGACTATTATATGACTGAAATTATACTTTGATATGTGTGTAAGACTGTGTTGTTTCTTTACTCAATAATTATAGGTCACTTCTAGTGTTGCTTTTTTTTTTTTCTAGACAAGGTCTTGTTCTGTAACCCAGGCTTGAGTGCAGTGGTACAGTCATGGCTCACTGCAGCCTTGACCTCCTGAGCTCAAGTTCCCTGGGTAGCTGAGACAACAGGAGTGTGCCACCATGCCTGGGAAATTTTTGTATTTTTTGTACAGATGGGGTTATGCCATGTTGCCCAGGCTGGTCTCCAAATCCTGGGTCAAGCAATCAACCCATCTCAGCCTCCCAGAGTGCTGGAATTACATGCATGAGCCACTGTACCCAGCCCTGTTTTCTATTTTCAACAGAACCTGAATTCTAACTCAATAATCTATTGTCCTTACATGGGCATGCACTTCACTAAGCCATGGTGATTTTATTTTCCTTGTAAAATTTTAAATAACAATAGTATTCAAACCATTGTTTTAAAAGAATCACTGTAAATTATTTTTTATGAAAAACATTAATGGTCTTAATATTTAAGGCAAATTTCAAAATATTTGTATTGCCTTAAGTATAGATGTAGACAATGGAATGGAATTTTGCTGCTAGAACTGTTACACATGAAAGAGATACTGGTTACCCTGAGTTATGGACTGTGTTGTAACCATGCAGGAACTTCAGCCCTTGCCTCCTCAGAGAACGTCTTAGACTGAGGGGCACAAAGCAGAAAAAGAGATCAAGGCAAGTTCCAGAGCAGGAGTGGAAGTTTCTTAAAAAGACTTAGAACAGTAAAGAAAGGAAAGGGCCCTTGGAAGAGACACAAGTGAGTGTCTGAAGGTCAAAGAGAGAAAAATATGGGCATTTAATCTTGATCCTAGGACTTTAGTCTCACCTCTTCCCCATGATTCTTCCCTTTGGGTGGCCTTTCCATATGCGCAGTGCTCTCCTTACCCTTGGGAATTGAGTACAGCAATGTGTTTAGAGAGTTATAGACATGACCATCTGAGGCTTTCTTCCTTTTTCCAGTGGAGTGTCCCCAGATCATTCTTTGCCATTTTTGTCTCTTAATGTGTGTGATGGTTAACACTGAGCATCAGTCAATTTGATTGGATTAAAGGATACAAAGTATTGATCTTGGGTGTGTCTGTGAGGGTGTTGTCAAAAGAGACTAACATTTGAGTCAGTGGGCTAGGAAAGAAAGACCCACCCTTAATCTGGTTGCCCACAACCTAATCAGCTACCAACCTGGCTAGAATACAAGCAGGCAGAAAAGTGTGAAAAGAGAGACTGACCTAGCCTCCCAGCCTACATCTTTCTTCCATGCTGGATGCTTCCTGCCCTTGAATATCGGACTAAGTTTTCTAATATATAATTGGAATGGGGATGTGTGGGAGGACCCTGATGAACCTGGGGACACTGAGTTTGTAAACTCTGGTGAACCTTTTTTGCCATAAGGAATAGCTTCTGCACCTCTCATAGTGGCAACGTTCCCTCCCCAACCCATGCTGCCGTCAGCCTTTCCATTGTTGTCTGAGGAGATAAACCTTGTGCTTCCTGAGGCAAATTGATGGCCTTCCCTGACGCTGTTGCCAGGCAAGATAATGTTGATTTTTCTCAGGAGCCACCCCTAACACCCCTGTTTGCTTCTAGACCTATAACTAAAGTCTCAGCAGGCCCTTAGAGGTGAGGTTGAGAGTGTGACCCATGAGGATGTGCAGTACACTTGAAAAGAACTGCTTGAGTTTTCTAATTTATATAAACAGAAATCTGGAGAACAGACATGGGAATGGATACTAATGGTGTGGGATAATGGTAGAAGGAACATATGGTCATTTCCCCACTACCAGAATGTATAATTGGCATAGACCTACTAAGCAGCTGGCAGAAGCCCCACACTGGCTTCCTGACTGGTAAGGAGAGGGTTGTTATGGTGGGAAAGGCCAAATGGAAGCCGTTAGAGCTGCCTCTACCTGGAAAAATAGTAAATCAAAAACAATACCGCATCCCTGGCGGGATTTCAGAGATTAGTGCCATCATCAAAGACTTGAAAGATGCAGGAGAGGTGATTCCCACCACATCCCTGTTCAATTCTCCCATTTGGCCTGTGCAGAAGACAGATGAGTCTTGGAGAATGATAATGGGTTATCATAAGCTTAACCAAGTGGTGACTCCAATTACAGCTGCTGTATCAGATGTGGTTTCATTATTTAAGCAAATTAACACATCTCCTGGTACCTGGTATGCAGCCATCAACTTGGCAAATGCCTTTTTCTCCACTCATGTCTACAAGGCCCACCAGAAACAATTTGCCTTCAGCTGGCAAGGCCAGAAATACAACTTTACTGTCCTACTGCAGGGCAATATCAACTCTCCAGCTTTGTTTAATAATCTTATTTGGAGAGACCTTGATTGCTTTTCACTTCTGCAAGATATCACACTGGTCCATTACATTGATGACATTACACTGATTGGATCCAGTGAGCAAGAAGTAGCAAACATACTGGAATTATTGGTGAGACCTTTGCATGCCCGAGGATGGGAAATTAATCTGACTAAAATTCAAGGACTTTCTGCCTTAGTAAAATTTCTAGAGGTCCAGTGCTGTGAGACCTGTCATGATATTCATTCTAAGGTGAAGGATAAGTTGCTCCATTTGGGTCCTCCTACAACCAAGAAAGAGCCACAATGCCTAGTGAGCTTATTTGGATTTTGAAGGCAACACATTCCTCATTTGGGTGTGTTACAATATATGGGTCCATATATTGAGTGACCTGAAAGGCTGTCAGTTTTGAGTGCGGTCTAGAACACGAGAAGGCTCTGCAACAGGTCCAGGCTGCTGTGCAAGCTGCTCTGCCACTTGGGCCACATGACCCAGCAGATCCCATGGTGCTTGAGGTGTCAGTGGCAGATAGGGATGCTGTTTGGAGACTTTAGTAGATTCCCATAGGTGAATCACAGCAGAGGACTCTAAGATTTTGGAGAAAGGTCCTGCCATCTTCTGCAGAAAATTACTCTCTTTTTGAGAGACAGCTTTTGGCCTGTTACTGGGCTTTGGTAGAAACTGAACGTTTGACTATGGGTCATCAAGTTACGATGTGACCTGAACTGCCTATCATGAACTGTGTGGTTTCTGCCCCATCTAGCCATAAAGTGGGTCATGCACAGCAGCATTACATCATCAAATGGAAGTGGTCTGTATGTGATTGGGCTCGAGCAGGTTCTGAAAGCACAAATAAGCTACATGAGGAAGTGACTCAAATGCTAATGGTCTCCATTCTGCCACTCTGCCTTCTGTACCCCAGCTTGCACCGATGGCTTCATGGGGAGCTCCCTACTATCATTTGACAGAGGAAGAAAAGACTAGGGCCTGGTTTATAGATGGTTCTGCACAATATGCAGGCACAACCCAAAAGTGAATGGATGTAGCACTACTGCCCCTTTTTAGGACATCTCTGAAGGACAGCAGTGGAGGGAAATCTTCCCAGTGGGCAGAACCTCAAGTAGTGCACCTGATTGTTCACTTTGCATGGAAGGAGAAATGGCCAAATGTCAATGGTTTTTGGATAATCAGAGACTTGGAAGAAGCATGATTGGAAATTTGATGACAAAGAAATTTGGGGAAGAGGTATGTGGATGGACTTCTCTGAGTGGTCAAAAACTGTAAAGATAATTGTATTCCATGTGAGTGTTCACCATCAGGTGACCTCAGCAGCAGACAGTTTAAATAATCAAGTGGATAAGATGACCCTTTCCATGGATATCCCTCAGCCTCTTTCTCCAACCACCCTTGTCATCGCCCAATGGACTCATGAAAAAAATGGCCATGGTTGCAGAGATGGAGATTACATATGGGCTCAGCAACCTGGACTTCCATTCACCAAAGTTGACCTGGCTACACTCACTGTTGAGTGCCCAATTTGCCAGCAGCAGAAATCAACACTGAGCCCTCAATACAGCACTGTTCCTTGGGGTGATCAGCCAGCTACCTGGTGGCAGGTTGATTATATTGGACCTCTTCCATCATGGAAAGGGTAGAGGTTTGTCCTCACTGGAATAGACACTTAACTCCAGATATGAATTTGCCTATTCTGCATGTAATGTTTCTTCCAAGACTACCATCCATCAACTTACGGAATGTTTTATCCACCATCATGGTCATGGTATTCCACACAGCATTGTCTCTGACCAAGGCACTCACTTTATGGGTAAATAAGTGTGGCAGTGGGCTCATGCTCATTGATTTCACTGGTCTTACCATGTTCCCCTTCATCCTGAAGCAGCTGGATTGATAAAAAGGTAGAATGGCCTTTTGAAATCACAATTATAATGCCAACTAGGTGACAATACTTTGCAGGGCTGGCGCAAAGTTCTCCAGAAGGCCGTGGCACCATCACCCCTACTGATCCACTCGCAAAATTTTTGCTTTCTCTTCCTGTGACACTACATTCTGCTAGCCTAGAGGTCTTTGTTCCAGAGGGAGGAACACTGCCAGCAGGAGGCACAACAATGATTCCATTAAACTCAAAGTTAAGATTGCTACCTGGACACTTTGGGCTCCTCTGACTTTTAAGTCAACAGCTAATAAGGGAGTCACTGTGTTTACTGTGTTGGCTGGGGTGATGAACCTGGACTATCAAGAAGAAATCAGTCTACTATTTCACAACTGAGGTAGGGAAGAGTATGCATGGAATATAGGAGATCCATTCCGGTCTCTTAGTATTAACATGCCCTGTGATTAAGGTCAATGGGAAACTACAGCAGCCCAATCCAGGCAAGACTACAAATGACTCAGACCCTTCAGGAATGAAAGTTTGGTTCACTCCATCAGGAAAAAAAGAAAAGAAAGAAAAAGAAAAAAAAGAAAGCCACGACCTGATGAGGTGTTTGCTGAAGGCAAAAGGAATACAGAATGGATAGTAGAAAAATGTAGTCATCAATACCAGCTATAAACATGTGACCAGCTGCAGAAATGCACATTGTATTGTCATGAGTATTTCCTCCTTCTTTTGTTAAAATCTTGTTTGTACATGAATACACTTGTACTAAGAAAGTACCTCCATTTTATTTCCTTTCTGCTTTATCATGTGACATAAAATTTACTGATCTCACATCAGCATTTAAGTATTATTAACTTTACGTAATAGTATTTGTGTGGGGGATTGGTGTGTTTCCAGTTCTATGGAGGATAACTGTATTATCTAAAGTGTAACTATGGCCTTTTTATTGTCTTTATTTGAAGATCATGTATGATCTCATATGGGTTCAAGTTTGACAAGGGGTAGACTTGTGATGATTAATAGTGAGTATCAACTTGATAGGAACGAAGACACAAAGTATTGATCCTGGGTGTGTCTGTGAGGAGGGTGGCCTCTTTAGGGAGGCCAAGGCCTTTTCTCATCAGGTATTCTTGTTAAAATTCTTGCATTTAAATCAGAGGTTTCTGCATCTTTTTTGATGGACCTTGAGGTTTCAATGTCATCTTATTACTCTGGTTAGCAGTTTACTCTTAATGTATTGGTCTGAGTGGATTTTTTCCCTTTTTTCTGAGTTCAGTCAAGCATGAATTGGGATTTCCCCCCACCCCAGTGTTTCTACGTATAAAGGAGATTAACATCAGTGCGGCAAGAATATAAGCAAGCAGAAAAATGTGAAAAGGGAAACTAACCTAGCTTCCTAACCTACGTCTTTCTTCCATGATAATGCTTCCTGCCCTCGCACATTGAATTCCAGCTTCTTCAGTTTTGGAACTTAGACTGGCTCTCCTTGCTCCTTAGCCTGCAGATGGCCTATTCTGGGACCTTGTGGTCACGTGAGTTAATACTTAATGAACTACCCTTTATATGTGTGTGTGTGTGTATATATGTGTGTTTGTGTGTGCATACATATATGTATATATATATGTGTGTGTATATATGTACAGAACTAATGGAATATATATGTATACATATACACATACATATATATACACACACACACATATATATACACACACACACAGGACCATCAGTAAATGGCCTCTTCCTGGTGCAGGCTGCCAATTTATCACTTTTAGAGAGGCAATGTGATCATTGCCAAGCCATCACCTGACATTTCTAGTGGGTTGGGGGAAAGGGGAGAGTCCTCTTCTGCCCTGCTCATGCCTATCTATCTGCCTATCACAGGACCACCTTTTTCATCACTCTGTGGAACCATACCTAGGAGTGTTCCATAGAACCCATCATTGCAATTTGAGGCTTTGTGCCTGGAATTCTGTTTCCAAACTTGAGATGAAATTAGGTCTTTCATATGAGCCAACTGTGTTTATTCTAGCAGCATGTGCCCAGCATGTCCACATTAAGTATGTTTAAATGATAGTGATAATGGAATTTCAGCATCATAACTGAAATTTCATTTGTCAAATTAGAAATGGAAATATCTTTTATTGATTCTAAAGTGTGTTTTTATGTGACGCTTTACTATTAAAACTAACCTGGAAATAACAGGTTGCTGTCTCCTATAACAATTTTGAATTTCAAAAAAAAAGCAATTTATAATACTTTCTATATTATAGGATAATCTTAAAATAATCACTTATATTAATCTAACCACACTTGGATACAACAAAACTTCTGATGAGAAAAAGACTAAGATGCTAAACAAAAGCAAAACATCAAACAAACAAGAAACATACTTATTTTTCTTAAAGCAAATATTCATTCTGTAAATGATCAAGAAGAAAGCCAGAAGTATTGACCCCAAGCATAGATAACCAGACTTGCCTCTAAACAAAACAAATTCTAGTTGTGAAGAAGGAAGTTAAAGACGCTAGCACTTGACATTTTTTTTTTTTTTTGCATTGGTTAAAGTAATCAAACTGATACTGTATTGAATGTGAAGAGATGCTGCATAAGTAAACATGGACGATTTAGAACTGTTCATCTCTCATGTTGTATTCAATTTACAATCTTGGAAAAAAATCAATAGGCCTAGTTCTCTTCTTGTCTGCCCTCCTTTCTGCTAGCCTCATGCCATTAATCTGCATTTAATGGGCACAGCAGCCTTAATAGATGCTGTCTTTTAGGTAATGTAGCAGTACTTTTCTGGAATCACTAATCTCTTTCCTTTGGGCAATGTGGTAACTTCTTCTTTTTTGGAACCTTGTGAAGACCTAGACAATTTCTCAATACCTTAAGCCAAAATTCTCCCTATTATCCACCCAAAACTTTCAGATCAGCTTTGATATTAGCCCTAAGATATATCTGTAGAAATGAAAAGGAAAAGTTTGTGGTACTACTGGCAGAAATGATGTAACTAGTGAAAATAATTAAGAAACAAATTGACCATTTACATATTTGCTTCTGTTGAAGAATAAGTTATCTATTATGTGGTGCTTATTCTATGATGGGAACTAGATTAAGCACTTATGCATTATCTATTTAATTCACCCAGAGCAACATCCATTTTTTATTTTAAATCTGATTTCATCACTGCTTCCTGAAACCCTCTAATGGCTTTCCATTGAGCTTAGTTTCAAATCAAAGCTATTTATCACAATTATAACCTTACATACCTGGATTGTGTCTAAACCTTTGATCCCTACTTCTACTACATTCTTTCTTGCTTGCTAGACCACAGCCTTACTGCCCCAAGGCCCTTCTGCTTTGGGGGTTTTATACTCTTCCCTCCTTCTCAGAACACTTTCTTCAAATTTTTACAGGGCTGAGTTCTCATTATCCAGTTCTCTGCAGTTATTATCCCCTCAGGGAGGCCAAGGCCTTTTCTCTTGTCAGGTATTCTTGTTAAAACTCTTGCACTTAAATCAGAGGTTTCTGCATCTATTTTGATGGACCTTGAGGTCTCAATTTCATGTTATTACTCTCGTTAGCAGTTTCTTCTTAATGTATTGGTCTGAGTGGATTTTTCCCCTTTATTCTGAGTTCAGTTAAGCATCAATTGGGATTTCCCCCCCAGTATTTCTATGTATTTTGAGTGAAAGGGTATTTTAGAATATGTAACTTTCCCTAGTTCATCATGCCATATATATATGTATGTGTGTGTGTATATATGTATATATGTATGTATGTGTATATATGTGTGTGTGTATATATGTATATATGTATGTATGTGTATATGTGTGTGTATATATGTATGTATGTGTATATATGTGTGTGTGTATATATACTTTTTTTTTTGTAAACCTATTTTTCTTCCCTCCTGTCTTTACTTTTGAAAACCAAATACCTGTTAAGAAAGCTTTAACACTATGAACATGGAAATATTGTTAGGCTTAGAAATATTTTGTCATTGAGCTCATATGAAGACATATAGGTCTAATATAATATATCAAACATGAATATATACAAAAAGAAAGAGGAAATTTCCTATTTCTTTCAAATATTCAAATTTCTACTATAAGATACTTTATATTTACACTACACTTTTTCTAGTTTCAAACCTTTTTTTTCCTCAAGAATTAATGCTCTTTTCAGTGAAGGAAGAAATAAGTGCATTTTTATTATTTACTAGAATAATTCAACTTCTTATTTATATGTTGGTTAAGTATTTACTTTTTAGGCCAGTTATATAGCAATAACTTTCAGAATGATTGCTTTCTAAATTTTGTCTTATGATGTTAATATCCTGTCTCTGGGATTCAATGTTTTCCTCTGGAGTTTAGTCTGTGTTTTACTAAAGTATATCCCCAATTTTTTTTTTTTTTTCAAAAAAGATAAGTGGTAAGTGTGGGGGCGAGTTTCTGAATAGTGTTGTAACTAAAATGCCTTATTTCTTTTTCTCACTTGAATCTAATAGGAAATAAAGTTGTAGAAACATATTGTTTGTTCTCCTTCTTTGAGAACGTGTAGTACTCAACTTCACTTACAAGTTTTGTACATTTTCTCTGAATATTTTTAGATTTAAAAAAAATTTTTTATAGTGTCTCATCATTAGGTATTTCTAGCTCTGCATCTCTTTCTTATTACTCATCAAGTCTTTTCAATGTGAAGATTTTTTTTTTACTCTCCACTTTGAAAAAAAAAATCTTTTAGGCCAGGCACTGTGGCTCACGCCTGTAATCCCAGCACTTTGGGAGGCTAAGTTGGATGGATCACAAGGTCAGGAATCCAAGACCAGCCTGGCCAACATGGTGAAACCCCCTCTCTACTAAAGACGCAAAAGTTTAGCCAGGCTTAGTGGCTGGTGCCTGTAATTCCAGCTACTCTGGAGGCTGAGGCAGGAGAATCGCTTGAACCTGGGAGGCAGAGATTGCAGTGAGCCGAGATTGCGCCATTGCACTCCAGTCTGGGCAACAAGAGCAAAACCTTTTAATACCTATTGATATCTTTCATCTATTGCCCACATCTTTTCATTCTGGAAGTAATTTCAATCAGAAGTACTTTCTGATTCATATTCGCCATTCTTAATCCTTAATCTCTTAGCTTTCTTCTCTTCTCTATCTTATTTTCCTTAGGTTCCTCTATTTTATCACTGTTCTATTCCACTTTTAAAAGTGAAGTTATCATATTTTTATTTTTAATTGTCAATAATTATTCTTCTGTGTGTGTGTGTGTGTGTGTTTTTCTGTTGTTGTTGTTTTTCCCTTGAGACAGAGTCTTGCTCTGTCACCAGGCTGAAGTGCAGTGGTGTGATCTTGGCTCACCGCAACCTCCGCCTCCCAGGTTCAAGCGATTCTCCTGCCTCAGCCTCCTGAGTAGCTGGGACTACAGGAGCGCACCACCTCGCCTGGCTGATTTTTTTGTATTGTTAGTAGAGACAAGGTTTCACCATGTTAGCCAGGATGGTCTCGATCTCTTGACCTTGTGATACGCCCACCTCGGCCTCCCAAAGTGCTGGGATTAGAGGCGTAAGCCACTGCGCCTGGCCTATTCTTCTATTTTGAATACTATTTTTTTTTTCCTTTTTCAAACCAACCAATTCCTATAGGTGGATTATCTTCCAAAAAATATCATTGAAGGTGCTAATTTGGAATCTTTTCAAGTACTTCTTTTTCTCACGAGATTTCATGTATTTCAAGTTCACATTGATTCTTATTTTTGAGTACTTTGATTTTCTTTAATTTTCTATTTATAATGGGTGATGACTTTGATTACCATAGGTGGCTTTGTGGCTTTCATATGCCTTTGCTGGGCTTTTCCTTTAATATACATTTCTTTCCAGGCAGATCTCATGACATGACAACTTTCACTTCAACAGACAGATGCTCAGTTTTCTTTCTTCCCAGCTGTCAAAATTATGAGGCTTGGCTCTGGGGCTGAACTCCCTGTCTACAAGTCCAAAGATTTTCAGGAAAATTACTCTACTTTGTTAGAGAGAATTTATCTGTTTTCAGTCCAGGATAAAACATCACGTTTGGAACAAAGTTGGATGGAAAGAGATTTGGAAGAGGCTATAGGACCATTTTATTTTTTCAAGTCACACTGGTTATTTCCCCTCTTCTTTCCTCTTCCGATTATCATTGTACTGGCAGGCTCTCAGGAAAAGGCTGTCAGTGAAAAATGATCCCTATCTTGACTACCACCTTATCACAGGTGGGCTCTGAGATGTCATTCACTATGTTCTAGTATTTTGGTTACTGTAATACCATCTGTATGCTATTCAAAAACCCTTTAAAACCTTTGCTGTTCTTATGATATATCTTTCCAGTTCTTAGCATTCTCTAAACCGTTCACTATGCTGTCTACAGTCATATAAATAGAACTTGGGGATAAACTAAAACTAAATTTTTGAGTTCTCTTTATATTTCTAAAATAAAATTATTAGGACTCCATGTCCTAAAAATATAATTGTATCATAAAACGTTAAATGAAATATGGGAATCTAATGTGAAAACATCATATACTAAGCTTTGAAGAATCTTCAATTAATTATCCTTTCAAAGCAAATATTATAGAAAATGTATCCCATTATACAATGTAATAAAATAAAAAGTTAATAAAAGCTGTGACTCTGTATCAAGAAATCAACATTACTCTTCATATGAGGCACTATTGTAGTATTTGGACACAAATAGTTCCTAGGTAACATTAAAAGCTAATTAAGTTAAAATGAAAATATTTTCACTCAAATGTAACAATATAATTACAATACATAAAACTAAATCAGAGATATAAATGGAAAAGTAAAATGTTATTAAATTACATGAAGGGAAAAATAGTGGAGAAAAGTCTCATTTTCCTTAATCAGAACAAAAATAGAGTAAGATGTCAGAAGTTCACCATTTAATGTGTAGACTTAATACAAATTTAATGAATTTTACAATGTCATTGATTTACCTCGATATATAGACTTTAAAGTTATTCCAAGAGAATAGAATGGAGCATATATGTAAATTATTACCAAAGATGAGTAATGAGAGAATTACTCTTTCTTATATAAATACATTATAAAAGCTAAAACATGTGTTATTTTGTTACACCAGAGAGATAATTAAAATAGCCCACAAATATACTTTATTTTATTCAAGATGCTTTATACATCAACAGAAAAAAAGCTATAATCAACTAGAAATCAGAAAAAAATTGATATTCTTTATTTCAACAGACAAAAATGTAAATTACAAAGGAACTAACAAGATTAATTTAAAAATGCTGGAAGAACTAGAAAATAATATTTACCTAACCTCTAATGGAAAAAGCCTCTCTATGCTTACAAAAAAAAAAAAAGAAAGAAAGAAATCACAATAAAATGAATATAAAGATTTAATATATTAAAAGTTAAAATAACAGTTATAAAATATGTGCAGTAATAAGTTAAATAAATGGTAAGTTATATCTATTAAGACATAATAGAAATAAAAAAGAAAAATATACACAAGCACAAAGTATAACATAATATTCACTGATAAACTAGAACACAAATATAGTTAAAATATTAACACAATCTATAATTAAATAAATGTAAGTAAAAGCCAATTAAGAAGAATATTTAAAATTAATTTTAGCATTTTAAATTGGGCATTGTATTTGTACAATTACATGCAGGCATTTTTAAGTGTATGATTTTTAGGATTTTGACAAATATGTACACGTTTTATATGATTACATAATCACAACTTCAAAATCTACATCCCAAATAAGACAAAGATTATTACAATTGTCCCAGAAAGTACTCATGTGCCTGTCTAGTCAACCCCTATCTATCCTCCGTGATAACAACTATTTTCCTATCGCTGTTGCTTAGTAGGAATTTATAAACAGAAGAAGATATGCACACCTTTTTTCTTGCTTTTTTCACTCAAAATAATGTATTAGTAGCTGCTTATTTTTAATTGCTAAATATGATTTCCATTTTATGAGAATAACTCTTTTTTATATTTATTCCCCCTTTAATAACCATTTTGATTATTTTGTTTACCATTCTGATTAAACTTGCTCTGATCACTTATGTACACATATTTGTGTGTTTTCATTCCTCTTGGGCAAATACCTCCAACTAGAATTTCTGGGTTTATTGTTGTTATGTATTTGACTCTATAGGACAGTTCCAAGCAACATATATATATTTTTTTGTTTTACATCTTCAGCAGCACTTGACATTATCATGTTCTATGTTTTTTTTTTTTTTTTTTCATTTTTGAGATTTTTGAAACAGGACCTCATACTGTTGTGTAAGCTGGAGTAGAGTGGTGCAATTAGAGCTCACTGCAACTTTGAACTCCTGGGTTCAAGCCATCCTCCTGTCTCACCTCCTGAATAGCTGAGACTACAGTTACATGCCACTATGCCCAATTAATTAGTTTGCATTTTTCTTATAACTAGTTATGTTAGCATAATTTCATGAACTCAGTGGCCATTTGTCTATTTTCATTTATAACATGTATATTAAAGAACTTCATGCAGTTTTTAAATTGAAGTCTGTCATTTTATTATTGATTTGTTGGAGTTAGTATATAATCTATAAATAAATTCTTTGTCAGACTAACATTGCGAGTATTTAATTCCAGTAGGCAGATGACTTTTTCTTTAAGAGTAGTTTTAAATAAAATATTACTTAGATTTTAAGATATCATATTTATCCACTTTTTGTTTTATGTTTAATATGCTTTGAATTGTAAGAAACATGTCTCCATCTAAAGTTTATAAAGTAGTTCTTTTATGTTTACTTGCAGAAGCTTTAGACTTTCAGTTTATATATCTGATTCTATAATCCATACTGAATTAATTGTTGCAAATTTTATAGGTAGGGATTGAAATAATGTTGTTTATTTTATATGTGGATAGCAATTTGTTTCAGCACTGTAATTTAAAATACTATACCTTACCTATTTAATTACTTTGGCATGATTGTCAAAAATCAATTGACTATATCTGTGTGGATGTATTTCTGTACTCTCTACTTGTTCCATTGATGTATGTATCTATCCTTATGCCAATACCACGCCAATGTGATTAATGTACCTTTAGAGTAAACCCTGAAATCCCACAAGGTGTTCTCCTCTTTGAATATTGTTATGACTCTTCAAAGCTTTTTAAAAAGAAACATTTTAATTTTACAATAGTTTCAGATGTACAGGAAAGTTGCACAGAGAAATAAAGTTCTCATATACTCACTTCCCAATTTTTTAATTGTTTACATGGTACATAAGTACAGTACATTTATCACAACTAATGGACTAACATTGATACCTACATTTTTAACTACAGTTCATACTTTATTCAAATTTCCTTAGACGTATCTAATTGCTTTGTCATGTTTCAAGATAATGTCCATGATGTAACGTAACATCTACTTGTTATGTCTCTTTAGTCTCTTATAGACTGTGATAGTTTTCTTGACTTCTCACATTTTGGACAATTTTCACAGTTTGTAGACTGCTGGACAACTAGTTTATAAAATGTCTCTCAACTGAGTATGTAGGATGTTTTCTCATTCTTAGAATATATACATATATATTTAATGCTCTTTGTCTATTTGGGATGTAGATTTTGAAGATGTAATAATGTAATCATATAAAATATGTACACATTTGTCAAAATCCTAAAAAATATATATTTTTTATATATATATGTGAAGGACAGAAAGGTGAAGTGCCATTCTCATTGCATTTTATCAAAAACCCATGTTATTAGTATGATATCATAATTAATGCTAACCTTGATTAATTGGATGAGGTAATAATTATCAGGTTTTTCCACTGGGAATTTACCCATTTTTTCTACTTATCAATACAGTGTTCTTTGTTTCCTTAATATTTAACTTTTGTGGGTACATCGTAGCTCTCTATATTTATGGGGTGCATGAGATATTTTGATACAGACTTGTAATGTGAAATAAGCACCTCACAGAGAATGGGGTATCTATCCCATCAAGCATTTATGTTTTGTGTTACAAACAATCCAGTTATACCTTTTGTTATTTTAAAATGTACAATTAAATAATTAATGACTATAGTCACCCTCCTGTGCAATCAAATAGTAGGCCTTATTCATTCATTTATTCCATTTTTTTGTATGTATTATCCATCTCCACACCACCCCCACCCTCCATTCTTTCCCCTTCCCAGCCTCTGGTAATCATTGTTCTATTTTCTATCTCTATAGGATCAAATGTTTTGATTTTTAGATCCCACAAATAAGTGAGAACATGTGATGCTTGTGTTTCTGTGCCTGGCTTATTTTAATTAACATAATTACCTCCAGTTTTATCCAGTTTTTGTCTTAGATTAAAGTCTGTAATCCATTTTGATTTGATTTTTGTATATGTTGAGACATATGGGTCTAGTTTCATTCTTCTGGTTATGAATATCCAGTTGTCCTAGCACCATTTATTGAAGAGATTGTTCTTTCCCCAATGAATATTCTTGGCACTTTGTTGAAAATGAGTTCACTGTAAGTTTGTGGATTTGTTTCCTGGTTGTCTATTCTGTTCCACTGGTCTGTGTGTCTGCTTCTATGTCAGTAACATGCTGTTTTGGTTACTATAGCTCTGTAGTATAATTTGACATCAGGTACTGTAGTTCTTACAATTTTGTTCTTTTTGCTTAGAGTATCTTTGTCTATTCTGATTTTTTTTTGTGGTTCCATATACAATCTAGATATATTTTTTTTCTATTTCCATAAGGATTGTCATTGGTATTTTGACAGGGATTACATTGAATCTGTAGATTGCACTGGATAATATGGACATCTTAACAATATTCCTTCTTTCAATCCACAAACATGGAATATTTTTCCGTTTTTGTGTCCTCTTCAGTTTCTTTAATCATTGTTTTACAGTTTTTATTCAGATATCTTTCACTTCTTTAGCTAATACCTTGGTATTAATTTTATTTGGGCTACTGTTAATAAGTTTACTTTTTATTTCTTTTTCAGTTTATTGACTGTTGGCATACAGAAATGCTACTGACTTTTGTAAGCTGATATTGTATTCTTCAACTCTACTGAATTTGCTTAGCAGATCTAAAAGTTTTCTTGTGGAATCTTTAGATTTTTTCCAAATATAATATTATGTCATTGGCAAATATGGATAATTTGACTTCCTCTTTTTTTAATTTGGATACTCTTTGTATTTTTCTGTTGTCTCTGATTATCTAACTAGGACTTCCAGTACTATGTTGAATAACAGAAGTGACAGTGGGCATCCTTATTATGTTCCAGATTTTAGGGGAAAGTTTTCCCCAATTTAGTGTGATACTAGCTGTGAGTTTTTCATATATGGCTTTTATTATATTATGTTTCTCCTATACCCAAGTTTTTGAGAGTTTTAATTGCATGGAGTACTCTTTGAATGAATGTCACTATGTATAACCCATGACACTTAAGGGTTAGGAAGTTTTGCTCCACCTTTTTTTAGAGCAGATGTTTTAGAAATTTTTGTTTTCATAGAATTCTCAGAATAGAATTGAAAATG